>NC_053047.1:14570000-15230000 GCF_003473485.1 Medicago truncatula | reverse complement strand
GAGATAGAGGTACAATGTTTCACCCTCGTCTGGTTTAGACAAAGAGAGTGAGTTTTTGAGGTGATTGAGTGCTTTTTCGCATTCGTCCGTCCATTGCAACATTGTTTCCTTTCTCAAGAGTTTGAAGAAAGGTAACGCGTGTTGAGCGGATTTGGCGACGAAACGAGAGAGCAAGGTTAACATCCCGTTGAGCGTTTGGATGCACTTTTTCGTTTTTGGCGTGGCGAGTTCCGTAAATGCTCGGCATTTTGATCCAATAAAGGCTCCCACTTAGACACATTGCACGAATTTTCTCCCACCGAAAGCCCCAAATATTTCAAGGAACCAATTCTTGCCTACAATTCAAAAACCAACACACCATCTCCAAAAATACCGATGAGACGTCTGAAGGTGCGAAAAACATAAGAAAGGGGGTTGGATTGTGTTAGCTTTTTCTTCTTTTTAAACTAAGTTCAAAATCCAGAGTCTGAAACAATGTTCAGAGTCTAACGCAGCAGAAAACACACATAGAGAGAGAGAGAGAGAGGAATTCTATCTGTCCGACTCATTGCACGACCATTAGGATGATACCACGTAAATCTTCTACCAATAGGACTAACATCCTCCAAAACTAAGGATCTAAGAAACGAAATAAAAAGATATGTTTGTAATTAGTTAAATTGATTTTTTTTTTTTTTTTATATATCTTCTAAATAATAATAAGTATAATCTGGAAATGATCTATTATAATTTTATATAAAGAAATCTTGCGTATAATACATATTTATTATTTATAAATGTATATAAAAAGTATAAAATATTTGTAATTATTCTATGAAAAATACATGATTTAAAAACGTCATCTATATCATTAGTGAGATATTTACTATTTTTTATTTTTTGACTTAGTTTTTTTTTTTTTTGGTCAAGTAGCCTAGTGGCTAGAGCTCACACAATTTAATTGTGGAGAAGTGGGGTGTCCGAGGTTCGAACCCCGGCCCCTGCATATAATATGCAATATCCCTACCAACTGAGCTAAGCTCACGGGGATACTTAGTTTTACCATATAATGTATTTAACAACTATTTCATTGTTTTTAATGGGAACTATTTTATTGTTTTTATCATTAATGTCAACTTTATCTTTTTTTCTTATTTCTCAATACAGATACTATTACTAATGCACTTTGACGCATAACCCTCACTTCGACGTCCAGCCCGCGCCCGTGATTAACATGGGTTTTGTTGCTACTTGCTAGTTAATTTTAAAATGCGTTTATGATTTTTTTTTTTTTTTTTTGAAGGATGATAGATTTTTTTTTTTGTTGGGAATAAAAGATGCACTAAAATTTACCCCATCTCTCCACAAATACTTGTTCAACCGGCAAACAATGCCAGCTCAAGTATTGTCAAACGATATGCCGTAATTGGGGGGTTCAACTTTGACTCCATTAATGATACGTGTGAACTTTCGATAACTACTATGATGATTTTGGTTTTATACAAACAGAAAGAAAGGAATGAAAACCCTCCCAACTTTTCTCATAACATGCCTCAGTTCTTTCGTCGCCCAAACTTACCAATCATATCAAACAAGGATGGTCCGTATTATCTATGTTCTCCTTCCTCAAACGACGTCGTTTGAGGAAACGTTTATTAAGTTAGGTTTGTATCGCTCGACTGAATTTTGGAACATAACCCTAGTAATACATGGTTAGTGTAATTTAATTGAATTGATTTTGTAGTTGTTACTTTTTATTGGTTTGTTATAATTTCCAGAGACATTTATTGAGTTAGTATCATTACAGATCTTGCCGTATTGCCAGGGAATGACAAATTTCCAGATCGTCGTCCACAGGTGTGTGATTTTTATTTTCTTTGGTCATATCTGCTGTTTCGCCAATGTTGTCAATTGCGGATAGTAGAAAATAGCAGATTGTTAAAAGTCCTCTATGCAATAGTGCTATGGCGTCACCATAGCAGCTATTTGACAACACTTTGTATTAAATAGCATATCGCAGAACAACAATGGTTTGTCCAAATTTCGCTATGATATAGTATATAACTGTGATTTAACATCATTGTGTTTCGTCAATATGAAATCGTGATATTGCAGCCCAAATCCTAGTTTCAAAGTGTTATTCAAAAAAGATGAAATTCTAGAATTCATGATTGATTACTAATTAGCAAAAGGCTTTTATTGGAATAAGAATATAGATAGATCAATATAAGTTATATTTTTGTTAGAGGTGGAGGAGTTAATGAAAGAACATCAATCCTATAATGAACGGATTAATGGAAACACATAAAAAGCAAAGAAAGAAAAATAAGACATTTGTAGCACAATAATTATTTAACTTAAATGAAATTTGATTGCAGAGATTAGTCTACTCTGTGTATGTAGTGCGTCCATCTTAACGGATTCCGGAAAGCTGTCATTGCTTACATTTTGCAATGAAATGAACAGGTCTACGTCTTTAACTGTCTTTTCTCTTTATTGTTGGATTGGTACTGCGTATTATTTTGGGTTTATTTTCAGTTTGATTCATTAGTGTATCACTATAGTAAGATAAAGTATTATTACAAATCATGAACTACATTTTTTTTGGGAAACAATTAAGCTTTGTATCCCTATTATGCTTCCTCATTTTCTGTTATGCATCGTCGTAGGTTTTCTCCTATAACACAAGGGATCTCCTGGGAAGAATGTTGGTTGTTGATTCCAGGTGATATCTTCTTTTTTAGTTGTGTGTCTTGTTGCCACTCTGCAAGCAAGAAATTGATTTATGGTCATCCCTTGAATTTGTTCCTCTTTATCTCCAACATTTTGTCTAGCAATGGTACATTATCTCCAAAACCATGCCCGGGAAACTCTCTGACTTTGCAACATGGAGTCTTACTTCGACTGGTAATGAACAAGTCATAGGGATGATAAGATATGATGTCCACAAACAACGATCCCTTGTAGTTGCGGGATCATGGAGGGCTTAAGTTTACTAATTTATTATAGATATTAGACTCTCCATGATTCATCATCATCTTGTTATTAAAATTATTTTATCAAAGTCTTCAATAAAAATGCTTAGAACTTTACTTCGTTTTTGGCATAGGATGATCAAGATAGTTGTGTGTGGGTGCACAATAACAAGCAAGGGTTCCAAGACTGTGAAGCATATGCATGTCTTGAGCGGTGACTTGGGAAAGAAGTAGATATTGAATAAAGGGTAATTTTTATTCAGTGTTTGGTAAAAAAATTCTTTCAATTGTAGCATCATTTATTAAAAATTGTCAAATTCTTCTATTCCATTTAGAACTAAATGTGGACAGTCTGTTCGATTTATCAATTAGGTTTCTTCAAATAATTGAATTTGATAACAGTAGCTTAATTGATACTTTAAATGGTTTTTGTCCTCTTATTCTTCATCTACTTATGAATTTTCCTGAACATTACTTTTATTTATTTTTAAGGAAAAGGGGGATAAGTGTGTCTACAAACCATATTGTAAGTGGGTGCAATGTGACCTATGCGGAAAGTGGAGAATGTTATCTCCCACCTTTGATAGGTAAAATTCTCCTGTTTATGTGTTGGTCACATTGCACCTACTCACAATCTGGTTTGTAGACACAACTATTCTCTTTGTCTTAAGGAAGAAATAATAGCATAGTTTAGTAAAAATCATTTGTAAATAAGAGTATGAGGACATGAACCATTTACATTACTAATTAAGTTACGGTTATCAAATTCAATTATTTGAAACAACCTAATATGGTAAATCTGAAAGACAACCCACATTGAGACCTCAATGAATTACTATAATTTGGTGATCTTGAATATACAATGATACAATTGAAATAAAAGTCTCACCCAACGAAGTGAATCAAAATTTTTGTGCCAATATCATCTACTTTTTTCCCAGGCCATCTCTCAAGACATGGTTATGATTCAAAGTTAAATTCCGTCTTGTTATTGTGCACCCACACACAACCATCCTATGCAAAAAAGGAAGTAAAGGACTAAACCATATCAAAATTAAGTATTGTTGTTGCCACTTATAACAAAACTGCAACAATTAAAATACAATAACTTGACTATCCATATTAGTATTTTGTCAAAAAAAAAAAAAACTATCATGTCTAACCATAGCTTTCCATCCACCATCAGTAGTCCACCTTTAAAAGAAATACATACCATGATATTATATATAATTTACAATATGAATTTATGGATATCTTTTGATAAGGAAATTCCAATATTCGTTCAGCTTATAATCAATTGGAACAACTTCATCCCACTTGCCTGTACAAAATATAGCATATGCATCCGCCGCATACCTAATTAAAAGAGATAACCAATATTAATCGAAAAGATAAACACAGTGTCACATAAATTTTAAAAAAATGGCTTAGTTAGAGTTTTGGTTGCTGTAGCTTGAGCTAAATGCAATTTTGGCCCCTCAGGTTTTTATCGTGTAATTTGGTCCCTATATTTTAAAAATTAACGAAATATGGTCCTATCATCGGTTGTAATTCACATAAATCCTTTCTTGCATGACCTTTATACATCCCCTATCCGCCACTTCGCCTTCAACATTCAAGCAATGAAACTATCCAACTTGCATAGCATATTCCACACACGATAGTCCTTTTTAAAATATTTTATAAAAACGTAGATTTCAAAGGATTTATGTGAAACACAACCGATGGTAGGACCATATTTCTTTAATTTTTAAAATAGAGACCAAGTTACACGGAAAAAACCCGAGGGGCCAAAATTGCATTTAGCTCAAGCTACAGCAACCAAAACTCTAACTAAGCCTTCTTTTTAATTTACGCGACACTATAATATTTTCTTTATATTGATTAATATCGATTATCTCTTTTAATTAGGTATGCGTCGGATGCATATGCTATATTTTGTATAGGCAAGTAGGATGAAGTTGTGCCAATTGATTATAAGCTGAACGAATATTGGACTTTCCTTCTCGAAGGATATCCATAAACTTAGTTTGTTTATTATATATATAATATTATGGTATAATTTTTTTTAAAGGTGGACTGCTGATGGTGGATGGAAAACTATGGTTAGACATGGTAGTTTTGCTTTTTTGTTTTTTTTTTACAAAATGCTAATATGGATATTCAAGTTATTGTATTTTAATTGTTGCAGTTTTTGTTGCAAGTGGCAACAATACTTAATTTTGATATGGTTTAGTAAAACCTGTGAACTTTCTTTCAAACTTTGTTTTAACCAATATACTTCGGAGGATACATTCCTACAAATGGTGGTTGATTGTGTTTGAATTATATTAGGTTAGACTGAATGAATTACAAATACCACTAAAGGTCATGGCTAATGTTTTCAAATCCCTTGATTGGTTGCATTAAATTGTACAAGAATAGAAAAAATGTATAAGAAGCTCTGAGATTGTGCACCTGTGACAGATTAAAAATGCTATGTTGCTTTTTATTTTTATTTTTTATAGAACAATACCATTTATGTAATATTATGTTTCTAGAATGCTGATTTTCTAATATTTGCATGCTTCTAATTAATCAAAGGTTTTGATGTTCATTGATCAAGGGTTAGTTACGAAAATTCTGATTCGATTTATGGTTCTATAGCTTTTGTTTATAGATTGATCATGGGTTAATTTAACAAAATGTTGATCTTCTACGCTGTTTTTGTTTCCTACAATAATTAAAATGCTGAAAGAGACTTGATATTGCAATTTTCATCGCCATCATGGAATTCTGGTAAGTTTTCTCGATCAAATAAGTTATATATGATGTATGATTTGTTACTATAGAGATATTCTGAAGATACTTCTAGGCTTTAAGATACATAAATATTTATGTTTTTTGTATTTGCACGGTTGTTCTTTTGCAATTTGTTAAGTATTGATCACTAGAGAATATTCTGAATATAATTATAGGTTGTAGCGTTCACAAATATAAGTTAGTGGGAAAGGTGAGATAAGTAACTATGGTTGTTAGAATCTTACAATACACATGAGTCATATCTCGATTTGATACAAAATAAGACCCAACTGAGGAAATTTTCCTGGAATGACAAGTCAAGAGTCCAAGTTTGGGTAAAATCTTGCTATTGACTTCTCTTCCAACATACATATTTGAAGCTATTTTTGCAGTTGTTGATGCCATCCATATATTGAAATTGGAAACATCTGTTGCATGAATAATAATTATTTGGGTGTTGGTATCGAAGAACATAAAGAGTTAAAGTTCTTCTCAATTAAAATAAACTTATAGTTGTTTATGGAGAATCGAAGAACAGATTTTAAAATCATAATTGTCCTGTTTAATTGTTGTGCAACAAACATATGTCAAAGGAAAATATTTTTCTTGTTCACCATGACTATCGATTTTGAAGATTGTCATTCCTTTTTAGTTATTAGTGTTGATAAGTATTTACATTTCTAATCATTGCTTTATACATTTCTTTTCAACCAACTACATAGAATCGTCAAGAGATAGCATGTGCTCCTCTGGGTCTAGCTACCGCTCTGAAGATCATGGAGCAATATCACTAAGGAATATTTTGATAATTTCGTGAACTTCTAATTTTGTAGTTGTTTTGAATGTCCGAGAACCACATTAGTACTTCAGTTTTTGAATGTTTAAAACTACTTTATTTATGGTTGTAATTAAGTTCTATGTAAGAAATTATATATTGTAGTTGTTACTCTTGAATGAATTATATGAAAAAAATCTAGTCATTTAGAATTATATATTTTTACATTTTAAGTCTTTATTAATTTTTTATTTAAGATTAAATATTTTTTTACAGTTTTATTTTTATTTAATAATATGTTATTTCAATTTTCAATGATGATCAAAATGATAGAAGTGCCGAGTTTAAATATATAATAATCTAAACTTAACGGGCATACTTAATGGGCCACAATATTAAAAATAAAAAGGGTTAATGGTGCTTTACCCCCCGTAATATAGGTCATAAAAAAATGACTTTATTTTTTTTTTGCAGAATTTTTTCGTTTTTTTATGACTTATTCCAAAAAAAATATATTTTATAGGGGGGTAAATCAAAAAAAATATTTTACAGGAGGGAAAACAAAAAATGACCTATATTACAGGGGGTAAAGCACCATTAACCCAAATAAAAATAACTAGACATATTGTTATTTGCACAATTATTTTCAACAATACCCATCAAGCTAGAGAAAAGATATCTATCATTTCCAGCTTGAACGTAAGTTGATTATATTTTTCGGTTGGTAAGATTTGTTTTTAACACATCTTCCAAATGATGTCCAGAAGGAATGTAGGATGTATTTATAAATACACTGAATCTTTGATGTAATGTCGGTCAATCCCATTGTGTTTGTCTTATCATGTTTAAGATGATTATGCGCAATACTAATGGTCGATTTATTGTCACAAAACAACTTCATTGCGCCTTTACATTGTATCTTTAAATTTTCTATGACATGTTTCATCGACATTAGTTCACAAATTATTAATGTCATAGCTATGAATTCTACTTCAGCGCTTGATCGAGCAGCCACACTTTACTTCTTACTCCTTCATACAACAAGGTTTCCACACAAGAAATTACAATGAAGTAGATCTCCTATCACTTAATAAATCCTCATAATTAACATCTTATGCTATTATAATAACAAGTGCTCTAATAAATAGTTGATATTTTAGTAATTGATTAAGGTTATCTAAGTGGGTGAATTAAAAATTAAATTAATAATTCTAATCATAGCACTTGTAATATTAGACGAAATGAAATGATATTGCACTACCAAAAAAAAAAATGAAATGATATTCAATCCCATTAGTTCAGGATTGAATTATTCAACACACTGTCATTTAAAGGCACAAGATTCTTTCATGGTGTGCTGGAACGTATTCATCTCTGTCAATTCTCGTAGAATCTAAAGGTACACACTAATCACTATATTCTTGATCTGATCCATGTATTAGTATGTAGATGTGCTATAATCTGTTATCTATAAGGAAAATTAACCCAAGAAAAAATAACTTGTCATTTGTTAGGACCAACCTTTTTTATCTTTCGTTACGAAAATGGTGAACCCTAACAGAGCAAGCTTTGAAGATAAGATGCTTCTCACCATGTTTGATGCCTGTGATGCTGCTAAGGATGCTACTCAAGATGACATTGATGATCGTATGCATTTCATTCCTAGTGGGGAATTTGTTTAGGGTTTAGGCTATTTAATTCTTTTATTTATATGTGAATTCATATATGTAGGGCTTGCTTTCTTGGATGCTGTTCGTGCTTCTTCGATTGGGCTTGAAGGTGGAAAACCACCATCTTTGTAAGTTTCTTTCACACACTATGTAGCACTGATACTTTAGATTGAAGGTTATCACAAACATATGTGGTTACTTTTAATCAATCTATTTCTTATTTATTTTTGTCAACTTATTGTTATTATTTAGTGTCATGTTTGGTGTTTGTGTCAGTCTGTCTAGAGGTTCAAAGATTACACACATGCTTATACTTTTTGAGAGAAAATTTTATTTTTTTGAATATATAGGTTAATTCTCCTCTATAAGCAAGTTGTATTTATCAAAAATATTGAATTTTGTTATCACTTTTGTGTTCTACATTGAGTATATGAATATATTTTAAATTGTGTAGAAAAATATGTGGGGTAGTCTTCCATATGCTGAGGACTGTGAAGTCATTACAGTTGATAATGGCATGTCATAAGCTTCTGGTTGATTTGGAAAAGGTATGTGATGTCCAAGGTTTTCCTTTCCCCTTTATAATCACGCGTCTTAAATTTAACTAAAGCGTTATTCAAATGTGTATTTTCTTTTTCTTTTTGGGTTTAGCACTTCCCTCGAGCGTATTTATCAGATGAGGATGATTCCCTATCATCGTCTAACGCTCCACCGAAATTGGTTGTGGCTGAAGAGGTATGAATGACTACAAATAATCTCAATATGTTGTTTTATTGCTCTTCCCTCGAGCGTACTTGTTATGAAATGTAAAATATTTTCTCCTAGGCATGGTCTCCTCTTATTCTTGGTTTAGATAATGCCGCTGTTGTTAGTGGAGCAAGTGAAAAACAGTCTGGTGGATCTCTCGACCCCTCTGTGAGTTAGTTTCTCTATTTGTGGTCACGTTCACTTTTTACCTGTCCTTAACTTAGTTAATTGGTTTTATTGAACAACATATCTTTCATTAGTTTTATGACAAAGAACTTGTTTCCTTGCTTGTAAAATTCCGATTATTTTTTTTTCAAAATATCAGATGTTTTAGTTACATTTAATGGACCTCTCGACCCCTCTAGTGATACCGCAAATTGCATATGCCATTGTTTCACATGTTCTATTCATGCTAGTTCTCAGTAATGCCGTTGTTTAAAATATTTAGTTTCTGCACGGTTCTCTTAACCGTTTTTCTTTCAAATTGCAATTTGATATTGTTTTCTTAACTTATTTCCACTCTTTATGTTTTCCACTTACCTTAGAGCTTTCATCTCCTGATTCAAGAGCTCGCTGAAATTTTAACTGATTCCAACTTTCAAGAGAAAGGCATGAAGGTTAGTCCACCAACCAACCATTTTTGTACATTTTTTCTGAAGTTTTGTGGGGGGCTTGTTTCTGCAGTTTGCAACAAAATATGCTTGATTTCTTTGTAATTTTGTTGCAGCTTTTGCAGAGCTTGTTACTCTTTCAATATCTCGTCATTGTGCTTGAAGGCGATTTCCTACCTCGTAATGGTGTGTATGAAGTTGAATGAAATTTTTGTTGTTGCCATTCCTTAAACTAGTAAGTTCGAAGTAACTGTTATGTTGCAGCCACCATGAACTGGAGCTTGCAGCGGAAGTCTTGGCTCAACATGTTACTGGTAATCAGTTCACCATAAGATTGTGTGACCAACCAATCGACAATAAGCCATGATCTGCTAATACTCTTCTTTCGACATGTTGAGTTGTTGAGATCTTATGCACCTTGATTCCTCTGCCTGAATTTTTGTTCCTTTTGTATTTCAGAAATATATATCTGATATAGTTTCTACAGGGTTCTCGGAAAATAAACTACAAAAGCTTGATGAAAAATTGCATCGAAGTTATCTGTCTACTATGCCAACCTTTTGAAAATGATAATTTTCATAAAAGCAATACTGCATTATTTCTTGCTTTAGCTGAAGTATTAAAGAACACGCGTGTCTCTATAGATAAATTTTTGGTGATGGTAAGTTCGGAAATAATTTTTGTTGTTGTTATATTTAAGCAAACTTCAATCAACTCTTGTCTACTTACATTGTGGGTGATTTTAGATTTTGGCCCTTGATGTGTCTAAGAAGAAAGCAGATATAGAAGGCAATACTTCAAGATCAGATGGTTCAAGGTAGTTTGTTTCTTCAGTTTAATTTTCTTGTTTCCTTAAATGCATGTTTTCTGATTGAAGTATGCAATCATGTTTATTGGTGCATTTTGTGCAGAACACCTTTGGTGGACATAATTTTGGATGAATTGGCTTACAACAAAGATAATATCCCCCATTTTTTTAAGGTGACTCCCGAATCCTGTCTCTCTGCACTTTCCCTCCACCGTTGATACATTTTACTTATGTTTTTATCAGTCAATGTTTCCAATATTGCCATGTTAAGTCATATTTTATAGAAGTTATCTTGTTATTCCATGAGAACTGATGTAGACGATCAGTGAGCCTAAATGGAAGACGGAAATAGTTGTGCAGTATCTTTGGAAATACATACCTAAGGTAATGCTTTTTGAAAATTGTCATACTTTCTTTAACAATATATTTTCTTTGTACCGAAAGGGAGACTCTATTTGGTACTATGACACCGGCTTTTGATAATCTCTTGATCTTTGTTTTGTACAAAATTTTCAGCCTGCTGCTCGCACTCGTCGATCAAGTGGTGTTACTGAAGATACAACATTTGATGGAGCTTTGAAATGCTTTTCAAATAAGACTAGAACTAAGAGCATAATAAAGAAAATTGGTGCAGATGTTGTTCAGTTGCTTTTGGCTCATGGTTTTCAGGTAACTCTCTTTATTCCTTATTTCCGTTTCTATCTTTTGTTGATTTCCTGCTATTGCTCATCAAAATCTGTATGAGGTTCTTCGATAACGGATTTTTCCTGGTTTTCAGGCTCAATTGTCAATATTGTCAAACAGTGCTCTTGTAGATTTGTGCCGGGAGTTTATATCTACTTTTGAGAGTTTGAGAAGCACAGATGGGTAAGAAAACCATTTCTCAGGATTATAACGTAAATCGCTTCCTTGGTTCTACTTAAACAATGTTGTTTGCTTTAATGCTTGAATTATCTACGTCAAAACTTTGAATTTTGAACAGATCCTGAAAATCCAGAATTTTCATATATAACCTGTTGAAAACATTTTGTTTAGTTTACCGGAAAAGTTCAAATTAGTTTTCTGTCTTAATGCAGGAATATGGAGATACTGTCCATTGGAAAAGAGGCACTATTTACTGCAGCATGTGTTATCTCCATGAAGTCATAGGAGTGTAAATAACAACATTGAATTTATTAGTTTTAATCATTATTTCCTTAAAGGAATGTGTTCACATTGATCAACTCATTCTTTATTGGAGTCTGAAGCATGTTGAATCGCAAGATCGTACGATCTTGAGATATAAAGCGCGATCTTGACAACCATGTATATTAGCATTACAATTGAAAATGATTTTAGATAGTATCATTTGAAACATATTTGTAGTTTAGTAAAGTTTTCACCCCCTCGCGATGTATGGTATGTGTTATTTGTCAAATTATTATTTATATATTGATTATAAATACTACGACTCGTGAAGACACAATTTTGCAAATAAATTAACAAATAATTAAAAGATTAATCTTGGTGAATAAATGTGAACAAACCATTGCATTTATAACAGCACTAAACAAAATCATTGTTTAAAGATGAACTCCATAAAAGAAACTTGTAGTTAAGTCGAGGAAGTCTAAATTCATTTACTTCGACCAATGTGCTTCAACAATTCGGTTCAGCATCTGGATTGAAGATCAATATTCAAAGTCTAAATTCATTACTTCTACCAATGTGCCTCAAACTAAGATACAAAAGTTTGAATATCGCTTCTTCGTTTTACTCATGCTACTCGGTTGGGTATGTACCTTGGGGTTCCTATGCTTACCGGAAGAGTCAAGAACTCAGATCTTCACTTTAATTTAGATAAGATTAATGGTAGACTGACTGGTTGGAAAATGAATCTCTTGAGAAGACCTGGTCGTGCCTTTAGCTAAAAGTGTGGTGACTTCCATGCTTATTTACTCTATGTAGAATCGTTGGCTTCCCTCTGGTATTTGTGATAATATTGTTGTTATTGTTCGATCTGACATTTGGGTTAGAAATTCTTGTCATTGGGTTAATTGGAATACTTTATCGAAACCCAAACATCATGGAGGTTTAGGAGTTCATGCCATTAGACACTCTAATTCATCCTTGCTCGACAAGCATATTTGGGACATTTTGCACCAACCTCAAAAACTTTGGGCTAGATATGTTAAAAGGCTCAATATTTGTTCAATACACATATTCTGCACACTTCCTTTATACAAGGAGATTCTTGTATTTGGCGTGCTATCATAAAAGCGGGTTTGTAGAGGCCATGTCTCTATATGGTATGATAAATGGATAAACAATACTTATCTTTGCGAGGTGGTACCATATGTTCATATCAGCAACATTGAGCTTCACCTTACAGATATTGTTGAAAATTGGGAGTGGAACTTCAAAATTCTCTCTATACTCAACTTCCAACAACACCAATTACTTTCTTGTAAGCCTCCAAAAGTAAAGAAAAAAATAGTTTTAAATTCATTACGTTATGTTAAATATTGAAAGTTGAACAATGTCTAAATGATGTTGAGTTTGATGTGTTGATGAGGCTAGGTGACATGCAAGAGTGTAATAATGGAGAGAAGGTAAATAATGAAAAGATGCTAACTGATAAAATAATAGCTAAATGTCCTTGTGAGCTTAGCTGAGTTGGTATGGACAATACATAAAATATGTAAGGTCCGGGGTTCAAACCCCGGCCACCACAAAAAAAAAAAAAACAATAGATAAATAATTACTCATCAAATGAAATGTAAAAAATTAATTAAATTGGATATAATCTCATATGTCACTACTGTGTTGGTATGAAAATACCTTCAACTGGAAGAGTCAAAGTCGGACATTGGAAACACATTCAATCAGACGTGTTGGAAGAGTATTCAAGGAAAACCATTTCATCTTCAAGGCCACAAAACACACACCTCTTAGTCTTCAAACGCCAAAAGATGTCTTCTCACAAAATTAACCTTGGTTGGAATGCGATCAAGAAGCAAGGTCGACGAGAATGCCAACACCTCTGACGGTGCCTTACTCTTCCAAAGATTTCGGAACACCACCTCCTCCTCCCCACTCCAAACCCGCTCTACTAACCGCAGGTATGAGAATCCCATCAATTAAGTAAAAGTATTATCAAACTAAAACATTTAACGAAATAAGGGATGTTAATTAATAATAATCAACCAACGTGGGTTGTCTCTTATGAAGTGATGCATAACATTCTGCGCTTGATGCACCAGCGCTAAAGTTAGGATGGATATGCATTTAGGAGGAATCAAAGTCTGTCTTTCATCTTGACTCTTAGGGTTGTTAATTCATCTATTCATAAAGAAGAGTCATCATTGGACCTTATAGAGAAAGGTTCCCCTTTTCATGCTCTCACTCTTGAGATATTGGAAACGTCACCAATTCAGTCGTCTTCACTTTCGGAGGGTATACTTGATGAGGAGTTGGATTGATACTTTGGTGATGATGGACCTCACTCCCCAGCTTCTTCAGGGATTAGGGAAGATCTGAATCATATTGAAGCAGTACTACAATGTGACATCCAAACGAATGAATATGAAGTTGGGAACCTCGCAACTATATCATATTGTTTGGAATCTTCTAACTTGTGCTTCTCATATAAAAAGAAGTCTTTTAGCATCTTGCCTATGAGTGACCTTTCAAGAGGATACTTGGGATTCAAGGACCAATATGATTAAGTTAATCATGATTTTGATCATATTAAGACGATTCAGGAGAACAAAGAGGAGCTTAGGAATATGTTAATAAAGACACAAACTTGTACGCTGCCTTCTTGATGTGTTTGTTGACCTTACAATGCATACCACTTCCAAAGGGGTGATGATCGATTCTATAGTTTCCACAAAATTTTCAGTCAATAATTTATGTTTCCGATCGGTGTTTACCTATACTATCAGACCCTCTTTCAGACCAAACAAATTAGAATAGTCGCATCAACAACGATACAAGATAGCAAAATAAACCTTTTTTTCAAGACATTCTCCTTAACAAGAGTCGCTAACACCATATGACAGTTCTTGCTCTTAAATAAAAAACTTGGGGTAATGTAAGTATACCATATTCCAATCTTTGCAAATTTTATATTTTATTGACTACTAAGTACTTAGGATTCAATAGTAGCTTAATGTCATATTGACATGATCGAGATAACTATGATAGCAAGAAATATGTACCTAATGTGTAAATTAAAAAATCCACATCTTTTTCACTACACTGAAAAAAAAGGGGGAATAAGGGGATTCGAATGCGAGACAAGTGTCTACTCTAGTTAAACAGTGACAAAAGACAAGTTGATAGAAATTGGTGCCCTTTTCCCTTATTTTTATCATCTATCAACTTTCTCTATGATCTATTAAAACTCACAAACCTGGATCCACAATTCAATTCTGCAACTATATACAAAACCCCCCAAAGAGTATTTTCCTTTCTAATCCAAAGTCAATCGATGGCACTATGCAGAAGAACATTGCTCAAAGTTATCGTTCTAGGAGACAGTGGGTACGTGCATAAACTTCACTTTACGGTTGCTTTTCTCTCTTTCCCTTTTGTCTAACTCTATTTTTTAATTTTTCTTAGGGTTGGAAAAACATCTTTGATGAATCAGTATCCTTTAAAATTTCTCATTTGGTAGCCGATTAAATTTTTATTAATTGCTTCATTTGCAAGATTTTTTTATTAGTGTTTTACTTCGATTGGGATTCATCGTATTGAGTAGAATGTGGAATTATAGAGTGTACCACTTGCCTAGGTTTTATACTGCGCTAAATCTGTCGTGGTTTCGTTGCAATCTTTGATATTAAGGAGGATTTTGATCAAATGCAGCCTCAACTACAATCACGCATAAATCAAAAACCCTAATTTCGCAGCTTAGATTTTAGTCATATACCTCAACTGCAATATTTTAAACATTATGTCTTACTTCAAGTCAGCCTAATTGCAGTAATGGATCATCATGATCATTGATATTAATAAGAATTGTAGTTAAATGAGGCTTCGATTTTGATCACAGAAATTTAAAACCTTAATATCATAGCTATGGATGGATTCTTTAGACCTTTATTTAAAAATACTACTCGTTATACTCGATGACTATTGTTGGTAGGCAGCAAGGAGTGATCCTTACAATTAGGTTGATACACATTTTATATTGTTGAGTGTCTTTAAATTTGATGCTTCTTTAAAACTTATGATTATTTGATTTAGATGAAGTTATGTTTATTCAAGAACATTCCTTTCTTGAAATTGGTAGATGTGGGCCATTAACTACTTGTATAGATATGCACTCAAGAAGTTTAGTCTGAAATGCAAGGGTACAATAGGTGCTGATTTTGTTACCAAAGATTTACAGATCGATAACAAACTCGTTACATTACAGGTAGGTTTTCTAGTTCATTGGCATTTCAGTGTTCTTATTTTTATCAAGTGGTATCATGTAAAATGTGTATATACATTGATTTATGTGTTGGGATTGTAGATATGGGACACTGAAGGGAAAGAGACATTTCAAAATGTGTGTGCTGACTTTTATAGAGGAGCTGATTGTTGCGTTCTTGTCTATGATGTCAATTGTTTTGAGTCATTTGATATTCTTGATTCCTGGCACGATGACTTTCTCAAAAAGGTTTACTATGCCGTCTCTATATTTATGATTTTGTTCCTTGTTACTATGCCATCTTATAATTTGTTTTAAGGCTATATGCATCAATAGATCTGAATACTAATTTTAAACTTTATGGCATTATTAATTGTGGAAGTAAATGATTTGATTATGTCATGTAGATTTATTATGTTTGATGTATTGCCAACCGAGAGGGAGATCGATTCTAGCATAATTAGTCTTCCTTCACAAAAGCATATGACATAATGTAATTTATGCATTTCATGCTTGTTTTCTTTTGATTTTGAAACATGTTCTACGATTGGGGATGGTTTTTGTGTGGTTATCGTTTGAAAAGGTCTTGCAGAATGCTTACATTTATTTGATCTCTGAGGTTAAAATACGTCCATGCAATAGCACCCCTAAAACTGCTATTTGACAAGGTTTCGAACAAAATAGGATATCGTGGAACAATAGTGGTTTGTTCGTATTCTACATAAGAAACTATGTCATTCTATTTCTCCGTACTCTACATGACAATTATTATATGTCCGTTTTGCTAGTGGCCGAGCGGTTAATTTAGGTATAAATCAGGGATCCTTGCTTTTTGCACAAGCACTCAGATGACCTTAGATGAGACATGTGGAAAGCGTTCAGAGCGTAACAAACTGGTGCCAACGTCACACTAAATTAACCTTAGATGACTACTATACTCACATATACCAAGATACATGATGCTACATTCAAACTCTGTAATAATCAATGTTTTATTGTGTCTCTTTGTCGTTATTTAGCAAGTTTGAATGTGTTTTTCTTGTCGTCTTTTAGTTTTATGGAGCACGGACTTTTAATTCTTTTATTTCTTTATGGACATTCATGTTTTTTTTTTTCACTTTTGGTTTCCTATTTCCATTTAAGATAGGCTTTGGTTATGATTAATGTTTTGTGAGACAGGGAAATACTTCTAATCATGGGATTTCTCCATTTATTTTGCTTGGAAACAAAGTTGATATTGATGGCGGGAAAAGTCGAGTGGTATGCATATGATATTGCTGTTATATAATTATTCATCTCTTTTCCGAGAGTCTAATTATGTTCTACGCAGGTTCCTGAGAAGAAAGCAAAGAAATGGTGCGCCTCAAAAGGGAATATTCCCTACTTTGAGACTTCTGCAAAAGAGGACTTCAATGTTGATGATGCATTCCTGTGTATTGCAAAAACTGCTTTAGCCAATGAGCGTGACCAGGACATGTAAGATTTACTTTTGATTTGCATGTTGATATATAATATCACATGTGTGCTTGTGGTTTTAAATTTAGCCACACCTAACTACACTGTCTGGATCCGCCCCCGATCACATATTATAATATTAAGGGATCGTCAACTAGTAAGCTAAATTTGTTTTTTCATGAAATATAAATTGAAAACATATTTCAGCTGACTATTTTTTATTTGTTAAATCTTTTATTTTCATGAAATATAAACTGAAAACCTATTACCAGCTAGATATTAAGGAAACCATGTTAGGTAGTAGGTCAATTAGTGGATTGGTTAAATTTAACCCAAAGGTTGAGTTAACGTGTCACATTTAACTTTTCTGAAATTGGCACCCCAATGTCAACCAAGTGCTACCCTTGGATGGTTATGTTTACTGTATACATATGTTGAATTTTACATTTCATCATCCTTTGCAGATGTGTTCAACCTATATGGCCTGCTATGCTAGAGAATGAACAGAGAGTTGGATGTGCATGTTGGTTTGAATTTCTCTCTACTGCATTGACTCAAGTTCTTCATACACTTTTTGGAAAGAGAATATGAGATGTTTGAGTAACTAATGTTTACCCTTGATGTTGTCATTGTACTCATGTTTGACTTGTGATCCAACTTTAGATGTTACATTTGAATAATTTAGTTTTATTTATGTTTGTTTTAAATTGGTAATAAGATGATGGAATGGACATGTAGTGAACAATAGTTAAGTAGAATACATCTTGGAAATAATGTTTACCCCTGATGCATGATTTTGCTACTAACAAGTTTTAGATTCCATCTATTTTCCCTTTAATTCACGCTGCCTCTTTCTAATTGTTATTGCTCATTACCACTAGTCCTGTTCATAATTTACTTTCACGTGCTGTTCCATTAATCATATTTCCGTGATGTTCCATCCCAATTGCAAGGCCTCCAAAGTTAAAGAGATTTCATTTTAAAGAGAACCAGTGGCCCCTTTTATAGTTCTTTTTTTAATTTCTCCTTGCATGCATTTTTATTTTTATTAGGGTTTTACCTTCTCTTTTCTTATGCATGTTTATTAGGTTAGGTTTATTATTCTGTATTTTTATTTTTTTTTGTTTTTTTCGTCATTTATTTTTATCGCATGGATGTAGAATGTAAATTAGGTCGATGTAAACCTTAAAAGGGAAGAAAGTGTGTGTGCGTGTGCGCATGCCTTTTATTTTCTGTTTAGGATAGGTTAAAGGTTTTTTCGTGGTGATCCAATGTCACCACAAAATACATCCGCTTTGCTTTTCTGCTCCGTTAGTTCAATTATTATTTAAAAACAACAAAAAACAAATAACAAAAATCACAAAAATATTTTCATAAACAAACCTTGGTTCTAAATCAAGTGATTCCCATTTTTATTTTCTTTATTAATCAAACTTAAATTAATCTAATCATACTTTGGGTCATCTTTCTTTTAATATAAAAAACACAAATCAATTCTTATTTTGCCACTAATAAAAAACACAAAACCAATCAAAGAAATTTCTACCCGGCCCGAACTATGAGGTTTTGATCCCTCACGGGTACGTAGGAAAAGGCCCTCGTCCTTCCAAATCATAAAAAATGTAGATAAATTAGGTCTTGTTTTAATCACCTTAAATTTCATTTCTTTTTAAGCAAGCAAGTTATAGCACATTGATTAAATAAAATCAAGAGGTTCCATAGGATACTACAGACATAAAGGGTGCTAATACCTTCCCTTTATATAACTAACCCCCGAACCTTAAATCTTTTCAAAATGGGGTAGTTTGAACTTTTTTTCCCTTTTCTTAAAAAATTAAATGTTCAGTCGTGGAATGCAAAGTGAGTCAAAAGCTAATCAAATAGCATTGATCTTCAAAAAATGACACGACATGTGTTAAAAGGTGAAGGTTTGAGGGTGTGTCCCTTGTATTGTTGTATGTAATTAGTTGAAGTGAAAATGGTCGACAGTTTGCTAAATGAGTTCAATATTAAGTTTTGACTATGTTTCTTTAAAGTATTTAAAGATAACTTTTTTTAATAAAATAAACGATATTCATTTATTTAAATTAATAGAGTAAATTAATAAAATATAAATTTAAAGTTTATAAAAATTAAAAAAGATAAATCATCAAACAAAATGATAACATCCATCATAATAACATAAAACGGAAAATTACCTAAACCTATTCATGGCTCCGAACCTGGAATGTTGAAAATGCCAAATGTATCGATTGTATCAGCAGCATGTTAAAGCGAATTTTTCAACCTGAACAACAAAAACCCTGCACTAAGATGGGAATTCAAAAACCACCTCACCATAGTGTGTAATCAAATATTGTTCTAAGACAACAAAATCACATAAACATACGAAAGAATAATTAAAATATGTGAAAGTCAATTATTTAACTAAGAGAAAGACAATATTTTCTAACTATAGCAATCTTGTTATCTTCTTTTACCATTGCATCAGCTATAAAACCAACGAGCGCTTTGAGTAATTATTGGTGAACACTGTTTTGAGTATTCATATTTTAGTTACAATAATGTTCATATGTCTATGTATTGTTTGTGTACATATGCGTGCAGAATCTCAAGTCAAGGGAGTGAAAATATATTTGTTTGTTTACCTGGCCGTCCTTTGATCAAGGTTTTAAAAAATAATCCTGTGCCGGGATTTCGGAAGTTACAAAACTGTTACGGCAGATACCGATACCGTTTTTGTCCGTTTTCACAGGGTGAACAAAAATCACAACTGAAAGGTCAACCGTGACATAACACCGTCAGGGCAACAAATCGCCGTTACCAACGTGATACACCAGAAAAACGTTGGTACGGGCCTCCCTCGTAGATTCAGTTCAACCATCTTCTAACTAAGATTGCATCCTCCACTCCAAGTTGAGATTTGAGAGAGAAAAAATTGGAACTTTCCATGATAGACATTAGAGATTATAGATGAAAGTTGAGGGTGACAATTGAAACTGTTGAGAAATTGTTTGGGTCTATGTTTATGTGGTGAATTTTGGGAAATTTAAGGTAAGTTGTAAAATTCTGGCTAGAAGGATCAAAGTGACTAGACAGAAGAAAAGGGAAAGTGAGAGAAATTGGGTGGCCGAGGAGTTGTTGTGAGTGAAAGAAATAGATATTTGAATTTAGAATTTTTTATTTAAATTACTTAATCAAAGTTACTATCCAATGTATGACAATATAAATAATTTTAACAACATTTATACAATGTTTTGATTAATTCACACCGCGATAACCGTAATATGCATCACAACATCCGTGACAGTCGAAATCGCAAAAACTTTGACGCGACTGTGACCGCGACCGTTATTTAAAACCTTGCTTTTGATAAGTCGTAAACACAAGTGTGAATGCATTGGAGATCTCACAACCAAACCTCACAAATGACATTTCTAGTTCAATAGCTTCATATACAAACTGAGTATAGTAGAATATTGTAAAATAATCATCGTGTTTGGACGAGAATAATGTATTAAATGTTAATTAATCCGAAATGGTTATTACATTATATTTTGAAAATGAGATTAAACACTTGGAATTTTTTTCCCAAAACTGAGACAAATTAGGGAAGGATAAACAATTTATATTAGACGACGAGATCGCCACTTGTCCAAGATGTTTTTTATGACACGGTCGCAATGCCAGAAGCTGAAGGTTATTGGAAGTGGATATGGCGTGTTGCTGCACCAAAGAAGATTAAATTCCTCATCAAGATGGTATGTCATGACGCTCTTCCTACGAGGACTATGCTTAACAATGGGGCATGTTTCACTTAACTTCTTGTCCAAGATGTATCTCGGTCAATGAGGGCATCTTCCATTGTTTGAGGGACTGCCCTTATGCTAAAAAACTAGGGTTATCTCTTGCTTTTGATAACATTAATTTCTTCATGGATCAATCAATTGTTTCGGTCAATGAGAGTAATTTTTCTTTCTGTTTTGTTGTTTTCCTTTCCTGTTTTTTTCCCTCTCTATTCCCAAAAATAAAATAAAACGAGAGCACTACTTACAGAGAGAGAAGAGAAACTAATATTGACTGTATAGATCTAAATGTATGGTTTAAATTATAAACCAAATTAAAGAAGTCACGTGCTTGCTATTTACATCTCTTACTGCCTCTTCATTTCCTTCATGTTGCTGCCTTTCACAAACCATATCTTTTCATTTCTCTGTTCATATGATAATTTTTAAATTTTTGTTACCTTACAAATCTTGATCAATCAGAGACAGAAGCTTTTCATGTTCAATTTAATTTTTCAAAACCAAATCATGCAAGTACCAATTTTCCTTTGACCTAAAAAACCCAAAAAAGGGTTTTTATTATTAATTACAACAATTGAAATAATTATTATTTACACTTGAATAGAAGGAAAGCCGGCAACAAGATGCGCCACAAAGCCTTTTTGGATGGCAAAACTAATCCTCGTAAACACAACGTTCATCGATCTAGGAGACATGACATTGCTATGTATGACTTTTTGAACTTTATGCAGAAGGTCAACAACCTTTGGTACTAGAAAACCAAAAGTGTCAAACACAAATGGTATAAAAGCATGTTGATGGTCATAACCCACTGTCTCATGTTTGGCCACTTTGCTTGACGCAGTTTTTAGGGCTGCCTGTCCTACAGTAAAAGGCCCGACACTTAATCCCACAAGTGGTGAAACCCCAGTCAAGTCTATACATGCATGTTTTCCTCCTACCCATCCGTACATCATAACATCCGCGGGCCTGCGTGTTGATCATCTATCTAGTGGGTCAGTCAGGAAGTTCACATGCGCCTCCTTCACTGATACTCCTGTCCGTCTGAATATATCAAAAAGTACATCTATAACAAAGTCATGTATGTACTTAAAGTCGGGAAGCTTCTTACAATGAACAACATGCTCCCCAAATGTATCCAGACATGCCTTACGACAAACAGGCACACCTCATCAATAGGAAATAGTGGAATCATAAGGAGATATCTAAGGATAGTATGATACTCCACTTGTAACATATGATGATCTAACCCATCAATCGGAATAGCTAGAAGAAAATCATGATCATGTTATTCTTACAAACATCCAAAATTTGCCTTTTGTCTCATGGTCATGTCAAACTAAACTTCCATATCTTGAACACTTTTACTAAAAAGAGCACTCGCCAAAACATGTTGTGCTTTAGGAGGGACGATGTCTTTGCTTGTAAAACTACTAACATCAAAATATGGATCGTACCACGAAAACATTATCAAAATTCGATTCCATACCACACATCCCACTGTCTCTCAAAATATGATCTTGTAGCACCCAAGACTGTGCCCTAGAAACCACCAAAGCGTACGAGAAAGCCTCTAATGCTGAGTACAAACCCAACCCTTCAAACCTAATAGATAAAGAAGCCAACCACCATTGAAGGTCCCCAAAGAAAGGACCTCCACCAACCTTTATAATGTTGAACACCGAACAATCTGAACCAGAGTTTCTATGAACAAAGAACCAGGTTTAAATAAGCACTTAGTAGTTTCTAAATACTTTGGTACTTTATGAAATAGAAAACACGTTGTCCTCTTTTTCGTGAAGCAATAAACATACATTTAAATATGACTATGTCAACTTAACATATCTTAACATTAAAAATGCAAAAAAAAAAAAAACATTTAATCAAATCTTGCTATGTTTAATACCAAAAAGATGTCCTATTTCATATTTCCTCAACAACTCTTGAATAAATATTTGTAAAAGTGATATAATGTAATATTTGGAAAACTTGAATAAATATTTGTAAAAAGGAGATAATGTATTATGTTAATTTAGAAACAAAAGTTCACACTTATAAGTTCGCAAATTCCAGAAGCCCTTGATAAGTTAGATAATCTTTTCAGAATGTTGTACTTCTTGGCTTGGTCTACTTAAATATCAGCAATAATAATTGCCTCTGGTGACCTGTTTATTAGATCATAAACCTTTTGATAGTCCAACATTCAACAAGAGACCTCTTTCCTTTTCAGTGAGACATATCATTCTCTCTGAAAAAGAGCTATGAATACCATGTTCTTCACAAAACCTCTTGAATTTTGAATCAGTGTACTTTTTCCCATTATCATAGCGCAAATACTTGATTTTTCTTCTTGTTTGATTCTCTACCTCAACCTTGCGAGAAAAATCAACATTGAATGTTACAATATAACTGGAACTGCCCATGCGGTCTTCTTTAGTGGGTCCCCACACAACAGGATGCACGTATTCAAGGTTTCCCTATGTTTTTGTGTTGCTCGGTCTTGAACCGAGCTCTACACTATTTTCCAAGTAAAAAATACTTGCACAAGTCAAACTTGCAACTGCAAACAACCTTCAATAGATTTCTCTTATGAAGTTCCATCATCCCACGCTCACTAAGATGACCCAAACACATATGCCACAAAGAATATCTGCTGTGCTTCCAGAATCATTGGTTTTTACCACATTTGCAGAACTCGATGAGCCCTACTTTATGTTTGGAAACCCTCTTCCTCTTCCCTACCTAAAGCACTCAATTATTGTTCTGTTCTAGGATCTATACCACTTCTTTCCAAAACCTCCTTTACCCTTATTTCGCCCACGATCTTGAGCCCCTTCACATACAGACCATCGCCACCTCGATTCCCTTCCTCTACACATTTTCTCCTTTGAGAATGAGAGAAGAGTGTAGAAGTAATAACATCAAGATTGATAGTGTCTTTTTTGTAGGTAAGAGTAGTCACCAGGTGATCATAAGAACTGGGTAACGAGCACAGAAAAATAACAGCCATATCTACGTCATCAATTTTCACCCTCAAGCCTCACCAAATCAGCGACTATAGTGTTGAAGACATTGACGTGCTGTTGCAAATCAAACCATTCCTGCATCTTCAGACTGTATAGTCGTTGTTTCGCGAACAATTTGTTCATCAACGTCTTTGTCATATAGTGACTTTCCAATTTATCCCAAACCTCCAGGATATTATACATGACTTCATCTAAAACACATAGATTTATCAATCCCGCGACCTTGTCCTTCATCTGTTCCCTATCGGTCTTCTCCATGTCAGTCGATTTTGTCTCACGCAACACCTTTTGTAAACATTGCTAAGCCCACACATCCTTAACCCTCCTTCTCCATAATCTGAAACTAACTGCCCCATCAAACCTTGTTACTTCTAATTTCGCACCCAGGGCCCTTACTAGAATTTTGACGAACAGGATGATTACAAAAAGTATCTTCATAATATACATTGTTTATGTTGTTCTTGCATTTGGTAATTTCTTTTATTTTAGTTTTTTGTACCATGATAAAGAAGAAATTTGTGATTGTGATGAAGATGAGTGGGAGTGAAAATCGAGAGAAATAGATGAAAATTTTGGAAGAGAAAATTGTTGAAGAAGATGAGGCTGAAGGACCATGATAAAGAAGGAGTGCAATTAAGAAGGGGATTTATGGTTGATGAAGATAAGGATATGAAGATGGGTTGTGGTTAAAGATGATTTTCCATTTTTTCCCCTTTTTCAAGCCACATTGCTTTGACCATGTCAAAATTACAGGGGCTTGAATGTTGCAAAATGGGGAAAAATTAGGGGGATTGAAAGTGATTTTTTTTTTAAAAGGGGATCAAAATTGTAACAATGACAAAGTTTGGGGGCCAAAAGTGCATATAATCCTTTATATTTTAATTTTTGCTTTCCCTCATTTCATCGCGGTCCATGGTGCAACATAAATTAATTAATTTTTTAATTAAAGAAATCAAATGATATAGATAAATAGATAATTTCATGAATAATAGTCCAATTTTCCGTAATATGGTTATACTAAAATAATTGTTAAAGACGTTTTTCATGCTTGGTCTAACCCGGATGAGCTTCGATGACCCGACTCCCCTAAAATTTTGTTCATAGAAAAGATAATACTTTTATTTAGTTGCAGTTATAAATAAAAAGAGAGCGAGAAATCAAATCTACCCATTTATCGTATTTCTCATCTACGGCGAATCATCCTCGAGCACTTTACCTTCAAAACCCTAGATCTCTAAAATCTTTCATAATCTCTTTCTTACTCCATTCCACCCTCACATATCTTGCGCAGTCCATCGAAAATTCTAAGATTGCAAAGATATCATAAATCTCAACATTTTTCCCAATTGTTTCTCCACTCTTTCTCTTTTCTGGACCTTTCTCTACCCCTTTTCCTCTAACCCAAGATCTTTTCATTTATCTAAGTCCTTTGGCATACAACTATTTGAATCATCTCTTTATTTTGTTTCATTTTCTCCGATCCAGATCTTAGAGTAATTTGGAATCGTATCTCACCTTCTCAAATGCACGAGAGGGATAGGTAAATATGATTTTTTTTCACATGCCTGAATATATCATGTCTTTTACTATTTATTGAAACTAATTTTTTTTTTGTCAGGTTTCATCCTGCGGTATATTTACATGTAGTTGCACGCTGTAGCTGTTCTACACCGTCTGATCTGAAGTGAACGGTTAAGATCTGACATTGTGTGAAATTCTTGAAATTTGTGCTGTGAATTGGAACCGTCAGATCATGGATGGCTGAGATTTGCTACTTCGGCAAACTGTGTGAATTTGGTACAGCAGCAAATCCTAATCCGCGTATAAGTGGGGTGTTTGAGGTTCGAACTTCGACCTCTGCATATAACAATGTATGTCCCTGACAACTGAGCTATGCTCACGGGGACGAGTGGTAATTAAATTAAATAGCTAATTTATTTATTTTCTAATGATCAACATATATAGATTGGGCGCATGGGATAGTTTTCCATTTGGAGTCATGTTACGAGGATGTGAATAATTGCTCATGCCAAAAAAGTGGTAATGTTCAATATAAATGTCTAAATATTTTTTATCTCCATTTTTTTTTTTTTTTTGAAAGACAAGGCTATTAAAATTTTACATTCGTTTTTTCTAGACACTTTGACTATGGGGATTTTCAAATGCAACTCTCGCAAGGATTATGTAATGAGTAAATCAATGAAACACAGAAATGCATATAGAGAATTCAACTTTCTCAAAGGAATCAGAAAATCACTTAATGAGGAGGAGATTGTAAAGTGGAACGATCTCATTACAACTAAAAATAAAAGCATTGCGACCGATGAATGAATATAGATGCTATTTATTTTAATTTAATATTGTAGTATTTTCTAAAGTTGTGCATGATGTGAGACATTGCATGAATTCAGGATAAAAGAAACTTGTTTATTGTTGTAATTTTATTTCTTGATTTAAAATACTATGGTTTGTTAAGACTCTCACTAATTTGAGAGACAAAAAGATTATTTTTTATTTTGTTAGATCATATAATACCTTTAACTTATTATTAAAAAGTGTAATGAGGTCTCTGCTACTTTTGTGCAAGCTCTACCGTCTTCGGGCCATGATAATTTAGAATTTTACGCTATCGTTTCAGGAATGGCCATTTTTTTTAGAACAATTCCTACCGCTACGCATGTCATAAGTGGTGCTCTCATTTGATACACCCTATATAGATATATAACTTGTCAATCTAACCCAAGTAACTAACAAACCTGCCCAACAAATTATAGTATCACATAGCTACACTAACTGATGATCCACGCAAGCTCTACATAGACATAACAAGATTTGTATATGTATATGATATGTATTTATGTAAATTATGAAGCTGAATTACTTGCCTGCTACTTACAGAACCCAACTGTCTATTTTTCTAGTTCAGGCCACGAACAACCTATGAATATGTTTAGTGGTTGATATGATTACATTTTAGTGGTTGGTGTTGAGGTATAGAAAGTTATTCATTGCGGCTAATTTGTTACAGGGGAAAATTTGATTCCATGTAGCTTGGAGTAATAATACAATTGAGAAGATCAAATATATGACGGATGAGGTCAGCAAGTTAAAACTGTTTTGTTTTAGGTCAACTTTAACCTTAGCTGCTCATTAGTTTGATCAATTGTTATGGCGTGACTTAATGGTTTAAAAGAAGAAACCTTGTTATGGTGTGACTTAAAGGTTTAGAAGAAGAAACCCTGTTGATGCATTTCACACTGTTTTGTTTCTGCTGTAGGTCTCTTTGGGTATTTTGGATGTTGGTTGCCTTTCATGTTGTTTTCTGCAGGCTCGTTGTGAATTTTTTCTGCTTGAGTTAGTTTTCTGGCTGTTTGTGCAGTTAGAATTTTGTTTTGCAGGGTCGTCAGTTCATGTTCGCTTCTCCAATCATTGTTGAGGCTATTTTGTGCATTTTGTGGTCCCGCTGCAGTTTCGTTTGGCATTGGATTTTTAGCTAACAGTATCTTTTTGTTTTTAGATGTTAGCATGTTTTTGTATTTGGAGTTGAATTATATATGTTGGATTTGATTTTGTAGTTTAAACTGTGTAATTTATCTGTTGTTTTGATTGTTAATCTTGAATGAATTATATGAATGAGATTTGGATATTTTTAGTTATATATTTATGTATTTTAGGTATTTATTAATTAATTTATTTAAATTGTCAACAAAAATTGCCCCATTAAAGTATTTTTTTTTTAAAAATTAAACATTTGCGACTGTTGTGAAGGGTCGCAAGTCCATTTAATTTAAATTAAACCACATACTTTGCGACAGTTCTGAAAGGTCGCAAATATAGTATTGCGACTGTTGGCAACTGTCGCATAAACTTTTGCGGCAGTTGGTGCGTCTGTTCTATGAAGGGTCGCAAAAGACAGTTGCGACCCCAACATTAGCGCCTGTTGGGGAAGGTCACAAATGTACATTTGCGACCCTTCTAACAGTCACAATCAGCCATTTTAAAATTCGCAAAATGCAGTTTTTCTTGTAGTGAATTGTGATGAAGATGAGTGGGGGTGAAAATCAAGAGAAATAGATAAAATGTTTGGAAGAGAAAATGGTTGAAGAAGATGAGGTTGAAGGACCATGATAAAGAAAGAGTGCAATTAAGAAGGGGATTTATGTTTGATGAAGAGAAGAATATGAAGATGGGTTGTGGTTGAAGATGATTTTCCATTTTTCCCCTTTTTTTCCTTTTTCTTTTTTAGTTACTATGATATATATGTGGATTTTTCATTTATTTTTAATTAAAAAATCACCTACGTGGTATCCAGCTCACATAAGTGAGAAGCCACGTTTCTATGACCAGGTCAAAATTACAGGGGGCTTGAAGGTTGCAAAAGGGAAAAAAATTAGGGGGATCGAAAGTGATTTTTTTGAATAGGGGGCCAAAATCGCAACTATGGCAAAGTTTGGGGGCCAAAAGTGCGTATAAGCCTTTATATTTTAATATATATTTTTTTTTTTAAAACTCGGTATCCGATTCAAGGACGGACTAATCCGAGGGGACCAATCCCACCGCCCACTTGCGGGGGCCCCGTTTAAAGCCAGAGCAAGCTCTGTATGGACTTAGCCCATCGAAATTGGCACCAGAAGGAATCGAACCTGAGACCTTTGGAGGAGCAAACTCCAAGATCCCAAGCCAACCACTAGGCCAACCCCAAATGGGTTTATTTTAGAATATTTTAATTTTTGCTTTACCTCATTTGACGGGGTCGATGTTGCAACTTAAATTAATTAATTTTTTAATTACAGAACTCAAATGATATAGATAATTTCAAGAATAATAGTCCAATTTTCCATAATATGGTTATACCAAAATAATGGTTAAAGACATTTTTCATGCTTGGTCTAACCCTTATGAGATTCGATGACCCGACTCCCCTAAAATTTCGTTCACAAAAAAGATAATACTTTTATTTAATTGCAGTTATAAATAAAAAGAGGGCGAGAAATCAAATCTACCCATTTATCGTATTTCTCATCTACGGCGAATCATCCTCGAGCACTTTACCTTCAAAACCCTAGATCTCTAAAATCTTTCATAATCTCTTTCTTCCTCCATTCCACCCTCAAATATCTTGCGCAGTCCATCGAAAAATTCTAAGATTGCAAAGATATCATAAATCTCAACATTTTTTCCAATTGTTTCTCCACTCTTTCTCTTTTCTGGACCTTTCTCTTCCCCTTTTCCTCTAATCCAAGATCTTTTCATTTATCTAAGTCCTTTGGCATACAACTATTTGAATCATCTCTTTATTTTGTTTCATTTTCTCCGATCCAGATCTTAGAGAAATTTGAAATCGTATCTCACCTTATCAAATGAACGAGAGGGATAGGTAAATATGATTTTTTTCACATGCCTGAATATATCATGTCTTTTACTATTTATTGAAACTAATTTTTTTTTTTGTCAGGTTTCATCTCTGCTATATATTATCTGGACACTGAGATAAGTCTAAGCAAAGATCAACCTCTCCTAAAAAAAAAGGTAGGAAAACTCTTGTACAGTTGAGAAAGTTAACTCCCCGAAAAAAGGTATTGAAAAAATTGTGAAAGTTGATTGTGATTTGATTTATATTAACTAAAATACTTGAATTATTGTTACATATAAAAGACATAAATTAGATATCTTTAGTTTTGAAGTTTTTAACACTTAGTAATGAAATTAAAATAAATATTTATTATTTTTATTTATTGTCACCAATTTATTCTTTTTTATATCAGTATTCCTTGAGGCTAAATTAATAAAGTTATGTATGACTTGATAGAATCTGATAACTCACTTGGGTTGGTGTGGTTGTATTGGTTTTCAACCTTTAAATAGGTTTCCATAAGTGGATTGTAAGATTTTCCCTGACATCCGTCACCTATTGGACTAGCTAATGAGTTTTCAAAACAAAATTGTTATTATATGAAATCATCTGTCCAAAAATAAGTTGAAGTTTCGTACCCACAACCATATGTTAACTCAAGCATCACTTTTTCTTTTTAGCATAGGTGAAGTTTCAAGCATCATCTGGCTAAATAGGTTTCAAATGGTGAAGTTTCAAGCATCACTTTTTCTTTTTAGCAAATCTAGCCAATATATGTTAGCTAACTATCAATTTGGTTAATTCAAAATGAAAATTTCTATGGCATTCAATTTATGTATTAGTATACTTAGTACTTTGTTCTATTTCTATAATGGCTAGTGTGTGTAACAAGAATCATGAACTTCTTGGGTTTTGAGTTGGAATATTGACCTGGTTTTTTGGGTGTTTCAAGATGGTGGTTGGTCTGTAGTTATGACTTTTTTGGTGCGCTCATCACGACGACGAGGTTGTGGATTGTGCAGTTTGTGGGGGTGTTTTTGTTTTGTTTTCCCTTATGTGTGCCTGTGGTGACCTCCAATTTAGGTCCATGTTTGGCGCCGTTAGCTCTTCCTAATTCTAGTTTGTTTTTTTCGATGGCCTTGTTGTTTGATTTTGAGTCGCTTCGATTTAGGTGGTTTGATTTTGGGTTCTTTTCGACTTGGTCCCCTTTACTCCCTGATTTTGTTTTTTCTACCACTACATATGTTAACTGCCTGAGGGTTTTGTTGTTTGGATTCTAGTTATTGTGTCCTCTCTAGTGGTCCGGGAGTTGAGAGGTGCCTTAGTGATTTTTTTTTTTGGAATATGGTGGGCTGACCGCTTTTGCTTATAGATTGAGAGGCAATTTCTATAAGAAAGTTATTTCGGCTTTTTATGGTTTTTCTCGGGCAGAAGGGGGTTAGGTTAGTGGTTCAAACCGAATGTGTTGGAATAAGTGTTTTTTGGGTGTTTATTTGGTCTCATTTGTGCGAAGAGAACATTAGGTGCTACTATAGGTGTTTTGGTTGGTTTTAATTGTTTTTTTAAAGGTTTTTGGTACAAATAGCATATGATAGGTGTTTAGAACTTGTTTTTGTGGTCATTCATGATGGAGTTTGGGGTTTTTGCTCAACTTTGCTTTCTACAATCAGTGGTCATCTTTTATTGGTTTTGGTGGTAGTCATTGATTTGATGGTATATTTAGTGGTGTCGTGATGTAGGAGATGTAAGGGTTTTCTGTGCGTATTTTACTATATATGTTCTTTTTGTTTTCCAGGTCTATGTTCTTCTTAAGCAGAGTTTACATTATCAATAAATTTTTCCGATAAAAAAAGAGTAGTTATACTCCATTAGATTTTCATGTTACAATGGATCAACACCAACAAATAAATATTGCTATATTATTTTGGTAACATAACATAGGTGTGAATATCACCACCGTTAAAATAAAAACAAATTTGTATTAGAAAAATAATAAAGATATATGTGTCTTTGGTGCTAGCGTATGGATATTTTAAGATTTTCCATTACTTATAGAACTTTTTGTTGGTTGTTTCTTCCCTCTTAAGTTTTTCGATCTTATGTAATGTAAATTTTAACTTTGTTTTCAACTATTGACTGTTGTTGTTTGTTGATAAAAAAAAATATTTATATTGATACAAAACTCTTCGTAGGTTTTCCCACAGATCATAATGTCATCGGCAAACCAGTCGTTTGAGGACGGTTTCTCTTTTAGATTTACCTGGTGAAATTGTAGATTACATACTTAAACGTCTTTCACCACAAGATTTGATTAGGTTATCGCAAGTGTGTAGTCGTTTGAGGAATATTAGTAGAGGCGATTGTATGTGGGAGAAACATGTCGAACAAAAATGGAGCAGGTTGGTAGGTGATGATGCTTACCATGAATGGAAGTATCATACAACAAAATGTAAGGAACTATTAGTGGATCAAAATCTGAGTGAACCATTTGGAACTATTAGTGGTGATTCTCCATCTCAACGCCTTCATTCTTATTTGAAAATCAATAGAACCTTGATTGGTTTGATTAAAAATCACTCAAAAATGGCTTTGTATATCTTCCTTGAGACTGGTCGCTTCTGGTTTCCTGCTCAAGTTTATAAGGTATGATTAGCAATACTACTAATGTATTTCTTTTGTATTTCTAATAGCTAGTAAGAATGAAGTGATGCTTATTACATTATGGATTCCATCCTAAGTAAGAATAACTACAAAGTATTTAATAACCCACATGGGTTGGCCTGGTGTATTGGCTTAGGACCTGGGAGTGCGCTCCTCCTTAAGGTCTCAGGTTCGATTCTCTCTGGTGTCAATTTGGGTGGGCTGATTTAGCTTCTTAAAATGCTTGCTTAATAAGCATCACTTTATTATTACTTACTCTCAAAAACACATAAAAGTAATTAGTCTTTAGTGATTTAAAAAACTACTTATATACTATTGAAACTTAAAGGCCTAAATTATGGGTTTAATATACTCTCATTCACTATTATCATTTGATTTAAAATTAGTTTAATCACATATAACTTTTTATGCAGGCAACATTGCAAACATTATACTGTTATTGTTGAGATTGTCTTCAAATTTGTGGTCTGGAAGAACAGGGAAATCGTGCCACGATTTTGGAATCGTGACACGATTGGAGGTGCCGTGAGCTAGGGTTGCAGGGGTGCAAATCGTGGCACGATTGTGGGAAATCGTGACACGATCCAGAAACTTGCTCGTTAAGTATCCTTGATAAGGACTGGTCGTTCCTTGGGACGGACGCAAATCGTGACACAATTGGGAAAATCGTGACACGATTGGAACAGAGGAAGACCAGTACTTAAGTGTTCTTGTGCAGATTTGAAGTGAGAGAGAGTTGGAAGAGAGAGACTTGGGAAATCAAAGGGGAAGCTCTAGGGTTTAGGGTTCTTTGATTAGAGTATCTCTTGGGTTGAAAACATGGGAAACACCTTGTAGAGAGAATCATTGAGTGTCTTGGTGAGGTTGGGAAAGGGGTAGAAATTAGGGTTTGTTCATAGTGAACATGTCAAGCTAATTTCTTGTAACCTCTTGTATTCCTTTTGTAAAGAACTCATTTGATAGTGGATTGGAGAGTTCAATCTCTCCTCCAGAGTAGGTCAAGTTTGGACCGAACTGGGTGACCAATCTCTTTGTGTTTATTGTTTTCTTCTTCCCTCTCCTTGTATCTTGTGATTGTTGCTTTGTGTTTCACACTTGTTTCCTAGATTAGATCTAGGTGGTGTTTTGTTGTTTCTTGCTTGCACAATAAACTTTGTTCGGTGGTTACCACTCTCCGTCGCTCCACACATCATTATTCTTTGTATTGGTGTGGTTCGATCCGACCTTGGAGGCTCGAGGATTCACAACAATTGGCGCCCACCGTGGGGCAACGGTAGTGATTTGGTTTAGTGTGTACCATGGGTTCAAAGTGGGATATTGAGAAGTTCACCGGGCTCAACGATTTTGGGTTGTGGAAGGTGAAGATGCAAGCGGTGTTGATTCAACAAAAGTGTGAGAAAGCTTTGAAGGGTGAAGGCGGTTTGCCGGACACCATGTCACAAGAGGAGAAGACCGAGATGGTGGACAAGGCGTGGAGCGCCATTGTCTTGTGCCTCGGGGATAAAGTTTTGAGGGATGTCGCGAAGGAACCAACCGCGGAATCGATATGGTCTATGTTGGAATCGTTGTATATGACCAAGTCGTTGGCTCATAGGCAATTCCTTAAGCAACAACTCTACTCATTCAAGATGGCGGAGTCAAAGACCGTGATGGAGCAATTGGCGGAGTTCAACAAGATCCTCGACGATTTGGAGAACATTGAGGTGCAACTTGAGGACGAAGACAAGGCTATACTCTTGTTGTGCGCACTACCGAGGTCATTTGAATCCTTTAAGGATACCATGCTCTATGGCAAAGAAGGCACTGTCACCTTGGAAGAAGTTCAAGCGGCTTTAAGAACCAAGGAGTTGACCAAGTCCAAGGATTTGAGAGCGGATGAAAACATTGAAGGCCTTAGTATGTCAAAAGGAAATGGTGGAGGTAGAGGCAGCCGAGGAAGCTCAAAGAGCGGAAACAAGGATAAGTATAAGTGCTTTAAGTGTCACAAGTTGGGACACTTCAAGAAGGATTGTCCGGAGGAAGATGATAGCTCCGCGCAAGTTATGTCCGAGGAGTATGGAGATGCGCGTGCTTTGATGGTGAGTTGTTGGGAGGAAGGTGAAGGTGAGGGGGTCTCACCTTGGTATTAATTCCTTATAGACGGTATGGTTCGTCTGGAGAGACGTTAAACACTCAACGTCAGCCTGGAGAGGCGGTGTGAACAATACTCGTGATCAACCTTTGAGGTGGAGTGGCAAGGCGGAAGCATAGTGGAAGTACTCATTTGGAAGTTGAGGTAGCGAAAGCTCAACTTGAGGTGGAGTTGGTGACTCCGGGAATGGTACGACTATGGAGGCTTTGGGAGTTTATGCTCTAGTTGTGAGCATGTGGATTCTTCATGAGGACGGATGGTACTCCGGGGTTTGAAGAATGTATGGGGTGGCTTGTGTGATTACCTAAAAGGCCAAGGGTGATCGGATGCAAGGTGATCTTCAAGGAGGCGGGAGACGTTCCGTGGTTGAAGATGGTTTGGTAAAAATGAAGACTTGTGGAGCAACTTGGTGTAGAGTTGGATGCAAGGGAAAAGAAAGGGGTGGTTGATGGTTAAAGTGGCATCATCACCAAATTAGAAGTTAAGGTGGAGAAATGTTGAGATTGTCTTCAAATTTGTGGTCTGGAAGAACAGGGAAATCGTGCCACGATTTTGGAATCGTGACACGATTTTAGGTGCCGTGAGCTAGGGTTGCAGGGGTGCAAATCGTGGCACGATTGTGGGAAATCGTGACACGATCCAGAAACTTGCTCGTTAAGTATCCTTGATAAGGACTGGTCGTTCCTTGGGACGGACGCAAATCGTGACACGATTGGGAAAATCGTGACACGATTGGAACAGAGGAAGACTAGTACTTAAGTGTTCCTGTGCAGATTTGAAGTGAGAGAGAGTTGGAAGAGAGAGACTTGGGAAATCAAAGGGGAAGCTATAGGGTTTAGGGTTCTTTGATTAGAGTATCTCTTGGGTTGAAAACATGGGAAACACCTTGTAGAGAGAATCATTGAGTGTCTTGGTGAGATTGGGAAAGGGGTAGAAATTAGGGTTTGTTCATAGTGAACATGTCAAGCTAATTTCTTGTAACCTCTTGTATTCCTTTTGTAAAGAACTCATTTGATAGTGGATTGGAGAGTTCAATCTCTCCTCCAGAGTAGGTCAAGTTTGGACCGAACTGGGTGACCAATCTCTTTGTGTTTATTGTTTTCTTCTTCCCTCTCCTTGTATCTTGTGATTGTTGCTTTGTGTTTCACACTTGTTTCCTAGATTAGATCTAGGTGGTGTTTTGTTGTTTCTTGCTTGCACAATAAACTTTGTTCGGTGGTTACCACTCTCCGTCGCTCCACACATCATTATTCTTTGTATTTCAAATTCTATCAATTTTATAGGTCTCCAAATTTAGGGCGACAATGGATTCAAGGAGATATTCCCTGGGATATGTTGAGAATGCCACCTCCAAAGACATTTTTAGTGGATTATTATGAGTATACTGATTTGGATGAATTGAAACCAGGAGATCTTATTGAAATTCAAAATAGAAGAAGGATAGGATTCCCTATTTGTGGTAACTAATAATCATTTCACTTTATCATATACTCTCATCCAATATTCAATAATACTTATATATATATATATATATATATATATATATATATATATATATATATATGGGATTTGTTAGAACACATCCACTACTTTTTTTTTTTGTGGGAGTGTTCTAGCAAGCTACACCTTAAGGTGTTTTTAACTACTTTTTAGTTATAGCTTGCTAAAACATACCTTCTGAAAAATAAGTGGGTGTATCCTAGAAAATGCCTATAGGAGTTGCTAACATACACCCACTTATATTTTAGAATGTGTGTTTTAGAAGCATTCATCTTAAGGTGTAATTAACAACTTTTTAGTTATATCTTTGCTAAAACACACCTTAATAAAAACTAGTGGGTGTATTCTAGCAAACCCCATATATATTTATATATATATAAAACTTTACGGTGCGTATAAGTGAGGTGTTTGGGGTTTGAACTCCGGCCTCTGCATATAACAATGTATGTCCCTGACAACTGAGTTATGCTCACGGGGACGAGTGGTAACTAAATTTAATAGCTAATTTATTTATTTTCTAATGATCAACATATAACAATATTAAACTTCCTTTCTTTCTTCTTCAAATCTTCTCGCATCCTTTTACAGTATTAAACTTTTTGTTCTGCCAAAATAACAATATAATGCATGCTTAAGTAGTGGTCACATATAAACTATAACATAATCACATGTAGCAGCATAGAAAAACTTGCAATGATATCAACAATCATAGAGCAACATACAATAGCAAAACCAAATATTGTTGAACCAAAAGATAAAAAATATGCTCAGAAATGAGCAACAAACCAGAACAATCCAACAAGTTCTTTTTAATTCCTTATGTATATGTTATTTCTATAGCTAATTGCCCAATTCTTGAGTCTCCTTCCTACAAGAAGCATACCTTTTAAAAACCCATCTAAATTACCAAATTATTATTGGTGCAACAACACAAGTAACTCTATTGTTAAATGCAGACAGTGATAATCTGATTATAATTGTAAGTGATTATTTTCACAGTAACAATCGTATTAAGTATTAACAGTAGGAATGGAGCTAACCTTAGACCATCTTTTGTAGAGCATCAATAGCCAACGTATTTGATGTCACAAATAAAGGATTCCGGGTCATTACTTTTGACACCATTTTCTGATCCGGTCACAGACCCTCGGCAATAACTCTAGTAGCATTATCCTAAACAAAAGACACACCTCATTTCCTTATATCTGATAATACAATATACACACACTCAATGAACAAACATACATTCACATAGAAAATTCACAAACCATGTTAGTCATTATTCCAAATAACAAAGCATTCCAAATAACAAAGCATTGGCATCAGTCAACAATACAACATCAACGTGTCGTGCTGCCATTCTGCGACATGCGTCTGAAACTGATTTCCCCTTAGATATAGTGGTCTGAAAACAATAACCAACACAAAACAAGCATTCTACCATGAAGCACAATAAAAGCAAAATCAAAACAATAACCAACACAATACAAAACTCACACTTCATCTCAACCATTTTTTCAACGTGAAAAATCAAATGAAAGAAAAATAAGCAAGGAGATGCGAAACCAAAGATGAAAACAAATACATAATCGAAGATGAAATCAAATAAAAAAAGGAAGATGAAGTTGAAAACATAAAGATGAATTCGTATACGGAATCAAAGACGAAATCAAATAAAATCGAAGATGGAATTGAATTCGGAATTAAAGAAGTGTTAATTCACCTGTGATTCGCACATTTAGCTTTGCGGCCATGTTTGAACGTTTGCTTCTGGTTAGCTCGAACACATGAGAGAGATAGATAGATAGATAGAGAGAGAGAGAGAGAGAGAGAGAGAGTGTTAAAAGAGTTGAAATGTTTTTTGTTTTAGTAGAATATGAATGTGTTTTGATATAGTGTTACCAATGTCCCTTTGTTTCATTGCTATTACACGTACACCCTCCGGTCATTAATATAAGCAAAAAACTACATTCTAAGTTCATTCATTTAATGATGTATGTGATCTATAATAAAGACATAATATTCCATTAAACTTTAAAGTTTGCTGCTATTCGCTGATGTTGCGGTTTAGAGTTGGTATTCCGTTAAACTTTAATTGTTTGAAACTAATTTCATCTACATGCAAGCCGTAATATTCCATCTAAATCATAAATAAAAAGTGTGTGCGCGCGTGTCATTTATTTCTTTACCGCTTTATATATATCCAAAAATGCAAAAAAAAAAAAAAATTAGATTAGGGATTATATGGTGATCCAACATTACTACAAACAAATTCACGCGCTTTTATTTTTATTGATCCGTTAGTTTAATTTTCATTCATTATTCTAAAACAACAAAAACATTCAAATAACAAAAGTCCCAAAAATATTTTCATAATAAACCTTGATCCAAAATCAAGTGATTCCTTTTTTTTATTTCTTTCTTAATCAAATTTCAATATATTTAATCATACAAGTCATTTTCTTTTAACATAAAAAATACAAACAAAACTTATTTTGTTATTTGGCTTTTCATTTTAAAACTCTTTTCGAAAACTAATAAAAAACACACAACCAATCAAACGTCAATTTCTACTCTGAACTACGAGGTTTTGATCCCTCACGGGTAAGTAGGCAAATGACCATGTCTTTTTAAGCAAGCAAGTTTATAGCACATTAATTAAATAAAACCAAGAGGTTCTCGTAGAGTACTACGAACATAAAGGGTGCTAATACATTCCCTTTGTGTAACCAAACCTCGAACCCTAAATCTTTTCAAAACATGGGGAGTTTGAACTTTTTTCCCCTTTTCAAATTAAATGTTCAGTCGTGAAATAATTAGTGAGTCAAACGCTAATCAAATAGTCTTTATCTCCAATAAATGACGCAACAGATATGCTAATGTGTGTTTAGGTGTGCAAATACATAGAATTAAATTGTGACTCTCTAAGTCATGTTTTGATTATGGTATATCAGGACTCTAAATGGGTGGGGCCGAGGGTGTTAAAACCCGCCCCACCCCGCCCCGTTGCCATGTCTAGTAACAACTAGTTTAAATCTCTCTCTCTCTCCCCCTCCCTCCGTCCCTCCCTGCACATGCTTAAGGGGTCTGAGTTTCTTACCAGTTTAAACAATATATTGTTGGTTGCTTTAAGGTATTTCTTTTCCCGTATGCCTTGGATCTCCGGTACAAGATGCATGCCATCTCATAACTCTGTCGTGACTTCTAGCTGCCTCTGTATGCAATCCACTGTGTAAATGCAAGACACGCTGCTAGTCTCTCCTCGAAAAAGAGCCCTTCCCCCAATTCCCAGTTTCCCTTGGCTTTCATATGAATAAAAGTTCTGAAGAATCGCTTAATAAAATGTGTGTAGAACTTTTATTCGTCACAAGTTTAGCCATATATTTCCCTTTCTTTTGCATGTATCAAATAGAAAAAGATATGACCATTTTATAATGTTTAAAGCTTAAACTTACTTTGCATAGATTTTAGAATACTTGGTAAAATGCCCCTTAACTGTATTGAATTATCTTGGTTGTCCCTTTAATATACTTAGTAAGGAGGTTGTATAAAAAAATAATTTAATTATAAGAAATAATTTTAATTTTTTAACCTTTTGTGATAGAATAAAAATGTTTTTACCTTAGGAAAAATGTCAGATATGAAAAAGGTCGGATAATTTTTAGAAAGCATCTGATACAAAAGATTAGCATTGGTGACTTCAAACAAGATTTGAAGAAATGTCAAACCAAAAGTAAAAAAATTAATTAGAAGAGATATCTTATCATGAAGCTTCTGATGAAATCAAACTCATTGCATCTGAAGATGGCGTCAATAGTCTTGGACACTTTGACCTGATTCGTCTTCTTCTAATGGAATGTCGCTTTCAAACCTTTAATGGTACAATCTGTCTTCTTTTGGCCACGTGCAGAATCAAACATGAAAATTCAAGGATAAAGAAATTGTAACAGATCATTCTATAAGAAGGAAAGGATTTTCGAATGACTATTCAACAACATTATCCATAAGAAGTAAAAGTCTTAACGATTTTGATCAAGCTTCTCAAGGACTTAATTGAAGCGTTGATCCCTCTTAAATAACGAGTCTATTATTCTCTCCTAGACAAGAACCTGACTTCAATCATTTTACAAGTGTCATTACTCTGTATAATTAAAGAGCGCAAAAACAGTTAAAAAAATTCTAAAAAATTTTAATCTTAGAGGGAAAACACTAATTCTAAAATTAGAGTTTTCTCCTAAGCTGAAAACACGATAAGAAGCAAATAAAGTTCTGCTTCTGATGTGATGTTTAGTACTAGATTGCAGCGGATAAAAATAGAGAGAGAGAGAGAGAGAGAAAAAAAGAAGAAAGACACAAAGCAATTATACAGGTTCCTTCCACAAACCGGAAGTCAGTCATCCCTTTCACTTCCAAGGAGAGTTCATTAAAATGTAATATCTGATTACAACTGCTCAATGCTAAAACTAGCAAGAGACTTCAAACTACTTAAGCACAACTGCAAGAGATTTCATATGCTCCTGAACACAATCAAGAGACTTCATATCCTCAAGCACAGCTGCAAGAGACTTCTATTCAAACAGAATTACAAAGAAAAATGTTTGATGCTGAACACTTGATATACAATCAATGGTGTTCACAATACAAATCAGATACAAACTCTTAAGACTCTAAAATTTCTAAGATATAAACTTTGATAAGAAATTCTACGTGAACTTTTGATGCAGAACAATTTCAGCTGTGTTTTGGCGCTTGTAAATTGTTGTATAGTCTTCACTCCTTTATATAGAGGTGTGAAAGAGACGTTGTGAATTGCCAGCACATCAAAATAGAGTCGTTTGAAAGTTTGATCAATCACCAATGATATTTTTCCTGATATGGTTATTATCCTATGAAGGATCAATTTCAAATCCATTCCATGTATGAAGGAACATTGTTGCAGGCATAGTTGTTATCCTTGTCCTATAGCAGAGACATAAACTGAGTAGTGGAGGTAATGGTTGTACACTTCGTACAATTGTACTTTGTCAATGCTCTTAAAAGAACAAGCATCCAATGCCTTCAAATTTATTTGAATCACGTGTGTGTGGTTTTAATTTTAAATTTTAACTATTCATTTCCAAGTATACAGGGGCGGATCCACAATATAGGTAAGTGTGGTTTATAGCCACATATAATTGTTAGCATTTTTTCCCTTTTACCATGCCTAAAAATATTGATTATGTACTATATATGTTGTGCTTATATCACATTCCTTTATATTCTACGGTCTATCAGTGGAGGAAGTGCTTTTCTCTTGTACATGTCCTGGGTTCAACTCCCATTACCTTGCAACCTGTAGGAATTGTACCTACAAAAGAAGGGTCGATGATACACCCTAACCGCTTTGCCATAGTGCTTAATCTGTTGTATATAGTATCGTTTAAATATATAGTATTATAAACCAAAGATAATGAACAGAGAGTTGAATTTTACAGTATACATATGTTGAATTTTACATGTACATGGTGGATGGTTATGTTTATTGTATACATATGTTGAATTTTACATTTCATTATCCTTTGCAAATGTGTTCAATCTATGTGGCCTGCTATGCTACAGAACGAACAGAGAGTTGGATGTGCATGTTGGTTTGAATTTCTCTCTACTGCATTGGCTCAAGTTCTTCATATACTTTTCGAAAAGAGAACATGAGATGTTTGAGTAACTAATGTTGTCATTGTACTCAGCTTTATATGTATTATCCTTTTCAAAATTTCTAAAATGATATATAATAAGTTCTAAAAAGTTGAAAATAAAAAATGATGAAAAAAATATAGGATTTACTCTCCTATGTATAGAAGCTAAGGACATATTTGGCTCTTGTAACTGTTGTATGTATGTATATTTTAACATACTCTCTTATTATATCGAGTTACATTAGAGGGTGTGTTAAAAGGTGATAAACTGAGCTTGTTTTTGGCTGCTTGCTGGTGGATTTGGAGAGCAAGAAATCTATTATGCTTGGAAAGTGTAACGATTACAAAAAAAAAAAAAAAAATTGGAGCAAGAAACATTGTGGGTTGGATGGATTTGTTAGATCCCCCCGCTGGAATCACCCCTTTGTTGCGGGCTGATGCTCTTTAGGCTCAGTTTGTGAGTACTGAACATTTAATTACGATGGGATTGTGTTTACACCGATTTTTGGTAATGTAAACTTCATTATCCATCAATGGTATCCATCAATGATTTCAGGACATAAATGTTGATCGAGGGTGACAAATGTATTTTTAAAGGGGATCGTTCAAGCCTCGCGGTTTATGACATCACTTCCAGCATTCTTTAAGAACATTAATGTCAGAATTGTTTCCAACATCTTGTAATAACAAGTTGTCTCATGACAACATGATAGAAAATTTCCCAAGTGAGCATGTTAAAAAGAAGAAGAAATAGAATAAAGATGGAAAGAAATGCAAAAGAAAAAGGAAAGTAAAACAAGAACATTGGTATTAAATTGTAGGAATGTAAAGGGTGGTCGGAATCTGTCAATCTCTCCACTCCTGAACCCGTTTGCTCCCATGGCGTAGGTGTTACAGAGTTTTCAGAAGTCAAGAAACCAACCTATTGTTATTATTACAAACTGATATATATATAGGCCTTGTAGAGAAAACTACCACTAAATCCTACGGTCTATATTAAAAGTAGAAATAACTTCCTATAACTTCCTAAGACACTAGGAAATAACTTTCATGCACTAAGACACTAAGAATTAATCTTCATAGCCCTTCAGTTTTGTTTATCACCGCATGTTCGACTTTGCCTTATTATTGTTACTAGCACCATGTCCACGTTGAAGCATTCCATATCTTTAGACATTGGATCTTGCATAATCATGTTACATCACGTTACTGTGCCAATAATTTCTTTATTTCTCCAAGGCTCCTCCCACAAAAATGAATCACTTGATAAACTAATGGTTCTCCAAGGCTTCATTAGCCACATGTATGAAATATATTAAATTACTTTGTCGAAAACCCAGCGTGTCGAATTCTGTATGGTCTTGGTCGAAATCTCTTTGCACTTTGCAGCATGTTGAAAGAACACATTTGCCTTGTCGAAAATAGAATCATGAGTTCGACCAAATAGTTCATTTTTGGTGTTAACAGAGGCCTCCCAGAATGTTGTTTCTCGAAAGACATGAGAGGAATAACATTTTGAAACATTAAACAAAATATGAACATTGTATGTTTATGGTCTTCTTCGACCGCTTCATAAGAAGTTATTTTTCATCTCTTCAAGCCAAATTCAAATTTAGTATATTGGCTTTAATGAACTTCAAATAAATCACTCAAAAATCAACCGGTAATATATGCATACACCATTCATGGATACATGACTTTGATTGTATCTAAACCAATCATAAAACTTTCAAATATTTATAATCATAATCGACAGAAATGAAATCAGTCGAAAGTTTTGTTTTTATGTGCTCTAATAATTAATGGCAAGTACCATTTTATGAAACAATATCATGTATCAAAGGACAATCTTACATATCCACTCAATTACATTTAAAATGTTGGCCAAGTATCATATTTTTTATTTGAGCATATAACATTACATTGATAACTTGTATCAAAAAAAAAAAAAAAACATTACATTGATAACAAAAGAAATCTTGTTTTTTTTTTCTCGACAAAAGGTCAACAAGAGAATTCAATAAGAAGAATCCTCTGATTGGCTTTAAAATACCGGTCTTTATTAAACATTCAAGCCTTAAATATGATCATGGTTTAAAAACAAAATCATTTTAATTACGGTTTTAAAAACCAAATTTACAGTCATAATATGACTTATTCATCCATAGATTTTTCAGGCGAATGTTAATCATAAAGATTAAATCAACAATTTTAAAACATTAGAGGCCTCTCAAAGGCTAAAACTTTTCAGTTTCAATCTTTGTAAAATATGGCTTAAACAAAACCATTTTTTTTTGTGTGCATATAAAGTGTTGGGTCGCACAAAACTTGAAATTGTCCCACTGGGCGTGTCAATTTGTTTACACCAATTTTTGGTAATGTAAACTTCATTATCCATCAATGGTATCCATCAATGATTTCAGGACATAAATGTCGATCGATGGTGACAAATGTATTTTTAAAAGGGATCGTTCAAGCCTCGCGGTTTATGACATCACTTCCAGCATTCTTTAAGAACATTAATGTCAGAATTGTTTCCAACATCTTGTAATAACAAGTTGTCTCATGACAACATGATAGAAAATTTCCCAAGTGAGCATGTTAAAAAGAAGAAGAAATAGAATAAAGATGGAAAGAAATGCAAAAGAAAAAGGAAAGTAAAACAAGAACATTGGTATTAAATTATAGGAATGTAAAGGGTGGTCGGAATCTGTCAATCTCTCCACTCCTGAACCCGTTTGCTCCCATGGCATGGGTGTTACAGAGTTTTCAGAAATCAAGAAACCAACCTATTGTTATTATTACAAACTGATATATATATAGGCCTTGTAGAGAAAACTACCACTAAATCCTACGGTCTATATTAAAAGTAGAAATAACTTCCTATAACTTTCTAAGACACTAGGAAATAACTTTCATGCACTAAGACACTAAGAATTAATCTTCAAAGCCCTTCCGTCTTGTTTGTCACCGCATGTTCGACTTTACCTTATTATTGTTACTAGCACCATGTCCACGTTGAAGCATTCCATATCTTTAGACATTGGATCTTGCATAATCATGTTACATCACGTTACTGTGCCAATAATTTCTTTATTTCTCCAAGGCTCCTCCCACAAAAATGAATCATTTGATAAACTAATGGTTCTCCAAGGCTTCATTAGCCACATGCATGAAATATATTAAATTACTTTGTCGAAAACACAGCGTGTCGAAGTCTGTATGCTCTTGGTCGAAATCTCTTTGCACTTTGCAGCATGTCGAAAGAACCTATTTGCCTTGTCGAAAATAGAATCATGAGTTCGACCAAATAGTTCATTTTTGATGTTAACAGATTGTTTGTTTTTTTAATTTGAAGGATTGCGATGGGATTGTTATTAAGTTAGGTGGTGATAATGTAGTATGATAATTATTCACGGAGATAGAAATAATTTTGTGGGTAAGTCAATTCTTTTAATGTATAAATATATAATTTTATATTAGTTAATTTGGGTGACTATTAACTTTTTATTTATGGAACATGTTATAAACTGATGTTTTAAGGATGTTATATTCCACACATGCATAAAAATTGGTGAGAGATATAGCATTAGATATATAATAATTAAAAACAAATAAATATTCATAAAAGTTTGTTGCCTTAATGGCTAGGAATTCATTGAAGGTTGGTTCGGTTCCCTTTGACGTTTTTTAATAAATCTTTTAAAAAACAAATAGAAAATTAACAAAAAAATGGCATGCCTGATTCAAACTAGGAATAGAAAGGTACTTGATTTCTTAGGTTATCTGCTTGTATATATAATATTACTTCAAACTCTAATATGTATACATATACTTATTAAAAATTATTTTACTAAGATTTTGGATGGGGCGTGATCCACTCTAACCCATGAGTGGTTCCGCCACGGATGATAATATTATTAAGATATGAGATCATTTTCACTATTTGAACAACGGAAGATTATAGTTGCACCAACGAAAAACTCATAATATATTTTTTTTGGGACCCCTTTATAAGGACCCAACAAATAATTTATTCTACCAATTGATAATAATTTCAAAGTTTTACAACAATAATTTACCAAACAACTTTTAACTTTAAAAGAGTGAGGATCCACCTTTGATCCATTTTTTTAGGTTCTTCACATTGGAAGCACTAAGTTTCCTTTATTAAAATTTGAAACTCGAAATATAAATAAAGCACGCAAAGACATAAACATCGATGCTTAAATTGGAATTGGATCCACCATCACGTCTTTAATGTATGTTTTCATCAGTCCTTCAGCATGTGTGTAGTTATCTTTATCTGTGTAAAACACATCCATAAAACGCGAAAAATTGAGAGCGCGAGTTAGAAAATCCATTGGAACTTCGGTTGGCCTAAGACAATCTCTGTTTATATCTTTCCAAGCTATTGCAACTCCTTTTTGGCATTCTTGAATACCAGCTTCCCTAGACATACCATGATGCTTTTTATAACAATCCAACAATGAGCAAACATGTCCCCTTTTTTGTTCAAACTGTAAAATAAGAAATAACCATGCAAGTATTTATACCATGTCAAATAAAAAGTAGTATATTAAGAAGGAAATAATTTCAATAATTAATATAGATACCTCAGTGGACACAATTTCATCCATTAGCCTACATATATTTGCAGCACCATTAACAATTTTTGGCTCATTTGTTACCCATTTGAAAATGTTTTCAGTGACTTTGTCTCCCATGCCAATGTAAGAAGCTAATATTAGCAAACTGTAACAACATGATGTTCTTGATACGCGCATGTACTCTTCTGTTGTTGGTATATAGTTTTCGTTCAACCATCTAGCCTCAGTCATATAGGCTTGGACTGCCTTTTTAAACTACCATCATCATCATGCAATACAATTGAATTATGAGCATACTGTTGATTAATAATTAATAATTAAAAGATATTTCATTTATTAAGTAATAAAGGCTACTACATACTACTTACGCACTCATTTGTACTCTTTCTGTTTCATTTTAATTGTCACTTACAATTTTTTATATGTTTCAAAATAATCATTACTTTACAATATCAATGTAATATTATTTTTTATTCATTAATATACCCTTATTTATTGAATTCTACCTTACTTAATTAATCCACTAACTACTATTAATAAGGGTGTTTTATTGAATGATACTAATTTTAACATTAAAATAAAATCAACTTATCATGGAGTAATTATTAATGTGTTTAGCAAAGAGCAATTAAATTACTACTCTCACGTTCTTTTTGTAGAATAATTTTGTTTCTATTTAACTATCAAAGTTCAATGCAATATTAAATGTTGTTTTTTCAATATTACCCTTAATTATTTATTACAAAGAGAGAAATATATGAAACAATATATTAAATGAATGAGGCTATTATTGGAAATTGATAAATTATTGTATCAGAAGTAGTTATATTTATTGATTGTATTGATTTATGTAAAATGTTAAAAAGTGAAAATTAAAAAGGAACGGAGGTAGTATGTTCAAACAAACTGAAATGTTAAATTTCTCAACTTCACAATGTTAAATTGGTACCTCTTTTGTGTGGATTTTTATTTTCTCAATTATAAATCCTATTTGCCTATAAAAAATACTTCAATTTAAGTATAGAAAAGGCACAAACTCATACTTCTTTTTTGTAGTAGTTGAGGATGTACTCCCTTCCTTCTTCGATCATTGCTTGCTCTATTTCTTCGTAAACATTCCAGAACGATTTATAAAGTAATTTCATGTAATCTGGAAGATCATCCGAGACGATAACATCCCACCTGAAAATCAATTTCGTTGCAATCACTTTCATTTTTTCTTAAAAAAAATATACGGAAAATTAAATGTGATGGATCTATGAATATGTCAATAAACCTTTCAATTGCCTCGGTAAAACGTTCAAGTTCATCAATGGTTCCATATGAATCATATGTATCATCAATGAGTGATAACATGACGTTTATTTTCGGTAACATTTTCCTTGCTCGAGAATATTGCGGCTCAAAATATACGGTCAAAGTCCAAAAGCAACATTCCACAATTCTGTCTCGTGCATAAGGTAGTTTGCTAGAAAAATCCAATTCCTTCCACCATCTTTAAAGACAACAAACAATTTTGTTATTACAAGGATTGTTCTTTGAAATATTCTTTTTAATTTGGTTTTGTTACAAAAAGATTGAAGGGTGTGATCAAAGTACTTACTTGGAAATGTTTCCAAATTCTTTTTGATGTAGGCTTTGGAGCAAATTGAAATCTAATTTAGAGAAAGTGAGTAGTATTTCATCATGGGAAGGATCTTGCTCATAGATAGAAATGTACCGTCGTGCCTCTAGCCTAGGCAAGCTCTTGTGGAGAGCCTGCCTTAAAGCATATTTGACTTGTGCTGCAAGAGAATGGCTCGATTCGGTAGCAATGAACTCAAGGTGCGTGGAAGTAAAAGCCAATGCCTCTTCCAAAATGTCTTCTCCATGAACAATCAAATGTGAGGCTTCATACAAGCTTAACATCCCTTCGACATCCATGATAAGTGTTTCGTTAAAGTTTCCTTGCTCATCTTTAAACTTGGTGAACACATCTAGCGAGTTTATAAAAACAAAAAGAAAAGAAAAACCATTAGATTCACACAAGAAAATCATTGCATTCCTGAAAAGAAATACTGACTATTCTCTCTAGTCTCAAAAATAAATAAAGATTTTCTGAATAACAGATGTATCTGATCTCAAAATTTAATTCTTGACGCTATGTATTAGAGACGAAAAAAGATTTGAGTTATGCATACTTTTTGTGAACCTAGTGTTTTTCACATTTTTCATCATTACTTAGAGTTAAGAGAGATCCTAACAATTGATTAAAGAGAAAGCAACAAATGTAAATAAGTACGAGTTATATCCATTCATACTTGGTGAAACGTAAAATCCATGTTGCCTCAACACCCTAAATAGCACAGCAAGAGAAAAAAGGTTGTCTTCAAGAATTATTTCTCCATTTTCAACATAACTTTTGTGGATATGTTGCAGAACTTCATCAATCTCTTTTTCAAAATGATAACTCAAACCCAAACGGCATATTGAATCAATCAGTTTAACTTTCTCAAAAGGTTTCTCTGATTTTGCAACAAGCATATTTCTTACATGACTTTTAAGTGTATCAATTTGTGTTACAATATTCTGATCAAGTTCCTGCAAGTGTTTGAAAATAAAATTTTCAATTAGTAAGAAAATTTATCTAATTATAAAATGACAAGGCTAATCATTGTTCGAATAGATGAACTATAGAAATGAATAAGGAACATATATACCATAGATTCTGAAGCATATTGAATGAAATATTCCCCCAAATGTTAGGGTGATAATCTGCCAGATTTCTTTGCTTGGTTTCAGGATTGGAGTTACTTAGAGTAGACATCCCTAATGAAATGAATGAATGCTTTAATTTATTAATAGCTCTATTTCTTCAACTCTAAGGTTTTGGGATGGAAAATAAAGTGTCTACTACATAGATATTTATAGTAAACATATTATTTTTTTAATTACATATTTAAGCATATTTTATAAGAATAAGTAACGTGCATGATTCTCTGTTTTTGACAAAAAATGCATGTCTTATTTTAACGTAAAATAAGGCGAGCTGTCGGTCTGCGCTCGCAATTAAATCTTTAACGGTATGTTTTATAAGAATACATCATTATTGATTTTTTTTTAGAGGATAATCATCATTCATTTTAAATAAAATATTTGTAGGGCTATATTATAATTTAAATTACGGCACATGTATGTGTATATGTATAAGTAAATATAATGTAAATTTCATTCAATAATTTATTCAAGGTGAGCTGTCGGTGTGCGCTCGCAAAATTTGTAATTTTGAAACACGTGATGATTCGGAAATATATCTATAACTATAAATAAATAATATTACCTCTCCGTAGGTGTGTATGAGAATACGTTAAATCGGTCTACAAAGGCCTACGTCCAACGATGGATCTAGAAATTTTGAGCACTGTAGACAACATATATTTTTTAGTTTTTAAAGAAAAAGTATAGATATACATCATAATTGTTCTATGTGGTTTTCATATCATATAAATATTGAATGATTTTCCAATTTTCAATGTCAATAAAATTATATTTTATTCTTAATAATATTCGTTAAGAACAAACAAAAGAATTTACCCGAGGAGGATAAAAATACTCACAAAGGTGGCGGATCAATGAAAGTGGGCGTTGCGGTCGTTGATATAGTGGTCTGAGGATAAGATGGCCGCAACCCTGTTGAGGAGAAGGGGGTGTCATATCTGCAGGTGCACCGATGCTCAAGTTAGTATATGAGCAAGAGTGGGGTGAAGCATGAAGAGATACATACCTTGTGATCTTGTCAAAATTACTTTATATAGGGTTGAGGCGAGCGTTGTATGGTCCTGGGTTAGCCGTTATGATAGACACTCATTATGATGAGATTGAATGGCCGTTCCAAACCATTAGTATTATAGTCTATTATTGGTATGAGAGGATCCAAAACTATTGGGAGGCTTTGCTTGTTGGGACTTTGAGTAATTGGGCTCTAATTTGTGGCAGACTAGGCTTTTGGCTAGTCCAGATCATAAGCCATCAAGTCTTTAGTTCGAGGCATTCAAAGTGATGACTTCAAATGATGACAAGCAAAAAGGTGATGTCAAACTTATTTTGATAGAAATGATCCATAAAATAATGTTTATGATACTTTTAGTTCGATTATTATCCTAAGAGGATTTGTATTATGTTCCGAGGAGAGTTGTTTTTAAGTTTAATCTTTTGTGGAAAGCGTAGCGAGAAGATAATGTTTTTTCTTCTCAAATAGTGACGTGATTTTGCCAATCTTTTTTAGTCTTGTTCTCGTTGCAAGCTGAGCACACATAGATTTGTAGAGTTGGGTCATTGTAAAAATGATATTGTTCACGTTTGTAAACATGAGTTAATTACAACATGTGAGATGCTTAGTGAAATGTCCCAGGTGGAATTCCAAGAGCACTTTGAATAAGACTTAGATGAAAATACATTGTTCAAGATAATGATTTTGATCCCCCTATTGTTCTCTAGGTGTCTCGCTTTATAAGTTTCACTTTCTTGAACTAATGGGCATCTCTTTGGATGTTCAAGCCCATTAACCCTCTGAGGTCCATATGGCTCATGTGTACCAGGCGTGTGGAGCTGATCGTTTCTTCGCACTGCTCTTTTGTACAAGGCGAGTGGAGTCAAGGGTACACAACTCATGCCAAATTCCATCCATACAACTTTATCTCTCAAGCTCATTGAGTCTCTCAAGTATTTAATATATAACCTTGAAAATATTCTAAATAGTTGAACAATGTTTATATAATAACATGTACTTTTGATATCTTTATGGGTTACAATTTGGCTTAGGTAAAAAGGAGATGTGTTTGGGAGAGTAAACTAAAATTGGAGTTATGTATCCACCCTATTGAACCAAAAAAGGGTTTTGAACAATGCCTCTGAAGTTTTGAAGATAACAAGTATGAAAAAAACAATTTGATATTGTCATACCCCAAATTTTGACTTAAAATATCGACATTCATACGTCGTTTGACCCTGATCGGGCTCTGACTTCACTCATATTTGAATTAACATATTAGAGAGAAGTTTTAATAACCAATTTGAATTACATACTCTATAAAATTTCCCCTGTCTTGCATAATGAAAATGAACTATGCACTATGCAACACATTTTGAATTACATACTAAAACGATTGCAAGTTTTCATCCAATGTAACATGTACTCTATAAATTATAACATAGTCACAGGTATAATTGTACTCTATTTCCCCTGTCTTCCCATGTCTTTTCCTTTCTTTCTTCTTCAAATCTTTTACAGTATTAAACTTTTTGTTCTGCCAAAATAACAATATAATGCATGCTTAAGTAGTGGTCACATATAAACTATAACATAATCACATGTAGCAGCATAGAAAAACTTGCAATGATATCAACAATCATAGAGCAACATACAATAGCAAAACCAAATATTGTTGAACCAAAAGATAAAAAATATGCTCATAAATGAGCAACAAACCAGAACAATCCAACAAGTTCTTTTTAATTCCTTATGTATATGTTATTTCTATAGCTAGTTGCCCAATTCTTGAGTCTCCTTCCTACAAGAAGCATACCTTCTAAAAACCCATCTAAATTACAAAATTATTATTGGTGCAACAATACAAGTAACTCTATTGCTAAATGCAGACAGTGATAATCTGATTATAATTGTAAGTGATTATTTTCACAGTAACAATCGTATTAAGTATTAACAGTAGGAATGGAGCTAACCTTAGACCATCTTTTGTAGAGCATCAATAGCCAACGTATTTGATGTCACAAATAAAGGATTTCGGGTCATTACTTTTGACACCATTTTCTGATCCGGTCACAGACCCTCGGCAATAACTCTAGTAGCATTATCCTAAACAAAAGACACACCTCATTTCCTTGTATCTGATAATACAATATACACACACTCAATGAACAAACATACATTCACATAGAAAATTCACAAACCATGTTAGTCATTATTCCAAATAACAAAGCATTCCAAATAACAAAGCATTGGAATCAGTCAACAATACAACATCAACGTGTCGTGCTGCCATTCTGCGACATGTGTAACGCCTACTTTCGTTTAATAGTTATTTAATCGAGTTTAGGCAATTATATTATAATTATATAATATATGCATGATTTTGATATGTTTTGATGATATGATTGATGACGTGATAAGTTATGAGTTTTGGAGGATTTGATTATGATATGAGATTTATTTTATTGATAAATAGAATAAAGATTTGAAAATAATATAAAATATTTAGTTGAGGGTTGTTTTGATATTTTAGATAGTTTTGGGGGAGAAATTGAGATAAGATAAGTAATTAGGAAGAGATATAAATAGAGAAGACCTAATTGTTAGAAAAACGGATTGTACGTGAAAACTTTTGGAAAAGGGAGAAAAAGCTTTGAGAGGAGCAAGAGACCAAGAGGGCTGCGATTTTTCTTCATAACCAGGTAAGGGTGGGACTAATAACTCAGTAGCATTAACCTCTGTAATTCTGATGATTAGTTGACATAGTTAGGATTGATTTAGAGAAGTTTTGGAATTAGGTCAAAACCCTAAGAATTGAGAATAAACGGTAAAACTTGTTTAGATTGATGTAAGAATTGTCCTGTAACCTTAGAATATGTTTAGGATGAATTTTGGAATCAAAACCAAGCTTAGAACCATGTGAAACGTCGGATTTTTGTGTTTTTAGGAAGCCTGGCCGTAGCGACATTCATCGCTCGCCACGGCGAGCTATGATCCTCGCCTCGCGAGTGATGAAGATTCATCGCTCGCCACGCGAGCCTTTCCCCTTCGCCTCGCGAGTTGTCTGGTGCAACTCGCCATGGCGAGCAACCTTTCCTCGCCTCGCGAGCTTAGGCAGAGTGCATGTCATATTTCGTGTTTCGACCTTTTTAGTTGGACCTTGAGTGCCTTTGAGTACCTGAACATACCTAGTATTGATTAGGGATGATTTTAGGACAGGATTGAACCCAGAACAACATCAGTTTGGGAGATTAGTGTTACTCGCCATGGCGAGTAAGTACTCTCGCCTCGCGAGTACAACCAGAAGGTAGTTGCTTGAGTGTTTGTGCGATCTGTGTCGCATGTGTTGATCAAGAGTGAACCCCTAATTGGCATTGAGACCTAGTGATGATGTTTACTGCAGCCTGTAGAGTTGTTTAAGACTATATTGATATTAATTGAGTATGAACTAATGTATTGTATATTCATGCAAGATATGAAGGTTTGATAATAATGCAATTTATGTGCTATTGATATAATGATATCATCTTGCTGTGTGACTTGTTTATGCTGCTTCTGTTATTTAACTAAGTGCATATGTATATGATAATGTTTAGCTCCAAATTATTGGATGCATGTTGATTACGATGATTACGTGTTCTGTTCATAAGTGTCCATGCATAGCATATCATTGAGCTTAGTCCTCACCACGAATATTAGGAGCTTTGTCCTCCGCACGTTTTATAGGAGCTTTGTCCTCCGCACGATTAAAGTATATTAATACTTATGATGACGATTGGTACCACATGCATATAAGGAGTCTAAGAGCATTGTCACATTGTCATGATTAAGATGCCTTGTTGATAATGATTGAATATGTGATTACGTGATAAGTGTTATTTGATATGTTATGATATTCCTAATTATTGAACAAACGATTACGTGATAACTGTTTAGCAATTATGCAAAGTTAATAATGGAATGATTATGTTGTTAATTTATGATTCTCAATTACATTGATTAATGTTATTGTATTATGAAATCTCACCCCTTCTGCTTGAAAATGTTGCCCTTCGTATGGGTAACTTGCAGGTGATCGTGCTTAGTGTGCAGTTGCCGTCGTGAGTGGCCTTGCCTTCACTGTGTCGTCTAGGTCGCTCTGATACGTAACGGGATGGGGTTATATGCTATAACATGCTTCATTCTCTTACGTGGATAATATGTTATTTTTATTATGTTATGGATTATGAACTATTTTTGATGGGGCCTACGTGCCAAACTGATTTATGATTTTTGAATTAAATATTCCGCTGCTATGTTAAAGATATTGTGAAGGTTAAATTATTATTTAACTGTTTATGGATTACGTTTCTATGTGATATCCCGTTTATGGTTTTTACTCTGATAATTGTTTATGAAATTTGTATATTGGGAAAACGGGGTGTTACAATTGGTATCAGAGCAGGTCGATCCGTCCGGTCAATTAGAGGGTCGTGTCGAGTCTTAGTAATATTTATATTACTATCTTATGTTGTTGTTGCTACTTTTGTAGAATCTCAGAAATGGCTGGAAGGAATGATGCTGCGTTAGCTGCTGCTCTACAAGCTGTTGCCCAAGCTGTGGGACAACAACCTAACGTGAATGTTGGTGCAAATGCTGAAGCTAGGATGTTGGAGACGTTCATGAAGAAGAACCCTCCGACTTTCAAAGGACGTTATGACCCTGATGGAGCCCAGACGTGGCTTAAGGAGATTGAGAGGATTTTCCGGGTTATGCAGTGCACGGAGGATCAGAAAGTGCGATTTGGTACTCATCAGCTGGCCGAGGAAGCTGATGACTGGTGGGTTGCTCTTCTGCCTACCCTTGGGCAGGAGGGAGCTGTTGTGACTTGGGCTGTTTTCAGGAGAGAGTTCCTGAGAAGATACTTTCCGGAAGATGTTCGCGGGAAGAAAGAGATCGAATTCCTTGAGCTGAAGCAAGGAAATATGTCCGTGACAGAGTATGCTGCCAAGTTCGTGGAGCTGTCTAAGTTCTATCCGCACTATACTGCAGAGAATGCTGAGTTCTCGAGATGCATCAAGTTCGAGAACGGTTTGAGGCCCGACATCAAGAGGGCGATTGGATACCAGCAGCTGAGAGTTTTTCAGGATTTGGTTAACAGCTGCAGGATCTATGAGGAGGATACCAAGGCTCACTACAAGGTAGTGAATGAAAGGAAGGGCAAGGGACAGCAGAGTCGTCCTAAGCCGTACAGTGCCCCCGCTGACAAAGGGAAACAGAAGATGGTCGATGTTAGGCGGCCTAAGAGGAAGGATGCTGCAGAGATTGTGTGCTTCAATTGTGGTGAGAAAGGCCACAAGAGCAACGCTTGTTCTGAGGAAATCAAGAAGTGTGTCCGGTGTGGTAAGAAGGGTCATGTGGTGGCTGATTGCAACCGTACAGACATTGTTTGTTTTAATTGCAACGGAGAGGGTCACATTAGTTCACAGTGTACTCAGCCTAAGAGGGCGCCGACTACTAGTAGGGTCTTTGCTTTGACTGGGACTCAGACAGAGAATGAGGATCGTTTGATCAGAGGTACTTGCTATATTAATAATACTCCTTTAGTTGCTATTATTGATACTGGTGCTACGCATTGTTTTATTGCTTTCGATTGTGTTTCTGCTTTGGGTCTTGATTTGTCTGATATGAATGGAGAGATGGTTGTCGAAACTCCAGCTAAGGGTTCGGTGACTACTTCTCTCGTATGTTTGAAATGTCCTTTGTCTATGTTTGGTCGTGATTTTGAAATGGATTTAGTTTGTCTACCTTTGAGTGGTATGGATGTGATTCTGGGTATGAACTGGTTAGAGTACAACCACGTTCTTATTAATTGTTTTAGCAAGTCAGTACATTTCTCTTCCGTCGAAGAGGAAAGTGGTGCAGAGTTTTTATCTACTAAGCAGCTGAAGCATCTGGAACGCGACGGTATCTTGATGTTTTCGTTAATGGCTACTTTATCTATTGAGAATCAAGCAGTGATTGATAGGTTACCGGTGGTGTGTGAATTTCCTGAAGTTTTTCCAGATGAGATTCCTGATGTGCCTCCAGAGAGAGAAGTTGAGTTTTCTATTGATCTTGTTCCTGGAACGAAGCCGGTCTCGATGGCACCTTATCGTATGTCTGCCTCCGAGTTATCTGAGTTGAAGAAACAGTTAGAAGACTTACTTGAGAAGAAGTTTGTTAGACCAAGTGTTTCACCTTGGGGAGCGCCGGTTTTGCTAGTAAAGAAGAAAGATGGTAGTATGCGGTTGTGTATTGATTATCGACAGTTGAACAAGGTAAATATCAAGAATAGGTATCCACTTCCGAGAATTGATGATTTGATGGATCAGCTAGTGGGTGCACGAGTTTTCAGCAAGATTGATTTGAGATCAGGTTATCACCAGATTAAAGTAAAGGATGAAGATATGCAGAAGACGGCTTTCAGAACGCGTTATGGTCACTATGAATATAAAGTTATGCCTTTCGGTGTGACCAATGCACCTGGAGTGTTTATGGAGTATATGAATCGCATCTTCCATGCATTTTTGGATCGGTTTGTGGTTGTGTTTATCGACGATATTTTAATTTACTCCAAGACCGAAGAAGAACATGCTGAGCATCTGAAGATTGTCTTACAAGTGTTGAAAGAGAAGAAACTTTATGCTAAATTGTCTAAGTGTGAATTCTGGTTGAAAGAAGTGAGTTTTCTAGGCCATGTTATTTCTGGTGATGGAATTGCAGTGGATCCGTCTAAAGTTGAAGCGGTATCACAGTGGGAGACTCCTAAGTCAGTTACTGAGATTAGAAGTTTCTTGGGTTTAGCTGGTTACTATAGAAGGTTTATTGAAGGATTTTCTAAGTTAGCTCTTCCGCTAACGCAGTTGACTTGTAAAGGTAAAACTTTTGTGTGGGACGTCCATTGTGAGAAAAGTTTCGGTGAATTGAAGAAGCGTTTGACGACTGCTCCAGTGTTAATTTTGCCGAAGTCAGATGAACCTTTTGTGGTTTATTGTGATGCGTCCAAGTTGGGTTTAGGAGGTGAACTTATGCAAGAAGGTAAAGTGGTAGCTTATGCTTCAAGACAGTTGAGAGTTCATGAGAAGAATTATCCTACGCATGATCTCGAGTTGGCGGCCGTAGTCTTTGTATTGAAGATATGGAGACATTACTTGTATGGTTCGAGATTTGAAGTGTTTAGTGATCACAAGAGTTTGAAGTATTTGTTCGATCAGAAGGAATTGAATATGAGACAGCGAAGATGGCCCGAATTGTTGAAGGATTATGACTTTGGTTTGAATTATCATCCAGGTAAAGCTAATGTTGTTGCAGATGCCTTGAGTAGGAAGACATTGCATATGTCCGCCATGATGGTCAGAGAGTTCGAATTGCTTGAACAGTTTAGAGATATGAGTTTGATTTGCGAATGGTCACCTCAGAGTGTGAAACTGGGTATGCTGAAGATTGATAGTGAATTTCTGAAAAGTATCAAGGAAGCACAGAAAGTTGATGTAAAGTTTGTGGACTTGTTGGTTGCTAGAGATCAGACTGAAGACAGTGATTTTAAAATCGATGATCAAGGTGTGTTGAGATTCCGAGGAAGAATTTGTATCCCAGACAATGAAGAGATTAAGAAGATGATTCTTGAAGAGAGTCAGAGAAGTAGCTTGAGTATTCATCCGGGAGCTACGAAGATGTATCATGATCTAAAGAAGATTTTCTGGTGGTCTGGTTTGAAACGAGATGTGGCACAATTTGTGTATTCCTGTTTAGTTTGTCAGAAGTCGAAAGTTGAGCATCAGAAACCTGCTGGGATGATGGTACCTTTAGACGTGCCAGAATGGAAATGGGATAGTATATCGATGGATTTTGTGACGAGTTTGCCGAATACTCCGAGAGGGAGCGACGCAATTTGGGTTATTGTTGATAGGTTGACGAAGTCAGCTCATTTCCTACCTATTAATATTAGTTTCCCTGTTGCCCAGTTGGCAGAGATTTACATCAAAGAGATTGTGAAGTTGCATGGTGTTCCTTCGAGCATTGTATCAGATAGAGATCCAAGATTTACTTCTAGATTTTGGAAAAGTTTGCAAGAGGCCTTGGGTTCGAAGTTGAGATTGAGTTCGGCGTATCATCCACAGACAGATGGTCAGTCGGAGAGGACAATTCAGTCGCTAGAGGATTTGTTGAGAATTTGTGTTCTTGAGCAAGGAGGAACTTGGGATAGTCATCTTCCGTTGATCGAGTTCACTTATAATAATAGTTATCATTCTAGTATTGGAATGGCACCGTTCGAGGCTTTGTATGGTCGGAGATGCAGAACTCCGTTGTGTTGGTTTGAATCAGGAGAAAGAGTGGTCTTAGGACCAGAGATTGTTCAGCAAACTACTGAGAAAGTTCAGATGATCCAAGAGAAAATGAAGGCGTCGCAGAGTCGACAAAAGAGTTATCATGATAAGCGTAGAAAAGATCTTGAATTTCAGGAAGGAGACCACGTGTTTTTGAGAGTCACTCCTATGACTGGTGTAGGACGTGCTTTGAAGTCAAAGAAGTTGACCCCGAAGTTCATTGGTCCGTATCAGATATTGGAAAGAGTTGGAACGGTGGCTTACCGAGTGGGTTTACCGCCGCATCTTGCGAATTTGCACAACGTTTTCCATGTGTCGCAACTTCGGAAGTATGTTCCGGATCCATCTCATGTAATCCAAAGCGACGATGTGCAAATTAGAGACAACCTTACGGTAGAGACTTTACCGTTGAGGATTGATGATCGTAAAGTGAAGACGTTGAGAGGCAAGGAGATACCTCTCGTGAGAGTCGTTTGGTCGGGAGCGACTGGTGAAAGCTTGACGTGGGAGCTTGAGAGTAAGATGCTGGAGTCTTATCCAGAGTTGTTTGCTTGAGGTAAATTTTCGAGGACGAAAATCTCTTAAGTGGGGGAGAGTTGTAACGCCTACTTTCGTTTAATAGTTATTTAATCGAGTTTAGGCAATTATATTATAATTATATAATATATGCATGATTTTGATATGTTTTGATGATATGATTGATGACGTGATAAGTTATGAGTTTTGGAGGATTTGATTATGATATGAGATTTATTTTATTGATAAATAGAATAAAGATTTGAAAATAATATAAAATATTTAGTTGAGGGTTGTTTTGATATTTTAGATAGTTTTGGGGGAGAAATTGAGATAAGATAAGTAATTAGGAAGAGATATAAATAGAGAAGACCTAATTGTTAGAAAAACGGATTGTACGTGAAAACTTTTGGAAAAGGGAGAAAAAGCTTTGAGACGAGCAAGAGACCAAGAGGGCTGCGATTTTTCTTCATAACCAGGTAAGGGTGGGACTAATAACCCAGTAGCATTAACCTCTGTAATTCTGATGATTAGTTGACATAGTTAGGATTGATTTAGAGAAGTTTTGGAATTAGGTCAAAACCCTAAGAATTGAGAATAAACGGTAAAACTTGTTTAGATTGATGTAAGAATTGTCCTGTAACCTTAGAATATGTTTAGGATGAATTCTGGAATCAAAACCAAGCTTAGAACCATGTGAAACGTCGGATTTTTGTGTTTTTAGGAAGCCTGGCCGTAGCGGCATTCATCGCTCGCCACGGCGAGCTATGATCCTCGCCTCGCGAGTGATGAAGATTCATCGCTCGCCACGCGAGCCTTTCCCCTTCGCCTCGCGAGTTGTCTGGTGCAACTCGCCATGGTGAGCAACCTTTCCTCGCCTCGCGAGCTTAGGCAGAGTGCATGTCATATTTCGTGTTTCGACCTTTTTAGTTGGACCTTGAGTGCCTTTGAGTACCTGAACATACCTAGTATTGATTAGGGATGATTTTAGGACAGGATTGAACCCAGAACAACATCAGTTTGGGAGATTAGTGTTACTCGCCATGGCGAGTAAGTACTCTCGCCTCGCGAGTACAACCAGAAGGTAGTTGCTTGAGTGTTTGTGCGATCTGTGTCGCATGTGTTGATCAAGAGTGAACCCCTAATTGGCATTGAGACCTAGTGATGATGTTTACTGCAGCCTGTAGAGTTGTTTAAGACTATATTGATATTAATTGAGTATGAACTAATGTATTGTATATTCATGCAAGATATGAAGGTTTGATAATAATGCAATTTATGTGCTATTGATATAATGATATCATCTTGCTGTGTGACTTGTTTATGCTGCTTCTGTTATTTAACTAAGTGCATATGTATATGATAATGTTTAGCTCCAAATTATTGGATGCATGTTGATTACGATGATTACGTGTTCTGTTCATAAGTGTCCATGCATAGCATATCATTGAGCTTAGTCCTCACCACGAATATTAGGAGCTTTGTCCTCCGCACGTTTTATAGGAGCTTTGTCCTCCGCACGATTAAAGTATATTAATACTTATGATGACGATTGGTACCACATGCATATAAGGAGTCTAAGAGCATTGTCACATTGTCATGATTAAGATGCCTTGTTGATAATGATTGAATATGTGATTACGTGATAAGTGTTATTTGATATGTTATGATATTCCTAATTATTGAACAAACGATTACGTGATAACTGTTTAGCAATTATGCAAAGTTAATAATGGAATGATTATGTTGTTAATTTATGATTCTCAATTACATTGATTAATGTTATTGTATTATGAAATCTCACCCCTTCTGCTTGAAAATGTTGCCCTTCGTATGGGTAACTTGCAGGTGATCGTGCTTAGTGTGCAGTTGCCGTCGTGAGTGGCCTTGCCTTCACTGTGTCGTCTAGGTCGCTCTGATACGTAACGGGATGGGGTTATATGCTATAACATGCTTCATTCTCTTACGTGGATAATATGTTATTTTTATTATGTTATGGATTATGAACTATTTTTGATGGGGCCTACGTGCCAAACTGATTTATGATTTTTGAATTAAATATTCCGCTGCTATGTTAAAGATATTGTGAAGGTTAAATTATTATTTAACTGTTTATGGATTACGTTTCTATGTGATATCCCGTTTATGGTTTTTACTCTGATAATTGTTTATGAAATTTGTATATTGGGAAAACGGGGTGTTACAACATGCGTCTGAAACTGATTTCCCCTTAGATATAGTGGTCTGAAAACAATAACCAACACAAAACAAGCATTCTACCATGAAGCACAATAAAAGCAAAATCAAAACAATAACCAACACAATACAAAACTCACACTTCATCTCAACCATTTTTTCAACGTGAAAAATCAAATGAAAGAAAAATAAGCAAGGAGATGCGAAACCAAAGATGAAAACAAATACATAATCGAAGATGAAATCAAAGAAAAAATGGAAGATGAAGTTGAATACATAAAGATGAATTCGTATACGGAATCGAAGACGAAATCAAATAAAATCGAAGATGGAATTGAATTCGGAATTAAAGAAGTGTTAATTCACCTGTGATTCGCACATTTAGCTTTGCGGCCATGTTTGAACGTTTGCTTCTGGTTAGCTCGAACACATGAGAGAGATAGAGAGAGAGAGAGAGAGAGAGAGTGTTAAAAGAGTTGAAATGTTTTTTGTTTTAGTAGAATATGAATGTGTTTTGATATAGTGTTACCAATGTCCCTTTGTTTCATTGCTATTACACGTACACCCTCCGGTCATTAATATAAGCAAAAAACTACATTCTAAGTTCATTCATTTAATGATGTATGTGATCTATAATAAAGACATAATATTCCATTAAACTTTAAAGTTTGCTGCTATTCGCTGATGTTGCGGTTTAGAGTTGGTATTCCGTTAAACTTTAATTGTTTGAAACTAATTTCATCTACATGCAAGCCGTAATATTCCATGTAAATCATAAATAAAAAGTGTGTGCGCGCGTGTCATTTATTTCTTTACCGCTTTATATATATCCAAAAATGCAAAAAAAAAAAAAAATTAGATTAGGGATTATGTGGTGATCCAACGTTACTACAAACAAATTCACGCGCTTTTATTTTTATTGATCCGTTAGTTTAATTTTCATTCATTATTCTAAAACAACAAAAACATTCAAATAACAAAAGTCCCAAAAATATTTTCATAATAAACCTTGATCCAAAATCAAGTGATTCCTTTTTTTTATTTCTTTATTAATCAAATTTCAATATATTTAATCATACAAGTCATTTTCTTTTAACATAAAAAATACAAACAAAACTTATTTTGTTATTTGGCTTTTCATTTTAAAACTTTTTTCGAAAACTAATAAAAAACACACAACCAATCAAACGTCAATTTCTACTATGAACTACGAGGTTTTGATCCCTCACGGGTAAGTAGGCAAATGACCATGTCTTTTTAAGCAAACAAGTTTATAGCACATTAATTAAATAAAACCAAGAGGTTCTCGTAGAGTACTACGAACATAAAGGGTGCTAATACATTCCCTTTGTGTAACCAAACCTCGAACCCTAAATCTTTTCAAAACATGGGGAGTTTGAACTTTTTTCCCCTTTTCAAATTAAATGTTCAGTCGTGAAATAATTAGTGAGTCAAACGCTAATCAAATAGTCTTTATCTCCAATAAATGACGCAACAGATATGCTAATGTGTGTTTAGGTGTGCAAATACATAGAATTAAATTGTGACTCTCTAAGTCATGTTTTGATTATGGTATATCAGGACTCTAAATGGGTGGGGCCGAGGGTGTTAAAACCCGCCCCACCCCGCCCCGTTGCCATGTCTAGTAACAACTAGTTTAAATCTCTCTCTCTCTCCCCCTCCCTCCGTCCCTCCCTGCACATGCTTAAGGGGTCTGAGTTTCTTACCAGTTTAAACAATATATTGTTGGTTGCTTTAAGGTATTTCTTTTCCCGTATGCCTTGGATCTCCGGTACAAGATGCATGCCATCTCATAACTCTGTCGTGACTTCTAGCTGCCTCTGTATGCAATCCACTGTGTAAATCCAAGACACGCTGCTAGTCTCTCCTCGAAAAAGAGCCCTTCCCCCAATTCCCAGTTTCCCTTGGCTTTCATATGAATAAAAGTTCTGAAGAATCGCTTAATAAAATGTGTGTAGAACTTTTATTCGTCACAAGTTTAGCCATATATTTCCCTTTCTTTTGCATGTATCAAATAGAAAAAGATATGACCATTTTATAATGTTTAAAGCTTAAACTTACTTTGCATAGATTTTAGAATACTTGGTAAAATACCCCTTAACTGTATTGAATTATCTTGGTTGTCCCTTTAATATACTTAGTAAGCTGGTTGCATAAAAAAATAATTTAATTATAAGAAATAATTTTAATTTTTTAACCTTTTGTGATAGAATAAAAATGTTTTTACCTTAGGAAAAATGTCAGATATTAAAAAGGTCCGATAATTTTTAGAAAGCATCTGATACAAAAGATAAGCATTGGTGACTTCAAACAAGATTTGAAGAAATGTCAAACCAAAAGTAAAAAAATTAATTAGAAGAGATATCTTATCTTGAAGCTTCTGATGGAATCAAACTCATTGCATCTGAAGATGGCGTCAATAGTCTTGGACACTTTGACCTGATTCGTCTTCTTCTAATGGAATGTCGCTTTCAAACCTTTAATGGTACAATCTGTCTTCTTTTGGCCACGTGCAGAATCAAACATGAAAATTCAAGGATAAAGAGAATGTAACAGATCATTCTATAAGAAGGAAAGGATTTTCGAATGACTATTCAACAACATTATCCATAAGAAGTAAAAGTCTTAACGATTTTGATCAAGCTTCTCAATGACTTAATTGAAGCGTTGATCCCTCTTAAATAACGAGTCTATTATTCTCTCCTAGACAAGAACCTGACTTCAATCATTTTACAAGTGTCATTACTCTGTATAATTAAATAGCGCAAAAACAGTAAAAAAAATTCTAAAAAATTTTAATCTTAGAGGGAAAACACTAATTCTAAAATTAGAGTTTTCTCCTAAGCTGAAAACACGATAAGAAGCAAATAAAGTTCTGCTTCTGATGTGATGTTTAGTACTAGATTGCAGCGGATAAAAATAGAGAGAGAGAGAGAAAAAAAAAAAAGACACAAAGCAATTATATAGGTTCCTTCCACAAACCGGAAGTCAGTCATCCCTTTCACTTCCAAGGAGAGTTCATTAAAATGTAATATCTGATTACAACTGCTCAATGCTAAAACTAGCAAGAGACTTCAAACTACTTAAGCACAACTGCAAGAGATTTCATATGCTCCTGAACACAATCAAGAGACTTCTTATCCTCAAGCACAGCTGCAAGAGACTTCTATTCAAACAGAATTACAAAGAAAAATGTTTGATGCTGAACACTTGATATACAATCAATGGTGTTCACAATACAAATCAGATACAAACTCTTAAGACTCTAAAATTTCTAAGATATAAACTTTGATAAGAAATTCTACGTGAACTTTTGATGCAGAACAATTTCAGCAGAGTTTTGGCGCTTGTAAATTGTTGTATAGTCTTCACTCCTTTATATAGAGGTGTGAAAGAGACGTTGTGAATTGCCAGCACATCAAAATAGAGTCGTTTGAAAGTTTGATCAATCACCAATGATATTTTTCCTGATATGGTTATTATCCTATGAAGGATCAATTTCAAATCCATTCCATGTATGAAGGAACATTGTTGCAGGCATAGTTGTTATCCTTGTCCTGTAGCAGAGACACAAACTGAGTAGTGGAGGTAATGGTTGTACACTTCGTACAATTGTACTTTGTCAATGCTCTTCAAAGAACAAGCATACAATGCCTTCAAATTTATATGAATCACGTGTGTGTTGTTTTAATTTTAAATTTTAACTATTCATTTCCAAGTATACAGGGGCGGATCCACAATATAGGTAAGTGTGGTTTATAGCCACATATAATTGTTAGCATTTTTTCCCTTTTACCATGCCTAAAAATATTGATTATGTACTATATATGTTGTGCTTATATCACATTCCTTTATATTCTACGGTCTATCAGTGGAGGAAGTGCTTTTCTCTTGTACATGTCCTGGGTTCAACTCCCATTACCTTGCAACCTGTAGGAATTGTACCTGCAAAAGAAGGGTCGATGATACACCCTAACCGCTTTGCCATAGTGCTTAATCTGTTGTATATAGTATCGTTTAAATATATAGTATTATAAACCAAAGATAATGAACAGAGAGTTGAATTTTACAGTATACATATGTTGAATTTTACATGTACATGGTGGATGGTTATGTTTATTGTATACATATGTTGAATTTTACATTTCATTATCCTTTGCAAATGTGTTCAACCTATGTGGCCTGCTATGCTAGAGAACGAACAGAGAGTTGGATGTGCATGTTGGTTTGAATTTCTCTCTACTGCATTGGCTCAAGTTCTTCATATACTTTTCGAAAAGAGAACATGAGATGTTTGAGTAACTAATGTTGTCATTGTACTCGGCTTTATATGTATTATCCTTTTCAAAATTTCTAAAATGATATATAATAAGTTCTAAAAAGTTGAAAATAAAAAATGATGAAAAAAATATAGGATTTACTCTCCTATGTATAGAAGCTAAGGACATATTTGGCTCTTGTAACTGTTGTATGTATGTATATTTTAACATACTCTCTTATTATATTGAGTTACATTAGAGGGTGTGTTAAAAGGTGATAAACTGAGCTTGTTTTTGGCTGCTTGCTGGTGGATTTGGAGAGCAAGAAATCTATTATGCTTGGAAAGTGTAACGATTACAAAAAAAAAAAAAAAAAATTGGAGCAAGAAACATTGTGGGTTGGATGGATTTGTTAGATCCCCCCGCTGGAATCACCCCTTTGTTGCGGGCTGATGCTCTTTAGGCTCAGTTTGTGAGTGCTGAACATTTAATTACGATGGGATTGTGTTTACACCGATTTTTGGTAATGTAAACTTCATTATCCATCAATGGTATCCATCAATGATTTCAGGACATAAATGTCGATCGACTGATATATATATAGGCCTTGTAGAGAAAACTACCACTAAATCCTACGGTCTATATTAAAAGTAGAAATAACTTCCTATAACTTCCTAAGACATAGCCCTTCAGTCTTGTTTGTCACCGCATGTTTGACTTTGCCTTATTATTGTTACTAGCACCATGTCCACGTTGAAGCATTCCATATCTTTAGACATTGGATCTTGCATAATCATGTTACATCACGTTACTGTGCCAATAATTTCTTTATTTCTCCAAGGCTCCTCCCACAAAAATGAATCATTTGATAAACTAATGGTTCTCCAAGGCTTCATTAGCCACATGCATGAAATATATTAAATTACTTTGTCGAAAACACAGCGTGTCGAAGTCTGTATGCTCTTGGTCGAAATCTCTTTGCACTTTGCAGTATGTCGAAAGAACCCATTTGCCTTGTCGAAAATAGAATCATGAGTTCGACCAAATAGTTCATTTTTGATGTTAACAGATTGTTTGTTTTTTTAATTTGAAGGATTGCGATGGGATTGTTATTAAGTTAGGTGGTGATAATGTAGTATGATAATTATTCACGGAGATAGAAATAATTTTGTGGGTAAGTCAATTCTTTTAATGTATAAATTTATAATTTTATATTAGTTAATTTGGGTGACTATTAACTTTTTATTTATGGAACATGTTATAAACTGATATTTTAAGGATGTTATATTCCACACATGCATAAAAATTGGTGAGAGATATAGCATTAGATATATAATAATTAAAAACAAATAAATATTCATAAAAGTTTGTTGCCTTAGTGGCTAGGAATTCATTGAAGGTTGGTTCGGTTCCCTTTGACGTTTTTTAATAAATCTTTTAAAAAACAAATAGAAAATTAACAAAAAAATGGCATGCCTGATTCAAACTAGGAATAGAAAGGTACTTGATTTTTTAGGTTATCTGCTTGTATATATAATATTACTTCAAACTCTAATATGTATACATATACTTATTAAAAATTATTTTACTAAGATTTTGGATGGGGCGTGATCCACTCTAACCCATGAGTGGTTCCGCCACGGATGATAATATTATTAAGATATGAGATCATTTTCACTATTTGAACAACGGAAGATTATAGTTGCACCAACGAAAAACTCATAATATTTTTTTTTTGGGACCCCTTTATAAGTACCCAACAAATAATTTATTCTGCCAATTGATAATAATTTCAAAGTTTTACAACAATAATTTACCAAACAACTTTTAACTTTAAAAGAGTGAGGATCCACCTTTGATCCATTTTTTTAGGTTCTTCACATTGGAAGCACTAAGTTTCCTTTATTCAAATTTGAAACTCGAAATATAAATAAAGCACGCAAAGACATAAACATCGATGCTTAAATTGGAATTGGATCCACCATCACGTCTTTAATGTATGTTTTCATCAGTCCTTCAGCATGTGTGTAGTTATCTTTATCTGTGTAAAACACATCCATAAAACGCGAAAAATTGAGAGCGCGAGTTAGAAAATCCATTGGAACTTCGGTTGGCCTAAGACAATCTCTGTTTATATCTTTCCAAGCTATTGCAACTCCTTTTTGGCATTCTTGAATACCAGCTTCCCTAGACATACCATGATGCTTTTTATAACAATCCAACAATGAGCAAACATGTCCCCTTTTTTGTTCAAACTGTAAAATAAGAAATAACCATGCAAGTATTTATACCATGTCAAATAAAAAGTAGTATATTAAGAAGGAAATAATTTCAATAATTAATATAGATACCTCAGTGGACACAATTTCATCCATTAGCCTACATATATTTGCAGCACCATTAACAATTTTTGGCTCATTTGTTACCCATTTGAAAATGTTTTCAGTGACTTTGTCTCCCATGCCAATGTAAGAAGCTAATATTAGCAAACTGTAACAACATGATGTTCTTGATACGCGCATGTACTCTTCTGTTGTTGGTATATAGTTTTCGTTCAACCATCTAGCCTCAGTCATATAGGCTTGGACTGCCTTTTTAAACTACCATCATCATCATGCAATACAATTGAATTATGAGCATACTGTTGATTAATAATTAATAATTAAAAGATATTTCATTTATTAAGTAATAAAGGCTACTACATACTACTTACGCACTCATTTGTACTCTTTCTGTTTCATTTTAATTGTCACTTACAATTTTTTATATGTTTCAAAATAATCATTACTTTACAATATCAATGTAATATTATTTTTTATTCATTAATATACCCTTATTTATTGAATTCTACCTTACTTAATTAATCCACTAACTACTATTAATAAGGGTGTTTTATTGAATGATACTAATTTTAACATTAAAATAAAATCAACTTATCATGGAGTAATTATTAATGTGTTTAGCAAAGAGCAATTAAATTACTACTCTCACGTTCTTTTTGTAGAATAATTTTGTTTCTATTTAACTATCAAAGTTCAATGCAATATTAAATGTTGTTTTTTCAATATTACCCTTAATTATTTATTACAAAGAGAGAAATATATGAAACAATATATTAAATGAATGAGGCTATTATTGGAAATTGATAAATTATTGTATCAGAAGTAGTTATATTTATTGATTGTATTGATTTATGTAAAATGTTAAAAAGTGAAAATTAAAAAGGAACGGAGGTAGTATGTTCAAACAAACTGAAATGTTAAATTTCTCAACTTCACAATGTTAAATTGGTACCTCTTTTGTGTGGATTTTTATTTTCTCAATTATAAATCCTATTTGCCTATAAAAAATACTTCAATTTAAGTATAGAAAAGGCACAAACTCATACTTCTTTTTTGTAGTAGTTGAGGATGTACTCCCTTCCTTCTTCGATCATTGCTTGCTCTATTTCTTCGTAAACGTTCCAGAACGATTTATAAAGTAATTTCATGTAATCTGGAAGATCATCCGAGACGATAACATCCCACCTGAAAATCAATTTCGTTGCAATCACTTTCATTTTTTCTTAAAAAAAATATACGGAAAATTAAATGTGATGGATCTATGAATATGTCAATAAACCTTTCAATTGCCTCGGTAAAACGTTCAAGTTCATCAATGGTTCCATATGAATCATATGTATCATCAATGAGTGATAACATGACGTTTATTTTCGGTAACATTTTCCTTGCTCGAGAATATTGCGGCTCAAAATATACGGTCAAAGTCCAAAAGCAACATTCCACAATTCTGTCTCGTGCATAAGGTAGTTTGCTAGAAAAATCCAATTCCTTCCACCATCTTTAAAGACAACAAACAATTTTGTTATTACAAGGATTGTTCTTTGAAATATTCTTTTTAATTTGGTTTTGTTACAAAAAGATTGAAGGGTGTGATCAAAGTACTTACTTGGAAATGTTTCCAAATTCTTTTTGATGTAGGCTTTGGAGCAAATTGAAATCTAATTTAGAGAAAGTGAGTAGTATTTCATCATGGGAAGGATCTTGCTCATAGATAGAAATGTACCGTCGTGCCTCTAGCCTAGGCAAGCTCTTGTGGAGAGCCTGCCTTAAAGCATATTTGACTTGTGCTGCAAGAGAATGGCTCGATTCGGTAGCAATGAACTCAAGGTGCGTGGAAGTAAAAGCCAATGCCTCTTCCAAAATGTCTTCTCCATGAACAATCAAATGTGAGGCTTCATACAAGCTTAACATCCCTTCGACATCCATGATAAGTGTTTCGTTAAAGTTTCCTTGCTCATCTTTAAACTTGGTGAACACATCTAGCGAGTTTATAAAAACAAAAAGAAAAGAAAAACCATTAGATTCACACAAGAAAATCATTGCATTCCTGAAAAGAAATACTGACTATTCTCTCTAGTCTCAAAAATAAATAAAGATTTTCTGAATAACAGATGTATCTGATCTCAAAATTTAATTCTTGACGCTATGTATTAGAGACGAAAAAAGATTTGAGTTATGCATACTTTTTGTGAACCTAGTGTTTTTCACATTTTTCATCATTACTTAGAGTTAAGAGAGATCCTAACAATTGATTAAAGAGAAAGCAACAAATGTAAATAAGTACGAGTTATATCCATTCATACTTGGTGAAACGTAAAATCCATGTTGCCTCAACACCCTAAATAGCACAGCAAGAGAAAAAAGGTTGTCTTCAAGAATTATTTCTCCATTTTCAACATAACTTTTGTGGATATGTTGCAGAACTTCATCAATCTCTTTTTCAAAATGATAACTCAAACCCAAACGGCATATTGAATCAATCAGTTTAACTTTCTCAAAAGGTTTCTCTGATTTTGCAACAAGCATATTTCTTACATGACTTTTAAGTGTATCAATTTGTGTTACAATATTCTGATCAAGTTCCTGCAAGTGTTTGAAAATAAAATTTTCAATTAGTAAGAAAATTTATCTAATTATAAAATGACAAGGCTAATCATTGTTCGAATAGATGAACTATAGAAATGAATAAGGAACATATATACCATAGATTCTGAAGCATATTGAATGAAATATTCCCCCCAAATGTTAGGGTGATAATCTGCCAGATTTCTTTGCTTGGTTTCAGGATTGGAGTTACTTAGAGTAGACATCCCTAATGAAATGAATGAATGCTTTAATTTATTAATAGCTCTATTTCTTCAACTCTAAGGTTTTGGGATGGAAAATAAAGTGTCTACTACATAGATATTTATAGTAAACATATTATTTTTTTAATTACATATTTAAGCATATTTTATAAGAATAAGTAACGTGCATGATTCTCTGTTTTTGACAAAAAATGCATGTCTTATTTTAACGTAAAATAAGGCGAGCTGTCGGTCTGCGCTCGCAATTAAATCTTTAACGGTATGTTTTATAAGAATACATCATTATTGATTTTTTTTTAGAGGATAATCATCATTCATTTTAAATAAAATATTTGTAGGGCTATATTATAATTTAAATTACGGCACATGTATGTGTATATGTATAAGTAAATATAATGTAAATTTCATTCAATAATTTATTCAAGGTGAGCTGTCGGTGTGCGCTCGCAAAATTTGTAATTTTGAAACACGTGATGATTCGGAAATATATCTATAACTATAAATAAATAATATTACCTCTCCGTAGGTGTGTATGAGAATACGTTAAATCGGTCTACAAAGGCCTACGTCCAACGATGGATCTAGAAATTTTGAGCACTGTAGACAACATATATTTTTTAGTTTTTAAAGAAAAAGTATAGATATACATCATAATTGTTCTATGTGGTTTTCATATCATATAAATATTGAATGATTTTCCAATTTTCAATGTCAATAAAATTATATTTTATTCTTAATAATATTCGTTAAGAACAAACAAAAGAATTTACCCGAGGAGGATAAAAATACTCACAAAGGTGGCGGATCAATGAAAGTGGGCGTTGCGGTCGTTGATATAGTGGTCTGAGGATAAGATGGCCGCAACCCTGTTGAGGAGAAGGGGGTGTCATATCTGCAGGTGCACCGATGCTCAAGTTAGTATATGAGCAAGAGTGGGGTGAAGCATGAAGAGATACATACCTTGTGATCTTGTCAAAATTACTTTATATAGGGTTGAGGCGAGCGTTGTATAGTCCTGGGTTAGCCGTTATGATAGACACTCATTATGATGAGATTGAATGGCCGTTCCAAACCATTAGTATTATAGTCTATTATTGGTATGAGAGGATCCAAAACTATTGGGAGGCTTTGCTTGTTGGGACTTTGAGTAATTGGGCTCTAATTTGTGGCAGACTAGGCTTTTGGCTAGTCCAGATCATAAGCCATCAAGTCTTTAGTTCGAGGCATTCAAAGTGATGACTTCAAATGATGACAAGCAAAAAGGTGATGTCAAACTTATTTTGATAGAAATGATCCATAAAATAATGTTTATGATACTTTTAGTTCGATTATTATCCTAAGAGGATTTGTATTATGTTCCGAGGAGAGTTGTTTTTAAGTTTAATCTTTTGTGGAAAGCGTAGCGAGAAGATAATGTTTTTTCTTCTCAAATAGTGACGTGATTTTGCCAATCTTTTTTAGTCTTGTTCTCGTTGCAAGCTGAGCACACATAGATTTGTAGAGTTGGGTCATTGTAAAAATGATATTGTTCACGTTTGTAAACATGAGTTAATTACAACATGTGAGATGCTTAGTGAAATGTCCCAGGTGGAATTCCAAGAGCACTTTGAATAAGACTTAGATGAAAATACATTGTTCAAGATAATGATTTTGATCCCCCTATTGTTCTCTAGGTGTCTCGCTTTATAAGTTTCACTTTCTTGAACTAATGGGCCTCTCTTTGGATGTTCAAGCCCATTAACCCTCTGAGGTCCATATGGCTCATGTGTACCAGGCGTGTGGAGCTGATCGTTTCTTTGCACTGCTCTTTTGTACAAGGCGAGTGGAGTCAAGGGTACACAACTCATGCCAAATTCCATCCATACAACTTTATCTCTCAAGCTCATTGAGTCTCTCAAGTATTTAATATATAACCTTCAAAATATTCTAAATAGTTGAACAGTGTTTATATAATAACATGTACTTTTGATATCTTTATGGGTTACAATTTGGCTTAGGTAAAAAGGAGATGTGTTTGGGAGAGTAAACTAAAATTGGAGTTATGTATCCACCCTATTGAACCAAAAAAGGGTTTTGAACAATGCCTCTGAAGTTTTGAAGATAACAAGTATGAAAAAAACAATTTGATATTGTCATACCCCAAATTTTGACTTAAAATATCGACATTCATACGTCGTTTGACCCTGATCGGGCTCTGACTTCACTCATATTTGAATTAACATATTAGAGAGAAGTTTTAATAACCAATTTGAATTACATACTCTATAAAATTTCCCCTGTCTTGCATAATGAAAATGAACTATGCACTATGCAACACATTTTGAATTACATACTAAAACGATTGCAAGTTTTCATCCAATGTAACATGTACTCTATAAATTATAACATAGTCACAGGTATAATTGTACTCTATTTCCCCTGTCTTCCCATGTCTTTTCCTTTCTTTCTTCTTCAAATCTTTTACAGTATTAAACTTTTTGTTCTGCCAAAATAACAATATAATGCATGCTTAAGTAGTGGTCACATATAAACTATAACATAATCACATGTAGCAGCATAGAAAAACTTGCAATGATATCAACAATCATAGAGCAACATACAATAGCAAAACCAAATATTGTTGAACCAAAAGATAAAAAATATGCTCAGAAATGAGCAACAAACCAGAACAATCCAACAAGTTCTTTTTAATTCCTTATGTATATGTTATTTCTATAGCTAATTGCCCAATTCTTGAGTCTCCTTCCTACAAGAAGCATACCTTCTAAAAACCCATCTAAATTACAAAATTATTATTGGTGCAACAATACAAGTAACTCTATTGCTAAATGCAGACAGTGATAATCTGATTATAATTGTAAGTGATTATTTTCACAGTAACAATCGTATTAAGTATTAACAGTAGGAATGGAGCTAACCTTAGACCATCTTTTGTAGAGCATCAATAGCCAACGTATTTGATGTCACAAATAAAGGATTTCGGGTCATTACTTTTGACACCATTTTCTGATCCGGTCACAGACCCTCGGCAATAACTCTAGTAGCATTATCCTAAACAAAAGACACACCTCATTTCCTTGTATCTGATAATACAATATACACACACTCAATGAACAAACATACATTCACATAGAAAATTCACAAACCATGTTAGTCATTATTCCAAATAACAAAGCATTCCAAATAACAAAGCATTGGAATCAGTCAACAATACAACATCAACGTGTCGTGCTGCCATTCTGCGACATGTGTAACGCCTACTTTCGTTTAATAGTTATTTAATCGAGTTTAGGCAATTATATTATAATTATATAATATATGCATGATTTTGATATGTTTTGATGATATGATTGATGACGTGATAAGTTATGAGTTTTGGAGGATTTGATTATGATATGAGATTTATTTTATTGATAAATAGAATAAAGATTTGAAAATAATATAAAATATTTAGTTGAGGGTTGTTTTGATATTTTAGATAGTTTTGGGGGAGAAATTGAGATAAGATAAGTAATTAGGAAGAGATATAAATAGAGAAGACCTAATTGTTAGAAAAACGGATTGTACGTGAAAACTTTTGGAAAAGGGAGAAAAAGCTTTGAGAGGAGCAAGAGACCAAGAGGGCTGCGATTTTTCTTCATAACCAGGTAAGGGTGGGACTAATAACTCAGTAGCATTAACCTCTGTAATTCTGATGATTAGTTGACATAGTTAGGATTGATTTAGAGAAGTTTTGGAATTAGGTCAAAACCCTAAGAATTGAGAATAAACGGTAAAACTTGTTTAGATTGATGTAAGAATTGTCCTGTAACCTTAGAATATGTTTAGGATGAATTTTGGAATCAAAACCAAGCTTAGAACCATGTGAAACGTCGGATTTTTGTGTTTTTAGGAAGCCTGGCCGTAGCGACATTCATCGCTCGCCACGGCGAGCTATGATCCTCGCCTCGCGAGTGATGAAGATTCATCGCTCGCCACGCGAGCCTTTCCCCTTCACCTCGCGAGTTGTCTGGTGCAACTCGCCATGGCGAGCAACCTTTCCTCGCCTCGCGAGCTTAGGCAGATTGCATGTCATATTTCGTGTTTCGACCTTTTTAGTTGGACCTTGAGTGCCTTTGAGTACCTGAACATACCTAGTATTGATTAGGGATGATTTTAGGACAGGATTGAACCCAGAACAACATCAGTTTGGGAGATTAGTGTTACTCGCCATGGCGAGTAAGTACTCTCGCCTCGCGAGTACAACCAGAAGGTAGTTGCTTGAGTGTTTGTGCGATCTGTGTCGCATGTGTTGATCAAGAGTGAACCCCTAATTGGCATTGAGACCTAGTGATGATGTTTACTGCAGCCTGTAGAGTTGTTTAAGACTATATTGATATTAATTGAGTATGAACTAATGTATTGTATATTCATGCAAGATATGAAGGTTTGATAATAATGCAATTTATGTGCTATTGATATAATGATATCATCTTGCTGTGTGACTTGTTTATGCTGCTTCTGTTATTTAACTAAGTGCATATGTATATGATAATGTTTAGCTCCAAATTATTGGATGCATGTTGATTACGATGATTACGTGTTCTGTTCATAAGTGTCCATGCATAGCATATCATTGAGCTTAGTCCTCACCACGAATATTAGGAGCTTTGTCCTCCGCACGTTTTATAGGAGCTTTGTCCTCCGCACGATTAAAGTATATTAATACTTATGATGACGATTGGTACCACATGCATATAAGGAGTCTAAGAGCATTGTCACATTGTCATGATTAAGATGCCTTGTTGATAATGATTGAATATGTGATTACGTGATAAGTGTTATTTGATATGTTATGATATTCCTAATTATTGAACAAACGATTACGTGATAACTGTTTAGCAATTATGCAAAGTTAATAATGGAATGATTATGTTGTTAATTTATGATTCTCAATTACATTGATTAATGTTATTGTATTATGAAATCTCACCCCTTCTGCTTGAAAATGTTGCCCTTCGTATGGGTAACTTGCAGGTGATCGTGCTTAGTGTGCAGTTGCCGTCGTGAGTGGCCTTGCCTTCACTGTGTCGTCTAGGTCGCTCTGATACGTAACGGGATGGGGTTATATGCTATAACATGCTTCATTCTCTTACGTGGATAATATGTTATTTTTATTATGTTATGGATTATGAACTATTTTTGATGGGGCCTACGTGCCAAACTGATTTATGATTTTTGAATTAAATATTCCGCTGCTATGTTAAAGATATTGTGAAGGTTAAATTATTATTTAACTGTTTATGGATTACGTTTCTATGTGATATCCCGTTTATGGTTTTTACTCTGATAATTGTTTATGAAATTTGTATATTGGGAAAACGGGGTGTTACAATTGGTATCAGAGCAGGTCGATCCGTCCGGTCAATTAGAGGGTCGTGTCGAGTCTTAGTAATATTTATATTACTATCTTATGTTGTTGTTGCTACTTTTGTAGAATCTCAGAAATGGCTGGAAGGAATGATGCTGCGTTAGCTGCTGCTCTACAAGCTGTTGCCCAAGCTGTGGGACAACAACCTAACGTGAATGTTGGTGCAAATGCTGAAGCTAGGATGTTGGAGACGTTCATGAAGAAGAACCCTCCGACTTTCAAAGGACGTTATGACCCTGATGGAGCCCAGACGTGGCTTAAGGAGATTGAGAGGATTTTCCGGGTTATGCAGTGCACGGAGGATCAGAAAGTGCGATTTGGTACTCATCAGCTGGCCGAGGAAGCTGATGACTGGTGGGTTGCTCTTCTGCCTACCCTTGGGCAGGAGGGAGCTGTTGTGACTTGGGCTGTTTTCAGGAGAGAGTTCCTGAGAAGATACTTTCCGGAAGATGTTCGCGGGAAGAAAGAGATCGAATTCCTTGAGCTGAAGCAAGGAAATATGTCCGTGACAGAGTATGCTGCCAAGTTCGTGGAGCTGTCTAAGTTCTATCCGCACTATACTGCAGAGAATGCTGAGTTCTCGAGATGCATCAAGTTCGAGAACGGTTTGAGGCCCGACATCAAGAGGGCGATTGGATACCAGCAGCTGAGAGTTTTTCAGGATTTGGTTAAAAGCTGCAGGATCTATGAGGAGGATACCAAGGCTCACTACAAGGTAGTGAATGAAAGGAAGGGCAAGGGACAGCAGAGTCGTCCTAAGCCGTACAGTGCCCCCGCTGACAAAGGGAAACAGAAGATGGTCGATGTTAGGCGGCCTAAGAGGAAGGATGCTGCAGAGATTGTGTGCTTCAATTGTGGTGAGAAAGGCCACAAGAGCAACGCTTGTTCTGAGGAAATCAAGAAGTGTGTCCGGTGTGGTAAGAAGGGTCATGTGGTGGCTGATTGCAACCGTACAGACATTGTTTGTTTTAATTGCAACGGAGAGGGTCACATTAGTTCACAGTGTACTCAGCCTAAGAGGGCGCCGACTACTGGTAGGGTCTTTACTTTGACTGGGACTCAGACAGAGAATGAGGATCGTTTGATCAGAGGTACTTGCTATATTAATAATACTCCTTTAGTTGCTATTATTGATACTGGTGCTACGCATTGTTTTATTGCTTTCGATTGTGTTTCTGCTTTGGGTCTTGATTTGTCTGATATGAATGGAGAGATGGTTGTCGAAACTCCAGCTAAGGGTTCGGTGACTACTTCTCTCGTATGTTTGAAATGTCCTTTGTCTATGTTTGGTCGTGATTTTGAAATGGATTTAGTTTGTCTACCTTTGAGTGGTATGGATGTGATTCTGGGTATGAACTGGTTAGAGTACAACCACGTTCTTATTAATTGTTTTAGCAAGTCAGTACATTTCTCTTCCGTCGAAGAGGAAAGTGGTGCAGAGTTTTTATCTACTAAGCAGCTGAAGCAACTGGAACGCGACGGTATCTTGATGTTTTCGTTAATGGCTACTTTATCTATTGAGAATCAAGCAGTGATTGATAGGTTACCGGTGGTGTGTGAATTTCCTGAAGTTTTTCCAGATGAGATTCCTGATGTGCCTCCAGAGAGAGAAGTTGAGTTTTCTATTGATCTTGTTCCTGGAACGAAGCCGGTCTCGATGGCACCTTATCGTATGTCTGCCTCCGAGTTATCTGAGTTGAAGAAATAGTTAGAAGACTTACTTGAGAAGAAGTTTGTTAGACCAAGTGTTTCACCTTGGGGAGCGCCGGTTTTGCTAGTAAAGAAGAAAGATGGTAGTATGCGGTTGTGTATTGATTATCGACAGTTGAACAAGGTAACTATCAAGAATAGGTATCCACTTCCGAGAATTGATGATTTGATGGATCAGCTAGTGGGTGCACGAGTTTTCAGCAAGATTGATTTGAGATCAGGTTATCACCAGATTAAAGTAAAGGATGAAGATATGCAGAAGACGGCTTTCAGAACGCGTTATGGTCACTATGAATATAAAGTTATGCCTTTCGGTGTGACCAATGCACCTGGAGTGTTTATGGAGTATATGAATCGCATCTTCCATGCATTTTTGGATCGGTTTGTGGTTGTGTTTATCGACGATATTTTAATTTACTCCAAGACCGAAGAAGAACATGCTGAGCATCTGAAGATTGTCTTACAAGTGTTGAAAGAGAAGAAACTTTATGCTAAATTGTCTAAGTGTGAATTCTGGTTGAAAGAAGTGAGTTTTCTAGGCCATGTTATTTCTGGTGATGGAATTGCAGTGGATCCGTCTAAAGTTGAAGCGGTATCACAGTGGGAGACTCCTAAGTCAGTTACTGAGATTAGAAGTTTCTTGGGTTTAGCTGGTTACTATAGAAGGTTTATTGAAGGATTTTCTAAGTTAGCTCTTCCGCTAACGCAGTTGACTTGTAAAGGTAAAACTTTTGTGTGGGACGTCCATTGTGAGAAAAGTTTCGGTGAATTGAAGAAGCGTTTGACGACTGCTCCAGTGTTAATTTTGCCGAAGTCAGATGAACCTTTTGTGGTTTATTGTGATGCGTCCAAGTTGGGTTTAGGAGGTGAACTTATGCAAGAAGGTAAAGTGGTAGCTTATGCTTCAAGACAGTTGAGAGTTCATGAGAAGAATTATCCTACGCATGATCTCGAGTTGGCGGCCGTAGTCTTTGTATTGAAGATATGGAGACATTACTTGTATGGTTCGAGATTTGAAGTGTTTAGTGATCACAAGAGTTTGAAGTATTTGTTCGATCAGAAGGAATTGAATATGAGACAGCGAAGATGGCCCGAATTGTTGAAGGATTATGACTTTGGTTTGAATTATCATCCAGGTAAAGCTAATGTTGTTGCAGATGCCTTGAGTAGGAAGACATTGCATATGTCCGCCATGATGGTCAGAGAGTTCGAATTGCTTGAACAGTTTAGAGATATGAGTTTGGTTTGCGAATGGTCACCTCAGAGTGTGAAACTGGGTATGCTGAAGATTGATAGTGAATTTCTGAAAAGTATCAAGGAAGCACAGAAAGTTGATGTAAAGTTTGTGGACTTGTTGGTTGCTAGAGATCAGACTGAAGACAGTGATTTTAAAATCGATGATCAAGGTGTGTTGAGATTCCGAGGAAGAATTTGTATCCCAGACAATGAAGAGATTAAGAAGATGATTCTTGAAGAGAGTCATAGAAGTAGCTTGAGTATTCATCCGGGAGCTACGAAGATGTATCATGATCTAAAGAAGATTTTCTGGTGGTCTGGTTTGAAACGAGATGTGGCACAATTTGTGTATTCCTGTTTAGTTTGTCAGAAGTCGAAAGTTGAGCATCAGAAACCTGCTGGGATGATGGTACCTTTAGACGTGCCAGAATGGAAATGGGATAGTATATCGATGGATTTTGTGACGAGTTTGCCGAATACTCCGAGAGGGAGCGACGCAATTTGGGTTATTGTTGATAGGTTGACGAAGTCAGCTCATTTCCTACCTATTAATATTAGTTTCCCTGTTGCCCAGTTGGCAGAGATTTACATCAAAGAGATTGTGAAGTTGCATGGTGTTCCTTCGAGCATTGTATCAGATAGAGATCCAAGATTTACTTCTAGATTTTGGAAAAGTTTGCAAGAGGCCTTGGGTTCGAAGTTGAGATTGAGTTCGGCGTATCATCCACAGACAGATGGTCAGTCGGAGAGGACAATTCAGTCGCTAGAGGATTTGTTGAGAATTTGTGTTCTTGAGCAAGGAGGAACTTGGGATAGTCATCTTCCGTTGATCGAGTTCACTTATAATAATAGTTATCATTCTAGTATTGGAATGGCACCGTTCGAGGCTTTGTATGGTCGGAGATGCAGAACTCCGTTGTGTTGGTTTGAATCAGGAGAAAGAGTGGTCTTAGGACCAGAGATTGTTCAGCAAACTACTGAGAAAGTTCAGATGATCCAAGAGAAAATGAAGGCGTCGCAGAGTCGACAAAAGAGTTATCATGATAAGCGTAGAAAAGATCTTGAATTTCAGGAAGGAGACCACGTGTTTTTGAGAGTCACTCCTATGACTGGTGTAGGACGTGCTTTGAAGTCAAAGAAGTTGACCCCGAAGTTCATTGGTCCGTATCAGATATTGGAAAGAGTTGGAACGGTGGCTTACCGAGTGGGTTTACCGCCGCATCTTGCGAATTTGCACAACGTTTTCCATGTGTCGCAACTTCGGAAGTATGTTCCGGATCCATCTCATGTAATCCAAAGCGACGATGTGCAAATTAGAGACAACCTTACGGTAGAGACTTTACCGTTGAGGATTGATGATCGTAAAGTGAAGACGTTGAGAGGCAAGGAGATACCTCTCGTGAGAGTCGTTTGGTCGGGAGCGACTGGTGAAAGCTTGACGTGGGAGCTTGAGAGTAAGATGCTGGAGTCTTATCCAGAGTTGTTTGCTTGAGGTAAATTTTCGAGGACGAAAATCTCTTAAGTGGGGGAGAGTTGTAACGCCTACTTTCGTTTAATAGTTATTTAATCGAGTTTAGGCAATTATATTATAATTATATAATATATGCATGATTTTGATATGTTTTGATGATATGATTGATGACGTGATAAGTTATGAGTTTTGGAGGATTTGATTATGATATGAGATTTATTTTATTGATAAATAGAATAAAGATTTGAAAATAATATAAAATATTTAGTTGAGGGTTGTTTTGATATTTTAGATAGTTTTGGGGGAGAAATTGAGATAAGATAAGTAATTAGGAAGAGATATAAATAGAGAAGACCTAATTGTTAGAAAAACGGATTGTACGTGAAAACTTTTGGAAAAGGGAGAAAAAGCTTTGAGAGGAGCAAGAGACCAAGAGGGCTGCGATTTTTCTTCATAACCAGGTAAGGGTGGGACTAATAACTCAGTAGCATTAACCTCTGTAATTCTGATGATTAGTTGACATAGTTAGGATTGATTTAGAGAAGTTTTGGAATTAGGTCAAAACCCTAAGAATTGAGAATAAACGGTAAAACTTGTTTAGATTGATGTAAGAATTGTCCTGTAACCTTAGAATATGTTTAGGATGAATTCTGGAATCAAAACCCAGCTTAGAACCATGTGAAACGTCGGATTTTTGTGTTTTTAGGAAGCCTGGCCGTAGCGACATTCATCGCTCGCCACGGCGAGCTATGATCCTCGCCTCGCGAGTGATGAAGATTCATCGCTCGCCACGCGAGCCTTTCCCCTTCGCCTTGCGAGTTGTCTGGTGCAACTCGCCATGGTGAGCAACCTTTCCTCGCCTCGCGAGCTTAGGCAGAGTGCATGTCATATTTCGTGTTTCGACCTTTTTAGTTGGACCTTGAGTGCCTTTGAGTACCTGAACATACCTAGTATTGATTAGGGATGATTTTAGGACAGGATTGAACCCAGAACAACATCAGTTTGGGAGATTAGTGTTACTCGCCATGGCGAGTAAGTACTCTCGCCTCGCGAGTACAACCAGAAGGTAGTTGCTTGAGTGTTTGTGCGATCTGTGTCGCATGTGTTGATCAAGAGTGAACCCCTAATTGGCATTGAGACCTAGTGATGATGTTTACTGCAGCCTGTAGAGTTGTTTAAGACTATATTGATATTAATTGAGTATGAACTAATGTATTGTATATTCATGCAAGATATGAAGGTTTGATAATAATGCAATTTATGTGCTATTGATATAATGATATCATCTTGCTGTGTGACTTGTTTATGCTGCTTCTGTTATTTAACTAAGTGCATATGTATATGATAATGTTTAGCTCCAAATTATTGGATGCATGTTGATTACGATGATTACGTGTTCTGTTCATAAGTGTCCATGCATAGCATATCATTGAGCTTAGTCCTCACCACGAATATTAGGAGCTTTGTCCTCCGCACGTTTTATAGGAGCTTTGTCCTCCGCACGATTAAAGTATATTAATACTTATGATGACGATTGGTACCACATGCATATAAGGAGTCTAAGAGCATTGTCACATTGTCATGATTAAGATGCCTTGTTGATAATGATTGAATATGTGATTACGTGATAAGTGTTATTTGATATGTTATGATATTCCTAATTATTGAACAAACGATTACGTGATAACTGTTTAGCAATTATGCAAAGTTAATAATGGAATGATTATGTTGTTAATTTATGATTCTCAATTACATTGATTAATGTTATTGTATTATGAAATCTCACCCCTTCTGCTTGAAAATGTTGCCCTTCGTATGGGTAACTTGCAGGTGATCGTGCTTAGTGTGCAGTTGCCGTCGTGAGTGGCCTTGCCTTCACTGTGTCGTCTAGGTCGCTCTGATACGTAACGGGATGGGGTTATATGCTATAACATGCTTCATTCTCTTACGTGGATAATATGTTATTTTTATTATGTTATGGATTATGAACTATTTTTGATGGGGCCTACGTGCCAAACTGATTTATGATTTTTGAATTAAATATTCCGCTGCTATGTTAAAGATATTGTGAAGGTTAAATTATTATTTAACTGTTTATGGATTACGTTTCTATGTGATATCCCGTTTATGGTTTTTACTCTGATAATTGTTTATGAAATTTGTATATTGGGAAAACGGGGTGTTACAACATGCGTCTGAAACTGATTTCCCCTTAGATATAGTGGTCTGAAAACAATAACCAACACAAAACAAGCATTCTACCATGAAGCACAATAAAAGCAAAATCAAAACAATAACCAACACAATACAAAACTCACACTTCATCTCAACCATTTTTTCAACGTGAAAAATCAAATGAAAGAAAAATAAGCAAGGAGATGCGAAACCAAAGATGAAAACAAATACATAATCGAAGATGAAATCAAATAAAAAATGGAAGATGAAGTTGAATACATAAAGATGAATTCGTATACGGAATCGAAGACGAAATCAAATAAAATCGAAGATGGAATTGAATTCGGAATTAAAGAAGTGTTAATTCACCTGTGATTCGCACATTTAGCTTTGCGGCCATGTTTGAACGTTTGCTTCTGGTTAGCTCGAACACATGAGAGAGATAGAGAGAGAGAGAGAGAGAGAGAGAGTGTTAAAAGAGTTGAAATGTTTTTTGTTTTAGTAGAATATGAATGTGTTTTGATATAGTGTTACCAATGTCCCTTTGTTTCATTGCTATTACACGTACACCCTCCGGTCATTAATATAAGCAAAAAACTACATTCTAAGTTCATTCATTTAATGATGTATGTGATCTATAATAAAGACATAATATTCCATTAAACTTTAAAGTTTGCTGCTATTCGCTGATGTTGCGGTTTAGAGTTGGTATTCCGTTAAACTTTAATTGTTTGAAACTAATTTCATCTACATGCAAGCCGTAATATTCCATGTAAATCATAAATAAAAAGTGTGTGCGCGCGTGTCATTTATTTCTTTACCGCTTTATATATATCCAAAAATGCAAAAAAAAAAAAAAAATTAGATTAGGGATTATTTGGTGATCCAACGTTACTACAAACAAATTCACGCGCTTTTATTTTTATTGATCCGTTAGTTTAATTTTCATTCATTATTCTAAAACAACAAAAACATTCAAATAACAAAAGTCCCAAAAATATTTTCATAATAAACCTTGATCCAAAATCAAGTGATTCCTTTTTTTATTTCTTTATTAATCAAATTTCAATATATTTAATCATACAAGTCATTTTCTTTTAACATAAAAAATACAAACAAAACTTATTTTGTTATTTGGCTTTTCATTTTAAAACTTTTTTCGAAAACTAATAAAAAACACACAACCAATCAAACGTCAATTTCTACTATGAACTACGAGGTTTTGATCCCTCACGGGTAAGTAGGCAAATGACCATGTCTTTTTAAGCAAACAAGTTTATAGCACATTAATTAAATAAAACCAAGAGGTTCTCGTAGAGTACTACGAACATAAAGGGTGCTAATACATTCCCTTTGTGTAACCAAACCTCGAACCCTAAATCTTTTCAAAACATGGGGAGTTTGAACTTTTTTCCCCTTTTCAAATTAAATGTTCAGTCGTGAAATAATTAGTGAGTCAAACGCTAATCAAATAGTCTTTATCTCCAATAAATGACGCAACAGATATGCTAATGTGTGTTTAGGTGTGCAAATACATAGAATTAAATTGTGACTCTCTAAGTCATGTTTTGATTATGGTATATCAGGACTCTAAATGGGTGGGGCCGAGGGTGTTAAAACCCGCCCCACCCCGCCCCGTTGCCATGTCTAGTAACAACTAGTTTAAATCTCTCTCTCTCTCCCCCTCCCTCCGTCCCTCCCTGCACATGCTTAAGGGGTCTGAGTTTCTTACCAGTTTAAACAATATATTGTTGGTTGCTTTAAGGTATTTCTTTTCCCGTATGCCTTGGATCTCCGGTACAAGATGCATGCCATCTCATAACTCTGTCGTGACTTCTAGCTGCCTCTGTATGCAATCCACTGTGTAAATCCAAGACACGCTGCTAGTCTCTCCTCGAAAAAGAGCCCTTCCCCCAATTCCCAGTTTCCCTTGGCTTTCATATGAATAAAAGTTCTGAAGAATCGCTTAATAAAATGTGTGTAGAACTTTTATTCGTCACAAGTTTAGCCATATATTTCCCTTTCTTTTGCATGTATCAAATAGAAAAAGATATGACCATTTTATAATGTTTAAAGCTTAAACTTACTTTGCATAGATTTTAGAATACTTGGTAAAATACCCCTTAACTGTATTGAATTATCTTGGTTGTCCCTTTAATATACTTAGTAAGCTGGTTGCATAAAAAAATAATTTAATTATAAGAAATAATTTTAATTTTTTAACCTTTTGTGATAGAATAAAAATGTTTTTACCTTAGGAAAAATGTCAGATATTAAAAAGGTCGGATAATTTTTAGAAAGCATCTGATACAAAAGATAAGCATTGGTGACTTCAAACAAGATTTGAAGAAATGTCAAACCAAAAGTAAAAAAATTAATTAGAAGAGATATCTTATCTTGAAGCTTCTGATGGAATCAAACTCATTGCATCTGAAGATGGCGTCAATAGTCTTGGACACTTTGACCTGATTCGTCTTCTTCTAATGGAATGTCGCTTTCAAACCTTTAATGGTACAATCTGTCTTCTTTTGGCCACGTGCAGAATCAAACATGAAAATTCAAGGATAAAGAGAATGTAACAGATCATTCTATAAGAAGGAAAGGATTTTCGAATGACTATTCAACAACATTATCCATAAGAAGTAAAAGTCTTAACGATTTTGATCAAGCTTCTCAATGACTTAATTGAAGCGTTGATCCCTCTTAAATAACGAGTCTATTATTCTCTCCTAGACAAGAACCTGACTTCAATCATTTTACAAGTGTCATTACTCTGTATAATTAAATAGCGCAAAAACAGTAAAAAAAAATTCTAAAAAATTTTAATCTTAGAGGGAAAACACTAATTCTAAAATTAGAGTTTTCTCCTAAGCTGAAAACACGATAAGAAGCAAATAAAGTTCTGCTTCTGATGTGATGTTTAGTACTAGATTGCAGCGGATAAAAATAGAGAGAGAGAGAGAGAGAAAAAAAAAAAAGACACAAAGCAATTATATAGGTTCCTTCCACAAACCGGAAGTCAGTCATCCCTTTCACTTCCAAGGAGAGTTCATTAAAATGTAATATCTGATTACAACTGCTCAATGCTAAAACTAGCAAGAGACTTCAAACTACTTAAGCACAACTGCAAGAGATTTCATATGCTCCTGAACACAATCAAGAGACTTCTTATCCTCAAGCACAGCTGCAAGAGACTTCTATTCAAACAGAATTACAAAGAAAAATGTTTGATGCTGAACACTTGATATACAATCAATGGTGTTCACAATACAAATCAGATACAAACTCTTAAGACTCTAAAATTTCTAAGATATAAACTTTGATAAGAAATTCTACATGAACTTTTGATGCAGAACAATTTCAGCAGAGTTTTGGCGCTTGTAAATTGTTGTATAGTCTTCACTCCTTTATATAGAGGTGTGAAAGAGACGTTGTGAATTGCCAGCACATCAAAATAGAGTCGTTTGAAAGTTTGATCAATCACCAATGATATTTTTCCTGATATGGTTATTATCCTATGAAGGATCAATTTCAAATCCATTCCATGTGTTCAACCTATGTGGCCTGCTATGCTAGAGAACGAACAGAGAGTTGGATGTGCATGTTGGTTTGAATTTCTCTCTACTGCATTGGCTCAAGTTCTTCATATACTTTTCGAAAAGAGAACATGAGATGTTTGAGTAACTAATGTTGTCATTGTACTCGGCTTTATATGTATTATCCTTTTCAAAATTTCTAAAATGATATATAATAAGTTCTAAAAAGTTGAAAATAAAAAATGATGAAAAAAATATAGGATTTACTCTCCTATGTATAGAAGCTAAGGACATATTTGGCTCTTGTAACTGTTGTATGTATGTATATTTTAACATACTCTCTTATTATATTGAGTTACATTAGAGGGTGTGTTAAAAGGTGATAAACTGAGCTTGTTTTTGGCTGCTTGCTGGTGGATTTGGAGAGCAAGAAATCTATTATGCTTGGAAAGTGTAACGATTACAAAAAAAAAAAAAAAAAATTGGAGCAAGAAACATTGTGGGTTGGATGGATTTGTTAGATCCCCCCGCTGGAATCACCCCTTTGTTGCGGGCTGATGCTCTTTAGGCTCAGTTTGTGAGTGCTGAACATTTAATTACGATGGGATTGTGTTTACACCGATTTTTGGTAATGTAAACTTCATTATCCATCAATGGTATCCATCAATGATTTCAGGACATAAATGTCGATCGAGGGTGACAAATGTATTTTTAAAGGAGATCGTTCAAGCCTCGCGGTTTATGACATCACTTCCAGCATTCTTTAAGAACATTAATGTCAGAATTGTTTCCAACATCTTGTAATAACAAGTTGTCTCATGACCACATGATAGAAAATTTCCCAAGTGGGCATGTTAAAAAGAAGAAGAAATAGAATAAAGATGAAAAGAAATGCAAAAGAAAAAGGAAAGTAAAACAAGAACATTGGTATTAAATTGTAGGAATGTAAAGGGTGGTCGGAATCTGTCAATCTCTCCACTCCTGAACCCGTTTGCTCCCATGGCGTAGGTGTTACAGAGTTTTCAGAAGTCAAGAAACCAACCTATTGTTATTATTACAAACTGATATATATATAGGCCTTGTAGAGAAAACTACCACTAAATCCTACGGTCTATATTAAAAGTAGAAATAACTTCCTATAACTTCCTAAGACACTAGGAAATAACTTTCATGCACTAAGACACTAAGAATTAATCTTCATAGCCCTTCAGTTTTGTTTGTCACCGCATGTTCGACTTTGCCTTATTATTGTTACTAGCACCATGTCCACGTTGAAGCATTCCATATCTTTAGACATTGGATCTTGCATAATCATGTTACATCACGTTACTGTGCCAATAATTTCTTTATTTCTCCAAGGCTCCTCCCACAAAAATGAATCACTTGATAAACTAATGGTTCTCCAAGGCTTCATTAGCCACATGCATGAAATATATTAAATTACTTTGTCGAAAACCCAGCGTGTCGAATTCTGTATGGTCTTGGTCGAAATCTCTTTGCACTTTGCAGCATGTCGAAAGAACACATTTGCCTTGTCGAAAATAGAATCATGAGTTCGACCAAATAGTTCATTTTTGGTGTTAACAGAGGCCTCCCAGAATGTTGTTTCTCGAAAGACATGAGAGGAATAACATTTTGAAACATTAAACAAAATATGAACATTGTATGTTTATGGTCTTCTTCGACCACTTCATAAGAAGTTATTTTTCATCTCTTCAAGCCAAATTCAAATTTAGTATATTGGCTTTAATGAACTTCAAATAAATCACTCAAAAATCAACCGGTAATATATGCATACACCATTCATGGATACATGACTTTGATTGTATCTAAACCAATCATAAAACTTTCAAATATTTATAATCATAATCGACAGAAATGAAATCAGTCGAAAGTTTTGTTTTTATGTGCTCTAATAATTAATGGCAAGTACCATTTTATGAAACAATATCATGTATCAAAGGACAATCTTACATATCCACTCAATTAAATTTAAAATGTTGGCCAAGTATCATATTTTTTATTTGAGCATATAACATTACATTGATAACTTGTATCAAAAAAAAAAAAAAACATTACATTGATAACAAAAGAAATCTTCTTGTATTTTTTTTCTCGACAAAAGGTCAACAAGAGAATTCAATAAGAAGAATCCTCTGATTGGCTTTAAAATACCGGTCTTTATTAAACATTCAAGCCTTAAATATGATCATGGTTTAAAAACAAAATCATTTTAATTACGGTTTTAAAAACCAAATTTACAGTCATAATATGACTTATTCATCCATAGATTTTTCAGGCGAATGTTAATCATAAAGATTAAATCAACAATTTTAAAACATTAGAGGCCTCTCAAAGGCTAAAACTTTTCAGTTTCAATCTTTGTAAAATATGGCTTAAACAAAACCATTTTTTTTTGTGTGCATATAAAGTGTTGGGTCGCACAAAACTTGAAATTGTCCCACTGGGCGTGTCAATATGTTTACACCAATTTTTGGTAATGTAAACTTCATTATCCATCAATGGTATCCATCAATGATTTCAGGACATAAATGTCGATCGATGGTGACAAATGTATTTTTAAAAGGGATCGTTCAAGCCTCGCGGTTTATGACATCACTTCCAGCATTCTTTAAGAACATTAATGTCAGAATTGTTTCCAACATCTTGTAATAACAAGTTGTCTCATGACAACATGATAGAAAATTTCCCAAGTGAGCATGTTAAAAAGAAGAAGAAATAGAATAAAGATGGAAAGAAATGCAAAAGAAAAAGGAAAGTAAAACAAGAACATTGGTATTAAATTGTAGGAATGTAAAGGGTGGTCGGAATCTGTCAATCTCTCCACTCCTGAACCCGTTTGCTCCCATGGCGTAGGTGTTACAGAGTTTTCAGAAGTCAAGAAACCAACCTATTGTTATTATTACAAACTGATATATATATAGGCCTTGTAGAGAAAACTACCACTAAATCCTACGGTCTATATTAAAAGTAGAAATAACTTCCTATAACTTCCTAAGACACTAGGAAATAACTTTCATGCACTAAGACACTAAGAATTAATCTTCATAGCCCTTCAGTTTTGTTTGTCACCGCATGTTCGACTTTGCCTTATTATTGTTACTAGCACCATGTCCACGTTGAAGCATTCCATATCTTTAGACATTGGATCTTGCATAATCATGTTACCTCACGTTACTGTGCCAATAATTTCTTTATTTCTCCAAGGCTCCTCCCACAAAAATGAATCACTTGATAAACTAATGGTTCTCCAAGGCTTCATTAGCCACATGCATGAAATATATTAAATTACTTTGTCGAAAACCCAGCATGTCGAATTCTGTATGGTCTTGGTCGAAATCTCTTTGCACTTTGCAGCATGTCGGAAGAACACATTTGCCTTGTCGAAAATAGAATCATGAGTTCGACCAAATAGTTCATTTTTGGTGTTAACAGAGGCCTCCCAGAATGTTGTTTCTCGAAAGACATGAGAGGAATAACATTTTGAAACATTAAACAAAATATGAACATTGTATGTTTATGGTCTTCTTCGACCACTTCATAAGAAGTTATTTTTCATCTCTTCAAGCCAAATTCAAATTTAGTATATTGGCTTTAATGAACTTCAAATAAATCACTCAAAAATCAACCGGTAATATATGCATACACCATTCATGGATACATGACTTTGATTGTATCTAAACCAATCATAAAACTTTCAAATATTTATAATCATAATCGACAGAAATGAAATCAGTCGAAAGTTTTGTTTTTATGTGCTCTAATAATTAATGGCAAGTACCATTTTATGAAACAATATCATGTATCAAAGGACAATCTTACATATCCACTCAATTAAATTTAAAATGTTGGCCAAGTATCATATTTTTTATTTGAGCATATAACATTACATTGATAACTTGTATCAAAAAAAAAAAAAACATTACATTGATAACAAAAGAAATCTTCTTGTATTTTTTTTCTCGACAAAAGGTCAACAAGAGAATTCAATAAGAAGAATCCTCTGATTGGCTTTAAAATACCGGTCTTTATTAAACATTCAAGCCTTAAATATGATCATGGTTTAAAAACAAAATCATTTTAATTACGGTTTTAAAAACCAAATTTACAGTCATAATATGACTTATTCATCCATAGATTTTTCAGGCGAATGTTAATCATAAAGATTAAATCAACAATTTTAAAACATTAGAGGCCTCTCAAAGGCTAAAACTTTTCAGTTTCAATCTTTGTAAAATATGGCTTAAACAAAACCATTTTTTTTTGTGTGCATATAAAGTGTTGGGTCGCACAAAACTTGAAATTGTCCCACTGGGCGTGTCAATATGTTTACACCAATTTTTGGTAATGTAAACTTCATTATCCATCAATGGTATCCATCAATGATTTCAGGACATAAATGTCGATCGATGGTGACAAATGTATTTTTAAAAGGGATCGTTCAAGCCTCGCGGTTTATGACATCACTTCCAGCATTCTTTAAGAACATTAATGTCAGAATTGTTTCCAACATCTTGTAATAACAAGTTGTCTCATGACAACATGATAGAAAATTTCCCAAGTGAGCATGTTAAAAAGAAGAAGAAATAGAATAAAGATGGAAAGAAATGCAAAAGAAAAAGGAAAGTAAAACAAGAACATTGGTATTAAATTGTAGGAATGTAAAGGGTGGTCGGAATCTGTCAATCTCTCCACTCCTGAACCCGTTTGCTCCCATGGCGTAGGTGTTACAGAGTTTTTAGAAGTCAAGAAACCAACCTATTGTTATTATTACAAACTGATATATATATAGGCCTTGTAGAGAAAACTACCACTAAATCCTACGGTCTATATTAAAAGTAGAAATAACTTCCTATAACTTCCTAAGATACTAGGAAATAACTTTCATGCACTAAGACACTAAGAATTAATCTTCATAGCCCTTCAGTTTTGTTTGTCACCGCATGTTCGACTTTGCCTTATTATTGTTACTAGCACCATGTCCACGTTGAAGCATTCCATATCTTTAGACATTGGATCTTGCATAATCATGTTACCTCACGTTACTGTGCCAATAATTTCTTTATTTCTCCAAGGCTCCTCCCACAAAAATGAATCACTTGATAAACTAATGGTTCTCCAAGGCTTCATTAGCCACATGCATGAAATATATTAAATTACTTTGTCGAAAACCCAGCATGTCGAATTCTGTATGGTCTTGGTCGAAATCTCTTTGCACTTTGCAGCATGTCGAAAGAACACATTTGCCTTGTCGAAAATAGAATCATGAGTTCGACCAAATAGTTCATTTTTGGTGTTAACAGAGGCCTCCCAGAATGTTGTTTCTCGAAAGACATGAGAGGAATAACATTTTGAAACATTAAACAAAATATGAACATTGTATGTTTATGGTCTTCTTCGACCACTTCATAAGAAGTTATTTTTCATCTCTTCAAGCCAAATTCAAATTTAGTATATTGGCTTTAATGAACTTCAAATAAATCACTCAAAAATCAACCGGTAATATATGCATACACCATTCATGGATACATGACTTTGATTGTATCTAAACCAATCATAAAACTTTCAAATATTTATAATCATAATCGACAGAAATGAAATCAGTCGAAAGTTTTGTTTTTATGTGCTCTAATAATTAATGGCAAGTACCATTTTATGAAACAATATCATGTATCAAAGGACAATCTTACATATCCACTCAATTAAATTTAAAATGTTGGCCAAGTATCATATTTTTTATTTGAGCATATAACATTACATTGATAACTTGTATCAAAAAAAAAAAAAACATTACATTGATAACAAAAGAAATCTTCTTGTTTTTTTTTTCTCGACAAAAGGTCAACAAGAGAATTCAATAAGAAGAATCCTCTGATTGGCTTTAAAATACCGGTCTTTATTAAACATTCAAGCCTTAAATATGATCATGGTTTAAAAACAAAATCATTTTAATTACGGTTTTAAAAACCAAATTTACAGTCATAATATGACTTATTCATCCATAGATTTTTCAGGCGAATGTTAATCATAAAGATTAAATCAACAATTTTAAAACATTAGAGGCCTCTCAAAGGCTAAAACTTTTCAGTTTCAATCTTTGTAAAATATGGCTTAAACAAAACCATTTTTTTTTGTGTGCATATAAAGTGTTGGGTCGCACAAAACTTGAAATTGTCCCACTGGGCGTGTCAATATGTTTACACCAATTTTTGGTAATGTAAACTTCATTATCCATCAATGGTATCCATCAATGATTTCAGGACATAAATGTCGATCGATGGTGACAAATGTATTTTTAAAAGGGATCGTTCAAGCCTCGCGGTTTATGACATCACTTCCAGCATTCTTTAAGAACATTAATGTCAGAATTGTTTCCAACATCTTGTAATAACAAGTTGTCTCATGACAACATGATAGAAAATTTCCCAAGTGAGCATGTTAAAAAGAAGAAGAAATAGAATAAAGATGGAAAGAAATGCAAAAGAAAAAGGAAAGTAAAACAAGAACATTGGTATTAAATTGTAGGAATGTAAAGGGTGGTCGGAATCTGTCAATCTCTCCACTTCTGAACCCGTTTGATCTCATGGCATGGGTGTTACAGAGTTTTCAGAAATCAAGAAACCAACCTATTGTTATTATTACAAACTGATATATATATAGGCCTTGTAGAGAAAACTACCACTAAATCCTACGGTCTATATTAAAAGTAGAAATAACTTCCTATAACTTTCTAAGACACTAGGAAATAACTTTCATGCACTAAGACACTAAGAATTAATCTTCAAAGCCCTTCCGTCTTGTTTGTCACCGCATGTTCGACTTTACCTTATTATTGTTACTAGCACCATGTCCACGTTGAAGCATTCCATATCTTTAGACATTGGATCCTGCATAATCATGTTACATCACGTTACTGTGACAATAATTTCTTTATTTCTCCAAGGCTCCTCCCACAAAAATGAATCATTTGATAAACTAATGGTTCTCCAAGGCTTCATTAGCCACATGCATGAAATATATTAAATTACTTTGTCGAAAACACAGCGTGTCGAAGTCTGTATGCTCTTGGTCGAAATCTCTTTGCACTTTGCAGCATGTCGAAAGAACCTATTTGCCTTGTCGAAAATAGAATCATGAGTTCGACCAAATAGTTCATTTTTGATGTTAACAGATTGTTTGTTTTTTTAATTTGAAGGATTGCGATGGGATTGTTATTAAGTTAGGTGGTGATAATGTAGTATGATAATTATTCACGGAGATAGAAATAATTTTGTGGGTAAGTCAATTCTTTTAATGTATAAATTTATAATTTTATATTAGTTAATTTGGGTGACTATTAACTTTTTATTTATGGAACATGTTATAAACTGATGTTTTAAGGATGTTATATTCCACACATGCATAAAAATTGGTGAGAGATATAGCATTAGATATATAATAATTAAAAACAAATAAATATTCATAAAAGTTTGTTGCCTTAGTGGCTAGGAATTCATTGAAGGTTGGTTCGGTTCCCTTTGACGTTTTTTAATAAATCTTTTAAAAAACAAATAGAAAATTAACAAAAAAATGGCATGTCTGATTCAAACTAGGAATAGAAAGGTACTTGATTTCTTAGGTTATCTGCTTGTATATATAATATTACTTCAAACTCTAATATGTATACATATACTTATTAAAAATTATTTTACTAAGATTTTGGATGGGGCGTGATCCACTCTAACCCATGAGTGGTTCCGCCACGGATGATAATATTATTAAGATATGAGATCATTTTCACTATTTGAACAACGGAAGATTATAGTTGCACCAACGAAAAACTCATAATATATTTTTTTTGGGACCCCTTTATAAGGACCCAACAAATAATTTATTCTGCCAATTGATAATAATTTCAAAGTTTTACAACAATAATTTAGCAAACAACTTTTAACTTTAAAAGAGTGAGGATCCACCTTTGATCCATTTTTTTAGGTTCTTCACATTGGAAGCACTAAGTTTCCTTTATTCAAATTTGAAACTCGAAATATAAATAAAGCACGCAAAGACATAAACATCGATGCTTAAATTGGAATTGGATCCACCATCACGTCTTTAATGTATGTTTTCATCAGTCCTTCAGCATGTGTGTAGTTATCTTTATCTGTGTAAAACACATCCATAAAACGCGAAAAATTGAGAGCGCGAGTTAGAAAATCCATTGGAACTTCGGTTGGCCTAAGACAATCTCTGTTTATATCTTTCCAAGCTATTGCAACTCCTTTTTGGCATTCTTGAATACCAGCTTCCCTAGACATACCATGATGCTTTTTATAACAATCCAACAATGAGCAAACATGTCCCCTTTTTTGTTCAAACTGTAAAATAAGAAATAACCATGCAAGTATTTATACCATGTCAAATAAAAAGTAGTATATTAAGAAGGAAATAATTTCAATAATTAATATAGATACCTCAGTGGACACAATTTCATCCATTAGCCTACATATATTTGCAGCACCATTAACAATTTTTGGCTCATTTGTTACCCATTTGAAAATGTTTTCAGTGACTTTGTCTCCCATGCCAATGTAAGAAGCTAATATTAGCAAACTGTAACAACATGATGTTCTTGATACGCGCATGTACTCTTCTGTTGTTGGTATATAGTTTTCGTTCAACCATCTAGCCTCAGTCATATAGGCTTGGACTGCCTTTTTAAACTACCATCATCATCATGCAATACAATTGAATTATGAGCATACTGTTGATTAATAATTAATAATTAAAAGATATTTCATTTATTAAGTAATAAAGGCTACTACATACTACTTACGCACTCATTTGTACTCTTTCTGTTTCATTTTAATTGTCACTTACAATTTTTTATATGTTTCAAAATAATCATTACTTTACAATATCAATGTAATATTATTTTTTATTCATTAATATACCCTTATTTATTGAATTCTACCTTACTTAATTAATCCACTAACTACTATTAATAAGGGTGTTTTATTGAATGATACTAATTTTAACATTAAAATAAAATCAACTTATCATGGAGTAATTATTAATGTGTTTAGCAAAGAGCAATTAAATTACTACTCTCACGTTCTTTTTGTAGAATAATTTTGTTTCTATTTAACTATCAAAGTTCAATGCAATATTAAATGTTGTTTTTTCAATATTACCCTTAATTATTTATTACAAAGAGAGAAATATATGAAACAATATATTAAATGAATGAGGCTATTATTGGAAATTGATAAATTATTGTATCAGAAGTAGTTATATTTATTGATTGTATTGATTTATGTAAAATGTTAAAAAGTGAAAATTAAAAAGGAACGGAGGTAGTATGTTCAAACAAACTGAAATGTTAAATTTCTCAACTTCACAATGTTAAATTGGTACCTCTTTTGTGTGGATTTTTATTTTCTCAATTATAAATCCTATTTGCCTATAAAAAATACTTCAATTTAAGTATAGAAAAGGCACAAACTCATACTTCTTTTTTGTAGTAGTTGAGGATGTACTCCCTTCCTTCTTCGATCATTGCTTGCTCTATTTCTTCGTAAACGTTCCAGAACGATTTATAAAGTAATTTCATGTAATCTGGAAGATCATCCGAGACGATAACATCCCACCTGAAAATCAATTTCGTTGCAATCACTTTCATTTTTTCTTAAAAAAAATATACGGAAAATTAAATGTGATGGATCTATGAATATGTCAATAAACCTTTCAATTGCCTCGGTAAAACGTTCAAGTTCATCAATGGTTCCATATGAATCATATGTATCATCAATGAGTGATAACATGACGTTTATTTTCGGTAACATTTTCCTTGCTCGAGAATATTGCGGCTCAAAATATACGGTCAAAGTCCAAAAGCAACATTCCACAATTCTGTCTCGTGCATAAGGTAGTTTGCTAGAAAAATCCAATTCCTTCCACCATCTTTAAAGACAACAAACAATTTTGTTATTACAAGGATTGTTCTTTGAAATATTCTTTTTAATTTGGTTTTGTTACAAAAAGATTGAAGGGTGTGATCAAAGTACTTACTTGGAAATGTTTCCAAATTCTTTTTGATGTAGGCTTTGGAGCAAATTGAAATCTAATTTAGAGAAAGTGAGTAGTATTTCATCATGGGAAGGATCTTGCTCATAGATAGAAATGTACCGTCGTGCCTCTAGCCTAGGCAAGCTCTTGTGGAGAGCCTGCCTTAAAGCATATTTGACTTGTGCTGCAAGAGAATGGCTCGATTCGGTAGCAATGAACTCAAGGTGCGTGGAAGTAAAAGCCAATGCCTCTTCCAAAATGTCTTCTCCATGAACAATCAAATGTGAGGCTTCATACAAGCTTAACATCCCTTCGACATCCATGATAAGTGTTTCGTTAAAGTTTCCTTGCTCATCTTTAAACTTGGTGAACACATCTAGCGAGTTTATAAAAACAAAAAGAAAAGAAAAACCATTAGATTCACACAAGAAAATCATTGCATTCCTGAAAAGAAATACTGACTATTCTCTCTAGTCTCAAAAATAAATAAAGATTTTCTGAATAACAGATGTATCTGATCTCAAAATTTAATTCTTGACGCTATGTATTAGAGACGAAAAAAGATTTGAGTTATGCATACTTTTTGTGAACCTAGTGTTTTTCACATTTTTCATCATTACTTAGAGTTAAGAGAGATCCTAACAATTGATTAAAGAGAAAGCAACAAATGTAAATAAGTACGAGTTATATCCATTCATACTTGGTGAAACGTAAAATCCATGTTGCCTCAACACCCTAAATAGCACAGCAAGAGAAAAAAGGTTGTCTTCAAGAATTATTTCTCCATTTTCAACATAACTTTTGTAGATATGTTGCAGAACTTCATCAATCTCTTTTTCAAAATGATAACTCAAACCCAAACGGCATATTGAATCAATCAGTTTAACTTTCTCAAAAGGTTTCTCTGATTTTGCAACAAGCATATTTCTTACATGACTTTTAAGTGTATCAATTTGTGTTACAATATTCTGATCAAGTTCCTGCAAGTGTTTGAAAATAAAATTTTCAATTAGTAAGAAAATTTATCTAATTATAAAATGACAAGGCTAATCATTGTTCGAATAGATGAACTATAGAAATGAATAAGGAACATATATACCATAGATTCTGAAGCATATTGAATGAAATATTCCCCCCAAATGTTAGGGTGATAATCTGCCAGATTTCTTTGCTTGGTTTCAGGATTGGAGTTACTTAGAGTAGACATCCCTAATGAAATGAATGAATGCTTTAATTTATTAATAGCTCTATTTCTTCAACTCTAAGGTTTTGGGATGGAAAATAAAGTGTCTACTACATAGATATTTATAGTAAACATATTATTTTTTTAATTACATATTTAAGCATATTTTATAAGAATAAGTAACGTGCATGATTCTCTGTTTTTGACAAAAAATGCATGTCTTATTTTAACGTAAAATAAGGCGAGCTGTCGGTCTGCGCTCGCAATTAAATCTTTAACGGTATGTTTTATAAGAATACATCATTATTGATTTTTTTTAGAGGATAATCATCATTCATTTTAAATAAAATATTTGTAGGGCTATATTATAATTTAAATTACGGCACATGTATGTGTATATGTATAAGTAAATATAATGTAAATTTCATTCAATAATTTATTCAAGGTGAGCTGTCGGTGTGCGCTCGCAAAATTTGTAATTTTGAAACACGTGATGATTCGGAAATATATCTATAACTATAAATAAATAATATTACCTCTCCGTAGGTGTGTATGAGAATACGTTAAATCGGTCTACAAAGGCCTACGTCCAACGATGGATCTAGAAATTTTGAGCACTGTAGACAACATATATTTTTTAGTTTTTAAAGAAAAAGTATAGATATACATCATAGTTGTTCTATGTGGTTTTCATATCATATAAATATTGAATGATTTTCCAATTTTCAATGTCAATAAAATTATATTTTATTCTTAATAATATTCGTTAAGAACAAACAAAAGAATTTACCCGAGGAGGATAAAAATACTCACAAAGGTGGCGGATCAATGAAAGTGGGCGTTGCGGTCGTTGATATAGTGGTCTGAGGATAAGATGGCCGCAACCCTGTTGAGGAGAAGGGGGTGTCATATCTGCAGGTGCACCGATGCTCAAGTTAGTATATGAGCAAGAGTGGGGTGAAGCATGAAGAGATACATACCTTGTGATCTTGTCAAAATTACTTTATATAGGGTTGAGGCGAGCGTTGTATAGTCCTGGGTTAGCCGTTATGATAGACACTCATTATGATGAGATTGAATGGCCGTTCCAAACCATTAGTATTATAGTCTATTATTGGTATGAGAGGATCCAAAACTATTGGGAGGCTTTGCTTGTTGGGACTTTGAGTAATTGGGCTCTAATTTGTGGCAGACTAGGCTTTTGGCTAGTCCTGATCATAAGCCATCAAGTCTTTAGTTCGAGGCATTCAAAGTGATGACTTCAAATGATGACAAGCAAAAAGGTGATGTCAAACTTATTTTGATTGAAATGATCCATAAAATAATGTTTATGATACTTTTAGTTCGATTATTATCCTAAGAGGATTTGTATTATGTTCCGAGGAGAGTTGTTTTTAAGTTTAATCTTTTGTGGAAAGCGTAGCGAGAAGATAATGTTTTTTCTTCTCAAATAGTGACGTGATTTTGCCAATCTTTTTCAGTCTTGTTCTCGTTGCAAGCTGAGCACACATAGATTTGTAGAGTTGGGTCATTGTAAAAATGATATTGTTCACGTTTGTAAACATGAGTTAATTACAACATGTGAGATGCTTAGTGAAATGTCCCAGGTGGAATTCCAAGAGCACTTTGAATAAGACTTAGATGAAAATACATTGTTCAAGATAATGATTTTGATCCCCCTATTGTTCTCTAGGTGTCTCGCTTTATAAGTTTCACTTTCTTGAACTAATGGGCCTCTCTTTGGATGTTCAAGCCCATTAACCCTCTGAGGTCCATATGGCTCATGTGTACCAGGCGTGTGGAGCTGATCGTTTCTTTGCACTGCTCTTTTGTACAAGGCGAGTGGAGTCAAGGGTACACAACTCATGCCAAATTCCATCCATACAACTTTATCTCTCAAGCTCATTGAGTCTCTCAAGTATTTAATATATAACCTTGAAAATATTCTAAATAGTTGAACAGTGTTTATATAATAACATGTACTTTTGATATCTTTATGGGTTACAACTTGGCTTAGGTAAAAAGGAGATGTGTTTGGGAGAGTAAACTAAAATTGGAGTTATGTATCCACCCTATTGAACCAAAAAAGGGTTTTGAACAATGCCTCTGAAGTTTTGAAGATGACAAGTATGAAAAAAACAATTGGATATTGTCATACCCCAAATTTTGACTTAAAAAATCGACATTCATACGTCGTTTGACCCTGATCGGGCTCTGACTTCACTCATGTTTGAATTAACATATTAGAGAGAAGTTTTAATAACCAATTTGAATTACATACTCTATAAAATTTCCCCTGTCTTGCATAATGAAAATGAACTATGCACTATGCAACACATTTTGAATTACATACTAAAACGATTGCAGTATTTCATCCAATGTAACATGTACTCTATAAATTATAACATAGTCACAGGTATAATTGTACTCTATTTCGCCTGTCTTCCAATGTCTTTTCCTTTCTTTCTTCTTCAAATCTTCTCACATCCTTTTACAGTATTAAACTTTTTGTTCTGCCAAAATAACAATATAATGCATGCTTAAGTAGTGGTCACATATAAACTATAACATAATCACATGTAGCAGCATAGAAAAACTTGCAATGATATCAACAATCATAGAGCAACATACAATAGCAAAACCAAATATTGTTGAACCAAAAGATAAAAAATATGCTCAGAAATGAGCAACAAACCAGAACAATCCAACAAGTTCTTTTTAATTCCTTATGTATATGTTATTTCTATAGCTAATTGCCCAATTCTTGAGTCTCCTTCCTACAAGAAGCATACCTTCTAAAAACCCATCTAAATTACCAAATTATTATTGGTGCAACAATACAAGTAACTCTATTGCTAAATGCAGACAGTGATAATCTGATTATAATTGTAAGTGATTATTTTCACAGTAACAATCGTATTAAGTATTAACAGTAGGAATGGAGCTAACCTTAGACCATCTTTTGTAGAGCATCAATAGCCAACGTATTTGATGTCACAAATAAAGGATTCCGGGTCATTACTTTTGACACCATTTTCTGATCCGGTCACAGACCCTCGGCAATAACTCTAGTAGCATTATCCTAAACAAAAGACACACCTCATTTCCTTGTATCTGATAATACAATATACACACACTCAATGATCAAACATACATTCACATAGAAAATTCACAAACCATGTTAGTCATTATTCCAAATAACAAAGCATTCCAAATAACAAAGCATTGGCATCAGTCAACAATACAACATCAACGTGTCGTGCTGCCATTCTGCGACATGCGTCTGAAACTGATTTCCCCTTAGATATAGTGGTCTGAAAACAATAACCAACACAAAACAAGCATTCTACCATGAAGCACAATAAAAGCAAAATCAAAACAATAACCAACACAATACAAAACTCACACTTCATCTCAACCATTTTTTCAACGTGAAAAATCAAATGAAAGAAAAATAAGCAAGGAGATGCGAAACCAAAGATGAAAACAAATACATAAACGAAGATGAAATCAAATAAAAAATGGAAGATGAAGTTGAATACATAAAGATGAATTCGTATACGAAATCGAAGACGAAATCAAATAAAATCGAAGATGGAATTGAATTCGGAATTAAAGAAGTGTTAATTCACCTGTGATTCGCACATTTAGCTTTGCGGCCATGTTTGAACGTTTGCTTCTGGTTATCTCGAACACATGAGAGAGATAGATAGATAGAGAGAGAGAGAGAGAGAGAGAGAGAGAGAGAGAGAGAGTGTGTGTTAAAAGAGTTGAAATGTTTTTTGTTTTAGTAGAATATGAATGTGTTTTGATATAGTGTTACCAATGTCCCTTTGTTTCATTGCTATTACACGTACATCCTCCGGTCATTAATATAGGCCAAAAACTACATTCTAAGTTCATTCATTTAATGATGTATGTGATCTATAATAAAGACATAATATTCCATTAAACTTTAAAGTTTCCTGCTATTTGCTGATGTTGCGGTTTAGAGTTGGTATTCCGTTAAACTTTAATTGTTTGAAACTAATTTCATCTACATGCAAGCCGTAATATTCCATGTAAATCATAAATAAAAAGTGTGTGCGCGCGTGTCATTTATTTCTTTACCGCATTATATATATCCAAAAATGCAAAAAAAAAAAAAAAATTAGATTAGGGATTATGTGGTGATCCAACGTTACTACAAACAAATTCACGCGCTTTTATTTTTATTGATCCGTTAGTTTAATTTTCATTCATTATTCTAAAACAACAAAAACATTCAAATAACAAAAGTCCCAAAAATATTTTCATAATAAACCTTGATCCAAAATCAAGTGATTCCTTGTTTTTATTTCTTTCTTAATCAAATTTCAATATATTTAATCATACAAGTTATTTTCTTTTAACATAAAACATACAAACAAAACTTATTTTGTTATTTGGCTTTTCATTTTAAAACTTTTTTCGAAAACTAATAAAAAACACACAACCAATCAAACGTCAATTTCTACTCTGAACTACGAGGTTTTGATCCCTCACGGGTAAGTAGGCAAATGACCATGTCTTTTTAAGCAAGCAAGTTTATAGCACATTAATTAAATAAAACCAAGAGGTTCTCGTAGAGTACTACGAACATAAAGGGTGCTAATACATTCCCTTTGTGTAACCAAACCTCGAACCCTAAATCTTTTCAAAACATGGGGAGTTTGAACTTTTTTCCCCTTTTCAAATTAAATGTTCAGTCGTGAAATAATTAGTGAGTCAAACGCTAATCAAATAGTCTTTATCTCCAATAAATGATGCAACAGATATGCTAATGTGTGTTTAGGTGTGCAAATACATAGAATTAAATTGTGACTCTCTAAGTCATGTTTTGATTATGGTATATCAGGACTCTAAATGGGTGGGGCCGAGGGTGTTAAAACCCGCCCCACCCCGCCCCGTTGCCATGTCTAATAACAACTAGTTTAAATCTCTCTCTCTCTCTCCCCCTCCCTCCGTCCCTCCCTGCACATGCTTAAGGGGTCTGAGTTTCTTACCAGTTTAAACAATATATTGTTGGTTGCTTTAAGGTATTTCTCTTCCCGTATGCCTTGGATCTCCGGTACAAGATGCATGCCATCTCATAACTTTGTTGTGACTTCTAGCTGCCTCTGTATGCAATCCACTGTGTAAATGCAAGACACGCTGCTAGTCTCTCCTCGAAAAAGAGCCCTTCCCCCAATTCCCAGTTTCGCTTGGCTTTCATATGAATAAAAGTTCTGAAGAATCGCTTAATAAAATGTGTGTAGAACTTTTATTCGTCACAAGTTTAGCCATATATTTCCCTTTCTTTTGCATGTATCAAATAGAAAAAGATATGACCATTTTATAATGTTTAAAGCTTAAACTTACTTTGCATAGATTTTAGAATACTTGGTAAAATGCCCCTTAACTGTATTGAATTATCTTGGTTGTCCCTTTAATATACTTAGTAAGGAGGTTGTATAAAAAAATAATTTAATTATAAGAAATAATTTTAATTTTTTAACCTTTTGAGATAGAATAAAAATGTTTTTACCTTAGGAAAAATGTCAGATATTAAAAAGGTCGGATAATTTTTAGAAAGCATCTGATACAAAAGATAAGCATTGGTGACTTCAAACAAGATTTGAAGAAATGTCAAACCAAAAGTAAAAAAATTAATTAGAAGAGATATCTTATCTTGAAGCTTCTGATGGAATCAAACTCATTGCATCTGAAGATGGCGTCAATAGTCTTGGACACTTTGACCTGATTCGTCTTCTTCTAATGGAATGTCGCTTTCAATCCTTTAATGGTACAATCTGTCTTCTTTTGGCCACGTGCAGAATCAAACATGAAAATTCAAGGATAAAGAGAATGTAACAGATCATTCTATAAGAAGGAAAGGATTTTCGATGACTATTCAACAACATTATCCATAAGAAGTAAAAGTCTTAACGATTTTGATCAAGCTTCTCAAGGACTTAATTGAAGCGTTGATCCCTCTTAAATAACGAGTCTATTATTCTCTCCTAGACAAGAACCTGACTTCAATCATTTTACAAGTGTCATTACTCTGTATAATTAAATAGCGCAAAAACAGTTAAAAAAATTCTAAAAAATTTTAATCTTAGAGAGAAAACACTAATTCTAAAATTAGAGTTTTCTCCTAAGCTGAAAACACGATAAGAAGCAAATAAAGTTCTGCTTCTGATGTGATGTTTAGTACTAGATTGCAGCGGATAAAAACAGAGAGAGAGAGAGAGAGAGAGAGAGAGAAAGAAGAAAGACACAAAGCAATTATACAGGTTCCTTCCACAAACCGGAAGTCAGTCATCCCTTTCACTTTCAAGGAGAGTTCATTAAAATGTAATATCTGATTACAACTGCTCAATGCTAAAACTAGCAAGAGACTTCAAACTACTTAAGCACAACTGCAAGAGATTTCATATGCTCCTGAACACAATCAAGTGACTTCTTATCCTCAAGCACAGCTGCAAGAGACTTCTATTCAAACAGAATTACAAAGAAAAATGTTTGATGCTGAACACTTGATATACAATCAATGGTGTTCACAATACAAACTCTTAAGACTCTAAAATTTCTAAGATATAAACTTTGATAAGAAATTCTACGTGAACTTTTGATGCAGAACAATTTCAGCAGAGTTTTGGCGCTTGTAAATTGTTGTATAGTCTTCACTCCTTTATATAGAGGTGTGAAAGAGACGTTGTGAATTGCCAGCACATCAAAATAGAGTCGTTTGAAAGTTTGATCAATCACCAATGATATTTTTCCTGATATGGTTATTATCCTATGAAGGATCAATTTCAAATCCATTCCATGTATGAAGGAACATTGTTGCAGGCATAGTTGTTATCCTTGTCCTGTAGCAGAGACACAAACTGAGTAGTGGAGGTAATGGTTGTACACTTCGTACAATTGTACTTTGTCAATGCTCTTCAAAGAACAAGCATACAATGCCTTCAAATTTATATGAATCACGTGTGTGTTGTTTTAATTTTAAATTTTAACTATTCATTTCCAAGTATACAGGGGCGGATCCACAATATAGGTAAGTGTGGTTTATAGCCACATATAATTGTTAGCATTTTTTCCCTTTTACCATGCCTAAAAATATTGATTATGTACTATATATGTTGTGCTTATATCACATTCCTTTATATTCTACGGTCTATCAGTGGAGGAAGTACTTTTCTCTTGTACATGTCCTGGGTTCAACTCCCATTACCTTGCAACCTGTAGGAATTGTACCTGCAAAAGAAGGGTCGATGATACACCCTAACCGCTTTGCCATAGTGCTTAATCTGTTGTATATAGTATCGTTTAAATATATAGTATTATAAACCAAAGATAATGAACAGAGAGTTGAATTTTACAGTATACATATGTTGAATTTTACATGTACATGGTGGATGGTTATGTTTATTGTATACATATGTTGAATTTTACATTTCATTATCCTTTGCAAATGTGTTCAACCTATGTGGCCTGCTATGCTAGAGAACGAACAGAGAGTTGGATGTGCATGTTGGTTTGAATTTCTCTCTACTGCATTGACTCAAGTTCTTCATATACTTTTCGAAAAGAGAACATGAGATGTTTGAGTAACTAATGTTGTCATTGTACTCAGCTTTATATGTATTATCCTTTTCAAAATTTCTAAAATGATATATAATAAGTTCTAAAAAGTTGAAAATAAAAAATGATGAAAAAAATATAGGATTTATTCTCCTATGTATAGAAGCTAAGGACATATTTGGCTCTTGTAACTGTTGTATGTATGTATATTTTAACATACTCTCTTATTATATTGAGTTACATTAGAGGGTGTGTTAAAAGGTGATAAACTGAGCTTGTTTTTGGCTGCTTGCTGGTGGATTTGGAGAGCAAGAAATCTATTATGCTTGGAAAGTGTAACGATCACAAAAAAAAAAAAAAAAAAAATTGGAGCAAGAAACATTGTGGGTTGGATGGATTTGTTAGATCCCCCCGCTGGAATCACCCCTTTGTTGCGGGCTGATGCTCTTTAGGCTCAGTTTGTAAGTACTGAACATTTAATTACGATGGGATTGTGTTTACACCGATTTTTGGTAATGTAAACTTCATTATCCATCAATGGTATCCATCAATGATTTCAGGACATAAATGTCGATCGAGGGTGACAAATGTATTTTTAAAGGGGATCGTTCAAGCCTCGCGGTTTATGACATCACTTCCAGCATTCTTTAAGAACATTAATGTCAGAATTGTTTCCAACATCTTGTAGTAACAAGTTGTCTCATGACCACATGATAGAAAATTTCCCAAGTGAGCATGTTAAAAAGAAGAAGAAATAGAATAAAGATGAAAAGAAATGCAAAAGAAAAAGGAAAGTAAAACAAGAACATTGGTATTAAATTGTAGGAATGTAAAGGGTGGTCGGAATCTGTCAATCTCTCCACTCCTGAACCCGTTTGCTCCCATGGCATGGGTGTTACAGAGTTTTCAGAAGTCAAGAAACCAACCTATTGTTATTATTACAAACTGATATATATAGGCCTTGTAGAGAAAACTACCACTAAATCCTACGGTCTATATTAAAAGTAGAAATAACTTCCTATAACTTCCTAAGACACTAGGAAATAACTTTCATGCACTAAGACACTAAGAATTAATCTTCATAGCCCTTCAGTCTTGTTTGTCACCGCATGTTCGACTTTGCCTTATTATTGTTACTAGCACCATGTCCACGTTGAAGCATTCCATATCTTTAGACATTGGATCTTGCATAATCATGTTACATCACGTTACGGTGCCAATAATTTCTTTATTTCTCCAAGGCTCCTCCCACAAAAATGAATCACTTGATAAACTAATGGTTCTCCAAGGCTTCATTAGCCACATGCATGAAATATATTAAATTACTTTGTCGAAAACACAGCGTGTCGAATTCTGTATGGTCTTGGTCGAAATCTCTTTGCACTTTGCAGCATGTCGGAAGAACACATTTGCCTTGTCGAAAATAGAATCATGAGTTCGACCAAATAGTTCATTTTTGGTGTTAACAGATTGTTTGTTTTTTTAATTTGAAGGATTGCGATGGGATTGTTATTAAGTTAGGTGGTGATAATGTAGTATGATAATTATTCACGGAGATAGAAATAATTTTGTGGGTAAGTCAATTCTTTTAATGTATAAATTTATAATTTTATATTAGTTAATTTGGGTGACTATTAACTTTTTATTTATGGAACATGTTATAAACTGATGTTTTAAGGATGTTATATTCCACACATGCATAAAAATTGGTGAGAGATATAGCATTAGATATATAATAATTAAAAACAAATAAATATTCATAAAAGTTTGTTGCCTTAGTGGCTAGGAATTCATTGAAGGTTGGTTCGGTTCCCTTTGACGTTTTTTAATAAATCTTTTAAAAAACAAATAGAAAATTAACAAAAAAATGGCATGTCTGATTCAAACTAGGAATAGAAAGGTACTTGATTTCTTAGGTTATCTGCTTGTATATATAATATTACTTCAAACTCTAATATGTATACATATACTTATTAAAAATTATTTTACTAAGATTTTGGATGGGGCGTGATCCACTCTAACCCATGAGTGGTTCCGCCACGGATGATAATATTATTAAGATATGAGATCATTTTCACTATTTGAACAACGGAAGATTATAGTTGCACCAACGAAAAACTCATAATATATTTTTTTTGGGACCCCTTTATAAGGACCCAACAAATAATTTATTCTGCCAATTGATAATAATTTCAAAGTTTTACAACAATAATTTAGCAAACAACTTTTAACTTTAAAAGAGTGAGGATCCACCTTTGATCCATTTTTTTAGGTTCTTCACATTGGAAGCACTAAGTTTCCTTTATTCAAATTTGAAACTCGAAATATAAATAAAGCACGCAAAGACATAAACATCGATGCTTAAATTGGAATTGGATCCACCATCACGTCTTTAATGTATGTTTTCATCAGTCCTTCAGCATGTGTGTAGTTATCTTTATCTGTGTAAAACACATCCATAAAACGCGAAAAATTGAGAGCGCGAGTTAGAAAATCCATTGGAACTTCGGTTGGCCTAAGACAATCTCTGTTTATATCTTTCCAAGCTATTGCAACTCCTTTTTGGCATTCTTGAATACCAGCTTCCCTAGACATACCATGATGCTTTTTATAACAATCCAACAATGAGCAAACATGTCCCCTTTTTTGTTCAAACTGTAAAATAAGAAATAACCATGCAAGTATTTATACCATGTCAAATAAAAAGTAGTATATTAAGAAGGAAATAATTTCAATAATTAATATAGATACCTCAGTGGACACAATTTCATCCATTAGCCTACATATATTTGCAGCACCATTAACAATTTTTGGCTCATTTGTTACCCATTTGAAAATGTTTTCAGTGACTTTGTCTCCCATGCCAATGTAAGAAGCTAATATTAGCAAACTGTAACAACATGATGTTCTTGATACGCGCATGTACTCTTCTGTTGTTGGTATATAGTTTTCGTTCAACCATCTAGCCTCAGTCATATAGGCTTGGACTGCCTTTTTAAACTACCATCATCATCATGCAATACAATTGAATTATGAGCATACTGTTGATTAATAATTAATAATTAAAAGATATTTCATTTATTAAGTAATAAAGGCTACTACATACTACTTACGCACTCATTTGTACTCTTTCTGTTTCATTTTAATTGTCACTTACAATTTTTTATATGTTTCAAAATAATCATTACTTTACAATATCAATGTAATATTATTTTTTATTCATTAATATACCCTTATTTATTGAATTCTACCTTACTTAATTAATCCACTAACTACTATTAATAAGGGTGTTTTATTGAATGATACTAATTTTAACATTAAAATAAAATCAACTTATCATGGAGTAATTATTAATGTGTTTAGCAAAGAGCAATTAAATTACTACTCTCACGTTCTTTTTGTAGAATAATTTTGTTTCTATTTAACTATCAAAGTTCAATGCAATATTAAATGTTGTTTTTTCAATATTACCCTTAATTATTTATTACAAAGAGAGAAATATATGAAACAATATATTAAATGAATGAGGCTATTATTGGAAATTGATAAATTATTGTATCAGAAGTAGTTATATTTATTGATTGTATTGATTTATGTAAAATGTTAAAAAGTGAAAATTAAAAAGGAACGGAGGTAGTATGTTCAAACAAACTGAAATGTTAAATTTCTCAACTTCACAATGTTAAATTGGTACCTCTTTTGTGTGGATTTTTATTTTCTCAATTATAAATCCTATTTGCCTATAAAAAATACTTCAATTTAAGTATAGAAAAGGCACAAACTCATACTTCTTTTTTGTAGTAGTTGAGGATGTACTCCCTTCCTTCTTCGATCATTGCTTGCTCTATTTCTTCGTAAACGTTCCAGAACGATTTATAAAGTAATTTCATGTAATCTGGAAGATCATCCGAGACGATAACATCCCACCTGAAAATCAATTTCGTTGCAATCACTTTCATTTTTTCTTAAAAAAAATATACGGAAAATTAAATGTGATGGATCTATGAATATGTCAATAAACCTTTCAATTGCCTCGGTAAAACGTTCAAGTTCATCAATGGTTCCATATGAATCATATGTATCATCAATGAGTGATAACATGACGTTTATTTTCGGTAACATTTTCCTTGCTCGAGAATATTGCGGCTCAAAATATACGGTCAAAGTCCAAAAGCAACATTCCACAATTCTGTCTCGTGCATAAGGTAGTTTGCTAGAAAAATCCAATTCCTTCCACCATCTTTAAAGACAACAAACAATTTTGTTATTACAAGGATTGTTCTTTGAAATATTCTTTTTAATTTGGTTTTGTTACAAAAAGATTGAAGGGTGTGATCAAAGTACTTACTTGGAAATGTTTCCAAATTCTTTTTGATGTAGGCTTTGGAGCAAATTGAAATCTAATTTAGAGAAAGTGAGTAGTATTTCATCATGGGAAGGATCTTGCTCATAGATAGAAATGTACCGTCGTGCCTCTAGCCTAGGCAAGCTCTTGTGGAGAGCCTACCTTAAAGCATATTTGACTTGTGCTGCAAGAGAATGGCTCGATTCGGTAGCAATGAACTCAAGGTGCGTGGAAGTAAAAGCCAATGCCTCTTCCAAAATGTCTTCTCCATGAACAATCAAATGTGAGGCTTCATACAAGCTTAACATCCCTTCGACATCCATGATAAGTGTTTCGTTAAAGTTTCCTTGCTCATCTTTAAACTTGGTGAACACATCTAGCGAGTTTATAAAAACAAAAAGAAAAGAAAAACCATTAGATTCACACAAGAAAATCATTGCATTCCTGAAAAGAAATACTGACTATTCTCTCTAGTCTCAAAAATAAATAAAGATTTTCTGAATAACAGATGTATCTGATCTCAAAATTTAATTCTTGACGCTATGTATTAGAGACGAAAAAAGATTTGAGTTATGCATACTTTTTGTGAACCTAGTGTTTTTCACATTTTTCATCATTACTTAGAGTTAAGAGAGATCCTAACAATTGATTAAAGAGAAAGCAACAAATGTAAATAAGTACGAGTTATATCCATTCATACTTGGTGAAACGTAAAATCCATGTTGCCTCAACACCCTAAATAGCACAGCAAGAGAAAAAAGGTTGTCTTCAAGAATTATTTCTCCATTTTCAACATAACTTTTGTAGATATGTTGCAGAACTTCATCAATCTCTTTTTCAAAATGATAACTCAAACCCAAACGGCATATTGAATCAATCAGTTTAACTTTCTCAAAAGGTTTCTCTGATTTTGCAACAAGCATATTTCTTACATGACTTTTAAGTGTATCAATTTGTGTTACAATATTCTGATCAAGTTCCTGCAAGTGTTTGAAAATAAAATTTTCAATTAGTAAGAAAATTTATCTAATTATAAAATGACAAGGCTAATCATTGTTCGAATAGATGAACTATAGAAATGAATAAGGAACATATATACCATAGATTCTGAAGCATATTGAATGAAATATTCCCCCCAAATGTTAGGGTGATAATCTGCCAGATTTCTTTGCTTGGTTTCAGGATTGGAGTTACTTAGAGTAGACATCCCTAATGAAATGAATGAATGCTTTAATTTATTAATAGCTCTATTTCTTCAACTCTAAGGTTTTGGGATGGAAAATAAAGTGTCTACTACATAGATATTTATAGTAAACATATTATTTTTTTAATTACATATTTAAGCATATTTTATAAGAATAAGTAACGTGCATGATCTCTGTTTTTGACAAAAAATGCATGTCTTATTTTAACGTAAAATAAGGCGAGCTGTCGGTCTGCGCTCGCAATTAAATCTTTAACGGTATGTTTTATAAGAATACATCATTATTGATTTTTTTTTAGAGGATAATCATCATTCATTTTAAATAAAATATTTGTAGGGCTATATTATAATTTAAATTACGGCACATGTATGTGTATATGTATAAGTAAATATAATGTAAATTTCATTCAATAATTTATTCAAGGTGAGCTGTCGGTGTGCGCTCGCAAAATTTGTAATTTTGAAACACGTGATGATTCGGAAATATATCTATAACTATAAATAAATAATATTACCTCTCCGTAGGTGTGTATGAGAATACGTTAAATCGGTCTACAAAGGCCTACGTCCAACGATGGATCTAGAAATTTTGAGCACTGTAGACAACATATATTTTTTAGTTTTTAAAGAAAAAGTATAGATATACATCATAGTTGTTCTATGTGGTTTTCATATCATATAAATATTGAATGATTTTCCAATTTTCAATGTCAATAAAATTATATTTTATTCTTAATAATATTCGTTAAGAACAAACAAAAGAATTTACCCGAGGAGGATAAAAATACTCACAAAGGTGGCGGATCAATGAAAGTGGGCGTTGCGGTCGTTGATATAGTGGTCTGAGGATAAGATGGCCGCAACCCTGTTGAGGAGAAGGGGGTGTCATATCTGCAGGTGCACCGATGCTCAAGTTAGTATATGAGCAAGAGTGGGGTGAAGCATGAAGAGATACATACCTTGTGATCTTGTCAAAATTACTTTATATAGGGTTGAGGCGAGCGTTGTATAGTCCTGGGTTAGCCGTTATGATAGACACTCATTATGATGAGATTGAATGGCCGTTCCAAACCATTAGTATTATAGTCTATTATTGGTATGAGAGGATCCAAAACTATTGGGAGGCTTTGCTTGTTGGGACTTTGAGTAATTGGGCTCTAATTTGTGGCAGACTAGGCTTTTGGCTAGTCCTGATCATAAGCCATCAAGTCTTTAGTTCGAGGCATTCAAAGTGATGACTTCAAATGATGACAAGCAAAAAGGTGATGTCAAACTTATTTTGATTGAAATGATCCATAAAATAATGTTTATGATACTTTTAGTTCGATTATTATCCTAAGAGGATTTGTATTATGTTCCGAGGAGAGTTGTTTTTAAGTTTAATCTTTTGTGGAAAGCGTAGCGAGAAGATAATGTTTTTTCTTCTCAAATAGTGACGTGATTTTGCCAATCTTTTTTAGTCTTGTTCTCGTTGCAAGCTGAGCACACATAGATTTGTAGAGTTGGGTCATTGTAAAAATGATATTGTTCACGTTTGTAAACATGAGTTAATTACAACATGTGAGATGCTTAGTGAAATGTCCCAGGTGGAATTCCAAGAGCACTTTGAATAAGACTTAGATGAAAATACATTGTTCAAGATAATGATTTTGATCCCCCTATTGTTCTCTAGGTGTCTCGCTTTATAAGTTTCACTTTCTTGAACTAATGGGCCTCTCTTTGGATGTTCAAGCCCATTAACCCTCTGAGGTCCATATGGCTCATGTGTACCAGGCGTGTGGAGCTGATCGTTTCTTTGCACTGCTCTTTTGTACAAGGCGAGTGGAGTCAAGGGTACACAACTCATGCCAAATTCCATCCATACAACTTTATCTCTCAAGCTCATTGAGTCTCTCAAGTATTTAATATATAACCTTGAAAATATTCTAAATAGTTGAACAGTGTTTATATAATAACATGTACTTTTGATATCTTTATGGGTTACAATTTGGCTTAGGTAAAAAGGAGATGTGTTTGGGAGAGTAAACTAAAATTGGAGTTATGTATCCACCCTATTGAACCAAAAAAGGGTTTTGAACAATGCCTCTGAAGTTTTGAAGATAACAAGTATGAAAAAAACAATTGGATATTGTCATACCCCAAATTTTGACTTAAAATATCGACATTCATACGTCGTTTGACCCTGATCGGGCTCTGACTTCACTCATATTTGAATTAACATATTAGAGAGAAGTTTTAATAACCAATTTGAATTACATACTCTATAAAATTTCCCCTGTCTTGCATAATGAAAATGAACTATGCACTATGCAACACATTTTGAATTACATACTAAAACGATTGCAAGTTTTCATCCAATGTAACATGTACTCTATAAATTATAACATAGTCACAGGTATAATTGTACTCTATTTCCCCTGTCTTCCCATGTCTTTTCCTTTCTTTCTTCTTCAAATCTTTTACAGTATTAAACTTTTTGTTCTGCCAAAATAACAATATAATGCATGCTTAAGTAGTGGTCACATATAAACTATAACATAATCACATGTAGCAGCATAGAAAAACTTGCAATGATATCAACAATCATAGAGCAACATACAATAGCAAAACCAAATATTGTTGAACCAAAAGATAAAAAATATGCTCAGAAATGAGCAACAAACCAGAACAATCCAACAAGTTCTTTTTAATTCCTTATGTATATGTTATTTCTATAGCTAATTGCCCAATTCTTGAGTCTCCTTCCTACAAGAAGCATACCTTCTAAAAACCCATCTAAATTACCAAATTATTATTGGTGCAACAATACAAGTAACTCTATTGCTAAATGCAGACAGTGATAATCTGATTATAATTGTAAGTGATTATTTTCACAGTAATAATCGTATTAAGTATTAACAGTAGGAATGGAGCTAACCTTAGACCATCTTTTGTAGAGCATCAATAGCCAACGTATTTGATGTCACAAATAAAGGATTCCGGGTCATTACTTTTGACACCATTTTCTGATCCGGTCACAGACCCTCGGCAATAACTCTAGTAGCATTATCCTAAACAAAAGACACACCTCATTTCCTTGTATCTGATAATACAATATACACACACTCAATGAACAAACATACATTCACATAGAAAATTCACAAACCATGTTAGTCATTATTCCAAATAACAAAGCATTCCAAATAACAAAGCATTGGAATCAGTCAACAATACAACATCAACGTGTCGTGCTGCCATTCTGCGACATGCGTCTGAAACTGATTTCCCCTTAGATATAGTGGTCTGAAAACAATAACCAACACAAAACAAGCATTCTACCATGAAGCACAATAAAAGCAAAATCAAAACAATAACCAACACAATACAAAACTCACACTTCATCTCAACCATTTTTTCAACGTGAAAAATCAAATGAAAGAAAAATAAGCAAGGAGATGCGAAACCAAAGATGAAAACAAATACATAATCGAAGATGAAATCAAATAAAAAATGGAAGATGAAGTTGAATACATAAAGATGAATTCGTATACGGAATCGAAGACGAAATCAAATAAAATCGAAGATGGAATTGAATTCGGAATTAAAGAAGTGTTAATTCACCTGTGATTCGCACATTTAGCTTTGCGGCCATGTTTGAACGTTTGCTTCTGGTTAGCTCGAACACATGAGAGAGATAGAGAGAGAGAGAGAGAGAGAATGTTAAAAGAGTTGAAATGTTTTTTGTTTTAGTAGAATATGAATGTGTTTTGATATAGTGTTACCAATGTCCCTTTGTTTCATTGCTATTACACGTACACCCTCCGGTCATTAATATAAGCAAAAAACTACATTCTAAGTTCATTCATTTAATGATGTATGTGATCTATAATAAAGACATAATATTCCATTAAACTTTAAAGTTTGCTGCTATTCGCTGATGTTGCGGTTTAGAGTTGGTATTCCGTTAAACTTTAATTGTTTGAAACTAATTTCATCTACATGCAAGCCGTAATATTCCATGTAAATCATAAATAAAAAGTGTGTGCGCGCGTGTCATTTATTTCTTTACCGCTTTATATATATCCAAAAATGCAAAAAAAAAAATAAATTAGATTAGGGATTATGTGGTGATCCAACGTTACTACAAACAAATTCACGCGCTTTTATTTTTATTGATCCGTTAGTTTAATTTTCATTCATTATTCTAAAACAACAAAAACATTCAAATAACAAAAGTCCCAAAAATATTTTCATAATAAACCTTCATCCAAAATCAAGTGATTCCTTTTTTTATTTCTTTATTAATCAAATTTCAATATATTTAATCATACAAGTCATTTTCTTTTAACATAAAAAATACAAACAAAACTTATTTTGTTATTTGGCTTTTCATTTTAAAACTTTTTTCGAAAACTAATAAAAAACACACAACCAATCAAACGTCAATTTCTACTATGAACTACGAGGTTTTGATCCCTCACGGGTAAGTAGGCAAATGACCATGTCTTTTTAAGCAAACAAGTTTATAGCACATTAATTAAATAAAACCAAGAGGTTCTCGTAGAGTACTACGAACATAAAGGGTGCTAATACATTCCCTTTGTGTAACCAAACCTCGAACCCTAAATCTTTTCAAAACATGGGGAGTTTGAACTTTTTTCCCCTTTTCAAATTAAATGTTCAGTCGTGAAATAATTAGTGAGTCAAACGCTAATCAAATAGTCTTTATCTCCAATAAATGACGCAACAGATATGCTAATGTGTGTTTAGGTGTGCAAATACATAGAATTAAATTGTGACTCTCTAAGTCATGTTTTGATTATGGTATATCAGGACTCTAAATGGGTGGGGCCGAGGGTGTTAAAACCCGCCCCACCCCGCCCCGTTGCCATGTCTAGTAACAAATAGTTTAAATCTCTCTCTCTCTCCCCCTCCCTCCGTCCCTCCCTGCACATGCTTAAGGGGTCTGAGTTTCTTACCAGTTTAAACAATATATTGTTGGTTGCTTTAAGGTATTTCTTTTCCCGTATGCCTTGGATCTCCGGTACAAGATGCATGCCATCTCATAACTCTGTCGTGACTTCTAGCTGCCTCTGTATGCAATCCACTGTGTAAATCCAAGACACGCTGCTAGTCTCTCCTCGAAAAAGAGCCCTTCCCCCAATTCCCAGTTTCCCTTGGCTTTCATATGAATAAAAGTTCTGAAGAATCGCTTAATAAAATGTGTGTAGAACTTTTATTCGTCACAAGTTTAGCCATATATTTCCCTTTCTTTTGCATGTATCAAATAGAAAAAGATATGACCATTTTATAATGTTTAAAGCTTAAACTTACTTTGCATAGATTTTAGAATACTTGGTAAAATGCCCCTTAACTGTATTGAAATATCTTGGTTGTCCCTTTAATATACTTAGTAAGGAGGTTGTATAAAAAAATAATTTAATTATAAGAAATAATTTTAATTTTTTAACCTTTTGTGATAGAATAAAAATGTTTTTACCTTAGGAAAAATGTCAGATATTAAAAAGGTCGGATAATTTTTAGAAAGCATCTAATACAAAAGATAAGCATTGGTGACTTCAAACAAGATTTGAAGAAATGTCAAACCAAAAGTAAAAAAATTAATTAGAAGAGATATCTTATCTTGAAGCTTCTGATGGAATCAAACTCATTGCATCTGAAGATGGCGTCAATAGTCTTGGACACTTTGACCTGATTCGTCTTCTTCTAATGGAATGTCGCTTTCAAACCTTTAATGGTACAATCTGTCTTCTTTTGGCCACGTGCAGAATCAAACATGAAAATTCAAGGATAAAGAGAATGTAACAGATCATTCTATAAGAAGGAAAGGATTTTCGAATGACTATTCAACAACATTATCCATAAGAAGTAAAAGTCTTAACGATTTTGATCAAGCTTCTCAATGACTTAATTGAAGCGTTGATCCCTCTTAAATAACGAGTCTATTATTCTCTCCTAGACAAGAACCTGACTTCAATCATTTTACAAGTGTCATTACTCTGTATAATTAAATAGCGCAAAAACAGTAAAAAAAAATTCTAAAAAATTTTAATCTTAGAGGGAAAACACTAATTCTAAAATTAGAGTTTTCTCCTAAGCTGAAAACACGATAAGAAGCAAATAAAGTTCTGCTTCTGATGTGATGTTTAGTACTAGATTGCAGCGGATAAAAATAGAGAGAGAGAGAGAAAAAAAAAAGAAAGACACAAAGCAATTATACAGGTTCCTTCCACAAACCGGAAGTCAGTCATCCCTTTCACTTCCAAGGAGAGTTCATTAAAATGTAATATCTGATTACAACTGCTCAATGCTAAAACTAGCAAGAGACTTCAAACTACTTAAGCACAACTGCAAGAGATTTCATATGCTCCTGAACACAATCAAGAGACTTCTTATCCTCAAGCACAGCTGCAAGAGACTTCTATTCAAACAGAATTACAAAGAAAAATGTTTGATGCTGAACACTTGATATACAATCAATGGTGTTCACAATACAAATCAGATACAAACTCTTAAGACTCTAAAATTTCTAAGATATAAACTTTGATAAGAAATTCTACGTGAACTTTTGATGCAGAACAATTTCAGCAGAGTTTTGGCGCTTGTAAATTGTTGTATAGTCTTCACTCCTTTATATAGAGGTGTGAAAGAGACGTTGTGAATTGCCAGCACATCAAAATAGAGTCGTTTGAAAGTTTGATCAATCACCAATGATATTTTTCCTGATATGGTTATTATCCTATGAAGGATCAATTTCAAATCCATTCCATGTATGAAGGAACATTGTTGCAGGCATAGTTGTTATCCTTGTCCTGTAGCAGAGACACAAACTGAGTAGTGGAGGTAATGGTTGTACACTTCGTACAATTGTACTTTGTCAATGCTCTTCAAAGAACAAGCATACAATGCCTTCAAATTTATATGAATCACGTGTGTGTTGTTTTAATTTTAAATTTTAACTATTCATTTCCAAGTATACAGGGGCGGATCCACAATATAGGTAAGTGTGGTTTATAGCCACATATAATTGTTAGCATTTTTTCCCTTTTACCATGCCTAAAAATATTGATTATGTACTATATATGTTGTGCTTATATCACATTCCTTTATATTCTACGGTCTATCAGTGGAGGAAGTGCTTTTCTCTTGTACATGTCCTGGGTTCAACTCCCATTACCTTGCAACCTGTAGGAATTGTACCTGCAAAAGAAGGGTCGATGATACACCCTAACCGCTTTGCCATAGTGCTTAATCTGTTGTATATAGTATCGTTTAAATATATAGTATTATAAACCAAAGATAATGAACAGAGAGTTGAATTTTACAGTATACATATGTTGAATTTTACATGTACATGGTGGATGGTTATGTTTATTGTATACATATGTTGAATTTTACATTTCATTATCCTTTGCAAATGTGTTCAACCTATGTGGCCTGCTATGCTAGAGAACGAACAGAGAGTTGGATGTGCATGTTGGTTTGAATTTCTCTCTACTGCATTGGCTCAAGTTCTTCATATACTTTTCGAAAAGAGAACATGAGATGTTTGAGTAACTAATGTTGTCATTGTACTCGGCTTTATATGTATTATCCTTTTCAAAATTTCTAAAATGATATATAATAAGTTCTAAAAAGTTGAAAATAAAAAATGATGAAAAAAATATAGGATTTACTCTCCTATGTATAGAAGCTAAGGACATATTTGGCTCTTGTAACTGTTGTATGTATGTGTATTTTAACATACTCTCTTATTATATTGAGTTACATTAGAGGGTGTGTTAAAAGGTGATAAACTGAGCTTGTTTTTGGCTGCTTGCTGGTGGATTTGGAGAGCAAGAAATCTATTATGCTTGGAAAGTGTAACGATTACAAAAAAAAAAAAAAAAATTGGAGCAAGAAACATTGTGGGTTGGATGGATTTGTTAGATCCCCCCGCTGGAATCACCCCTTTGTTGCGGGCTGATGCTCATTAGGCTCAGTTTGTGAGTGCTGAACATTTAATTACGATGGCATTGTGTTTACACCGATTTTTAGTAATGTAAACTTCATTATCCATCAATGGTATCCATCAATGATTTCAGGACATAAATGTCGATCGAGGGTGACAAATGTATTTTTAAAGGGGATCGTTCAAGCCTCGCGGTTTATGACATCACTTCCAGCATTCTTTAAGAACATTAATGTCAGAATTGTTTCCAACATCTTGTAATAACAAGTTGTCTCATGACCACATGATAGAAAATTTCCCAAGTGAGCATGTTAAAAAGAAGAAGAAATAGAATAAAGATGAAAAGAAATGCAAAAGAAAAAGGAAAGTAAAACAAGAACATTGGTATTAAATTGTAGGAATGTAAAGGGTGGTCGGAATCTGTCAATCTCTCCACTCCTGAACCCGTTTGCTCCCATGGCGTAGGTGTTACAGAGTTTTCAGAAGTCAAGAAACCAACCTATTGTTATTATTACAAACTGATATATATATAGGCCTTGTAGAGAAAACTACCACTAAATCCTACGGTCTATATTAAAAGTAGAAATAACTTCCTATAACTTCCTAAGACACTCGGAAATAACTTTCATGCACTAAGACACTAAGAATTAATCTTCATAGCCCTTCAGTTTTGTTTGTCACCGCATGTTCGACTTTGCCTTATTATTGTTACTAGCACCATGTCCACGTTGAAGCATTCCATATCTTTAGACATTGGATCTTGCATAATCATGTTACATCACGTTACTGTGCCAATAATTTCTTTATTTCTCCAAGGCTCCTCCCACAAAAATGAATCACTTGATAAACTAATGGTTCTCCAAGGCTTCATTAGCCACATGCATGAAATATATTAAATTACTTTGTCGAAAACCCAGCGTGTCGAATTCTGTATGGTCTTGGTCGAAATCTCTTTGCACTTTGCAGCATGTCGAAAGAACACATTTGCCTTGTCGAAAATAGAATCATGAGTTCGACCAAATAGTTCATTTTTGGTGTTAACAGAGGCCTCCCAGAATGTTGTTTCTCGAAAGACATGAGAGGAATAACATTTTGAAACATTAAACAAAATATGAACATTGTATGTTTATGGTCTTCTTCGACCACTTCATAAGAAGTTATTTTTCATCTCTTCAAGCCAAATTCAAATTTAGTATATTGGCTTTAATGAACTTCAAATAAATCACTCAAAAATCAACCGGTAATATATGCATACACCATTCATGGATACATGACTTTGATTGTATCTAAACCAATCATAAAACTTTCAAATATTTATAATCATAATCGACAGAAATGAAATCAGTCGAAAGTTTTGTTTTTATGTGCTCTAATAATTAATGGCAAGTACCATTTTATGAAACAATATCATGTATCAAAGGACAATCTTACATATCCACTCAATTAAATTTAAAATGTTGGCCAAGTATCATATTTTTTATTTGAGCATATAACATTACATTGATAACAAAAGAAATCTTCTTGTTTTTTTTTTCTCGACAAAAGGTCAACAAGAGAATTCAATAAGAAGAATCCTCTGATTGGCTTTAAAATACCGGTCTTTATTAAACATTCAAGCCTTAAATATGATCATGGTTTAAAAACAAAATCATTTTAATTACGGTTTTAAAAACCAAATTTACAGTCATAATATGACTTATTCATCCATAGATTTTTCAGGCGAATGTTAATCATAAAGATTAAATCAACAATTTTAAAACATTAGAGGCCTCTCAAAGGCTAAAACTTTTCAGTTTCAATCTTTGTAAAATATGGCTTAAACAAAACCATTTTTTTTTGTGTGCATATAAAGTGTTGGGTCGCACAAAACTTGAAATTGTCCCACTGGGCGTGTCAATTTGTTTACACCAATTTTTGGTAATGTAAACTTCATTATCCATCAATGGTATCCATCAATGATTTCAGGACATAAATGTCGATCGATGGTGACAAATGTATTTTTAAAAGGGATCGTTCAAGCCTCGCGGTTTATGACATCACTTCCAGCATTCTTTAAGAACATTAATGTCAGAATTGTTTCCAACATCTTGTAATAACAAGTTGTCTCATGACAACATGATAGAAAATTTCCCAAGTGAGCATGTTAAAAAGAAGAAGAAATAGAATAAAGATGGAAAGAAATGCAAAAGAAAAAGGAAAGTAAAACAAGAACATTGGTATTAAATTGTAGGAATGTAAAGGGTGGTCGGAATCTGTCAATCTCTCCACTCCTGAACCCGTTTGATCCCATGGCATGGGTGTTACAGAGTTTTCAGAAATCAAGAAACCAACCTATTGTTATTATTACAAACTGATATATATATAGGCCTTGTAGAGAAAACTACCACTAAATCCTACGGTCTATATTAAAAGTAGAAATAACTTCCTATAACTTTCTAAGACACTAGGAAATAACTTTCATGCACTAAGACACTAAGAATTAATCTTCAAAGCCCTTCCGTCTTGTTTGTCACCGCATGTTCGACTTTACCTTATTATTGTTACTAGCACCATGTCCACGTTGAAGCATTCCATATCTTTAGACATTGGATCTTGCATAATCATGTTACATCACGTTACTGTGACAATAATTTCTTTATTTCTCCAAGGCTCCTCCCACAAAAATGAATCATTTGATAAACTAATGGTTCTCCAAGGCTTCATTAGCCACATGCATGAAATATATTAAATTACTTTGTCGAAAACACAGCGTGTCGAAGTCTGTATGCTCTTGGTCGAAATCTCTTTGCACTTTGCAGCATGTCGAAAGAACCTATTTGCCTTGTCGAAAATAGAATCATGAGTTCGACCAAATAGATATATAATAATTAAAAACAAATAAATATTCATAAAAGTTTGTTGCCTTAGTGGCTAGGAATTCATTGAAGGTTGGTTCGGTTCCCTTTGACGTTTTTTAATAAATCTTTTAAAAAACAAATAGAAAATTAACAAAAAAATGGCATGCCTGATTCAAACTAGGAATAGAAAGGTACTTGATTTTTTAGGTTATCTGCTTGTATATATAATATTACTTCAAACTCTAATATGTATACATATACTTATTAAAAATTATTTTACTAAGATTTTGGATGGGGCGTGATCCACTCTAACCCATGAGTGGTTCGGCCACGGATGATAATATTATTAAGATATGAGATCATTTTCACTATTTGAACAACGGAAGATTATAGTTGCACCAACGAAAAACTCATAATATATTTTTTTTGGGACCCCTTTATAAGGACCCAACAAATAATTTATTCTGCCAATTGATAATAATTTCAAAGTTTTACAACAATAATTTACCAAACAACTTTTAACTTTAAAAGAGTGAGGATCCACCTTTGATCCATTTTTTTAGGTTCTTCACATTGGATGCACTAAGTTTCCTTTATTCAAATTTGAAACTCGAAATATAAATAAAGCACGCAAAGACATAAACATCGATGCTTAAATTGGAATTGGATCCACCATCACGTCTTTAATGTATGTTTTCATCAGTCCTTCAGCATGTGTGTAGTTATCTTTATCTGTGTAAAACACATCCATAAAACGCGAAAAATTGAGAGCGCGAGTTAGAAAATCCATTGGAACTTCGGTTGGCCTAAGACAATCTCTGTTTATATCTTTCCAAGCTATTGCAACTCCTTTTTGGCATTCTTGAATACCAGCTTCCCTAGACATACCATGATGCTTTTTATAACAATCCAACAATGAGCAAACATGTCCCCTTTTTTGTTCAAACTGTAAAATAAGAAATAACCATGCAAGTATTTATACCATGTCAAATAAAAAGTAGTATATTAAGAAGGAAATAATTTCAATAATTAATATAGATACCTCAGTGGACACAATTTCATCCATTAGCCTACATATATTTGCAGCACCATTAACAATTTTTGGCTCATTTGTTACCCATTTGAAAATGTTTTCAGTGACTTTGTCTCCCATGCCAATGTAAGAAGCTAATATTAGCAAACTGTAACAACATGATGTTCTTGATACGCGCATGTACTCTTCTGTTGTTGGTATATAGTTTTCGTTCAACCATCTAGCCTCAGTCATATAGGCTTGGACTGCCTTTTTAAACTACCATCATCATCATGCAATACAATTGAATTATGAGCATACTGTTGATTAATAATTAATAATTAAAAGATATTTCATTTATTAAGTAATAAAGGCTACTACATACTACTTACGCACTCATTTGTACTCTTTCTGTTTCATTTTAATTGTCACTTACAATTTTTTATATGTTTCAAAATAATCATTACTTTACAATATCAATGTAATATTATTTTTTATTCATTAATATACCCTTATTTATTGAATTCTACCTTACTTAATTAATCCACTAACTACTATTAATAAGGGTGTTTTATTGAATGATACTAATTTTAACATTAAAATAAAATCAACTTATCATGGAGTAATTATTAATGTGTTTAGCAAAGAGCAATTAAATTACTACTCTCACGTTCTTTTTGTAGAATAATTTTGTTTCTATTTAACTATCAAAGTTCAATGCAATATTAAATGTTGTTTTTTCAATATTACCCTTAATTATTTATTACAAAGAGAGAAATATATGAAACAATATATTAAATGAATGAGGCTATTATTGGAAATTGATAAATTATTGTATCAGAAGTAGTTATATTTATTGATTGTATTGATTTATGTAAAATGTTAAAAAGTGAAAATTAAAAAGGAACGGAGGTAGTATGTTCAAACAAACTGAAATGTTAAATTTCTCAACTTCACAATGTTAAATTGGTACCTCTTTTGTGTGGATTTTTATTTTCTCAATTATAAATCCTATTTGCCTATAAAAAATACTTCAATTTAAGTATAGAAAAGGCACAAACTCATACTTCTTTTTTGTAGTAGTTGAGGATGTACTCCCTTCCTTCTTCGATCATTGCTTGCTCTATTTCTTCGTAAACGTTCCAGAACGATTTATAAAGTAATTTCATGTAATCTGGAAGATCATCCGAGACGATAACATCCCACCTGAAAATCAATTTCGTTGCAATCACTTTCATTTTTTCTTAAAAAAAATATACGGAAAATTAAATGTGATGGATCTATGAATATGTCAATAAACCTTTCAATTGCCTCGGTAAAACGTTCAAGTTCATCAATGGTTCCATATGAATCATATGTATCATCAATGAGTGATAACATGACGTTTATTTTCGGTAACATTTTCCTTGCTCGAGAATATTGCGGCTCAAAATATACGGTCAAAGTCCAAAAGCAACATTCCACAATTCTGTCTCGTGCATAAGGTAGTTTGCTAGAAAAATCCAATTCCTTCCACCATCTTTAAAGACAACAAACAATTTTGTTATTACAAGGATTGTTCTTTGAAATATTCTTTTTAATTTGGTTTTGTTACAAAAAGATTGAAGGGTGTGATCAAAGTACTTACTTGGAAATGTTTCCAAATTCTTTTTGATGTAGGCTTTGGAGCAAATTGAAATCTAATTTAGAGAAAGTGAGTAGTATTTCATCATGGGAAGGATCTTGCTCATAGATAGAAATGTACCGTCGTGCCTCTAGCCTAGGCAAGCTCTTGTGGAGAGCCTGCCTTAAAGCATATTTGACTTGTGCTGCAAGAGAATGGCTCGATTCGGTAGCAATGAACTCAAGGTGCGTGGAAGTAAAAGCCAATGCCTCTTCCAAAATGTCTTCTCCATGAACAATCAAATGTGAGGCTTCATACAAGCTTAACATCCCTTCGACATCCATGATAAGTGTTTCGTTAAAGTTTCCTTGCTCATCTTTAAACTTGGTGAACACATCTAGCGAGTTTATAAAAACAAAAAGAAAAGAAAAACCATTAGATTCACACAAGAAAATCATTGCATTCCTGAAAAGAAATACTGACTATTCTCTCTAGTCTCAAAAATAAATAAAGATTTTCTGAATAACAGATGTATCTGATCTCAAAATTTAATTCTTGACGCTATGTATTAGAGACGAAAAAAGATTTGAGTTATGCATACTTTTTGTGAACCTAGTGTTTTTCACATTTTTCATCATTACTTAGAGTTAAGAGAGATCCTAACAATTGATTAAAGAGAAAGCAACAAATGTAAATAAGTACGAGTTATATCCATTCATACTTGGTGAAACGTAAAATCCATGTTGCCTCAACACCCTAAATAGCACAGCAAGAGAAAAAAGGTTGTCTTCAAGAATTATTTCTCCATTTTCAACATAACTTTTGTGGATATGTTGCAGAACTTCATCAATCTCTTTTTCAAAATGATAACTCAAACCCAAACGGCATATTGAATCAATCAGTTTAACTTTCTCAAAAGGTTTCTCTGATTTTGCAACAAGCATATTTCTTACATGACTTTTAAGTGTATCAATTTGTGTTACAATATTCTGATCAAGTTCCTGCAAGTGTTTGAAAATAAAATTTTCAATTAGTAAGAAAATTTATCTAATTATAAAATGACAAGGCTAATCATTGTTCGAATAGATGAACTATAGAAATGAATAAGGAACATATATACCATAGATTCTGAAGCATATTGAATGAAATATTCCCCCCAAATGTTAGGGTGATAATCTGCCAGATTTCTTTGCTTGGTTTCAGGATTGGAGTTACTTAGAGTAGACATCCCTAATGAAATGAATGAATGCTTTAATTTATTAATAGCTCTATTTCTTCAACTCTAAGGTTTTGGGATGGAAAATAAAGTGTCTACTACATAGATATTTATAGTAAACATATTATTTTTTTAATTACATATTTAAGCATATTTTATAAGAATAAGTAACGTGCATGATTCTCTGTTTTTGACAAAAAATGCATGTCTTATTTTAACGTAAAATAAGGCGAGCTGTCGGTCTGCGCTCGCAATTAAATCTTTAACGGTATGTTTTATAAGAATACATCATTATTGATTTTTTTTTAGAGGATAATCATCATTCATTTTAAATAAAATATTTGTAGGGCTATATTATAATTTAAATTACGGCACATGTATGTGTATATGTATAAGTAAATATAATGTAAATTTCATTCAATAATTTATTCAAGGTGAGCTGTCGGTGTGCGCTCGCAAAATTTGTAATTTTGAAACACGTGATGATTCGGAAATATATCTATAACTATAAATAAATAATATTACCTCTCCGTAGGTGTGTATGAGAATACGTTAAATCGGTCTACAAAGGCCTACGTCCAACGATGGATCTAGAAATTTTGAGCACTGTAGACAACATATATTTTTTAGTTTTTAAAGAAAAAGTATAGATATACATCATAATTGTTCTATGTGGTTTTCATATCATATAAATATTGAATGATTTTCCAATTTTCAATGTCAATAAAATTATATTTTATTCTTAATAATATTCGTTAAGAACAAACAAAAGAATTTACCCGAGGAGGATAAAAATACTCACAAAGGTGGCGGATCAATGAAAGTGGGCGTTGCGGTCGTTGATATAGTGGTCTGAGGATAAGATGGCCGCAACCCTGTTGAGGAGAAGGGGGTGTCATGATGCTCAAGTTAGTATATGAGCAAGAGTGGGGTGAAGCATGAAGAGATACATACCTTGTGATATTGTCAAAATTACTTTATATAGGGTTGAGGCGAGCGTTGTATAGTCCTGGGTTAGCCGTTATGATAGACACTCATTATGATGAGATTGAATGGCCGTTCCAAACCATTAGTATTATAGTCTATTATTGGTATGAGAGGATCCAAAACTATTGGGAGGCTTTGCTTGTTGGGACTTTGAGTAATTGGGCTCTAATTTGTGGCAGACTAGGCTTTTGGCTAGTCCAGATCATAAGCCATCAAGTCTTTAGTTCGAGGCATTCAAAGTGATGACTTCAAATGATGACAAGCAAAAAGGTGATGTCAAACTTATTTTGATAGAAATGATCCATAAAATAATGTTTATGATACTTTTAGTTCGATTATTATCCTAAGAGGATTTGTATTATGTTCCGAGGAGAGTTGTTTTTAAGTTTAATCTTTTGTGGAAAGCGTAGCGAGAAGATAATGTTTTTTCTTCTCAAATAGTGACGTGATTTTGCCAATCTTTTTTAGTTTTGTTCTCGTTGCAAGCTGAGCACACATAGATTTGTAGAGTTGGGTCATTGTAAAAATGATATTGTTCACGTTTGTAAACATGAGTTAATTACAACATGTGAGATGCTTAGTGAAATATCCCAGGTGGAATTCCAAGAGCACTTTGAATAAGACTTAGATGAAAATACATTGTTCAAGATAATGATTTTGATCCCCCTATTGTTCTCTAGGTGTCTCGCTTTATAAGTTTCACTTTCTTGAACTAATGGGCCTCTCTTTGGATGTTCAAGCCCATTAACCCTCTGAGGTCCATATGGCTCATGTGTACCAGGCGTGTGGAGCTGATCGTTTCTTTGCACTGCTCTTTTGTACAAGGCGAGTGGAGTCAAGGGTACACAACTCATGCCAAATTCCATCCATACAACTTTATCTCTCAAGCTCATTTAGTCTCTCAAGTATTTAATATATAACCTTGAAAATATTCTAAATAGTTGAACAGTGTTTATATAATAACATGTACTTTTGATATCTTTATGGGTTACAACTTGGCTTAGGTAAAAAGGAGATGTGTTTGGGAGAGTAAACTAAAATTGGAGTTATGTATCCACCCTATTGAACCAAAAAAGGGTTTTGAACAATGCCTCTGAAGTTTTGAAGATAACAAGTATGAAAAAAACAATTGGATATTGTCATACCCCAAATTTTGACTTAAAAAATCGACATTCATACGTCGTTTGACCCTGATCGGGCTCTGACTTCACTCATATTTGAATTAACATATTAGAGAGAAGTTTTAATAACCAATTTGAATTACATACTCTATAAAATTTCCCCTGTCTTGCATAATGAAAATGAACTATGCACTATGCAACACATTTTGAATGACATACTAAAACGATTGCAAGTTTTCATCCAATGTAACATGTACTCTATAAATTATAACATAGTCACAGGTATAATTGTACTCTATTTCCCCTGTCTTCCCATGTCTTTTCCTTTCTTTCATCTTCAAATCTTCTCACATCCTTTTACAGTATTAAACTTTTTGTTCTGCCAAAATAACAATATAATGCATGCTTAAGTAGTGGTCACATATAAACTATAACATAATCACATGTAGCAGCATAGAAAAACTTGCAATGATATCAACAATCATAGAGCAACATAAAATAGCAAAACCAAATATTGTTGAACCAAAAGATAAAAAATATGCTCAGAAATGAGCAACAAACCAGAACAATCCAACAAGTTCTTTTTAATTCCTTATGTATATGTTATTTCTATAGCTAATTGCCCAATTCTTGAGTCTCCTTCCTACAAGAAGCATACCTTCTAAAAACCCATCTAAATTACAAAATTATTATTGGTGCAACAATACAAGTAACTCTATTGCTAAATGCAGACAGTGATAATCTGATTATAATTGTAAGTGATTATTTTCACAGTAACAATCGTATTAAGTATTAACAGTAGGAATGGAGCTAACCTTAGACCATCTTTTGTAGAGCATCAATAGCCAACGTATTTGATGTCACAAATAAAGGATTTCGGGTCATTACTTTTGACACCATTTTCTGATCCGGTCACAGACCCTTGGCAATAACTCTAGTAGCATTATCCTAAACAAAAGACACACCTCATTTCCTTGTATCTGATAATACAATATACACACACTCAATGAACAAACATACATTCACATAGAAAATTCACAAACCATGTTAGTCATTATTCCAAATAACAAAGCATTCCAAATAACAAAGCATTGGCATCAGTCAACAATACAACATCAACGTGTCGTGCTGCCATTCTGCGACATGCGTCTGAAACTGATTTCCCCTTAGATATAGTGGTCTGAAAACAATAACCAACACAAAACAAGCATTCTACCATGAAGCACAATAAAAGCAAAATCAAAACAATAACCAACACAATACAAAACTCACACTTCATCTCAACCATTTTTTCAACGTGAAAAATCAAATGAAAGAAAAATAAGCAAGGAGATGCGAAACCAAAGATGAAAACAAATACATAATCGAAGATGAAATCAAATAAAAAATGGAAGATGAAGTTGAATACATAAAGATGAATTCGTATACGGAATCGAAGACGAAATCAAATAAAATCGAAGATGGAATTGAATTCGGAATTAAAGAAGTGTTAATTCACCTGTGATTCGCACATTTAGCTTTGCGGCCATGTTTGAACGTTTGCTTCTGGTTAGCTCGAACACATGAGAGAGATAGAGAGAGAGAGAGAGAGAGAGTGTTAAAAGAGTTGAAATGTTTTTTGTTTTAGTAGAATATGAATGTGTTTTGATATAGTGTTACCAATGTCCCTTTGTTTCATTGCTATTACACGTACACCCTCCGGTCATTAATATAAGCAAAAAACTACATTCTAAGTTCATTCATTTAATGATGTATGTGATCTATAATAAAGACATAATATTCCATTAAACTTTAAAGTTTGCTGCTATTCGCTGATGTTGCGGTTTAGAGTTGGTATTCCGTTAAACTTTAATTGTTTGAAACTAATTTCATCTACATGCAAGCCGTAATATTCCATGTAAATCATAAATAAAAAGTGTGTGCGCGCGTGTCATTTATTTCTTTACCGCTTTATATATATCCAAAAATGCAAAAAAAAAAAAAAAATTAGATTAGGGATTATGTGGTGATCCAACGTTACTACAAACAAATTCACGCGCTTTTATTTTTATTGATCCGTTAGTTTAATTTTCATTCATTATTCTAAAACAACAAAAACATTCAAATAACAAAAGTCCCAAAAATATTTTCATAATAAACCTTGATCCAAAATCAAGTGATTCCTTTTTTTTATTTCTTTATTAATCAAATTTCAATATATTTAATCATACAAGTCATTTTCTTTTAACATAAAAAATACAAACAAAACTTATTTTGTTATTTGGCTTTTCATTTTAAAACTTTTTTCGAAAACTAATAAAAAACACACAACCAATCAAACGTCAATTTCTACTATGAACTACGAGGTTTTGATCCCTCACGGGTAAGTAGGCAAATGACCATGTGTTTTTAAGCAAACAAGTTTATAGCACATTAATTAAATAAAACCGAGAGGTTCTCGTAGAGTACTACGAACATAAAGGGTGCTAATACATTCCCTTTGTGTAACCAAACCTCGAACCCTAAATCTTTTCAAAACATGGGGAGTTTGAACTTTTTTCCCCTTTTCAAATTAAATGTTCAGTCGTGAAATAATTAGTGAGTCAAACGCTAATCAAATAGTCTTTATCTCCAATAAATGACGCAACAGATATGCTAATGTGTGTTTAGGTGTGCAAATACATAGAATTAAATTGTGACTCTCTAAGTCATGTTTTGATTATGGTATATCAGGACTCTAAATGGGTGGGGCCGAGGGTGTTAAAACCCGCTGTAACGCCCTAGTTATTATTTAATTAATTTTATACTATGTGGAGTATATATATATATTTATATATGTTGGTTGGTGATTTATGTGGAGTATATGCATATATTTGTGTATATGTGATTTTTGGATGTTTTATGTGGTGTATTATTTTAGTATATGGTTTATTTAATAATAATTAGAATAAGTATGAAATATTAGTTATTTTGGAGTTAGGGGAGTTATTTAATAATTATTAAAATTAATGGGGAGTTAATGGAAATATTAGGGAGTTAAGTTAGAGGGAAGTTGGGAAATAGATGTCAGAAGCAGTTTACGTGAAACCAAGCCAAGGGAGAGAAAACCAGGAACAAGAGAGGAGAACCAAGAGTTGATCATTGCTGTGCATTTCTTCTTCAATTTCTAAGGTAAGGGTGAGGTTTACTTCAATAGTATAGAATTTAAAGTCTGATTTTGAGTTTAACAGGTTTTGGTAAAAATTGGGGATTTTGGGTTTTATGATGAAATTGTAATTTTTGAAGTTGTAAGCATGAATTTGATGTTAGAAATAGGTTCTAGTTGCACACAGAAAGTTAATTTGCATCTGTAAACTGATTTGGGGAGTGATTGGAAGAAAAATGGGATTTTTGGGTAAAACCAGTTTTCTGCCCGTACAGAAGTTCATCGCTCGCCTCGCGAGTAGCTGTGCTCGCCATGGCGAGTGAGCAACTTCATAGCTCGCCTCGCGAGCAATCCAACTCGCCATGGCGAGTAGCCCAGATTAAAACTTGATTTTTGAAAAGTTGTTATAAGATGTTTTGGGAATGGTTTAAGGTACCTAGATGATTTTAATGATGAATGGTGGAAGTTTTAGGTTAAAAAGATGAATAGGGAGCTTAGAATTGGAGTTTGAGTGAGAAAATAGCATTCTTCCCGAGAGCACCTAACTTTCACTCGCCTCGAGTTCGCCTTGAACTCGCCATGGCGAGCTAGTGTTTTTGTGAACTCGCCATGGCGAGCAGATGTGCTCGCGAGGCGAGCTACTCAGTTCCTGAATGTTGAATTTCGTGCTTGAATGGTAGTACCTTAATGTTGTTGTGTTGAGCATAGTTTCATGTGATTATGCATTATTGTGGTTGTTTTGATTGCTGGATTGATGATTGCTGATGATGAATGAAATGTATGCAAAGTATTGAATCATACATGTTGTTTAAGTGGAGTCACATGGAGTTGCATTGCATGGTCAGTTGTATGTAGATATACACAAGTAGTTCCATTGCATATGCATAAAAACAGCGGTGAGGGCTTCGGTCCTGGAGTACTAGTTGCTCAACAGCGGTGAGGGCTTCGGTCCTGATGAATGCTTTAACCATTCAAAAGCGGTGAGGGCCTCGGTCCTGATTGGTACCACATGCATAATTGCATTTCATTAAGAAGTCTAAGATGGTGTCTTAGCAGTGGTCATGTCATTTGCATGAGTCTTGGTTGTTGTTCGGTTTTATCTGATGTTGATGTTGATGTTGAATATACATTTATTCATATATATTCATTGTGATCTTGATGTGTTGTTGATGTTATTGGTAATATGTACATTGTATACATACTTGCTAAATGGATTATTATGGTGATGTTGTTGTGGCTTGTGAATTAAATATTGATATTTACAAGATTAATATGTTTGAAGTAATAGGGTGTTAGATTCATTTGATGATTTTAATATCTATATTTATTGTTGTGAATCTCACCCCTTCTGCTTGAAAACGTTGCCCTTCCTATGGGTAACTTGCAGGTGATCCTGAGTAGTAGGTGGTGGCTCATTGTCGTGTCTAGGGCTCTGATACGTGGGATGGGAACATTTATATTATTTTATTGTTGTTTTCCTCCTATGTATCAATTTTTGGAACTTGTTGATGTGGCCCTTTCATTGGCTAACTTATTGTTGTTTAGGCTTAATGCCAAGATGTTGTTGGAGATTAAAACATTGTTGTTGTTATTGAAATGCAAACTTTCCGCTGCTTAATTATTGAAGTTATGGATGATGTTGAATTAAATAGTTTTATTTTCTATTTAAGAATTTTGGAATTTGCAATGTAGCATGCCCGTTTGTGGAATTACTCTGATGTTTATATGTTATTTTATTGCTTTGGGTAACGGGGTGTTACAATTTGGCATCAGAGCAGGTTGGTCCGTCCGGCCAAGTAGTAGAGTCGTGTTGAGCCACCTAGGATAGAGTGTCAACTTTAATGTTGCTTTTTGTTGTTGTTCTGAGTTGTTGTTTGTCGTGTAGAATCTCGAGATGACTGGAAGTAGTGATGCTGCTCTTGTTGCTGCGCTTGAGGCTGTAGCTCAAGCTGTTCAACAGCAACCTAAGGTTGAGACTGGTGGTGATGGAACCAGGATGCTAGAGACTTTCCTGAGGAATCATCCACCAACTTTCAAGGGTAGGTATGATCCTGACGGTGCTCAGAAGTGGCTGAAGGAAATTGAAAGGATATTCAGGGTCATGCAGTGTTCCGAGGTTCAAAAGGTGCGGTTTGGGACGCACATGCTAGCTGAAGAGGCTGATGATTGGTGGATTAGTTTGTTGCCTGTTCTGGAGCAGGATGATGCTGTGGTAACTTGGGCTATGTTCAGGAAGGAGTTTCTGGGCAGATATTTTCCAGAGGATGTCAGAGGTAAGAAAGAGATTGAATTTCTGGAATTGAAACAGGGTGACATGTCTTTCACAGAGTATGCTGCAAAGTTTGTGGAGCTTGCCACATTCTACCCTCATTACAGTGCGGAGACAGCTGAGTTCTCCAAGTGTATCAAGTTTGAGAATGGATTGAGGGCTGACATCAAAAGAGCTTTTGGGTATCAGCAGATCAGAGTCTTCTCTGAGTTGGTTAATAGATGCAGAATCTATGAAGAAGACACCAAAGCTCATTATAAGATAATGAGTGAGAGGAGGGGTAAGGGACAGCAGAATCGTCCTAAGCCTTACAGTGCTCCTGCTGACAAAGGAAAGCAGAGGATGGGTGATGATAGGAGGCCCAAGAGGAGAGATGCTCCTGTGGAGATTGTTTGCTACAAGTGTGGTGAGAAAGGCCACAAGAGTAATGTTTGTGGAAGAGATGATAGGAAGTGCTTCAGGTGTGGTCAGAAGGGTCACAGTTTAGCTGAATGTAAGCGTGGGGATATTGTCTGTTACAACTGCAATGGGGAAGGTCATATCAGTTCACAGTGTCCTGAGCCGAAGAAGACTAGAATTGGTGGAAAGGTGTTTGCTTTGACTGGTACGCAGACTCCTAACGAGGACCGACTTATCAGAGGTACTTGTTTCTTTAATAGTACTCCTTTAATTGCTATTATTGATACTGGTGCTACTCATTGTTTTATTGCTATTGAATGTGCATATAAGTTGGGTTTGGATGTGTCTGATATGAAAGGGGAAATGGTTGTTGAAACTCCAGCTAAGGGTTCAGTAACCACTTCTCTTGTTTGTCTGCGGTGTCCTATATCTATGTTTGGTAGAGATTTTGTGATTGATTTAGTTTGTCTACCGTTGACGGGTATGGATGTTATCTTTGGTATGAATTGGTTAGAATATAATCGAGTTCATATCAACTGCTTTAGTAAGACGGTACATTTCTCTTCTGCTGAAGAAGAAGGTGAGGTTGAGCTTCTGTCTACGAAACAGATGAAACAGTTTGAACGTGATGGTATCCTGATGTATTCTCTAATGGCACAATTGTCGTTAGAAAATCAAGCTGTGATTGATGGGTTACCGGTAGTGAATGAATTTCCAGAAGTATTCCCTGATGAGATTCCTGATGTGCCACCAGAGAGGGAGGTTGAATTTTCAATTGATCTTGTTCCAGGAACTAAGCCGGTGTCGATGGCACCGTACCGTATGTCAGCTTCTGAGTTAGCTGAGTTGAAGAAACAGTTGGAGGACCTGTTGGATAAAAAGTTTGTAAGACCCAGTGTTTCACCTTGGGGAGCACCGGTGTTGTTGGTTAAGAAGAAGGATGGTAGTATGAGACTGTGTATAGATTACCGTCAGTTGAACAAAGTTACGATCAAGAACAGGTATCCGCTTCCTAGAATTGACGACTTGATGGATCAGTTAGTTGGTGCTAAGATTTTCAGTAAGATTGATTTGAGGTCTGGTTATCATCAGATAAAAGTGAAGGATGAGGATATGCAGAAGACGGCCTTTAGGACACGTTATGGTCATTACGAGTACAAAGTGATGCCTTTCGGTGTTACTAATGCGCCGGGTGTTTTTATGGAGTACATGAACCGAATTTTCCATGCTTTTCTGGATAAGTTTGTTGTGGTGTTTATTGATGATATTTTAATCTATTCCAAGGATGAGGAGGAGCATGCAGAGCATCTGAGAATTGTGTTGCAAGTGTTGAAAGAAAAGAGGTTGTATGCTAAGTTATCAAAATGTGAGTTCTGGTTAAATGAAGTAAGTTTTCTGGGTCACATTATTTCTCGTAGTGGTATTGCAGTGGATCCTTCAAAGGTTGATGCGGTATCACAATGGGAGACTCCGAAGTCGGTAACTGAGATCAGAAGTTTTCTGGGTTTGGCTGGTTATTACCGCAGGTTCATAGAAGGGTTTTCGAAGTTGGCTCTTCCGTTGACACAGTTGACCTGTAAGGGTAAATCTTTTGTGTGGGATGCTCAGTGTGAGAGTAGTTTCAATGAATTGAAGCGAAGATTGACAACTGCTCCTGTTTTGATTTTGCCTAAACCAGAAGAACCGTTTGTTGTGTACTGTGATGCATCTAAGCTGGGCTTAGGTGGTGTTCTGATGCAAGATGGCAAGGTGGTAGCGTATGCTTCTAGGCAGTTACGTGTTCATGAGAAGAATTATCCTACACATGACCTGGAGTTAGCTGCGGTGGTTTTTGTTTTGAAAATTTGGAGGCATTATTTGTACGGTTCCAGATTTGAGGTGTTCAGTGATCATAAAAGTTTGAAGTATTTATTTGACCAGAAGGAACTGAACATGAGGCAGAGGAGGTGGTTAGAGTTACTGAAGGATTTTGATTTTGGCTTGAATTACCATCCTGGTAAGGCCAATGTGGTTGCTGATGCTTTGAGTAGGAAAACTTTGCACATGTCTGCTTTGATGGTGAAAGAGTTTGAGTTGTTAGAACAGTTCAGAGATATGAGTCTTGTCTGTGAATTGTCACCCCAGAGTATACAGTTGGGAATGTTGAAAATTGATAGTGACTTCTTGAACAGTATCCGAGAAGCTCAGAAGGAAGATTTGAAGTTTGTTGATTTGATGACTTCTGGTAATGACACTGAGGATAGTGATTTTAAAGTTGATGATCAGGGTGTGCTGAGGTTCAGAGGTAGAGTTTGTATTCCTGACAATGAAGAGTTGAAGAAGTTGATTCTGGAGGAGAGTCACAAGAGTAGGTTGAGTATTCACCCGGGGGCTACAAAAATGTACCATGATTTGAAGAAACTGTTTTGGTGGTCCGGTTTGAAAAGGGATGTTGCTCAGTTTGTTTATGCCTGTTTGATTTGTCAGAAGTCCAAGGTTGAGCATCAGAAGCCTGCAGGGTTGTTGACACCGTTGGATGTACCGGAGTGGAAGTGGGACAGTATCTCTATGGATTTTGTAACGAGTTTACCGAACACTCCGAGGGGGCATGACGCTATTTGGGTAGTTGTCGATCGGTTGACGAAGTCGGCACATTTTATTCCTATTAATATCAGTTATCCGGTAGCGCAGTTGGCAGAGATTTACATTCACAGTGTAGTGAAGCTTCATGGTGTTCCGTCTAGCATTGTGTCGGATAGAGATCCGAGGTTCACTTCTAGGTTCTGGAAAAGTTTACAGGACGCCTTGGGTTCGAAATTGAAGTTGAGTTCGGCTTATCATCCTCAGACAGATGGTCAGTCGGAGAGGACAATTCAATCATTGGAAGATTTGTTGAGAGTGTGTGTGCTTGAGCAAGGTGGAGCTTGGGACAGTCATTTGCCTTTGATTGAGTTTACTTATAACAACAGCTATCACTCGAGTATTGGTATGGCACCGTTCGAAGCCTTGTATGGTCGGAGGTGTAGGACTCCTTTATGCTGGTTTGAGTCGGGTGAGAGTGTTGTGTTGGGACCGGATTTGGTACATGAGACTACTGAGAAAGTCAGGTTGATAAGAGAAAAGATGAAAGCTTCGCAGAGTCGACAGAAGAGTTACCATGACAAGCGAAGGAAGGATCTTGAGTTTCAGGAGGGTGATCATGTTTTTCTGAGGGTCACTCCTTTGACGGGTGTTGGTCGGGCTTTGAAGTCGAGGAAGTTGACTCCTAAGTTTATTGGTCCGTATCAGATTTCAGAGAGAGTTGGTACTGTGGCATATAGAGTTGGTTTGCCACCACATCTTTCGAACTTGCACGATGTGTTTCATGTTTCTCAGCTTCGGAAGTATGTTGCGGATCCTTCTCATGTGATTCCGAGGGATGATGATGTACAGGTTAGAGACAACCTGACAGTTGAGACTATGCCATTGAGGATTGATGACAGAAAGGTGAAGTCTTTGAGAGGTAAAGAGATACCTCTTGTGAGAGTCGTTTGGGGTGGAGCGACTGGTGAAAGTTTGACTTGGGAGCTGGAGAGTAAGATGCGGGAGTCGTATCCGGAGTTGTTTGCTTGAGGTAAGATTTCGAGGACGAAATTCCGTAATTTGGGGAGAGTTGTAACGCCCTAGTTATTATTTAATTAATTTTATACTATGTGGAGTATATATATATATTTATATATGTTGGTTGGTGATTTATGTGGAGTATATGCATATATTTGTGTATATGTGATTTTTGGATGTTTTATGTGGTGTATTATTTTAGTATATGGTTTATTTAATAATAATTAGAATAAGTATGAAATATTAGTTATTTTGGAGTTAGGGGAGTTATTTAATAATTATTAAAATTAATGGGGAGTTAATGGAAATATTAGGGAGTTAAGTTAGAGGGAAGTTGGGAAATAGATGTCAGAAGCAGTTTACGTGAAACCAAGCCAAGGGAGAGAAAACCAGGAACAAGAGAGGAGAACCAAGAGTTGATCATTGCTGTGCATTTCTTCTTCAATTTCTAAGGTAAGGGTGAGGTTTACTTCAATAGTATAGAATTTAAAGTCTGATTTTGAGTTTAACAGGTTTTGGTAAAAATTGGGGATTTTGGGTTTTATGATGAAATTGTAATTTTTGAAGTTGTAAGCATGAATTTGATGTTAGAAATAGGTTCTAGTTGCACACAGAAAGTTAATTTGCATCTGTAAACTGATTTGGGGAGTGATTGGAAGAAAAATGGGATTTTTGGGTAAAACCAGTTTTCTGCCCGTACAGAAGTTCATCGCTCGCCTCGCGAGTAGCTGTGCTCGCCATGGCGAGTGAGCAACTTCATAGCTCGCCTCGCGAGCAATCCAACTCGCCATGGCGAGTAGCCCAGATTAAAACTTGATTTTTGAAAAGTTGTTATAAGATGTTTTGGGAATGGTTTAAGGTACCTAGATGATTTTAATGATGAATGGTGGAAGTTTTAGGTTAAAAAGATGAATAGGGAGCTTAGAATTGGAGTTTGAGTGAGAAAATAGCATTCTTCCCGAGAGCACCTAACTTTCACTCGCCTCGAGTTCGCCTTGAACTCGCCATGGCGAGCTAGTGTTTTTGTGAACTCGCCATGGCGAGCAGATGTGCTCGCGAGGCGAGCTACTCAGTTCCTGAATGTTGAATTTCGTGCTTGAATGGTAGTACCTTAATGTTGTTGTGTTGAGCATAGTTTCATGTGATTATGCATTATTGTGGTTGTTTTGATTGCTGGATTGATGATTGCTGATGATGAATGAAATGTATGCAAAGTATTGAATCATACATGTTGTTTAAGTGGAGTCACATGGAGTTGCATTGCATGGTCAGTTGTATGTAGATATACACAAGTAGTTCCATTGCATATGCATAAAAACAGCGGTGAGGGCTTCGGTCCTGGAGTACTAGTTGCTCAACAGCGGTGAGGGCTTCGGTCCTGATGAATGCTTTAACCATTCAAAAGCGGTGAGGGCCTCGGTCCTGATTGGTACCACATGCATAATTGCATTTCATTAAGAAGTCTAAGATGGTGTCTTAGCAGTGGTCATGTCATTTGCATGAGTCTTGGTTGTTGTTCGGTTTTATCTGATGTTGATGTTGATGTTGAATATACATTTATTCATATATATTCATTGTGATCTTGATGTGTTGTTGATGTTATTGGTAATATGTACATTGTATACATACTTGCTAAATGGATTATTATGGTGATGTTGTTGTGGCTTGTGAATTAAATATTGATATTTACAAGATTAATATGTTTGAAGTAATAGGGTGTTAGATTCATTTGATGATTTTAATATCTATATTTATTGTTGTGAATCTCACCCCTTCTGCTTGAAAACGTTGCCCTTCCTATGGGTAACTTGCAGGTGATCCTGAGTAGTAGGTGGTGGCTCATTGTCGTGTCTAGGGCTCTGATACGTGGGATGGGAACATTTATATTATTTTATTGTTGTTTTCCTCCTATGTATCAATTTTTGGAACTTGTTGATGTGGCCCTTTCATTGGCTAACTTATTGTTGTTTAGGCTTAATGCCAAGATGTTGTTGGAGATTAAAACATTGTTGTTGTTATTGAAATGCAAACTTTCCGCTGCTTAATTATTGAAGTTATGGATGATGTTGAATTAAATAGTTTTATTTTCTATTTAAGAATTTTGGAATTTGCAATGTAGCATGCCCGTTTGTGGAATTACTCTGATGTTTATATGTTATTTTATTGCTTTGGGTAACGGGGTGTTACACCCGCCCCACCCCGCCCCGTTGCCATGTCTAGTAACAACTAGTTTAAATCTCTCTCTCTCTCCCCCTCCCTCCGTCCCTCCCTCCACATGCTTAAGGGGTCTGAGTTTCTTACCAGTTTAAACAATATATTGTTGGTTGCTTTAAGGTATTTCTTTTCCCGTATGCCTTGGATCTCCGGTACAAGATGCATGCCATCTCATAACTCTGTCGTGACTTCTAGCTGCCTCTGTATGCAATCCACTGTGTAAATGCAAGACACGCTGCTAGTCTCTCCTCGAAAAAGAGCCCTTCCCCCAATTCCCAGTTTCCCTTGGCTTTCATATGAATAAAAGTTCTGAAGAATCGCTTAATAAAATGTGTGTAGAACTTTTATTCGTCACAAGTTTAGCCATATATTTCCCTTTCTTTTGCATGTATCAAATAGAAAAAGATATGACCATTTTATAATGTTTAAAGCTTAAACTTACTTTGCATAGATTTTAGAATACTTGGTAAAATGCCCCTTAACTGTATTGAATTATCTTGGTTGTCCCGTTAATATACTTAGTAAGGAGGTTGTATAAAAAAATAATTTAATTATAAGAAATAATTTTAATTTTTTAACCTTTTGTGATAGAATAAAAATGTTTTTACCTTAGGAAAAATGTCAGATATTAAAAAGGTCGGATAATTTTTAGAAAGCATCTGATACAAAATATAAGCATTGGTGACTTCAAACAAGATTTGAAGAAATGTCAAACCAAAAGTAAAAAAATTAATTAGAAGAGATATCTTATCTTGAAGCTTCTGATGGAATCAAACTCATTGCATCTGAAGATGGCGTCAATAGTCTTGGACACTTTGACCTGATTCGTCTTCTTCTAATGGAATGTCGCTTTCAAACCTTTAATGGTACAATCTGTCTTCTTTTGGCCACGTGCAGAATCAAACATGAAAATTCAAGGATAAAGAGAATGTAACATATCATTCTATAAGAAGGAAAGGATTTTCGATTGACTATTCAACAACATTATCCATAAGAAGTAAAAGTCTTAACGATTTTGATCAGGCTTCTCAAGGACTTAATTGAAGCGTTGATCCCTCTTAAATAACGAGTCTATTATTCTCTCCTAGACAAGAACCTGACTTCAATCATTTTACAAATGTCATTACTCTGTATAATTAAATAGCGCAAAAACAGTTAAAAAAATTCTAAAAAATTTTAATCTTAGAGGGAAAACACTAATTCTAAAATTAGAGTTTTCTCCTAAGCTGAAAACACGATAAGAAGCAATTAAAGTTCTGCTTCTGATGTGATGTTTAGTACTAGATTGCAGCGGATAAAAACAGAGAGAGAGAGAGAGAAAAAAAGAAGAAAGACACAAAGCAATTATACAGGTTCCTTCCACAAACCGGAAGTCAGTCATCCCTTTCACTTCCAAGGAGAGTTCATTAAAATGTAATATCTGATTACAACTGCTCAATGCTAAAACTAGCAAGAGACTTCAAACTACTTAAGCACAACTGCAAGAGATTTCATATGCTCCTGAACACAATCAAGAGACTTCTTATCCTCAAGCACAGCTGCAAGAGACTTCTATTCAAACAGAATTACAAAGAAAAATGTTTGATGCTGAACACTTGATATACAATCAATGGTGTTCACAATACAAATCAGATACAAACTCTTAAGACTCTAAAATTTCTAAGATATAAACTTTGATAAGAAATTCTACGTGAACTTTTGATGCAGAACAATTTCAGCAGAGTTTTGGCGCTTGTAAATTGTTGTATAGTCTTCACTCCTTTATATAGAGGTGTGAAAGAGACGTTGTGAATTGCCAGCACATCAAAATAGAGTCGTTTGAAAGTTTGATCAATCACCAATGATATTTTTCCTGATATGGTTATTATCCTATGAAGGATCAATTTCAAATCCATTCCATGTATGAAGGAACATTGTTGCAGGCATAGTTGTTATCCTTGTCCTGTAGCAGAGACACAAACTGAGTAGTGGAGGTAATGGTTGTACACTTCGTACAATTGTACTTTGTCAATGCTCTTCAAAGAACAAGCATACAATGCCTTCAAATTTATATGAATCACGTGTGTGTTGTTTTAATTTTAAATTTTAACTATTCATTTCCAAGTATACAGGGGCGGATCCACAATATAGGTAAGTGTGGTTTATAGCCACATATAATTGTTAGCATTTTTTCCCTTTTACCATGCCTAAAAATATTGATTATGTACTATATATGTTGTGCTTATATCACATTCCTTTATATTCTACGGTCTATCAGTGGAGGAAGTGCTTTTCTCTTGTACATGTCCTGGGTTCAACTCCCATTACCTTGCAACCTGTAGGAATTGTACCTGCAAAAGAAGGGTCGATGATACACCCTAACCGCTTTGCCATAGTGCTTAATCTGTTGTATATAGTATCGTTTAAATATATAGTATTATAAACCAAAGATAATGAACAGAGAGTTGAATTTTACAGTATACATATGTTGAATTTTACATGTACATGGTGGATGGTTATGTTTATTGTATACATATGTTGAATTTTACATTTCATTATCCTTTGCAAATGTGTTCAACCTATGTGGCCTGCTATGCTAGAGAACGAACAGAGAGTTGGATGTGCATGTTGGTTTGAATTTCTCTCTACTGCATTGGCTCAAGTTCTTCATATACTTTTCGAAAAGAGAACATGAGATGTTTGAGTAACTAATGTTGTCATTGTACTCGGCTTTATATGTATTATCCTTTTCAAAATTTCTAAAATGATATATAATAAGTTCTAAAAAGTTGAAAATAAAAAATGATGAAAAAAATATAGGATTTACTCTCCTATGTATAGAAGCTAAGGACATATTTGGCTCTTGTAACTGTTGTATGTATGTATATTTTAACATACTCTCTTATTATATTGAGTTACATTAGAGGGTGTGTTAAAAGGTGATAAACTGAGCTTGTTTTTGGCTGCTTGCTGGTGGATTTGGAGAGCAAGAAATCTATTATGCTTGGAAAGTGTAACGATTACAAAAAAAAAAAAAAAAATTGGAGCAAGAAACATTGTGGGTTGGATGGATTTGTTAGATCCCCCCGCTGGAATCACCCCTTTGTTGCGGGCTGATGCTCATTAGGCTCAGTTTGTGAGTGCTGAACATTTAATTACGATGGCATTGTGTTTACACCGATTTTTGGTAATGTAAACTTCATTATCCATCAATGGTATCCATCAATGATTTCAGGACATAAATGTCGATCGAGGGTGACAAATGTATTTTTAAAGGGGATCGTTCAAGCCTCGCGGTTTATGACATCACTTCCAGCATTCTTTAAGAACATTAATGTCAGAATTGTTTCCAACATCTTGTAATAACAAGTTGTCTCATGACCACATGATAGAAAATTTCCCAAGTGAGCATGTTAAAAAGAAGAAGAAATAGAATAAAGATGAAAAGAAATGCAAAAGAAAAAGGAAAGTAAAACAAGAACATTGGTATTAAATTGTAGGAATGTAAAGGGTGGTCGGAATCTGTCAATCTCTCCACTCCTGAACCCGTTTGCTCCCATGGCGTAGGTGTTACAGAGTTTTCAGAAGTCAAGAAACCAACCTATTGTTATTATTACAAACTGATATATATATAGGCCTTGTAGAGAAAACTACCACTAAATCCTACGGTCTATATTAAAAGTAGAAATAACTTCCTATAACTTCCTAAGACACTAGGAAATAACTTTCATGCACTAAGACACTAAGAATTAATCTTTGTAGCCCTTCAGTTTTGTTTGTCACCGCATGTTCGACTTTGCCTTATTATTGTTACTAGCACCATGTCCACGTTGAAGCATTCCATATCTTTAGACATTGGATCTTGCATAATCATGTTACATCACGTTACTGTGCCAATAATTTCTTTATTTCTCCAAGGCTCCTCCCACAAAAATGAATCACTTGATGAACTAATGGTTCTCCAAGGCTTCATTAGCCAGATGCATGAAATATATTAAATTACTTTGTCGAAAACACAGCGTGTCGAAGTCTGTATGCTCTTGGTCGAAATCTCTTTGCACTTTGCAGCATGTCGAAAGAACCTATTTGCCTTGTCGAAAATAGAATCATGAGTTCGACCAAATAGTTCATTTTTGATGTTAACAGATTGTTTGTTTTTTTAATTTGAAGGATTGCGATGGGATTGTTATTAAGTTAGGTGGTGATAATGTAGTATGATAATTATTCACGGAGATAGAAATAATTTTGTGGGTAAGTCAATTCTTTTAATGTATTAATTTATAATTTTATATTAGTTAATTTGGGTGACTATTAACTTTTTATTTATGGAACATGTTATAAACTGATGTTTTAAGGATGTTATATTCCACACATGCATAAAAATTGGTGAGAGATATAGCATTATATATATAATAATTAAAAACAAATAAATATTCATAAAAGTTTGTTGCCTTAGTGGCTAGGAATTCATTGAAGGTTGGTTCGGTTCCCTTTGACGTTTTTTAATAAATCTTTTAAAAAACAAATAGAAAATTAACAAAAAAATGGCATGCCTGATTCAAACTAGGAATAGAAAGGTACTTGATTTCTTAGGTTATCTGCTTGTATATATAATATTACTTCAAACTCTAATATGTATACATATACTTATTAAAAATTATTTTACTAAGATTTTGGATGGGGCGTGATCCACTCTAACCCATGAGTGGTTCCGCCACGGATGATAATATTATTAAGATATGAGATCATTTTCACTATTTGAACAACGGAAGATTATAGTTGCACCAACGAAAAACTCATAATATATTTTTTTTGGGACCCCTTTATAAGGACCCAACAAATAATTTATTCTGCCAATTGATAATAATTTCAAAGTTTTACAACAATAATTTACCAAACAACTTTTAACTTTAAAAGAGTGAGGATCCACCTTTGATCCATTTTTTTAGGTTCTTCACATTGGAAGCACTAAGTTTCCTTTATTCAAATTTGAAACTCGAAATATAAATAAAGCACGCAAAGACATAAACATCGATGCTTAAATTGGAATTGGATCCACCATCACGTCTTTAATGTATGTTTTCATCAGTCCTTCAGCATGTGTGTAGTTATCTTTATCTGTGTAAAACACATCCATAAAACGCGAAAAATTGAGAGCGCGAGTTAGAAAATCCATTGGAACTTCGGTTGGCCTAAGACAATCTCTGTTTATATCTTTCCAAGCTATTGCAACTCCTTTTTGGCATTCTTGAATACCAGCTTCCCTAGACATACCATGATGCTTTTTATAACAATCCAACAATGAGCAAACATGTCCCCTTTTTTGTTCAAACTGTAAAATAAGAAATAACCATGCAAGTATTTATACCATGTCAAATAAAAAGTAGTATATTAAGAAGGAAATAATTTCAATAATTAATATAGATACCTCAGTGGACACAATTTCATCCATTAGCCTACATATATTTGCAGCACCATTAACAATTTTTGGCTCATTTGTTACCCATTTGAAAATGTTTTCAGTGACTTTGTCTCCCATGCCAATGTAAGAAGCTAATATTAGCAAACTGTAACAACATGATGTTCTTGATACGCGCATGTACTCTTCTGTTGTTGGTATATAGTTTTCGTTCAACCATCTAGCCTCAGTCATATAGGCTTGGACTGCCTTTTTAAACTACCATCATCATCATGCAATACAATTGAATTATGAGCATACTGTTGATTAATAATTAATAATTAAAAGATATTTCATTTATTAAGTAATAAAGGCTACTACATACTACTTACGCACTCATTTGTACTCTTTCTGTTTCATTTTAATTGTCACTTACAATTTTTTATATGTTTCAAAATAATCATTACTTTACAATATCAATGTAATATTATTTTTTATTCATTAATATACCCTTATTTATTGAATTCTACCTTACTTAATTAATCCACTAACTACTATTAATAAGGGTGTTTTATTGAATGATACTAATTTTAACATTAAAATAAAATCAACTTATCATGGAGTAATTATTAATGTGTTTAGCAAAGAGCAATTAAATTACTACTCTCACGTTCTTTTTGTAGAATAATTTTGTTTCTATTTAACTATCAAAGTTCAATGCAATATTAAATGTTGTTTTTTCAATATTACCCTTAATTATTTATTACAAAGAGAGAAATATATGAAACAATATATTAAATGAATGAGGCTATTATTGGAAATTGATAAATTATTGTATCAGAAGTAGTTATATTTATTGATTGTATTGATTTATGTAAAATGTTAAAAAGTGAAAATTAAAAAGGAACGGAGGTAGTATGTTCAAACAAACTGAAATGTTAAATTTCTCAACTTCACAATGTTAAATTGGTACCTCTTTTGTGTGGATTTTTATTTTCTCAATTATAAATCCTATTTGCCTATAAAAAATACTTCAATTTAAGTATAGAAAAGGCACAAACTCATACTTCTTTTTTGTAGTAGTTGAGGATGTACTCCCTTCCTTCTTCGATCATTGCTTGCTCTATTTCTTCGTAAACGTTCCAGAACGATTTATAAAGTAATTTCATGTAATCTGGAAGATCATCCGAGACGATAACATCCCACCTGAAAATCAATTTCGTTGCAATCACTTTCATTTTTTCTTAAAAAAAATATACGGAAAATTAAATGTGATGGATCTATGAATATGTCAATAAACCTTTCAATTGCCTCGGTAAAACGTTCAAGTTCATCAATGGTTCCATATGAATCATATGTATCATCAATGAGTGATAACATGACGTTTATTTTCGGTAACATTTTCCTTGCTCGAGAATATTGCGGCTCAAAATATACGGTCAAAGTCCAAAAGCAACATTCCACAATTCTGTCTCGTGCATAAGGTAGTTTGCTAGAAAAATCCAATTCCTTCCACCATCTTTAAAGACAACAAACAATTTTGTTATTACAAGGATTGTTCTTTGAAATATTCTTTTTAATTTGGTTTTGTTACAAAAAGATTGAAGGGTGTGATCAAAGTACTTACTTGGAAATGTTTCCAAATTCTTTTTGATGTAGGCTTTGGAGCAAATTGAAATCTAATTTAGAGAAAGTGAGTAGTATTTCATCATGGGAAGGATCTTGCTCATAGATAGAAATGTACCGTCGTGCCTCTAGCCTAGGCAAGCTCTTGTGGAGAGCCTGCCTTAAAGCATATTTGACTTGTGCTGCAAGAGAATGGCTCGATTCGGTAGCAATGAACTCAAGGTGCGTGGAAGTAAAAGCCAATGCCTCTTCCAAAATGTCTTCTCCATGAACAATCAAATGTGAGGCTTCATACAAGCTTAACATCCCTTCGACATCCATGATAAGTGTTTCGTTAAAGTTTCCTTGCTCATCTTTAAACTTGGTGAACACATCTAGCGAGTTTATAAAAACAAAAAGAAAAGAAAAACCATTAGATTCACACAAGAAAATCATTGCATTCCTGAAAAGAAATACTGACTATTCTCTCTAGTCTCAAAAATAAATAACGATTTTCTGAATAACAGATGTATCTGATCTCAAAATTTAATTCTTCACGCTATGTATTAGAGACGAAAAAAGATTTGAGTTATGCATGCTTTTTGTGAACCTAGTGTTTTTCACATTTTTCATCATTACTTAGAGTTAAGAGAGATCCTAACAATTGATTAAAGAGAAAGCAACAAATGTAAATAAGTACGAGTTATATCCATTCATACTTGGTGAAACGTAAAATCCATGTTGCCTCAACACCCTAAATAGCACAGCAAGAGAAAAAAGGTTGTCTTCAAGAATTATTTCTCCATTTTCAACATAACTTTTGTGGATATGTTGCAGAACTTCATCAATCTCTTTTTCAAAATGATAACTCAAACCCAAACGGCATATTGAATCAATCAGTTTAACTTTCTCAAAAGATTTCTCTGATTTTGCAACAAGCATATTTCTTACATGACTTTTAAGTGTATCAATTTGTGTTACAATATTCTGATCAAGTTCCTGCAAGTGTTTGAAAATAAAATTTTCAATTAGTAAGAAAATTTATCTAATTATAAAATGACAAGGCTAATCATTGTTCGAATAGATGAACTATAGAAATGAATAAGGAACATATATACCATAGATTCTGAAGCATATTGAATGAAATATTCCCCCAAATGTTAGGGTGATAATCTGCCAGATTTCTTTGCTTGGTTTCAGGATTGGAGTTACTTAGAGTAGACATCCCTAATGAAATGAATGAATGCTTTAATTTATTAATAGCTCTATTTCTTCAACTCTATGGTTTTGGGATGGAAAATAAAGTGTCTACTACATAGATATTTATAGTAAACATATTATTTTTTTAATTACATATTTAAGCATATTTTATAAGAATAAGTAACGTGCATGATTCTCTGTTTTTGACAAAAAATGCATGTCTTATTTTAACGTAAAATAAGGCGAGCTGTCGGTCTGCGCTCGCAATTAAATCTTTAACGGTATGTTTTATAAGAATACATCATTATTGATTTTTTTTTAGAGGATAATCATCATTCATTTTAAATAAAATATTTGTAGGGCTATATTATAATTTAAATTACGGCACATGTATGTGTATATGTATAAGTAAATATAATGTAAATTTCATTCAATAATTTATTCAAGGTGAGCTGTCGGTGTGCGCTCGCAAAATTTGTAATTTTGAAACACGTGATGATTTGGAAATATATCTATAACTATAAATAAATAATATTACCTCTCCGTAGGTGTGTATGAGAATACGTTAAATCGGTCTACAAAGGCCTACGTCCAACGATGGATCTAGAAATTTTGAGCACTGTAGACAACATATATTTTTTAGTTTTTAAAGAAAAAGTATAGATATACATCATAATTGTTCTATGTGGTTTTCATATCATATAAATATTGAATGATTTTCCAATTTTCAATGTCAATAAAATTATATTTTATTCTTAATAATATTCGTTAAGAACAAACAAAAGAATTTACCCGAGGAGGATAAAAATACTCACAAAGGTGGCGGATCAATGAAAGTGGGCGTTGCGGTCGTTGATATAGTGGTCTGAGGATAAGATGGCCGCAACCCTGTTGAGGAGAAGGGGGTGTCATGATGCTCAAGTTAGTATATGAGCAAGAGTGGGGTGAAGCATGAAGAGATACATACCTTGTGATATTGTCAAAATTACTTTATATAGGGTTGAGGCGAGCGTTGTATAGTCCTGGGTTAGCCGTTATGATAGACACTCATTATGATGAGATTGAATGGCCGTTCCAAACCATTAGTATTATAGTCTATTATTGGTATGAGAGGATCCAAAACTATTGGGAGGCTTTGCTAGTTGGGACTTTGAGTAATTGGGCTCTAATTTGTGGCAGACTAGGCTTTTGGCTAGTCCAGATCATAAGCCATCAAGTCTTTAGTTCGAGGCATTCAAAGTGATGACTTCAAATGATGACAAGCAAAAAGGTGATGTCAAACTTATTTTGATAGAAATGATCCATAAAATAATGTTTATGATACTTTTAGTTCGATTATTATCCTAAGAGGATTTGTATTATGTTCCGAGGAGAGTTGTTTTTAAGTTTAATCTTTTGTGGAAAGCGTAGCGAGAAGATAATGTTTTTTCTTCTCAAATAGTGACGTGATTTTGCCAATCTTTTTTAGTTTTGTTCTCGTTGCAAGCTGAGCACACATAGATTTGTAGAGTTGGGTCATTGTAAAAATGATATTGTTCACGTTTGTAAACATGAGTTAATTACAACATGTGACATGCTTAGTGAAATGTCCCAGGTGGAATTCCAAGAGCACTTTGAATAAGACTTAGATGAAAATACATTGTTCAAGATAATGATTTTGATCCCCCTATTGTTCTCTAGGTGTCTCGCTTTATAAGTTTCACTTTCTTGAACTAATGGGCCTCTCTTTGGATGTTCAAGCCCATTAACCCTCTGAGGTCCATATGGCTCATGTGTACCAGGCGTGTGGAGCTGATCGTTTCTTTGCACTGCTCTTTTGTACAAGACGAGTGGAGTCAAGGGTACACAACTCATGCCAAATTCCATCCATACAACTTTATCTCTCAAGCTCATTGAGTCTCTCAAGTATTTAATATATAACCTTGAAAATATTCTAAATAGTTGAACAGTGTTTATATAATAACATGTACTTTTGATATCTTTATGGGTTACAACTTGGCTTAGGTAAAAAGGAGATGTGTTTGGGAGAGTAAACTAAAATTGGAGTTATGTATCCACCCTATTGAACCAAAAAAGGGTTTTGAACAATGCCTCTGAAGTTTTGAAGATAACAAGTATGAAAAAAACAATTGGATATTGTCATACCCCAAATTTTGACTTAAAATATCGACATTCATACGTCGTTTGACCCTGATCGGGCTCTGACTTCACTCATATTTGAATTAACATATTAGAGAGAAGTTTTAATAACCAATTTGAATTACATACTCTATAAAATTTCCCCTGTCTTGCATAATGAAAATGAACTATGCACTATGCAACACATTTTGAATTACATACTAAAACGATTGCAAGTTTTCATCCAATGTAACATGTACTCTATAAATTATAACATAGTCACAGGTATAATTGTACTCTATTTCCCCTGTCTTCCCATGTCTTTTCCTTTCTTTCTTCTTCAAATCTTTTACAGTATTAAACTTTTTGTTCTGCCAAAATAACAATATAATGCATGCTTAAGTAGTGGTCACATATAAACTATAACATAATCACATGTAGCAGCATAGAAAAACTTGCAATGATATCAACAATCATAGAGCAACATACAATAGCAAAACCAAATATTGTTGAACCAAAAGATAAAAAATATGCTCAGAAATGAGCAACAAACCAGAACAATCCAACAAGTTCTTTTTAATTCCTTATGTATTTGTTATTTCTATAGCTAATTGCCCAATTCTTGAGTCTCCTTCCTACAAGAAGCATACCTTCTAAAAACCCATCTAAATTACCAAATTATTATTGGTGCAACAATACAAGTAACTCTATTGCTAAATGCAGACAGTGATAATCTGATTATAATTGTAAGTGATTATTTTCACAGTAACAATCGTATTAAGTATTAACAGTAGGAATGGAGCTAACCTTAGACCATCTTTTGTAGAGCATCAATAGCCAACGTATTTGATGTCACAAATAAAGGATTCCGGGTCATTACTTTTGACACCATTTTCTGATCCGGTCACAGACCCTCGGCAATAACTCTAGTAGCATTATCCTAAACAAAAGACACACCTCATTTCCTTGTATCTGATAATACAATATAAACACACTCAATGAACAAACATACATTCACATAGAAAATTCACAAACCATGTTAGTCATTATTCCGAATAACAAAGCATTCCAAATAACAAAGCATTGGCATCAGTCAACAATACAACATCAACGTGTCGTGCTGCCATTCTGCGACATGCGTCTGAAACTGATTTCCCCTTAGATATAGTGGTCTGAAAACAATAACCAACACAAAACAAGCATTCTACCATGAAGCACAATAAAAGCAAAATCAAAACAATAACCAACACAATACAAAACTCACACTTCATCTCAACCATTTTTTCAACGTGAAAAATCAAATGAAAGAAAAATAAGCAAGGAGATGCGAAACCAAAGATGAAAACAAATACATAATCGAAGATGAAATCAAATAAAAAATGGAAGATGAAGTTGAATACATAAAGATGAATTCGTATACGGAATCGAAGACGAAATCAAATAAAATCGAAGATGGAATTGAATTCGGAATTAAAGAAGTGTTAATTCACCTGTGATTCGCACATTTAGCTTTGCGTCCATGTTTGAACGTTTGCTTCTGGTTAGCTCGAACACATGAGAGAGATAGAGAGAGAGAGAGAGAGAGAGAGAGAGTGTTAAAAGAGTTGAAATGATTTTTGTTTTAGTAGAATATGAATGTGTTTTGATATAGTGTTACCAATGTCCCTTTGTTTCATTGCTATTACACGTACACCCTCCGGTCATTAATATAAGCAAAAAACTACATTCTAAGTTCATTCATTTAATGATGTATGTGATCTATAATAAAGACATAATATTCCATTAAACTTTAAAGTTTGCTGCTATTCGCTGATGTTGCGGTTTAGAGTTGGTATTCCGTTAAACTTTAATTGTTTGAAACTAATTTCATCTACATGCAAGCCGTAATATTCCATGTAAATCATAAATAAAAAGTGTGTGCGCGCGTGTCATTTATTTCTTTACCGCTTTATATATATCCAAAAATGCAAAAAAAAAAAAAATTAGATTAGGGATTATGTGGTGATCCAACGTTACTACAAACAAATTCACGCGCTTTTATTTTTATTGATCCGTTAGTTTAATTTTCATTCATTATTCTAAAACAACAAAAACATTCAAATAACAAAAGTCCCAAAAATATTTTCATAATAAACCTTGATCCAAAATCAAGTGATTCCTTTTTTTTATTTCTTTCTTAATCAAATTTCAATATATTTAATCATACAAGTCATTTTCTTTTAACATAAAAAATACAAACAAAACTTATTTTGTTATTTGGCTTTTCATTTTAAAACTTTTTTCGAAAACTAATAAAAAACACACAACCAATCAAACGTCAATTTCTACTATGAACTACGAGGTTTTGATCCCTCACGGGTAAGTAGGCAAATGACCATGTCTTTTTAAGCAAACAAGTTTATAGCACATTAATTAAATAAAACCAAGAGGTTCTCGTAGAGTACTACGAACATAAAGGGTGCTAATACATTCCCTTTGTGTAACCAAACCTCGAACCCTAAATCTTTTCAAAACATGGGGAGTTTGAACTTTTTTCCCCTTTTCAAATTAAATGTTCAGTCGTGAAATAATTAGTGAGTCAAACGCTAATCAAATAGTCTTTATCTCCAATAAATGACGCAACAGATATGCTAATGTGTGTTTAGGTGTGCAAATACATAGAATTAAATTGTGACTCTCTAAGTCATGTTTTGATTATGGTATATCAGGACTCTAAATGGGTGGGGCCGAGGGTGTTAAAACCCGCCCCACCCCGCCCCGTTGCCATGTCTAGTAACAACTAGTTTAAATCTCTCTCTCTCTCCCCCTCCCTCCGTCCCTCCCTGTACATGCTTAAGGGATCTGAGTTTCTTGCCAGTTTAAACAATATATTGTTGGTTGCTTTAAGGTATTTCTTTTCCCGTATGCCTTGGATCTCCGGTACAAGATGCATGCCATCTCATTACTCTGTCGTGACTTCTAGCTGCCTCTGTATGCAATCCACTGTGTAAATGCAAGACACGCTGCTAGTCTCTCCTCGAAAAAGAGCCCTTCCCCCAATTCCCAGTTTCCCTTGGCATTCATATGAATAAAAGTTCTGAAGAATCGCTTAATAAAATGTGTGTAGAACTTTTATTCGTCACAAGTTTAGCCATATATTTCCCTTTCTTTTGCATGTATCAAATAGAAAAAGATATGACCATTTTATAATGTTTAAAGCTTAAACTTACTTTGCATAGATTTTAGAATACTTGGTAAAATGCCCCTTAACTGTATTGAATTATCTTGGTTGTCCCTTTAATATACTTAGTAAGGAGGTTGTATAAAAAAATAATTTAATTATAAGAAATAATTTTAATTTTTTAACCTTTTGTGATAGAATAAAAATGTTTTTACCATTGGAAAAATGTCAGATATTAAAAAGGTCGGATAATTTTTAGAAAGCATCTGATACAAAAGATAAGCATTGGTGACTTCAAACAAGATTTGAAGAAATGTCAAACCAAAAGTAAAAAAATTAATTAGAAGAGATATCTTATCTTGAAGCTTCTGATGGAATCAAACTCATTGCATCTGAAGATGGCGTCAATAGTCTTGGACACTTTGACCTGATTCGTCTTCTTCTAATGGAATGTCTCTTTCAAACCTTTAATGGTACAATCTGTCTTCTTTTGGCCACGTGCAGAATCAAACATGAAAATTCAAGGATAAAGAGAATGTAACAGATCATTCTATAAGAAGGAAAGGATTTTCGAATGACTATTCAACAACATTATCCATAAGAAGTAAAAGTCTTAACGATTTTGATCAAGCTTCTCAAGGACTTAATTGAAGCGTTGATCCCTCTTAAATAACGAGTCTATTATTCTCTCCTAGATAAGAACCTGACTTCAATCATTTTACAAGTGTCATTACTCTGTATAATTAAATAGCGCAAAAACAGTAAAAAAAAATTCTAAAAAATTTTAATCTTAGAGGGAAAACACTAATTCTAAAATTAGAGTTTTCTCCTAAGCTGAAAACACGATAAGAAGCAAATAAAGTTCTGCTTCTGATGTGATGTTTAGTACTAGATTGCAGCGGATAAAAATAGAGAGAGAGAGAGAGAAAAAAAAAAGAAAGACACAAAGCAATTATACAGGTTCCTTCCACAAACCGGAAGTCAGTCATCCCTTTCACTTCCAAGGAGAGTTCATTAAAATGTAATATCTGATTACAACTGCTCAATGCTAAAACTAGCAAGAGACTTCAAACTACTTAAGCACAACTGCAAGAGATTTCATATGCTCCTGAACACAATCAAGAGACTTCTTATCCTCAAGCACAGCTGCAAGAGACTTCTATTCAAACAGAATTACAAAGAAAAATGTTTGATGCTGAACACTTGATATACAATCAATGGTGTTCACAATACAAATCAGATACAAACTCTTAAGACTCTAAAATTTCTAAGATATAAACTTTGATAAGAAATTCTACGTGAACTTTTGATGCAGAACAATTTCAGCAGAGTTTTGGCGCTTGTAAATTGTTGTATAGTCTTCACTCCTTTATATAGAGGTGTGAAAGAGACGTTGTGAATTGCCAGCACATCAAAATAGAGTCGTTTGAAAGTTTGATCAATCACCAATGATATTTTTCCTGATATGGTTATTATCCTATGAAGGATCAATTTCAAATCCATTCCATGTATGAAGGAACATTGTTGCAGGCATAGTTGTTATCCTTGTCCTGTAGCAGAGACACAAACTGAGTAGTGGAGGTAATGGTTGTACACTTCGTACAATTGTACTTTGTCAATGCTCTTCAAAGAACAAGCATACAATGCCTTCAAATTTATATGAATCACGTGTGTGTTGTTTTAATTTTAAATTTTAACTATTCATTTCCAAGTATACAGGGGCGGATCCACAATATAGGTAAGTGTGGTTTATAGCCACATATAATTGTTAGCATTTTTTCCCTTTTACCATGCCTAAAAATATTGATTATGTACTATATATGTTGTGCTTATATCACATTCCTTTATATTCTACGGTCTATCAGTGGAGGAAGTGCTTTTCTCTTGTACATGTCCTGGGTTCAACTCCCATTACCTTGCAACCTGTAGGAATTGTACCTGCAAAAGAAGGGTCGATGATACACCCTAACCGCTTTGCCATAGTGCTTAATCTGTTGTATATAGTATCGTTTAAATATATAGTATTATAAACCAAAGATAATGAACAGAGAGTTGAATTTTACAGTATACATATGTTGAATTTTACATGTACATGGTGGATGGTTATGTTTATTGTATACATATGTTGAATTTTACATTTCATTATCCTTTGCAAATGTGTTCAACCTATGTGGCCTGCTATGCTAGAGAACGAACAGAGAGTTGGATGTGCATGTTGGTTTGAATTTCTCTCTACTGCATTGGCTCAAGTTCTTCATATACTTTTCGAAAAGAGAACATGAGATGTTTGAGTAACTAATGTTGTCATTGTACTCGGCTTTATATGTATTATCCTTTTCAAAATTTCTAAAATGATATATAATAAGTTCTAAAAAGTTGAAAATAAAAAATGATGAAAAAAATATAGGATTTACTCTCCTATGTATAGAAGCTAAGGACATATTTGGCTCTTGTAACTGTTGTATGTATGTATATTTTAACATACTCTCTTATTATATTGAGTTACATTAGAGGGTGTGTTAAAAGGTGATAAACTGAGCTTGTTTTTGGCTGCTTGCTGGTGGATTTGGAGAGCAAAAAATCTATTATGCTTGGAAAGTGTAACGATTACAAAAAAAAAAAAAAAAATTGGAGCAAGAAACATTGTGGGTTGGATGGATTTGTTAGATCCCCCCGCTGGAATCACCCCTTTGTTGCGGGTTGATGCTCTTTAGGCTCAGTTTGTGAGTACTGAACATTTAATTACGATGGGATTGTGTTTACACCGATTTTTGGTAATGTAAACTTGATTATCCATCAATGGTATCCATCAATGATTTCAGGACATAAATGTCGATCGAGGGTGACAAATGTATTTTTAAAGGGGATCGTTCAAGCCTCGCGGTTTATGACATCACTTCCAGCATTCTTTAAGAACATTAATGTCAGAATTGTTTCCAACATCTTGTAATAACAAGTTGTCTCATGACCACATGATAGAAAATTTCCCAAGTGAGCATGTTAAAAAGAAGAAGAAATAGAATAAAGATGAAAAGAAATGCAAAAGAAAAAGGAAAGTAAAACAAGAACATTGGTATTAAATTGTAGGAATGTAAAGGGTGGTCGGAATCTGTCAATCTCTCCACTCCTGAACCCGTTTGCTCCCATGGCGTAGGTGTTACAGAGTTTTCAGAAGTCAAGAAACCAACCTATTGTTATTATTACAAACTGATATATATATAGGCCTTGTAGAGAAAACTACCACTAAATCCTACGGTCTATATTAAAAGTAGAAATAACTTCCTATAACTTCCTAAGACACTAGGAAATAACTTTCATGCACTAAGACACTAAGAATTAATCTTTGTAGCCCTTCAGTTTTGTTTGTCACCGCATGTTCGACTTTGCCTTATTATTGTTACTAGCACCATGTCCACGTTGAAGCATTCCATATCTTTAGACATTGGATCTTGCATAATCATGTTACATCACGTTACTGTGCCAATAATTTCTTTATTTCTCCAAGGCTCCTCCCACAAAAATGAATCACTTGATAAACTAATGGTTCTCCAAGGCTTCATTAGCCACATGCATGAAATATATTAAATTACTTTGTCGAAAACCCAGCGTGTCGAATTCTGTATGGTCTTGGTCGAAATCTCTTTGCACTTTGCAGCATGTCGAAAGAACACATTTGCCTTGTCGAAGATAGAATCATGAGTTCGACCAAATAGTTCATTTTTGGTGTTAACAGAGGCCTCCCAGAATGTTGTTTCTCGAAAGACATGAGAGGAATAACATTTTGAAACATTAAACAAAATATGAACATTGTATGTTTATGGTCTTCTTCGACCACTTCATAAGAAGTTATTTTTCATCTCTTCAAGCCAAATTCAAATTTAGTATATTGGCTTTAATCAACTTCAAATAAATCACTCAAAAATCAACCGGTAATATATGCATACACCATTCATGGATACATGACTCTGATTGTATCTAAACCAATCATAAAACTTTCAAATATTTATAATCATAATCGACAGAAATGAAATCAGTCGAAAGTTTTGTTTTTATGTGCTCTAATAATTAATGGCAAGTACCATTTTATGAAACAATATCATGTATCAAAGGACAATCTTACATATCCACTCAATTAAATTTAAAATGTTGGCAAAGTATCATATTTTTTATTTGAGCATATAACATTACATTGATAACTTGTATCAAAAAAAAAAAAAAACATTACATTGATAACAAAAGAAATCTTCTTGTTTTTTTTTTCTCGACAAAAGGTCAACAAGAGAATTCAATAAGAAGAATCCTCTGATTGGCTTTAAAATACCGGTCTTTATTAAACATTCAAGCCTTAAATATGATCATGGTTTAAAAACAAAATCATTTTAATTACGGTTTTAAAAACCAAATTTACAGTCATAATATGACTTATTCATCCATAGATTTTTCAGGCGAATGTTAATCATAAAGATTAAATCAACAATTTTAAAACATTAGAGGCCTCTCAAAGGCTAAAACTTTTCAGTTTCAATCTTTGTAAAATATGGCTTAAACAAAACCATTTTTTTTTGTGTGCATATAAAGTGTTGGGTCGCACAAAACATGAAATTGTCCCACTGGGCGTGTCAATTTGTTTACACCAATTTTTGGTAATGTAAACTTCATTATCCATCAATGGTATCCATCAATGATTTCAGGACATAAATGTCGATCGATGGTGACAAATGTATTTTTAAAAGGGATCGTTCAAGCCTCGCGGTTTATGACATCACTTCCAGCAATCTTTAAGAACATTAATGTCAGAATTGTTTCCAACATCTTGTAATAACAAGTTGTCTCATGACAACATGATAGAAAATTTCCCAAGTGAGCATGTTAAAAAGAAGAAGAAATAGAATAAAGATGGAAAGAAATGCAAAAGAAAAAGGAAAGTAAAACAAGAACATTGGTATTAAATTGTAGGAATGTAAAGGGTGGTCGGAATCTGTCAATCTCTCCACTCCTGAACCCGTTTGATCCCATGGCATGGGTGTTACAGAGTTTTCAGAAATCAAGAAACCAACCTATTGTTATTATTACAAACTGATATATATATAGGCCTTGTAGAGAAAACTACCACTAAATCCTACGGTCTATATTAAAAGTAGAAATAACTTCCTATAACTTTCTAAGACACTAGGAAATAACTTTCATGCACTAAGACACTAAGAATTAATCTTCAAAGCCCTTCCGTCTTGTTTGTCACCGCATGTTCGACTTTACCTTATTATTGTTACTAGCACCATGTCCACGTTGAAGCATTCCATATCTTTAGACATTGGATCTTGCATAATCATGTTACATCACGTTACTGTGACAATAATTTCTTTATTTCTCCAAGGCTCCTCCCACAAAAGTGAATCATTTGATAAACTAATGGTTCTCCAAGGCTTCATTAGCCAGATGCATGAAATATATTAAATTACTTTGTCGAAAACACAGCGTGTCGAAGTCTGTATGCTCTTGGTCGAAATCTCTTTGCACTTTGCAGCATGTCGAAAGAACCTATTTACCTTGTCGAAAATAGAATCATGAGTTCGACCAAATAGTTCATTTTTGATGTTAACAGATTGTTTGTTTTTTTAATTTGAAGGATTGCGATGGGATTGTTATTAAGTTAGGTGGTGATAATGTAGTATGATAATTATTCACGGAGATAGAAATAATTTTGTGGGTAAGTCAATTCTTTTAATGTATAAATTTATAATTTTATATTAGTTAATTTGGGTGACTATTAACTTTTTATTTATGGAACATGTTATAAACTGATGTTTTAAGGATGTTATATTCCACACATGCATAAAAATTGGTGAGAGATATAGCATTATATATATAATAATTAAAAACAAATAAATATTCATAAAAGTTTGTTGCCTTAGTGGCTAGGAATTCATTGAAGGTTGGTTCGGTTCCCTTTGACGTTTTTTAATAAATCTTTTAAAAAACAAATAGAAAATTAACAAAAAAATGGCATGCCTGATTCAAACTAGGAATAGAAAGGTACTTGATTTCTTAGGTTATCTGCTTGTATATATAATATTACTTCAAACTCTAATATGTATACATATACTTATTAAAAATTATTTTACTAAGATTTTGGATGGGGCGTGATCCACTCTAACCCATGAGTGGTTCCGCCACGGATGATAATATTATTAAGATATGAGATCATTTTCACTATTTGAACAACGGAAGATTATAGTTGCACCAACAAAAAACTCATAATATTTTTTTTTTGGGACCCCTTTATAAGGACCCAACAAATAATTTATTCTGCCAATTGATAATAATTTCAAAGTTTTACAACAATAATTTACCAAACAACTTTTAACTTTAAAAGAGTGAGGATCCACCTTTGATCCATTTTTTTAGGTTCTTCACATTGGAAGCACTAAGTTTCCTTTATTCAAATTTGAAACTCGAAATATAAATAAAGCACGCAAAGACATAAACATCGATGCTTAAATTGGAATTGGATCCACCATCACGTCTTTAATGTATGTTTTCATCAGTCCTTCAGCATGTGTGTAGTTATCTTTATCTGTGTAAAACACATCCATAAAACGCGAAAAATTGAGAGCGCGAGTTAGAAAATCCATTGGAACTTCGGTTGGCCTAAGACAATCTCTGTTTATATCTTTCCAAGCTATTGCAACTCCTTTTTGGCATTCTTGAATACCAGCTTCCCTAGACATACCATGATGCTTTTTATAACAATCCAACAATGAGCAAACATGTCCCCTTTTTTGTTCAAACTGTAAAATAAGAAATAACCATGCAAGTATTTATACCATGTCAAATAAAAAGTAGTATATTAAGAAGGAAATAATTTCAATAATTAATATAGATACCTCAGTGGACACAATTTCATCCATTAGCCTACATATATTTGCAGCACCATTAACAATTTTTGGCTCATTTGTTACCCATTTGAAAATGTTTTCAGTGACTTTGTCTCCCATGCCAATGTAAGAAGCTAATATTAGCAAACTGTAACAACATGATGTTCTTGATACGCGCATGTACTCTTCTGTTGTTGGTATATAGTTTTCGTTCAACCATCTAGCCTCAGTCATATAGGCTTGGACTGCCTTTTTAAACTACCATCATCATCATGCAATACAATTGAATTATGAGCATACTGTTGATTAATAATTAATAATTAAAAGATATTTCATTTATTAAGTAATAAAGGCTACTACATACTACTTACGCACTCATTTGTACTCTTTCTGTTTCATTTTAATTGTCACTTACAATTTTTTATATGTTTCAAAATAATCATTACTTTACAATATCAATGTAATATTATTTTTTATTCATTAATATACCCTTATTTATTGAATTCTACCTTACTTAATTAATCCACTAACTACTATTAATAAGGGTGTTTTATTGAATGATACTAATTTTAACATTAAAATAAAATCAACTTATCATGGAGTAATTATTAATGTGTTTAGCAAAGAGCAATTAAATTACTACTCTCACGTTCTTTTTGTAGAATAATTTTGTTTCTATTTAACTATCAAAGTTCAATGCAATATTAAATGTTGTTTTTTCAATATTACCCTTAATTATTTATTACAAAGAGAGAAATATATGAAACAATATATTAAATGAATGAGGCTATTATTGGAAATTGATAAATTATTGTATCAGAAGTAGTTATATTTATTGATTGTATTGATTTATGTAAAATGTTAAAAAGTGAAAATTAAAAAGGAACGGAGGTAGTATGTTCAAACAAACTGAAATGTTAAATTTCTCAACTTCACAATGTTAAATTGGTACCTCTTTTGTGTGGATTTTTATTTTCTCAATTATAAATCCTATTTGCCTATAAAAAATACTTCAATTTAAGTATAGAAAAGGCACAAACTCATACTTCTTTTTTGTAGTAGTTGAGGATGTACTCCCTTCCTTCTTCGATCATTGCTTGCTCTATTTCTTCGTAAACGTTCCAGAACGATTTATAAAGTAATTTCATGTAATCTGGAAGATCATCCGAGACGATAACATCCCACCTGAAAATCAATTTCGTTGCAATCACTTTCATTTTTTCTTAAAAAAAATATACGGAAAATTAAATGTGATGGATCTATGAATATGTCAATAAACCTTTCAATTGCCTCGGTAAAACGTTCAAGTTCATCAATGGTTCCATATGAATCATATGTATCATCAATGAGTGATAACATGACGTTTATTTTCGGTAACATTTTCCTTGCTCGAGAATATTGCGGCTCAAAATATACGGTCAAAGTCCAAAAGCAACATTCCACAATTCTGTCTCGTGCATAAGGTAGTTTGCTAGAAAAATCCAATTCCTTCCACCATCTTTAAAGACAACAAACAATTTTGTTATTACAAGGATTGTTCTTTGAAATATTCTTTTTAATTTGGTTTTGTTACAAAAAGATTGAAGGGTGTGATCAAAGTACTTACTTGGAAATGTTTCCAAATTCTTTTTGATGTAGGCTTTGGAGCAAATTGAAATCTAATTTAGAGAAAGTGAGTAGTATTTCATCATGGGAAGGATCTTGCTCATAGATAGAAATGTACCGTCGTGCCTCTAGCCTAGGCAAGCTCTTGTGGAGAGCCTGCCTTAAAGCATATTTGACTTGTGCTGCAAGAGAATGGCTCGATTCGGTAGCAATGAACTCAAGGTGCGTGGAAGTAAAAGCCAATGCCTCTTCCAAAATGTCTTCTCCATGAACAATCAAATGTGAGGCTTCATACAAGCTTAACATCCCTTCGACATCCATGATAAGTGTTTCGTTAAAGTTTCCTTGCTCATCTTTAAACTTGGTGAACACATCTAGCGAGTTTATAAAAACAAAAAGAAAAGAAAAACCATTAGATTCACACAAGAAAATCATTGCATTCCTGAAAAGAAATACTGACTATTCTCTCTAGTCTCAAAAATAAATAACGATTTTCTGAATAACAGATGTATCTGATCTCAAAATTTAATTCTTGACGCTATGTATTAGAGACGAAAAAAGATTTGAGTTATGCATGCTTTTTGTGAACCTAGTGTTTTTCACATTTTTCATCATTACTTAGAGTTAAGAGAGATCCTAACAATTGATTAAAGAGAAAGCAACAAATGTAAATAAGTACGAGTTATATCCATTCATACTTGGTGAAACGTAAAATCCATGTTGCCTCAACACCCTAAATAGCACAGCAAGAGAAAAAAGGTTGTCTTCAAGAATTATTTCTCCATTTTCAACATAACTTTTGTGGATATGTTGCAGAACTTCATCAATCTCTTTTTCAAAATGATAACTCAAACCCAAACGGCATATTGAATCAATCAGTTTAACTTTCTCAAAAGGTTTCTCTGATTTTGCAACAAGCATATTTCTTACATGACTTTTAAGTGTATCAATTTGTGTTACAATATTCTGATCAAGTTCCTGCAAGTGTTTGAAAATAAAATTTTCAATTAGTAAGAAAATTTATCTAATTATAAAATGACAAGGCTAATCATTGTTCGAATAGATGAACTATAGAAATGAATAAGGAACATATATACCATAGATTCTGAAGCATATTGAATGAAATATTCCCCCCAAATGTTAGGGTGATAATCTGCCAGATTTCTTTGCTTGGTTTCAGGATTGGAGTTACTTAGAGTAGACATCCCTAATGAAATGAATGAATGCTTTAATTTATTAATAGCTCTATTTCTTCAACTCTAAGGTTTTGGGATGGAAAATAAAGTGTCTACTACATAGATATTTATAGTAAACATATTATTTTTTTAATTACATATTTAAGCATATTTTATAAGAATAAGTAACGTGCATGATTCTCTGTTTTTGACAAAAAATGCATGTCTTATTTTAACGTAAAATAAGGCGAGCTGTCGGTCTGCGCTCGCAATTAAATCTTTAACGGTATGTTTTATAAGAATACATCATTATTGATTTTTTTTTAGAGGATAATCATCATTCATTTTAAATAAAATATTTGTAGGGCTATATTATAATTTAAATTACGGCACATGTATGTGTATATGTATAAGTAAATATAATGTAAATTTCATTCAATAATTTATTCAAGGTGAGCTGTCGGTGTGCGCTCGCAAAATTTGTAATTTTGAAACACGTGATGATTCGGAAATATATCTATAACTATAAATAAATAATATTACCTCTCCGTAGGTGTGTATGAGAATACGTTAAATCGGTCTACAAAGGCCTACGTCCAACGATGGATCTAGAAATTTTGAGCACTGTAGACAACATATATTTTTTAGTTTTTAAAGAAAAAGTATAGATATACATCATAATTGTTCTATGTGGTTTTCATATCATATAAATATTGAATGATTTTCCAATTTTCAATGTCAATAAAATTATATTTTATTCTTAATAATATTCGTTAAGAACAAACAAAAGAATTTACCCGAGGAGGATAAAAATACTCACAAAGGTGGCGGATCAATGAAAGTGGGCGTTGCGGTCGTTGATATAGTGGTCTGAGGATAAGATGGCCGCAACCCTGTTGAGGAGAAGGGGGTGTCATGATGCTCAAGTTAGTATATGAGCAAGAGTGGGGTGAAGCATGAAGAGATACATACCTTGTGATATTGTCAAAATTACTTTATATAGGGTTGAGGCGAGCGTTGTATAGTCCTGAGTTAGCCGTTATGATAGACACTCATTATGATGAGATTGAATGGCCGTTCCAAACCATTAGTATTATAGTCTATTATTGGTATGAGAGGATCCAAAACTATTGGGAGGCTTTGCTAGTTGGGACTTTGAGTAATTGGGCTCTAATTTGTGGCAGACTAGGCTTTTGGCTAGTCCAGATCATAAGCCATCAAGTCTTTAGTTCGAGGCATTCAAAGTGATGACTTCAAATGATGACAAGCAAAAAGGTGATGTCAAACTTATTTTGATAGAAATGATCCATAAAATAATGTTTATGATACTTTTAGTTCGATTATTATCCTAAGAGGATTTGTATTATGTTCCGAGGAGAGTTGTTTTTAAGTTTAATCTTTTGTGGAAAGCGTAGCGAGAAGATAATGTTTTTTCTTCTCAAATAGTGACGTGATTTTGCCAATCTTTTTTAGTTTTGTTCTCGTTGCAAGCTGAGCACACATAGATTTGTAGAGTTGGGTCATTGTAAAAATGATATTGTTCACGTTTGTAAACATGAGTTAATTACAACATGTGACATGCTTAGTGAAATGTCCCAGGTGGAATTCCAAGAGCACTTTGAATAAGACTTAGATGAAAATACATTGTTCAAGATAATGATTTTGATCCCCCTATTGTTCTCTAGGTGTCTCGCTTTATAAGTTTCACTTTCTTGAACTAATGGGCCTCTCTTTGGATGTTCAAGCCCATTAACCCTCTGAGGTCCATATGGCTCATGTGTACCAGGCGTGTGGAGCTGATCGTTTCTTTGCACTGCTCTTTTGTACAAGGCGAGTGGAGTCAAGGGTACACAACTCATGCCAAATTCCATCCATACAACTTTATCTCTCAAGCTCATTGAGTCTCTCAAGTATTTAATATATAACCTTGAAAATATTCTAAATAGTTGAACAGTGTTTATATAATAACATGTACTTTTGATATCTTTATGGGTTACAATTTGGCTTAGGTAAAAAGGAGATGTGTTTGGGAGAGTAAACTAAAATTGGAGTTATGTATCCACCCTATTGAACCAAAAAAGGGTTTTGAACAATGCCTCTGAAGTTTTGAAGATAACAAGTATGAAAAAAACAATTTGATATTGTCATACCCCAAATTTTGACTTAAAATATCGACATTCATACGTCGTTTGACCCTGATCGGGCTCTGACTTCACTCATATTTGAATTAACATATTAGAGAGAAGTTTTAATAACCAATTTGAATTACATACTCTATAAAATTTCCCCTGTCTTGCATAATGAAAATGAACTATGCACTATGCAACACATTTTGAATTACATACTAAAACGATTGCAAGTTTTCATCCAATGTAACATGTACTCTATAAATTATAACATAGTCACAGGTATAATTGTACTCTATTTCCCCTGTCTTCCCATGTCTTTTCCTTTCTTTCTTCTTCAAATCTTCTCACATCCTTTTACAGTATTAAACTTTTTGTTCTGCCAAAATAACAATATAATGCATGCTTAAGTAGTGGTCACATATAAACTATAACATAATCACATGTAGCAGCATAGAAAAACTTGCAATGATATCAACAATCATAGAGCAACATACAATAGCAAAACCAAATATTGTTGAACCAAAAGATAAAAAATATGCTCAGAAATGAGCAACAAACCAGAACAATCCAACAAGTTCTTTTTAATTCCTTATGTATATGTTATTTCTATAGCTAATTGCCCAATTCTTGAGTCTCCTTCCTACAAGAAGCATACCTTCTAAAAACCCATCTAAATTACCAAATTATTATTGGTGCAACAATACAGGTAACTCTATTGCTAAATGCAGACAGTGATAATCTGATTATAATTGTAAGTGATTATTTTCACAGTAACAATCGTATTAAGTATTAACAGTAGGAATGGAGCTAACCTTAGACCATCTTTTGTAGAGCATCAATAGCCAACGTATTTGATGTCACAAATAAAGGATTCCGGGTCATTACTTTTGACACCATTTTCTGATCCGGTCACAGACCCTCGGCAATAACTCTAGTAGCATTATCCTAAACAAAAGACACACCTCATTTCCTTGTATCTGATAATACAATATACACACACTCAATGAACAAACATACATTCACATAGAAAATTCACAAACCATGTTAGTCATTATTCCAAATAACAAAGCATTGGCATCAGTCAACAATACAACATCAACGTGTCGTGCTGCCATTCTGCGACATGCGTCTGAAACTGATTTCCCCTTAGATATAGTGGTCTGAAAACAATAACCAACACAAAACAAGCATTCTACCATGAAGCACAATAAAAGAAAAATCAAAACAATAACCAACACAATACAAAACTCACACTTCATCTCAACCATTTTTTCAACTTGAAAAATCAAATGAAAGAAAAATAAGCAAGGAGATGCGAAACCAAAGATGAAAACAAATACATAATCGAAGATGAAATCAAATAAAAAATGGAAGATGAAGTTGAATACATAAAGATGAATTCGTATACGGAATCGAAGACGAAATCAAATAAAATCGAAGATGGAATTGAATTCGGAATTAAAGAAGTGTTAATTCACCTGTGATTCGCACATTTAGCTTTGCGGCCATGTTTGAACGTTTGCTTCTGGTTAGCTCGAACACATGAGAGAGATATATAGATAGAGAGAGAGAGAGAGAGAGAGAGAGAGAGAGAGTGTTAAAAGAGTTGAAATGTTTTTTGTTTTAGTAGAATATGAATGTGTTTTGATATAGTGTTACCAATGTCCCTTTGTTTCATTGCTATTACACGTACACCCTCCGGTCATTAATATAAGCAAAAAACTACATTCTAAGTTCATTCATTTAATGATGTATGTGATCTATAATAAAGACATAATATTCCGTTAAACTTTAAAGTTTGCTGCTATTCGCTGATGTTGCGGTTTAGAGTTGGTATTCCGTTAAACTTTAATTGTTTGAAACTAATTTCATCTACATGCAAGCCGTAATATTCCATGTAAATCATAAATAAAAAGTGTGTGCGCGTGTGTCATTTATTTCTTTACCGCTTTATATATATCCAAAAATGCAAAAAAAAAAAAAAATTAGATTAGGGATTATGTGGTGATCCAACGTTACTACAAACAAATTCACGCGCTTTTATTTTTATTGATCCGTTAGTTTAATTTTCATTCATTATTCTAAAACAACAAAAACATTCAAATAACAAAAGTCCCAAAAATATTTTCATAATAAACCTTGATCCAAAATCAAGTGATTCCTTTTTTTTATTTCTTTCTTAATCAAATTTCAATATATTTAATCATACAAGTCATTTTCTTTTAACATAAAAAATACAAACAAAACTTATTTTGTTATTTGGCTTTTCATTTTAAAACTTTTTTCGAAAACTAATAAAAAACACACAACCAATCAAACGTCAATTTCTACTCTGAACTACGAGGTTTTGATCCCTCACGGGTACGTAGGCAAATGACCATGTCTTTTTAAGCAAGCAAGTTTATAGCACATTAATTAAATAAAACCAAGAGGTTCTCGTAGAGTACTACGAACATAAAGGGTGCTAATACATTCCCTTTGTGTAACCAAACCTCGAACCCTAAATCTTTTCAAAACATGGGGAGTTTGAACTTTTTTCCCCTTTTCAAATTAAATGTTCAGTCGTGAAATAATTAGTGAGTCAGACGCTAATCAAATAGTCTTTATCTCCAATAAATGACGCAACAGATATGCTAATGTGTGTTTAGGTGTGCAAATACATAGAATTAAATTGTGACTCTCTAAGTCATGTTTTGATTATGGTATATCAGGACTCTAAATGGGTGGGGCCGAGGGTGTTAAAACCCGCCCCACCCCGCCCCGTTGCCATGTCTAGTAACAACTAGTTTAAATCTCTCTCTCTCTCCCCCTCCCTCCGTCCCTCCCTGCACATGCTTAAGGGGTCTGAGTTTCTTACCAGTTTAAACAACATATTGTTGGTTGCTTTAAGGTATTTCTCTTCCCGTATGCCTTGGATCTCCGGTACAAGATGCATGCCATCTCATAACTCTGTCGTGACTTCTAGCTGCCTCTGTATGCAATCCACTGTGTAAATGCAAGACACGCTGCTAGTCTCTCCTCGAAAAAGAGCCCTTCCCCCAATTCCCAGTTTCCCTTGGCTTTCATATGAATAAATGTTCTGAAGAATCGCTTAATAAAATGTGTGTAGAACTTTTATTCGTCACAAGTTTAGCCATATATTTCCCTTTCTTTTGCATGTATCAAATAGAAAAAGATATGACCATTTTATAATGTTTAAAGCTTAAACTTACTTTGCATAGATTTTAGAATACTTGGTAAAATGCCCCTTAACTGTATTGAATTATCTTGGTTGTCCCTTTAATATACTTAGTAAGGAGGTTGTATAAAAAAATAATTTAATTATAAGAAATAATTTTAATTTTTTAACCTTTTGTGATAGAATAAAAATGTTTTTACCTTAGGAAAAATGTCAGATATTAAAAAGGTCGGATAATTTTTAGAAAGCATCTGATACAAAATATAAGCATTGGTGACTTCAAACAAGATTTGAAGAAATGTCAAACCAAAAGTAAAAAAATTAATTAGAAGAGATATCTTATCTTGAAGCTTCTGATGGAATCAAACTCATTGCATCTGAAGATGGCGTCAATAGTCTTGGACACTTTGACCTGATTCGTCTTCTTCTAATGGAATGTCGCTTTCAAACCTTTAATGGTACAATATGTCTTCTTTTGGCCACGTGTAGAATCAAACATGAAAATTCAAGGATAAAGAGAATGTAACATATCATTCTATAAGAAGGAAAGGATTTTCGAATGACTATTCAACAACATTATCCATAAGAAGTAAAAGTCTTAACGATTTTGATCAGGCTTCTCAAGGACTTAATTGAAGCGTTGATCCCTCTTAAATAACGAGTCTATTATTCTCTCCTAGACAAGAACCTGACTTCAATCATTTTACAAGTGTCATTACTCTGTATAATTAAATAGCGCAAAAACAGTTAAAAAAATTCTAAAAAATTTTAATCTTAGAGGGAAAACACTAATTCTAAAATTAGAGTTTTCTCCTAAGCTGAAAACACGATAAGAAGCAATTAAAGTTCTGCTTCTGATGTGATGTTTAGTACTAGATTGCAGCGGATAAAAACAGAGAGAGAGAGAGAAAAAAAGAAGAAAGACACAAAGCAATTATACAGGTTCCTTCCACAAACCGGAAGTCAATCATCCCTTTCACTTCCAAGGAGAGTTCATTAAAATGTAATATCTGATTACAACTGCTCAATGCTAAAACTAGCAAGAGACTTCAAACTACTTAAGCACAACTGCAAGAGATTTCATATGCTCCTGAACACAATCAAGAGACTTCTTATCCTCAAGCACAGCTGCAAGAGACTTCTATTCAAACAGAATTACAAAGAAAAATGTTTGATGCTGAACACTTGATATACAATCAATGGTGTTCACAATACAAATCAGATACAAACTCTTAAGACTCTAAAATTTCTAAGATATAAACTTTGATAAGAAATTCTACGTGAACTTTTGATGCAGAAAAATTTCAGCAGAGTTTTGGCGCTTGTAAATTGTTGTATAGTCTTCACTCCTTTATATAGAGGTGTGAAAGAGACGTTGTGAATTGCCAGCACATCAAAATAGAGTCGTTTGAAAGTTTGATCAATCACCAATGATATTTTTCCTGATATGGTTATTATCCTATGAAGGATCAATTTCAAATCCATTCCATGTATTAAGGAACATTGTTGCAGGCATAGTTGTTATCCTTGTCCTGTAGCAGAGACACAAACTGAGTAGTGGAGGTAATGGTTGTACACTTCGTACAATTGTACTTTGTTAATGCTCTTCAAAGAACAAACATCCAATGCCTTCAAATTTATTTGAATCACGTGTGTGTGGTTTTAATTTTAAATTTTAACTATTCATTTCCAAGTATACAGGGGCGGATCCACAATATAGGTAAGTGTGGTTTATAGCCACATATAATTGTTAGCATTTTTTCCCTTTTACCATGCCTAAAAATATTGATTATGTACTATATATGTTGTGCTTATATCACATTCCTTTATATTCTACGGTCTATCAGTGGAGGAAGTGCTTTTCTCTTGTACATGTCCTGGGTTCAACTCCCATTACCTTGCAACCTGTAGGAATTGTACCTGCAAAAGAAGGGTCGATGATACACCCTAACCGCTTTGCCATAGTGCTTAATCTGTTGTATATAGTATCGTTTAAATATATAGTATTATAAACCAAAGATAATGAACAGAGAGTTGAATTTTACAGTATACATATGTTGAATTTTACATGTACATGGTGGATGGTTATGTTTATTGTATACATATGTTGAATTTTACATTTCATTATCCTTTGCAAATGTGTTCAACCTATGTGGCCTGCTATGCTAGAGAACGAACAGAGAGTTGGATGTGCATGTTGGTTTGAATTTCTCTCTACTGCATTGACTCAAGTTCTTCATATACTTTTCGAAAAGAGAACATGAGATGTTTGAGTAACTAATGTTGTCATTGTACTCAGCTTTATATGTATCATCCTTTTCAAAATTTCTAAAATGATATATAATAAGTTCTAAAAAGTTGAAAATAAAAAATGATGAAAAAAATATAGGATTTATTCTCCTATGTATAGAAGCTAAGGACATATTTGGCTCTTGTAACTGTTGTATGTATGTATATTTTAACATACTCTCTTATTATATTGAGTTACATTAGAGGGTGTGTTAAAAGGTGATAAACTGAGCTTGTTTTTGGCTGCTTGCTGGTGGATTTGGAGAGCAAGAAATCTATTATGCTTGGAAAGTGTAACGATCACAAAAAAAAAAAAAAAAAAAAATTGGAGCAAGAAACATTGTGGGTTGGATGGATTTGTTAGATCCCCCCGCTGGAATCACTCCTTTGTTGCGGGCTGATGCTCTTTAGGCTCAGTTTGTGAGTACTGAACATTTAATTACGATGGGATTGTGTTTACACCGATTTTTGGTAATGTAAACTTCATTATCCATCAATAGTATCCATCAATGATTTCAGGACATAAATGTCGATCGAGGGTGACAAATGTATTTTTAAAGGGGATCGTTCAAGACTCGCGGTTTATGACATCACTTCCGGCATTCTTTAAGAACATTAATGTCAGAATTGTTTCCAATATCTTGTAGTAACAAGTTGTCTCATGACCACATGATAGAAAATTTCCCAAGTGAGCATGTTAAAAAGAAGAAGAAATAGAATAAAGATGAAAAGAAATGCAAAAGAAAAAGGAAAGTAAAACAAGAACATTGGTATTAAATTGTAGGAATGTAAAGGGTGGTCGGAATCTGTCAATCTCTCCACTCCTGAACCCGTTTGCTCCCATGGTGTGGGTGTTACAGAGTTTTCAGAAGTCAAGAAACCAACCTATTGTTATTATTACAAACTGATATATATAGGCCTTGTAGAGAAAACTAATACTAAATCCTACGGTCCTTATTAAAAGTAGAAATAACTTCCTATAACTTCCTAAGACACTAGGAAATAACTTTCATGCACTAAGACACTAAGAATTAATCTTCATAGCCCTTCAGTCTTGTTTGTCACCGCATGTTCGACTTTGCCTTATTATTGTTACTAGCACCATGTCCACGTTGAAGCATTCCATATCTTTAGACATCGGATCTTGCATAATCATGTTACATCACGTTACTGTGCCAATAATTTCTTTATTTCTCCAAGGCTCCTCCCACAAAAATGAATCACTTGATAAACTAATGGTTCTCCAAGGCTTCATTAGCCACATGCATGAAATATATTAAATTACTTTGTCGAAAACACAGCGTGTCGAATTCTGTATGGTCTTGGTCGAAATCTCTTTGCACTTTGCAGCATGTCGAAAGAACACATTTACCTTGTCGAAAATAGAATCATGAGTTCGACCAAATAGTTCATTTTTGGTGTTAACAGAGGCCTCCTAGAATGTTGTTTCTCGAAAGACATGAGAGGAATAACATTTTGAAACATTAAACAAAATATGAACATTGTATGTTTATGGTCTTCTTCGACCACTTCATAAGAAGTTATTTTTCATCTCTTCAAGCCAAATTCAAATTTAGTATATTGGCTTTAATGAACTTCAAATAAATCACTCAAAAATCAACCGGTAATATATGCATACACCATTCATGGATACATGACTTTGATTGTATCTAAACCAATCATAAAACTTTCAAATATTTATAATCATAATCGACAGAAATGAAATCAGTCGAAAGTTTTGTTTTTATGTGCTCTAATAATTAATGGCAAGTACCATTTTATGAAACAATATCATGTATCAAAGGACAATCTTACATATCCACTCAATTAAATTTAAAATGTTGGCCAAGTATCATTTTTTTTATTTGAGCATATGACATTACATTGATAACTTGTATAAAAAAAAAAAAAAAACATTACATTGATAACAAAAGAAATCTTGTTTTTTTTTTTCTCGACAAAAGGTCAACAAGAGAATTCAATAAGAAGAATCCTCTGATTGGCTTTAAAATACCGGTCTTTATTAAACATTCAAGCCTTAAATATGATCATGGTTTAAAAACAAAATCATTTTAATTACGGTTTTAAAAACCAAATTTACAGTCATAATATGACTTATTCATCCATAGATTTTTCAGGCGAATCTTAATCATAAAGATTAAATCAACAATTTTAAAACATTAGAGGCCTCTCAAAGGCTAAAACTTTTCAGTTTCAATCTTTGTAAAATATGGCTTAAACAAAACCATTTTTTTTTGTGTGCATATAAAGTGTTGGGTCGCACAAAACTTGAAATTGTTCCACTGGGCGTGCCAATTTGTTTACACTAATTTTTGGTAATGTAAACTTCATTATCCATCAATGGTATCCATCAATGATTTCAGGACATAAATGTCGATCGATGGTGACAAATGTATTTTTAAAAGGGATCGTTCAAGCCTCGCGGTTTATGACATCACTTCCAGCATTCTTTAAGAACATTAATGTCAGAATTGTTTCCAACATCTTGTAATAACAAGTTGTCTCATGACAACATGATAGAAAATTTCCCAAGTGAGCATGTTAAAAAGAAGAAGAAATAGAATAAAGATGGAAAGAAATGCAAAAGAAAAAGGAAAGTAAAACAAGAACATTGGTATTAAATTGTAGGAATGTAAAGGGTGGTCGGAATCTGTCAATCTCTCCACTCCTGAACCCGTTTGCTCCCATGGCATGGGTGTTACAGAGTTTTCAGAAATCAAGAAACCAACCTATTGTTATTATTACAAACTGATATATATATAGGCCTTGTAGAGAAAACTACCACTAAATCTTACGGTCTATATTAAAAGTAGAAATAACTTCCTATAACTTCCTAAGACACTAGGAAATAACTTTCATGCACTAAGACACTAAGAATTAATCTTCAAAGCCCTTCCGTCTTGTTTGTCACCGCATGTTCGACTTTACCTTATTATTGTTACTAGCACCATGTCCACGTTGAAGCAATCCATATCTTTAGACATTGGATCTTGCATAATCATGTTACATCACGTTACTGTGCCAATAATTTCTTTATTTCTCCAAGGCTCCTCCCACAAAAATGAATCATTTGATAAACTAATGGTTCTCCAAGGCTTCATTAGCCACATGCATGAAATATATTAAATTACTTTGTCGAAAACACAGCGTGTCGAAGTCTGTATGCTCTTGGTCGAAATCTCTTTGCACTTTGCAGCATGTCGAAAGAACCTATTTGCCTTGTCAAAAATAGAATCATGAGTTCGACCAAATAGTTCATTTTTGATGTTAACAGATTGTTTGTTTTTTTAATTTGAAGGATTGCGATGGGATTGTTATTAAGTTAGGTGGTGATAATGTAGTATGATAATTATTCACGGAGATAGAAATAATTTTGTGGGTAAGTCAATTCTTTTAATGTATAAATTTATAATTTTATATTAGTTAATTTGGGTGACTATTAACTTTTTATTTATGGAACATGTTATAAACTGATGTTTTAAGGATGTTATATTCCACACATGCATAAAAATTGGTGAGAGATATAGCATTAGATATATAATAATTAAAAACAAATAAATATTCATAAAAGTTTGTTGCCTTAGTGGCTAGGAATTCATTGAAGGTTGGTTCGGTTCCCTTTGACGTTTTTTAATAAATCTTTTAAAAAACAAATAGAAAATTAACAAAAAAATGGTATGCCTGATTCAAACTAGGAATAGAAAGGTACTTGATTTTTTAGGTTATCTGCTTGTATATATAATATTACTTCAAACTCTAATATGTATACATATACTTATTAAAAATTATTTTACTAAGATTTTGGATGGGGCGTGATCCACTCTAACCCATGAGTGGTTCCGCCACGGATGATAATATTATTAAGATATGAGATCATTTTCACTATTTGAACAACGGAAGATTATAGTTGCACCAACGAAAAACTCATAATATATTTTTTTTGGGACCCCTTTATAAGGACCCAACAAATAATTTATTCTGCCAATTGATAATAATTTCAAATTTTACAACAATAATTTACCAAACAGCTTTTAACTTTAAAAGAGTGAGGATCCACCTTTGATCCATTTTTTTAGGTTCTTCACATTGGAAGCACTAAGTTTCCTTTATTCAAATTTGAAACTCGAAATATAAATAAAGCACGCAAAGACATAAACATCGATGCTTAAATTGGAATTGGATCCACCATCACGTTTTTAATGTATGTTTTCATCAGTCCTTCAGCATGTGTGTAGTTATCTTTATCTGTGTAAAACACATCCATAAAACGCGAAAAATTGAGAGCGCGAGTTAGAAAATCCATTGGAACTTCGGTTGGCCTAAGACAATCTCTGTTTATATCTTTCCAAGCTATTGCAACTCCTTTTTGGCATTCTTGAATACCAGCTTCCCTAGACATACCATGATGCTTTTTATAACAATCCAACAATGAGCAAACATGTCCCCTTTTTTGTTCAAACTGTAAAATAAGAAATAACCATGCAAGTATTTATACCATGTCAAATAAAAAGTAGTATATTAAGAAGGAAATAATTTCAATAATTAATATAGATACCTCAGTGGACACAATTTCATCCATTAGCCTACATATATTTGCAGCACCATTAACAATTTTTGGCTCATTTGTTACCCATTTGAAAATGTTTTCAGTGACTTTGTCTCCCATGCCAATGTAAGAAGCTAATATTAGCAAACTGTAACAACATGATGTTCTTGATACGCGCATGTACTCTTCTGTTGTTGGTATATAGTTTTCGTTCAACCATCTAGCCTCAGTCATATAGGCTTGGACTGCCTTTTTAAACTACCATCATCATCATGCAATACAATTGAATTATGAGCATACTGTTGATTAATAATTAATAATTAAAAGATATTTCATTTATTAAGTAATAAAGGCTACTACATACTACTTACGCACTCATTTGTACTCTTTCTGTTTCATTTTAATTGTCACTTACAATTTTTTATATGTTTCAAAATAATCATTACTTTACAATATCAATGTAATATTATTTTTTATTCATTAATATACCCTTATTTATTGAATTCTACCTTACTTAATTAATCCACTAACTACTATTAATAAGGGTGTTTTATTGAATGATACTAATTTTAACATTAAAATAAAATCAACTTATCATGGAGTAATTATTAATGTGTTTAGCAAAGAGCAATTAAATTACTACTCTCACGTTCTTTTTGTAGAATAATTTTGTTTCTATTTAACTATCAAAGTTCAATGCAATATTAAATGTTGTTTTTTCAATATTACCCTTAATTATTTATTACAAAGAGAGAAATATATGAAACAATATATTAAATGAATGAGGCTATTATTGGAAATTGATAAATTATTGTATCAGAAGTAGTTATATTTATTGATTGTATTGATTTATGTAAAATGTTAAAAAGTGAAAATTAAAAAGGAACGGAGGTAGTATGTTCAAACAAACTGAAATGTTAAATTTCTCAACTTCACAATGTTAAATTGGTACCTCTTTTGTGTGGATTTTTATTTTCTCAATTATAAATCCTATTTGCCTATAAAAAATACTTCAATTTAAGTATAGAAAAGGCACAAACTCATACTTCTTTTTTGTAGTAGTTGAGGATGTACTCCCTTCCTTCTTCGATCATTGCTTGCTCTATTTCTTCGTAAACGTTCCAGAACGATTTATAAAGTAATTTCATGTAATCTGGAAGATCATCCGAGACGATAACATCCCACCTGAAAATCAATTTCGTTGCAATCACTTTCATTTTTTCTTAAAAAAAATATACGGAAAATTAAATGTGATGGATCTATGAATATGTCAATAAACCTTTCAATTGCCTCGGTAAAACGTTCAAGTTCATCAATGGTTCCATATGAATCATATGTATCATCAATGAGTGATAACATGACGTTTATTTTCGGTAACATTTTCCTTGCTCGAGAATATTGCGGCTCAAAATATACGGTCAAAGTCCAAAAGCAACATTCCACAATTCTGTCTCGTGCATAAGGTAGTTTGCTAGAAAAATCCAATTCCTTCCACCATCTTTAAAGACAACAAACAATTTTGTTATTACAAGGATTGTTCTTTGAAATATTCTTTTTAATTTGGTTTTGTTACAAAAAGATTGAAGGGTGTGATCAAAGTACTTACTTGGAAATGTTTCCAAATTCTTTTTGATGTAGGCTTTGGAGCAAATTGAAATCTAATTTAGAGAAAGTGAGTAGTATTTCATCATGGGAAGGATCTTGCTCATAGATAGAAATGTACCGTCGTGCCTCTAGCCTAGGCAAGCTCTTGTGGAGAGCCTGCCTTAAAGCATATTTGACTTGTGCTGCAAGAGAATGGCTCGATTCGGTAGCAATGAACTCAAGGTGCGTGGAAGTAAAAGCCAATGCCTCTTCCAAAATGTCTTCTCCATGAACAATCAAATGTGAGGCTTCATACAAGCTTAACATCCCTTCGACATCCATGATAAGTGTTTCGTTAAAGTTTCCTTGCTCATCTTTAAACTTGGTGAACACATCTAGCGAGTTTATAAAAACAAAAAGAAAAGAAAAACCATTAGATTCACACAAGAAAATCATTGCATTCCTGAAAAGAAATACTGACTATTCTCTCTAGTCTCAAAAATAAATAAAGATTTTCTGAATAACAGATGTATCTGATCTCAAAATTTAATTCTTGACTCTATGTATTAGAGACGAAAAAAGATTTGAGTTATGCATACTTTTTGTGAACCTAGTGTTTTTCACATTTTTCATCATTACTTAGAGTTAAGAGAGATCCTAACAATTGATTAAAGAGAAAGCAACAAATGTAAATAAGTACGAGTTATATCCATTCATACTTGGTGAAACGTAAAATCCATGTTGCCTCAACACCCTAAATAGCACAGCAAGAGAAAAAAGGTTGTCTTCAAGAATTATTTCTCCATTTTCAACATAACTTTTGTGGATATGTTGCAGAACTTCATCAATCTCTTTTTCAAAATGATAACTCAAACCCAAACGGCATATTGAATCAATCAGTTTAACTTTCTCAAAAGGTTTCTCTGATTTTGCAACAAGCATATTTCTTACATGACTTTTAAGTGTATCAATTTGTGTTACAATATTCTGATCAAGTTCCTGCAAGTGTTTGAAAATAAAATTTTCAATTAGTAAGAAAATTTATCTAATTATAAAATGACAAGGCTAATCATTGTTCGAATAGATGAACTATAGAAATGAATAAGGAACATATATACCATAGATTCTGAAGCATATTGAATGAAATATTCCCCCCAAATGTTAGGGTGATAATCTGCCAGATTTCTTTGCTTGGTTTCAGGATTGGAGTTACTTAGAGTAGACATCCCTAATGAAATGAATGAATGCTTTAATTTATTAATAGCTCTATTTCTTCAACTCTAAGGTTTTGGGATGGAAAATAAAGTGTCTACTACATAGATATTTATAGTAAACATATTATTTTTTTAATTACATATTTAAGCATATTTTATAAGAATAAGTAACGTGCATGATTCTCTGTTTTTGACAAAAAATGCATGTCTTATTTTAACGTAAAATAAGGCGAGCTGTCGGTCTGCGCTCGCAATTAAATCTTTAACGGTATGTTTTATAAGAATACATCATTATTGATTTTTTTTTAGAGGATAATCATCATTCATTTTAAATAAAATATTTGTAGGGCTATATTATAATTTAAATTACGGCACATGTATGTGTATATGTATAAGTAAATATAATGTAAATTTCATTCAATAATTTATTCAAGGTGAGCTGTCGGTGTGCGCTCGCAAAATTTGTAATTTTGAAACACGTGATGATTCGGAAATATATCTATAACTATAAATAAATAATATTACCTCTCCGTAGGTGTGTATGAGAATACGTTAAATCGGTCTACAAAGGCCTACGTCCAACGATGGATCTAGAAATTTTGAGCACTGTAGACAACATATATTTTTTAGTTTTTAAAGAAAAAGTATAGATATACATCATAATTGTTCTATGTGGTTTTCATATCATATAAATATTGAATGATTTTCCAATTTTCAATGTCAATAAAATTATATTTTATTCTTAATAATATTCGTTAAGAACAAACAAAAGAATTTACCCGAGTAGGATAAAAATACTCACAAAGGTGGCGGATCAATGAAAGTGGGCGTTGCGGTCGTTGATATAGTGGTCTGAGGATAAGATGGCCGCAACCCTGTTGAGGAGAAGGGGGTGTCATGATGCTCAAGTTAGTATATGAGCAAGAGTGGGGTGAAGCATGAAGAGATACATACCTTGTGATATTGTCAAAATTACTTTATATAGGGTTGAGGCGAGCGTTGTATAGTCCTGGGTTAGCCGTTATGATAGACACTCATTATGATGAGATTGAATGGCCGTTCCAAACCATTAGTATTATAGTCTATTATTGGTATGAGAGGATCCAAAACTATTGGGAGGCTTTGCTTGTTGGGACTTTGAGTAATTGGGCTCTAATTTGTGGCAGACTAGGCTTTTGGCTAGTCCAGATCATAAGCCATCAAGTCTTTAGTTCGAGGCATTCAAAGTGATGACTTCAAATGATGACAAGCAAAAAGGTGATGTCAAACTTATTTTGATAGAAATGATCCATAAAATAATGTTTATGATACTTTTAGTTCGATTATTATCCTAAGAGGATTTGTATTATGTTCCGAGGAGAGTTGTTTTTAAGTTTAATCTTTTGTGGAAAGCGTAGCGAGAAGATAATGTTTTTTCTTCTCAAATAGTGACGTGATTTTGCCAATCTTTTTTAGTTTTGTTCTCGTTGCAAGCTGAGCACACATAGATTTGTAGAGTTGGGTCATTGTAAAAATGATATTGTTCACGTTTGTAAACATGAGTTAATTACAACATGTGAGATGCTTAGTGAAATGTCCCAGGTGGAATTCCAAGAGCACTTTGAATAAGACTTAGATGAAAATACATTGTTCAAGATAATGATTTTGATCCCCCTATTGTTCTCTAGGTGTCTCGCTTTATAAGTTTCACTTTCTTGAACTAATGGGCCTCTCTTTGGATGTTCAAGCCCATTAACCCTCTGAGGTCCATATGGCTCATGTGTACCAGGCGTGTGGAGCTGATCGTTTCTTTGCACTGCTCTTTTGTACAAGGCGAGTGGAGTCAAGGGTACACAACTCATGCCAAATTCCATCCATACAACTTTATCTCTCAAGCTCATTTAGTCTCTCAAGTATTTAATATATAACCTTGAAAATATTCTAAATAGTTGAACAGTGTTTATATAATAACATGTACTTTTGATATCTTTATGGGTTACAACTTGGCTTAGGTAAAAAGGAGATGTGTTTGGGAGAGTAAACTAAAATTGGAGTTATGTATCCACCCTATTGAACTAAAAAAGGGTTTTGAACAATGCCTCTGAAGTTTTGAAGATAACAAGTATGAAAAAAACAATTGGATATTGTCATACCCCAAATTTTGACTTAAAAAATCGACATTCATACGTCGTTTGACCCTGATCGGGCTCTGACTTCACTCATATTTGAATTAACATATTAGAGAGAAGTTTTAATAACCAATTTGAATTACATACTCTATAAAATTTCCCCTGTCTTGCATAATGAAAATGAACTATGCACTATGCAACACATTTTGAATTACATACTAAAACGATTGCAAGTTTTCATCCAATGTAACATGTACTCTATAAATTATAACATAGTCACAGGTATAATTGTACTCTATTTCCCCTGTCTTCCCATGTCTTTTCCTTTCTTTCTTCTTCAAATCTTCTCACATCCTTTTACAGTATTAAACTTTTTGTTCTGCCAAAATAACAATATAATGCATGCTTAAGTAGTGGTCACATATAAACTATAACATAATCACATGTAGCAGCATAGAAAAACTTGCAATGATATCAACAATCATAGAGCAACATACAATAGCAAAACCAAATATTGTTGAACCAAAAGATAAAAAATATGCTCAGAAATGAGCAACAAACCAGAACAATCCAACAAGTTCTTTTTAATTCCTTATGTATATGTTATTTCTATAGCTAATTGCCCAATTCTTGAGTCTCCTTCCTACAAGAAGCATACCTTCTAAAAACCCATCTAAATTACAAAATTATTATTGGTGCAACAATACAAGTAACTCTATTGCTAAATGCAGACAGTGATAATCTGATTATAATTGTAAGTGATTATTTTCACAGTAACAATCGTATTAAGTATTAACAGTAGGAATGGAGCTAACCTTAGACCATCTTTTGTAGAGCATCAATAGCCAACGTATTTGATGTCACAAATAAAGGATTTCGGGTCATTACTTTTGACACCATTTTCTGATCCGGTCACAGACCCTTGGCAATAACTCTAGTAGCATTATCCTAAACAAAAGACACACCTCATTTCCTTGTATCTGATAATACAATATACACACACTCAATGAACAAACATACATTCACATAGAAAATTCACAAACCATGTTAGTCATTATTCCAAATAACAAAGCATTCCAAATAACGAAGCATTGGCATCAGTCAACAATACAACATCAACGTGTCGTGCTGCCATTCTGCGACATGCGTCTGAAACTGATTTCCCCTTAGATATAGTGGTCTGAAAACAATAACCAACACAAAACAAGCATTCTACCATGAAGCACAATAAAAGCAAAATCAAAACAATAACCAACACAATACAAAACTCACACTTCATCTCAACCATTTTTTCAACGTGAAAAATCAAATGAAAGAAAAATAAGCAAGGAGATGCGAAACCAAAGATGAAAACAAATACATAATCGAAGATGAAATCAAATAAAAAATGGAAGATGAAGTTGAATACATAAAGATGAATTCGTATACGGAATCGAAGACGAAATCAAATAAAATCGAAGATGGAATTGAATTCGGAATTAAAGAAGTTTTAATTCACCTATGATTCGCACATTTAGCTTTGCGGCCATGTTTGAACGTTTGCTTCTGGTTAGCTCGAACACATGAGAGAGATAGATAGATAGAGAGAGAGAGAGAGAGAGAGAGAGAGAGAGAGAGTGTTAAAAGAGTTGAAATGTTTTTTGTTTTAGTAGAATATGAATGTGTTTTGATATAGTGTTACCAATGTCCCTTTGTTTCATTGCTATTACACGTACACCCTCCGGTCATTAATATAAGCAAAAAACTACATTCTAAGTTCATTCATTTAATGATGTATGTGATCTATAATAAAGACATAATATTCCATTAAACTTTAAAGTTTGCTGCTATTCGCTGATGTTGCGGTTTAGAGTTGGTATTCCGTTAAACTTTAATTGTTTGAAACTAATTTCATCTACATGCAAGCCGTAATATTCCATGTAAATCATAAATAAAAAGTGTGTGCGCGCGTGTCATTTATTTCTTTACCGCTTTATATATATCCAAAAATGCAAAAAAAAAAAAAAAATTAGATTAGGGATTATGTGGTGATCCAACGTTACCACAAACAAATTCACGCGCTTTTATTTTTATTGATCCGTTAGTTTAATTTTCATTCATTATTCTAAAACAACAAAAACATTCAAATAACAAAAGTCCCAAAAATATTTTCATAATAAACCTTGATCCAAAATCAAGTGATTCCTTTTTTTTATTTCTTTCTTAATCAAATTTCAATATATTTAATCATACAAGTCATTTTCTTTTAACATAAAAAATACAAACAAAACTTATTTTGTTATTTGGCTTTTCATTTTAAAACTTTTTTCGAAAACTAATAAAAAACACACAACCAATCAAACGTCAATTTCTACTCTGAACTATGAGGTTTTGATCCCTCACGGGTACGTAGGCAAATGACCATGTCTTTTTAAGCAAGCAAGTTTATAGCACATTAATTAAATAAAACCAAGAGGTTCTCGTAGAGTACTACGAACATAAAGGGTGCTAATACATTCCCTTTGTGTAACCAAACCTCGAACCCTAAATCTTTTCAAAACATGGGGAGTTTGAACTTTTTTCCCCTTTTGAAATTAAATGTTCAGTCGTGAAATAATTAGTGAGTCAGACGCTAATCAAATAGTCTTTATCTCCAATAAATGACGCAACAGATATGCTAATGTGTGTTTAGGTGTGCAAATACATAGAATTAAATTGTGACTCTCTAAGTCATGTTTTGATTATGGTATATCAGGACTCTAAATGGGTGGGGCCGAGGGTGTTAAAACCCGCCCCACCCCGCCCCGTTGCCATGTCTAGTAACAACTAGTTTAAATCTCTCTCTCTCTCCCCCTCCCTCCGTCCCTCCCTGCACATGCTTAAGGGGTCTGAGTTTCTTACCAGTTTAAACAACATATTGTTGGTTGCTTTAAGGTATTTCTCTTCCCGTATGCCTTGGATCTCCGGTACAAGATGCATGCCATCTCATAACTCTGTCGTGACTTCTAGCTGCCTCTGTATGCAATCCACTGTGTAAATGCAAGACACGCTGCTAGTCTCTCCTCGAAAAAGAGCCCTTCCCCCAATTCCCAGTTTCCCTTGGCTTTCATATGAATAAAAGTTCTGAAGAATCGCTTTATAAAATGTGTGTAGAACTTTTATTCGTCACAAGTTTAGCCATATATTTCCCTTTCTTTTGCATGTATCAAATAGAAAAAGATATGACCATTTTATAATGTTTAAAGCTTAAACTTACTTTGCATAGATTTTAGAATACTTGGTAAAATGCCCCTTAACTGTATTGAATTATCTTGGTTGTCCCTTTAATATACTTAGTAAGGAGGTTGTATAAAAAAATAATTTAATTATAAGAAATAATTTTAATTTTTTAACCTTTTGTGATAGAATAAAAATGTTTTTACCTTAGGAAAAATGTCAGATATTAAAAAGGTCGGATAATTTTTAGAAAGCATCTGATACAAAATATAAGCATTGGTGACTTCAAACAAGATTTGAAGAAATGTCAAACCAAAAGTAAAAAAATTAATTAGAAGAGATATCTTATCTTGAAGCTTCTGATGGAATCAAACTCATTGCATCTGAAGATGGCGTCAATAGTCTTGGACACTTTGACCTGATTCGTCTTCTTCTAATGGAATGTCGCTTTCAAACCTTTAATGGTACAATCTGTCTTCTTTTGGCCACGTGCAGAATCAAACATGAAAATTCAAGGATAAAGAGAATGTAACATATCATTCTATAAGAAGGAAAGGATTTTCGATTGACTATTCAACAACATTATCCATAAGAAGTAAAAGTCTTAACGATTTTGATCAGGCTTCTCAAGGACTTAATTGAAGCGTTGATCCCTCTTAAATAACGAGTCTATTATTCTCTCCTAGACAAGAACCTGACTTCAATCATTTTACGAGTGTCATTACTCTGTATAATTAAATAGCGCAAAAACAGTTAAAAAAATTCTAAAAAATTTTAATCTTAGAGGGAAAACACTAATTCTAAAATTAGAGTTTTCTCCTAAGCTGAAAACACGATAAGAAGCAATTAAAGTTCTGCTTCTGATGTGATGTTTAGTACTAGATTGCAGCGGATAAAAACAGAGAGAGAGAGAGAAAAAAAGAAGAAAGACACAAAGCAATTATACAGGTTCCTTCCACAAACCGGAAGTCAGTCATCCCTTTCACTTCCAAGGAGAGTTCATTAAAATGTAATATCTGATTACAACTGCTCAATGCTAAAACTAGCAAGAGACTTCAAACTACTTAAGCACAACTGCAAGAGATTTCATATGCTCCTGAACACAATCAAGAGACTTCTTATCCTCAAGCACAGCTGCAAGAGACTTCTATTCAAACAGAATTACAAAGAAAAATGTTTGATGCTGAACACTTGATATACAATCAATGGTGTTCACAATACAAATCAGATACAAACTCTTAAGACTCTAAAATTTCTAAGATATAAACTTTGATAAGAAATTCTACGTGAACTTTTGATGCAGAACAATTTCAGCAGAGTTTTGGCGCTTGTAAATTGTTGTATAGTCATCACTCCTTTATATAGAGGTGTGAAAGAGACGTTGTGAATTGCCAGCACATCAAAATAGAGTCGTTTGAAAGTTTGATCAATCACCAATGATATTTTTCCTGATATGGTTATTATCCTATGAAGGATCAATTTCAAATCCATTCCATGTATGAAGGAACATTGTTGCAGGCATAGTTGTTATCCTTGTCCTGTAGCAGAGACACAAACTGAGTAGTGGAGGTAATGGTTGTACACTTCGTACAATTGTACTTTGTTAATGCTCTTCAAAGAACAAACATCCAATGCCTTCAAATTTATTTGAATCACGTGTGTGTGGTTTTAATTTTAAATTTTAACTATTCATTTCCAAGTATACAGGGGCGGATCCACAATATAGGTAAGTGTGGTTTATAGCCACATATAATTGTTAGCATTTTTTCCCTTTTACCATGCCTAAAAATATTGATTATGTACTATATATGTTGTGCTTATATCACATTCCTTTATATTCTACGGTCTATCAGTGGAGGAAGTGCTTTTCTCTAGTACATGTCCTGGGTTCAACTCCCATTACCTTGCAACCTGTAGGAATTGTACCTGCAAAAGAAGGGTCGATGATACACCCTAACCGCTTTGCCATAGTGCTGAATCTGTTGTATATAGTATCGTTTAAATATATAGTATTATAAACCAAAGATAATGAACAGAGAGTTGAATTTTACAGTATACATATGTTGAATTTTACATGTACATGGTGGATGGTTATGTTTATTGTATACATATGTTGAATTTTACATTTCATTATCCTTTGCAAATGTGTTCAACCTATGTGGCCTGCTATGCTAGAGAACGAACAGAGAGTTGGATGTGCATGTTGGTTTGAATTTCTCTCTACTGCATTGACTCAAGTTCTTCATATACTTTTCGAAAAGAGAACATGAGATGTTTGAGTAACTAATGTTGTCATTGTACTCAGCTTTATATGTATCATCCTTTTCAAAATTTCTAAAATGATATATAATAAGTTCTAAAAAGTTGAAAATAAAAAATGATGAAAAAAATATAGGATTTATTCTCCTATGTATAGAAGCTAAGGACATATTTGGCTCTTGTAACTGTTGTATGTATGTATATTTTAACATACTCTCTTATTATATTAAGTTACATTAGAGGGTGTGTTAAAAGGTGATAAACTGAGCTTGTTTTTGGCTGCTTGCTGGTGGATTTGGAGAGCAAGAAATCTATTATGCTTGGAAAGTGTAACGATCACAAAAAAAAAAAAAAAAAATTGGAGCAAGAAACATTGTGGGTTGGATGGATTTGTTAGATCCCCCCGCTGGAATCACTCCTTTGTTGCGGGCTGATGCTCTTTAGGCTCAGTTTGTGAGTACTGAACATTTAATTACGATGGGATTGTGTTTACACCGATTTTTGGTAATGTAAACTTCATTATCCATCAATAGTATCCATCAATGATTTCAGGACATAAATGTCGATCGAGGGTGACAAATGTATTTTTAAAGGGGATCGTTCAAGACTCGCGGTTTATGACATCACTTCCAGCATTCTTTAAGAACATTAATGTCAGAATTGTTTCCAACATCTTGTAATAACAAGTTGTCTCATGACCACATGATAGAACATTTCCCAAGTGAGCATGTTAAAAAGAAGAAGAAATAGAATAAAGATGAAAAGAAATGCAAAAGAAAAAGCAAAGTAAAACAAGAACATTGGTATTAAATTGTAGGAATGTAAAGGGTGGTCGGAATCTGTCAATCTCTCCACTCCTGAACCCGTTTGCTCCCATGGCGTAGGTGTTACAGAGTTTTCAGAAATCAAGAAACCAACCTATTGTTATTATTACAAACTGATATATATATAGGCCTTGTAGAGAAAACTACCACTAAATCCTACGGTCTATATTAAAAGTAGAAATAACTTCCTATAACTTCCTAAGACATAGCCCTTCAGTCTTGTTTGTCACCGCATGTTCGACTTTGCCTTATTATTGTTACTAGCACCATGTCCACGTTGAAGCATTCCATATCTTTAGACATTGGATCTTGCATAATCATGTTACATCACGTTACTGTGCCAATAATTTCTTTATTTCTCCAAGGCTCCTCCCACAAAAATGAATCATTTGATAAACTAATGGTTCTCCAAGGCTTCATTAGCCACATGCATGAAATATATTAAATTACTTTGTCGAAAACACAGCGTGTCGAAGTCTGTATGCTCTTGGTCGAAATCTCTTTGCACTTTGCAGCATGTCGAAAGAACCTATTTGCCTTGTCGAAAATAGAATCATGAGTTCGACCAAATAGTTCATTTTTGATGTTAACAGATTGTTTGTTTTTTTAATTTGAAGGATTGCGATGGGATTGTTATTAAGTTAGGTGGTGATAATGTAGTATGATAATTATTCACGGAGATAGAAATAATTTTGTGGGTAAGTCAATTCTTTTAATGTATAAATTTATAATTTTATATTAGTTAATTTGGGTGACTATTAACTTTTTATTTATGGAACATGTTATAAACTGATGTTTTAAGGATGTTATATTCCACACATGCATAAAAATTGGTGAGAGATATAGCATTAGATATATAATAATTAAAAACAAATAAATATTCATAAAAGTTTGTTGCCTTAGTGGCTAGGAATTCATTGAAGGTTGGTTCGGTTCCCTTTGACGTTTTTTAATAAATCTTTTAAAAAACAAATAGAAAATTAACAAAAAAAATGGCATGCCTGATTCAAACTAGGAATAGAAAGGTACTTGATTTCTTAGGTTATCTGCTTGTATATATAATATTACTTCAAACTCTAATATGTATACATATACTTATTAAAAATTATTTTACTAAGATTTTGGATGGGGCGTGATCCACTCTAACCCATGAGTGGTTCCGCCACGGATGATAATATTATTAAGATATGAGATCATTTTCACTATTTGAACAACGGAAGATTATAGTTGCACCAACAAAAAACTCATAATATTTTTTTTTTGGGACCCCTTTATAAGGACCCAACAAATAATTTATTCTGCCAATTGATAATAATTTCAAAGTTTTACAACAATAATTTACCAAACAACTTTTAACTTTAAAAGAGTGAGGATCCACCTTTGATCCATTTTTTTAGGTTCTTCACATTGGAAGCACTAAGTTTCCTTTATTCAAATTTGAAACTCGAAATATAAATAAAGCACGCAAAGACATAAACATCGATGCTTAAATTGGAATTGGATCCACCATCACGTCTTTAATGTATGTTTTCATCAGTCCTTCAGCATGTGTGTAGTTATCTTTATCTGTGTAAAACACATCCATAAAACGCGAAAAATTGAGAGCGCGAGTTAGAAAATCCATTGGAACTTCGGTTGGCCTAAGACAATCTCTGTTTATATCTTTCCAAGCTATTGCAACTCCTTTTTGGCATTCTTGAATACCAGCTTCCCTAGACATACCATGATGCTTTTTATAACAATCCAACAATGAGCAAACATGTCCCCTTTTTTGTTCAAACTGTAAAATAAGAAATAACCATGCAAGTATTTATACCATGTCAAATAAAAAGTAGTATATTAAGAAGGAAATAATTTCAATAATTAATATAGATACCTCAGTGGACACAATTTCATCCATTAGCCTACATATATTTGCAGCACCATTAACAATTTTTGGCTCATTTGTTACCCATTTGAAAATGTTTTCAGTGACTTTGTCTCCCATGCCAATGTAAGAAGCTAATATTAGCAAACTGTAACAACATGATGTTCTTGATACGCGCATGTACTCTTCTGTTGTTGGTATATAGTTTTCGTTCAACCATCTAGCCTCAGTCATATAGGCTTGGACTGCCTTTTTAAACTACCATCATCATCATGCAATACAATTGAATTATGAGCATACTGTTGATTAATAATTAATAATTAAAAGATATTTCATTTATTAAGTAATAAAGGCTACTACATACTACTTACGCACTCATTTGTACTCTTTCTGTTTCATTTTAATTGTCACTTACAATTTTTTATATGTTTCAAAATAATCATTACTTTACAATATCAATGTAATATTATTTTTTATTCATTAATATACCCTTATTTATTGAATTCTACCTTACTTAATTAATCCACTAACTACTATTAATAAGGGTGTTTTATTGAATGATACTAATTTTAACATTAAAATAAAATCAACTTATCATGGAGTAATTATTAATGTGTTTAGCAAAGAGCAATTAAATTACTACTCTCACGTTCTTTTTGTAGAATAATTTTGTTTCTATTTAACTATCAAAGTTCAATGCAATATTAAATGTTGTTTTTTCAATATTACCCTTAATTATTTATTACAAAGAGAGAAATATATGAAACAATATATTAAATGAATGAGGCTATTATTGGAAATTGATAAATTATTGTATCAGAAGTAGTTATATTTATTGATTGTATTGATTTATGTAAAATGTTAAAAAGTGAAAATTAAAAAGGAACGGAGGTAGTATGTTCAAACAAACTGAAATGTTAAATTTCTCAACTTCACAATGTTAAATTGGTACCTCTTTTGTGTGGATTTTTATTTTCTCAATTATAAATCCTATTTGCCTATAAAAAATACTTCAATTTAAGTATAGAAAAGGCACAAACTCATACTTCTTTTTTGTAGTAGTTGAGGATGTACTCCCTTCCTTCTTCGATCATTGCTTGCTCTATTTCTTCGTAAACGTTCCAGAACGATTTATAAAGTAATTTCATGTAATCTGGAAGATCATCCGAGACGATAACATCCCACCTGAAAATCAATTTCGTTGCAATCACTTTCATTTTTTCTTAAAAAAAATATACGGAAAATTAAATGTGATGGATCTATGAATATGTCAATAAACCTTTCAATTGCCTCGGTAAAACGTTCAAGTTCATCAATGGTTCCATATGAATCATATGTATCATCAATGAGTGATAACATGACGTTTATTTTCGGTAACATTTTCCTTGCTCGAGAATATTGCGGCTCAAAATATACGGTCAAAGTCCAAAAGCAACATTCCACAATTCTGTCTCGTGCATAAGGTAGTTTGCTAGAAAAATCCAATTCCTTCCACCATCTTTAAAGACAACAAACAATTTTGTTATTACAAGGATTGTTCTTTGAAATATTCTTTTTAATTTGGTTTTGTTACAAAAAGATTGAAGGGTGTGATCAAAGTACTTACTTGGAAATGTTTCCAAATTCTTTTTGATGTAGGCTTTGGAGCAAATTGAAATCTAATTTAGAGAAAGTGAGTAGTATTTCATCATGGGAAGGATCTTGCTCATAGATAGAAATGTACCGTCGTGCCTCTAGCCTAGGCAAGCTCTTGTGGAGAGCCTGCCTTAAAGCATATTTGACTTGTGCTGCAAGAGAATGGCTCGATTCGGTAGCAATGAACTCAAGGTGCGTGGAAGTAAAAGCCAATGCCTCTTCCAAAATGTCTTCTCCATGAACAATCAAATGTGAGGCTTCATACAAGCTTAACATCCCTTCGACATCCATGATAAGTGTTTCGTTAAAGTTTCCTTGCTCATCTTTAAACTTGGTGAACACATCTAGCGAGTTTATAAAAACAAAAAGAAAAGAAAAACCATTAGATTCACACAAGAAAATCATTGCATTCCTGAAAAGAAATACTGACTATTCTCTCTAGTCTCAAAAATAAATAAAGATTTTCTGAATAACAGATGTATCTGATCTCAAAATTTAATTCTTGACGCTATGTATTAGAGACGAAAAAAGATTTGAGTTATGCATACTTTTTGTGAACCTAGTGTTTTTCACATTTTTCATCATTACTTAGAGTTAAGAGAGATCCTAACAATTGATTAAAGAGAAAGCAACAAATGTAAATAAGTACGAGTTATATCCATTCATACTTGGTGAAACGTAAAATCCATGTTGCCTCAACACCCTAAATAGCACAGCAAGAGAAAAAAGGTTGTCTTCAAGAATTATTTCTCCATTTTCAACATAACTTTTGTGGATATGTTGCAGAACTTCATCAATCTCTTTTTCAAAATGATAACTCAAACCCAAACGGCATATTGAATCAATCAGTTTAACTTTCTCAAAAGGTTTCTCTGATTTTGCAACAAGCATATTTCTTACATGACTTTTAAGTGTATCAATTTGTGTTACAATATTCTGATCAAGTTCCTGCAAGTGTTTGAAAATAAAATTTTCAATTAGTAAGAAAATTTATCTAATTATAAAATGACAAGGCTAATCATTGTTCGAATAGATGAACTATAGAAATGAATAAGGAACATATATACCATAGATTCTGAAGCATATTGAATGAAATATTCCCCCAAATGTTAGGGTGATAATCTGCCAGATTTCTTTGCTTGGTTTCAGGATTGGAGTTACTTAGAGTAGACATCCCTAATGAAATGAATGAATGCTTTAATTTATTAATAGCTCTATTTCTTCAACTCTAAGGTTTTGGGATGGAAAATAAAGTGTCTACTACATAGATATTTATAGTAAACATATTATTTTTTTAATTACATATTTAAGCATATTTTATAAGAATAAGTAACGTGCATGATTCTCTGTTTTTGACAAAAAATGCATGTCTTATTTTAACGTAAAATAAGGCGAGCTGTCGGTCTGCGCTCGCAATTAAATCTTTAACGGTATGTTTTATAAGAATACATCATTATTGATTTTTTTTTAGAGGATAATCATCATTCATTTTAAATAAAATATTTGTAGGGCTATATTATAATTTAAATTACGGCACATGTATGTGTATATGTATAAGTAAATATAATGTAAATTTCATTCAATAATTTATTCAAGGTGAGCTGTCGGTGTGCGCTCGCAAAATTTGTAATTTTGAAACACGTGATGATTCGGAAATATATCTATAACTATAAATAAATAATATTACCTCTCCGTAGGTGTGTATGAGAATACGTTAAATCGGTCTACAAAGGCCTACGTCCAACGATGGATCTAGAAATTTTGAGCACTGTAGACAACATATATTTTTTAGTTTTTAAAGAAAAAGTATAGATATACATCATAATTGTTCTATGTGGTTTTCATATCATATAAATATTGAATGATTTTCCAATTTTCAATGTCAATAAAATTATATTTTATTCTTAATAATATTCGTTAAGAACAAACAAAAGAATTTACCCGAGGAGGATAAAAATACTCACAAAGGTGGCGGATCAATGAAAGTGGGCGTTGCGGTCGTTGATATAGTGGTCTGAGGATAAGATGGCCGCAACCCTGTTGAGGAGAAGGGGGTGTCATATCTGCAGGTGCACCGATGCTCAAGTTAGTATATGAGCAAGAGTGGGGTGAAGCATGAAGAGATACATACCTTGTGATCTTGTCAAAATTACTTTATATAGGGTTGAGGCGAGCGTTGTATAGTCCTGGGTTAGCCGTTATGATAGACACTCATTATGATGAGATTGAATGGCCGTTCCAAACCATTAGTATTATAGTCTATTATTGGTATGAGAGGATCCAAAACTATTGGGAGGCTTTGCTTGTTGGGACTTTGAGCAATTGGGCTCTAATTTGTGGCAGACTAGGCTTTTGGCTAGTCCAGATCATAAGCCATCAAGTCTTTAGTTCGAGGCATTCAAAGTGATGACTTCAAATGATGACAAGCAAAAAGGTGATGTCAAACTTATTTTGATAGAAATGATCCATAAAATAATGTTTATGATACTTTTAGTTCGATTATTATCCTAAGAGGATTTGTATTATGTTCCGAGGAGAGTTGTTTTTAAGTTTAATCTTTTGTGGAAAGCGTAGCGAGAAGATAATGTTTTTTCTTCTCAAATAGTGACGTGATTTTGCCAATCTTTTTTAGTTTTGTTCTCGTTGCAAGCTGAGCACACATAGATTTGTAGAGTTGGGTCATTGTAAAAATGATATTGTTCACGTTTGTAAACATGAGTTAATTACAACATGTGAGATGCTTAGTGAAATGTCCCAGGTGGAATTCCAAGAGCACTTTGAATAAGACTTAGATGAAAATACATTGTTCAAGATAATGATTTTGATCCCCCTATTGTTCTCTAGGTGTCTCGCTTTATAAGTTTCACTTTCTTGAACTAATGGGCCTCTCTTTGGATGTTCAAGCCCATTAACCCTCTGAGGTCCATATGGCTCATGTGTACCAGGCGTGTGGAGCTGATCGTTTCTTTGCACTGCTCTTTTGTACAAGGCGAGTGGAGTCAAGGGTACACAACTCATGCCAAATTCCATCCATACAACTTTATCTCTCAAGCTCATTTAGTCTCTCAAGTATTTAATATATAACCTTGAAAATATTCTAAATAGTTGAACAGTGTTTATATAATAACATGTACTTTTGATATCTTTATGGGTTACAACTTGGCTTAGGTAAAAAGGAGATGTGTTTGGGAGAGTAAACTAAAATTGGAGTTATGTATCCACCCTATTGAACCAAAAAAGGGTTTTGAACAATGCCTCTGAAGTTTTGAAGATAACAAGTATGAAAAAAACAATTGGATATTGTCATACCCCAAATTTTGACTTAAAAAATCGACATTCATACGTCGTTTGACCCTGATCGGGCTCTGACTTCACTCATATTTGAATTAACATATTAGAGAGAAGTTTTAATAACCAATTTGAATTACATACTCTATAAAATTTCCCCTGTCTTGCATAATGAAAATGAACTATGCACTATGCAACACATTTTGAATTACATACTAAAACGATTGCAAGTTTCACTACTAGAAAAATTGAAATTGGAGACAGGCGAAATCCGTCTCTAAAATACAAGATTTCCGTCACTAAATGGATTAGAGACGGAACCAGAGATGGATTAGGTTCTGTCGTTGAATCCGTAGTCTCTAAGCTTGTCAGAGACAGAATTTCTATTTCCATCTCCAATTAGACACGGAATTTTCCGTCTCTGACATCAAATATCTGTCACTCACATGTGATACCGAAACAAAAAAAAATCCGTCTCTAATGCAAATAATTCCGTCTCTGTAGACACGGATCCCAATTCCGTCTCTAATAGTAATATATATATTTTTTAAAAAAATATTAATTTTCACATTGGCAGTTTCCAAACCTGCATATAAACTTGCTTCAGATTAGATAATGGTCCAATAAAATTTATCTTAACATCATAAAATAAATTATTTAATTACACCATCTTAATTAAGCTTCACATATCATATTCTATATAATGTATAGCCCATAGTAAATGTACAAACAAGATTTCCACCAAACTTGTTGAAGTAACATTGGTAAGTCAAGACCTATACAATCTAAAAAATAGTTACAACACCAAAATGAATGTCGTTTTTAATACCCTGCAAAAAACAAAAACAAGAAAACAACAATGAGCATACATACCTAACAAGACATATATATTTTGCATGGCAGATAGATATTCTATATTCTTTGGCACATGAAGTAAGACTGTTCTACTAGTGTAATATTAACAACAACAACAACACATGCATGAGCTACTTGACTAGAGATATAGACTATCAAGTAATCAACTACTTGGCAACCATATAGGCCTTATTTGTAGAATCAATTGCGGCATGTAATGGCTTGTTGCCATATTTTCAAGTTCCGTCATTGTAAAGCAAATTATAGTTAAGAAACATAACTTCATAATAAAATATATACCTTAGATGCATACCCCAATTGTTTGCCTCTAACAGGGAGTCGTTTATGCTACTGCTTTTTTGTTCTAACGTTCATCTATGTTCATTGTACTAAGCTTGTCCTTCACTTATACAAATGATGGTGAATATCCAGCTTGATACCCCTGCTGAACATGAACATTGCAATTGATCAAACTAATGAATGTTAAAATTGACCTAAAACAAAACAATTTTAACTTGCTTACCTTATCGGTGGTAGTCTTGGTCTTGTCCTCAATTGTATTATCACTCCAAGCTACATGGAATCAAATTTCCCTTGTAAAAAAATAAGCCACAATGAATAACTTTTCATATCGCAACACCAACCACTGAAATGTTAACTCATCAGCAACTAAGTTAGTATGAAATCTAAAGTTTAGATTTCATACTAAATTAAATTGAAAAGATTACCACACTAGAACAGAATGATCATAAGTAAAATCCAGAAATTCCATTGCAACACTCTATTGGCAGTTAGACACATAAACTCCAGAACAATACCTTATGAAAAGATGACCACAATAGACATTTAAAAAGCAAGTCAACAATATTTAAATTAACAAAGATAGTGATGAGAGAAGAGGGGTTATGTAACTTAATAATAAACAATGACCTTAAACACAATTCCTACAATAATAAACACAGTGAGCCTAAACACAATTCCTTCAAGAAATCCAGAACCTGTAGATTGATTGTTCTACATATTAGTTTCACAATCAACATAGTGGAAATTATATAATAAAAATCACCTAGTCCAATAAATAAACAGTTCAATTATATAAGTCAAACATAAATTAAGGGAGTAAATGAGAGGAATAGATACACCATTAACTTTGATATTGATTTCATAAACAAAACTTATTAAAAGTACACCCTGAAGTATAAACTCATAAATTAGATTGTGCTTACTTAACAAATCAGAAACAAATACATTAGCCTTAATGATAGATTGTACCTCTGAATCATTTGTCTTGGCTAAGAAGGAATGAAACTAGAGCAAACCTACTAAAATTTTACCAACCGCAACAGAACCATTGTGATTACCTAGTTCGAGCAAATGCATTGCACGGCTAACATTACTATGGTCATTGAAATCTAAGATCTTCTAATACAAAAACAAACATGCAGTCAGAATTTAGAAAACTTACAACTTTCAAGCTAACATTAAACTTTATCATGCTAAGTATCACCACCATGTACCCTTACTATCACTAAGTTTCACTCTTTCAATATAAACATTCACCAAACACACACACACACACACAAAAATTTCCACAGTTTCACCATATGAGGACATTAAGTAAAAAAAACAGCCAAATATGAAACAAAAACCTTAACTTCTTAATAAGGGATAAATATTGTGTCAAACTAAGATAAGAATAACAAACAAATTGTTAAGCCTTGATGTGTTATTCTTAATAAGGGATAAATTTTGTGTAAAACCAATATAGAAACACTTCAATTATGAAATTGAAAGTGAAAATAAACAGAAACCAAATAAAGGTACATGAATTTAGTCCATGTAAGTTGAAAGAAGCATCACAAAGAAAGCAAGAGAGGAAGAAACCTTGGAATGGAGGAGGTTCAAAAGATTTACCTTACAACAGATTCCACGAGATCGATATATATATATATATATATATAGAGAGAGAGAGAGAGAGAGAGATCTTCCTTCAGTTCTTCCTTCGATTTTAGGGTTCGAAAAAGGGAAAAATTGTATCTGACTTATTCTAGAGTCTGCATCTTCAAATTGAAGCATTATTGGTTAATTCAGCTTTAAAGTAGACTAATTTTATAAAATCGAAATTGAAGAAAAATCAAATTGAAATTGAAGCTTACCTATTAGAGATGAGTCTTCAGCGAACAAAGAAAAGATTGGTTGATGCAGTGATATGGGGTTAGGGTTTGATGGAGAGAGTTGGATTTAGGGTTCGATGGTTAGAGATAAACACAGTTTGATTGGTGGATAACAATGTTTGAATAGGATTGTTATCATGGTTTTTGGGTGCCAAGCCATTTAATTGGACTTGTACCTTTCGACCGTTGATTTCTCTCTTTTTCTTGGGAAGGGAAAAATTGAGAAAAAACCCTTAGATTCTAAGTTCGGGGGTCGGTTTTACTACGGGAAGGTGTTAGGCACCCGGAGTAACTATAGTCCTCTATAGGAGCCGTTTTCCTAAGTCGATTTCTACGCTTTATTTTTATTGCCTACTTATTGAAAGAAAAGAAGTTTTATTTGAGTGAAGAATGGGGGTGAGAAGAAGTAGAATTTGATTTTATTTCGGCTTGGATGAGTTTTGACTCATTGCCTACGTACCCTTTTAAGGGATCAAAACCGTTCGTAGTTCTTGCTAAAAAACTTGTTTTTGTTTTAATTGTTTGATTTTAAGTTTTGAAAATGGTTTTGAAGAAGGAGATTAGGAGGCTTCATGAGCATTAGATTTAGCAAAAAAGTGAGGTTTGATTAGTGATTAGAAAGAAAGTCTAAATGGTTAAGATGAATTGAATTTTCCTTAAGAAAAAGAAAAGAAAAAAATGAAGTGTTGACTTCATATTTATTATGAAATTTTTTGAAGTGAAGTTCAATTGTTTTTTTGGAAAAAGATGGATTTTCTCTAAGTGTTTAAAACCTAAACGCTTATTTAACCATACAATCCTATGCATACATCTAAGGTGAGTGTGTGCGTGTCGGTGCGCCATAGTGTCCATAGTCCATATTACAACATTTCCTAAATACATTCTATGGCCTCTTTGCCAAGCTACAAACCAATGGTAAATTACATCTCTAAAATGAATTAAAACTTGCAAAAATAAATGCTAGACTAAAGAAGGTGGAGGGAATGCTAAATGAGATGTATGAAACATGGAAATAAACTTGTTAGTGAAAAGAAAAAAACATAACAAGTACTAAGAAATAAAAGCATGCAAGATGGCACGAAAAGTTAACAAAATGACATTAAACCCTAAAAACTTAGGTATGAAACCTAAAGCATTCTTGGCCTCTAATTCTCATGCTCTAACAAATTTTGAAAGAGTTTTCTTTATCTCAAGTTATAGCATGGAATTATTGGAAATATGCAAGCATGGTTTCATGCCATATTTTCTAGAATAAACTTGGCATTTCATATCTTTCAAAATATGCATATATTGTTCATAAAATCAAGAACTTATAAACCAAATCAAAACAGCAAATCAACATGAAATTATAAGCACAAATCTCTCATATTATCATATCAAGTAGCTTTTATCACATATTCTCACATCAAGGACAAATGTGTGAAGAAGAATCCATAACAAATAATTCAAAGAGAATTAAAATGCTATGAATTAATTATACAAAAATTTCATAGATCCTTAATGTTCAAAAATGTCATAAAAACACTAAGAAAATATCAAGAAACATGTGATAATTTTTCTAGGAATTTTATCACAATTTTAATCAAGACATAGGTGCAGGTAGCAAAGACAGGCAGTGCAAATAGCAAGGAAATAGCAAAAAACGTACAGAAAAACTAAGCCCAGACCAAAGCCCACACTCAAAAGATCCGGATGCACAGGGGACGTACGATTGATCCAGGGTTCTGAAACCCTAGATCAAACGGCCAGGAACAAAGGGACTGGACCGGTCTTGGACCGGTCCGGTTCACTAGCTTATTTATAAGGCATGGCACCGGTTTTTTCCATTTGTAAACTCTCTTTCTCTCTCTAAGTTCAGAGCCTCTCTCTCTAAACTCTCTCAGCTCACCTCTCTCCTCCCTTCTCCGGTGGTTGTTGGCCGGAGAAGATGAAGGTTCCACCGGAAACTTCATCTTCTCCGGTGAGAAGTTAGGGTTCCGACGAGCAAATCACCCAGAATTCCAAATTTTTACACTTTTCTTGTTCGCCTTTAAACCCTAAACACGAATCTGACCTTGATTTTCACAAATAAAGCTTGAAACGACGTAGATCGGAGAATTTCCAAACGGTTTTGAAATGATTTTTTTTTTAGGGTTTTGAACGCGTGCGTTCAATACTCTTAAGGATCTACATCGTTTCGTATTTGTTACTTCTCTGATGCTTATTCCTGCTTACAAAACTTGGATCCTTATGGATTTGTGTTTTGGTGTTTACGGTTATGATTTTCTTTATGATTCTGGAAATTTTTTTTTTTGGATCTTGTTTGCAGGTTTAACAGTGATTATACTTTTTAAAGAGAGAAAAATGAGTTTTACCTGAATTTGGTTGAGATTCTTGAAGGAGAAAATCTTTGGAAAACTTGAACGTTCTTTGATTCTCTCTGGACCGAAAATAAATCGGTTTACTGGCTTGGTTTCTTCATCTTCTCCGATTCTTTCTCTGATTATACGTTTGAACTTGCTTCTTTGATTTTTTTTGTGAGAGGCTCTCTGTGATCAACGCTTGAGCTTGCTTTGATGCGAGCTCGCGTTTGGAATTGCAGAGAATCAATCAATTCAGTGATGAAGATTCATACGAATCTCTGAGAATTGATACGAAAAACACTGAAACTTGATGAATTTGTGACCTTCTGGAAACGGTTAGGGTTTTGTTCTTGGTGTTCTTGATGAATCTGGGAAATTTTTCTGTTTTTGATTCAGTTGCTGAGAAAAAGAAACTTTTATTTGTGTTTATGAGTTGGCGTGTAGTTGTGGCTCTGCGTGGCACTGTGCACCTTTTATAGCATGACATGTGTGCCTCTGAACAAATGAGAAAGTGACACCTGGACCTGAAAAAAAAAAGTGACACGGCCTTGTACAAAAAAATGGACTTTTCTGCAAAAAACAACACTTAAGGACTAAACTGTAATTGACCAAAAAAGGACTAAAATGAAAATTGGAAAAGAAACTGGACTGACATGTAATTTTGGGACCTCATTTGAGGGACCAAACTGTAATTAAAAAATAAAATTGAATAAAAACGTAATTTGACCAAACGTAAAGTGAAACAAAAATAAAACTGACAAAACGGACTAAAACGAACCAATGGCTTAAATGAGGTACTTCAAAGTAACCTCCCCATGCCAAAATTTCATGTGAAATGACCAAAATGCCCCTAGGGCTAAAAACGACCTAAACTGAATCAAATTGACTTGACACTGACTCAGATGCAAGTTTGAAATGAATTTTAACAAAGTTTACTGATGAAATGTTTAAAAGTAATCCGAAAAGACTCAGAGACAGTCACAAGGATGAAAATGGGTCCCACTGCAGGAAATGACCAAAATACCCTTCTGTATGACTTTTTGCAAATTTTGAAATAAACTGTAGAAAAAGCAATGTAATGATTCAGAGACACTTTTGAACGACTTACAAGACAAGTAAAGACATTTCAAAAGGTTTTATGCAAGAAAAACATAGGTAAAATTGTGATTGAAAATACTGCGAGGCAGAGACAATTTGAACTGTGCAGTTGAAATTTGACATTTGACAAAGTTTGAAATGAAATTGGGCCCAGTATTTTTAGGTCCAAAAACAGGGTATAACAAGGATCGGTGGTGAAAGGGAAAACGAATTGAAGAGAAGAGGAAAGGGGAAAACGAATTGATAGAGAAGAGGAAAGGGGAAAAATTGAAATTGAAAGAGGGAAAAGTGAAAGTAAAATTGCCAATATCAACACTTGGAGACCAAAGGGATAACTTTTCGATTGAAATGTTGGAGGGATTTTTGTGTTGGAGCCAAATAGATACAAAAAAAATTGTTTCAATTTATTTACTTACTCAGAGACGGAACAATGCGGTCTCTATCAATTCAAGTACATCAGATAAGGAAAAAAATCTTCAGAATGCTGTCAGTCAAAATATTCATTTAAAAAAAAAATATATATATTGATTTAGTAGAGACGGAATTAGATATGGAACAATTTAGTGACCGACACAACCGTCTCCAAATTCCGTCTCTAATGTAAAAATCTAACTTCCGTCTCAATCTATCATTTTCCATCTCTGATTCCGTCTCTAGCACTGACGGAATAAATTTCGTCTCTAAAATCCGTCGGTATTCAAGATTTTTCTAGTAGTGACTTTTACAAACTTGATATTGGGCTTAATGAAGTATTTAGAGGGAATAATTGAGTATGTAAATATGTAATTGGGATGTGATAATGATCATGAGATATATTTTGCTATCTTACTTGGAATATGAGAATGCTTGAATTGGTGAAACTATATGATATAGTTGATGTTGAGTGACATTGTTGATTATTGATAATATGTTGATGTGTGATGATGAATACTATGATTTATTTGTGTGGGCATGTTTTCTTGATAATGCAATGTTGTGGAGATAATCAATATAATTGGGTGTTGTCCTATATATTGAGTTGAGATTGTGATTTGTTGTCGCATTATCGAGTCCTTACACATGTCCATGCATCATAGTCGTTGTTGCTGTAAAAGGGATGAATCTTTTACTTCGAGATTATTGTAAGGCAGAGGTGAGCCTTACATGCGATGTTGACTTGTCCATCAGAGGTGACGACCTTGTTGAGATTTGGTACCACATGCATTTATGTGTCAATAAGTGCATATCATAGCATGAGTCCTATGTGAAATATGTGATTGGTGATGAATGGAGAAGAATGAAAGTTGATAATGATTGTTTGTGATTGATGTTGTGAATGAATATTTATGATTGGATAATTATTCATGTGATTGATATATGTGGATATGAACTATCAAGTTGTGATATAAGTATTTATGCATGACTATTATTATTCAAGTACATGATATTATTTGATTTGATTATTATCTGGATTATGATAATGTAATGCTTACCCCCAGTGGTTTTAACCGCCTACTTGCCTGTATGGGTGAGTAGACGTTGTGCAGGAGTAGTCTCGGTGAGTCTTTGCTTGGGATATCGGGAGCTTCCTCCGATATCGGTGTCGTGTCGGCTCTGATCTAGGCTTGTCGTGTCGGTCTAGATTAGGTTGTTTATATTTTCGTTGGGATTATTATTTTGTTGATGACTACCCGATGTTTGGGTTTTGAGATTTATCTTTTGGATATGATTTATTTGCTCATGGCATGTATATATTTTATCACTCTGATTTATATTCCGCTGTAACTGTTGAGGTTCACATACATGTCTATCGGTTTTTGAATTTTGAATAAGACGTAATCTCTATTTCTTGAATAAATGTATTATTCGCATGTTTAATTGCTTTAATAGAAATAGGAGCGTTACACTAAGCATGTAAGTGGATATCTATGGACATAAATAGTTTGAAATTCTTGTTCGTTTTGTTGGACAGGTATGATATGTATACGCCAAAAAAGGTAATTAATAGCACTTTTTTTAGTCTTTAATAGCACTCAAAAGTGCTATTAAAGCCCCTGCTATTGTAGAGTATACCACCTATAATAGCACTTTTAAAATGCTATTAAAGACCCTGTATTAATAGCACTTTTCATATAAGTGATATCTTTAGTCATTTATTTTTACCATGTGGTCAATAGCCCTTTTTATAAAAGTGCTATTGTAAGCTTTTTTTTTCTTTTTTTCTTTTTAAAAAAAATAATTAATTCTAAAGATCATTTAAAATAATTATATTTTCATAGAGGAATTTCATTACTCAAAAATATACAAAACAAGTCATTTAATGTATTCATTGTAAAAGAACCTAACACAATGTATATATTATCAAGAAAAGCTCTTCAAATTTAAACAAAAAAAGGTCTTTGGGTCTTTGATATGTATCTCTGTTCCTCTTCATTTCCCTTATGCTATGCTCTTGTCCGTTTCTTCAACATCTCTGATACATGCATACACATATATAGCTCTCGTCCAAATTACTTGAAACAAGCTGCAAAAATTCATACTAGGAACCTTCCATATGAATCCAAAATTTTACAAGCCTCAAATCTAACTAAAACTCCTACCAAATACTTAGAATACTAAAGATACTTATAGAATAGTAAGATCATAAGCTTTATAACAAGTCACGAGTATTACCTTTTCAAGATTACGCATATACATTGATGTGGAAGATACACCTCAAATGACAACACATTTCAATAATTATACTTCATTTGGTCAATATTTATATCAAACTAAAACCAAATTCTATAACCTGGAAATGATAAACAACAAAACATGATTATTACAAAAGGCTGAAACAAATGAAAGTGAAGGGACTAAGCATCATGGTAAATAGTATTTAAAAGCCATACTTACGCCTAGGCTGTTATACAACAATTTACACTAAACTATAATTGCCAAAATTTCCAAGGCTAGTAATCATGGAGTAAATGAACCTGAGAACTCAATGGTGAAACCTACAAAATTGAAGAATTTAAGGCACCAAGATGCCCATGACATGCCTTGTTTGAATAACCTGCATAATTTACATGAATGAATGAAATAGTAACCTTTAATAAATATATGCAACTACATACTAAACATGTAAGAAAATTCCAATTTCACTATAAAAAATATCAAAAGTCACATTGAAATAATCTCAGATACCATGCAATCAATTATGAACCTGGTAAGAGATTAAAGTATGAAACACACAACAACAAAAATCAAAGAAGAAAACAAATTGGTTAGAGTTTTACCAATTGTACTATGTGCTTGAAAACCTGAACTTCCTTCTCTTCATTTTAATCACAAGCCTCTGAACTTTAGTGTACAGCTGAATCCATTATTAAAATATTATAAATGGAACTCGGCTTCATTTTTCTGAACAAGAATGGAACTCAGCTTCTTAACTGAAATATATAAATATTTGAAAGTTTTAAATAGACCAAACTAAATATACATGGATATGAAAATTAACAAGTAAAAAAAGTGAGCAAATATACATTGATATGAAGATTAAATTCCCTCACTTTGTACTACATGACGTAAGTTTTATTTTGAGTAAAAGAAGCCATGTGATAGCCATTTTCAATGCTAAGTCCTATATATAGACATACTTGATAGCCATTGAATCCCATCTAAATCAATACCCAAATCAGCCCACACCATAAAACAGCAAAAAAACCTCTGAACAACTTCAAACACCCAAAGCTAAAAACCTTAAAGATAACAAAAAATCAGCCAAAAACACCCACAACAAGTTGGTAATAACACAACTCTTAATTGGCTATATAAGCATTAAGGTACTACTAGACATAACAATTCTTTCTTAATAAATATTATTTTCATTTCACTTTTTCTATATTTTGATTTATGAGTTCCATCAAGAATTGTGATAATGTGTCACTTGTAAAAAAGAGAGACTAATGTCACTTATGAGTTCTATCCTGAATTGTAATAATTTGTCACTTTTATATACTTTTCCGTTAGTTTCAAGTTTAATAGCCTATACAAATTTCTCTATCACAAATGAGCTTCTTCTGCAAGTTCATATTGAATTTTTTTTTTTTTTTTTTATTGCAAGTTCAAATTGAATTCTTTTAATGAGAAGATATAGGTTAACTTAATAGATAATACATATGTTTCAGTATGGACGGACTGAAGTCAAACACACATTAGTACTTAGCCAAAAAGCTTCACAAAGTTTCTGGTAACAGATTTAATGAAAATTCAATATAAATAAAAGTGTGAAAAAGCTACTCAACCATACAATTTGCCTTTGCAACCCAGTGTAGCTGACACAAATGTGGTAGCCTCGGTTAGGCTACTAATTCAATGTGTTGGTTTACATCAAAATATATATTCTTTTTATCAGCAAATAAAATTAACAACAGTCCGAGCACAATAACCCGAAAATGTTACAAAGTACAATCGGTAGAATCACTATGTAATAATAAACAACACGAAATAAAAACTCTAATCAAGTGGATCAAAACAAAGCCAAACAAGACCACCCCAAATAACAACACCAGTGCATAGTGAACAACCTCCAAAACAACATTCTTGAAGATAACACAGATAGCCAACACAGGGTTGAAAAAACCTGCTTAAAAAATAGGAGAGTCCCTCATAGGAATTGCTACCCCATCACACCCAGAGACATTAAAACACTAGCAATTCTAAAATAGACACAGACGCGTAAAAGCCACCTACAGAATCAAACAAAAATAGAAACACCCACACCAATGCAGATTCAAATGGTTTCGACAGAGAACGATGTGGAAATTACAACTAAAATTAATGTAGAGACTAATTTGTTTGAATGTGTTCAAAACTCAAAATTGATTTAAAGGGAAAATAACATATACAATTAATGGCAGATAACATAAAGAAATTGTCCAAATTACTCAATTACACAAATATCCAAATAAAACCCCCAACACCCGAAATGGAATTGATGGAAAAAAAAAACCCAATAGGATTCAAGGGTCTACACCATAAAATGCCGACACATGTTTCTACACTCAAAAAGAATATATAGATAACACCAAAAAGGTACCTGATAGATAAGTCATATAAAAATGTCGGCCGCAGCTTTCAAACCCACCAATTTCCTATCGAACAAAATCTACAAAAATCAGACACAAAAGTAAATTAGTCGAACAGCATGTTAATCAAATTTCAAAAGCATAACTAAAGAGAAAGGGAAAGACTTACAGGTACGAGTGAGAAGGAAAAGCGTGCAGAAAACGACTTCTATTAGTTCGTCAGTTTCGTCAAAGGGTGCAGTGAATGAATTTGTATGAGATGATGGGTTAGGGTTCTATTGAGAAGAATTTCTGGGTGGAGATGAGAGGGTTCAGTGAGAAGTTGAGATGATGGCATATGGTTTGAAGGGTTCGGACTAGAGAAGTTAAAATTTGAAGGATTTGTGGGTAGATGTTTGAGAGGGTTAGGTTCGATGAAGTGATTTTGGTAGAAGTTGTGTTTTGGGTGCAGAAAAGAGGAGAGGGAATGAAAAATTACTTCAACGCCAAACGCAAAATTATTTTGCGGTTTTTTTTATTTTTTTATTTTTAATTTGGTATGTGCAAAGATAGCCCTTCCCCATAAAACGCTAACAAATCATTTACACCAATATTAGCGTTCACTAGAAAACGCTATCACACTCCTATCATCACACTCCTCTTTATTTTATCATTTTTTTTAATACCATATAACAGCACTTTGTATAAAAGGGCTAATATAGGTGTCACGTTATAATAGCATGCGTAACGGAAATGCTATTATTAATATTAGAGTCAATCTTTTGATAGCATTTTCTCTAAAAGTGTTATTAAATTAGCGCTACTAAATCTCAAAATTGGCGTAATAATTCATTCCATGCAGATCTTTGTTAAGAGGATACTTTTGAGGTATCCATGGATATAAACAAATATCCATCGATACCATTTTAAAAAATGAATATTGTTAAAAAAATTTATAATTATCGAATATTTAAGAAAAAAAGATAATCACATTCATTTTTATCCCTTTTCTCAAAACATAATATATCCATACATTTCATATCTAAAAAATAAACATTTTAAAAAAAAGGTTAATCACATTTAATAAAAACAAAGTTCCTTGATTAAAAATTTAACAAATATAGGTTAACATTTTTTTTTTTTAAGAAATTAAAATGAAATATATTATTACCAGCAGACTATCTTCCTAGCACAAGATGTGCGGAAAAAATAGCCAAAAGATACATAACAAGTTCACAATAAAAAGCACATGTTAGCCAATACCCGAATAAAGAAAAGGGTTTTGGCACCAATTATAAAAACTATAATAAAAAACACCAGATTTTGCTTTATACCACCAAAAAGAAAGAAGTTTAATTTTCTCCACAAGTTGAAAAGGAGAATTCTGAGTACCGCGAAACAACCTATCATTTCTTTCCTTCGAAATCACAAAAGTGCTACCAAACTAAATCAAGTGCATAAAAGAACACATTGATTTGGCATAACCTGAAGAAGTACCAAACTGATGAAAATGATCCAATACGTTAGATGGATCCGCTAAATGAACACCCAACCATGTCCTAAGAAGCTTCCAAATCTGACCAAAGAGACTACAAGTAAAAAATAAATGCTTCTCTGATTCCTGAAGACCGCAACCAGAAACGCAAAGCTGAGAGTCAAGATGAATAATCCCTCTTCGAAATAAATTAATCTTAGATGGCAATCTATTCCAAAAAAAGCCACCAAGCAAACACCGATACCTTCAAGGGGACATCATTCCTCCATAAAAGAGTCGCGGGGATGGAAGTAGAAGTAGATGCCCTTTTAGTGGGACTGTGGTAAGCCCCACTGACTGTATACCCAACAACTGGATCAGAGACCTACTGCCACACATCAGCAAAATCGACCTGAATGACAACAGTTAGCAAAAGATCCCTACACTCCACTACCATGTCTTCTTCCCACGCCCATAATCTCCTCCACTTCCAAGCCTCCCTACCCCTCGCCCCACCCCAATTCATACATCTGCGCCACAGTGAACAACTTATTCTCAGATAGATTATACAGGACGCGAAACCTCCGAAGAGGAATATGACCACACCACCTATCTAACCAAAATAAAGTACTAGTACCATTACCAACAACAAGGAGTGCGTTATCAGAAAACCAACTGCCCACCAATGTACCAACACCATCACAAATGCTAACTATCTCCTGCAACCACACGGACACCTCTCGACCACCAGCCTGAAGGCGCCCCCCGACTAAACCAAATCTAGCAGCTAACAGTCTAAACCAAAAACCCTCTCGATCCACCAACAACCTCCAACACCACTTACCTAACGACAAAATAAATCCCTAATTCTCTTTACCCCCAAACAACTAACCTCCTTATCCAAACAAGTGAACTCCCAATGAACCCAAGAAATTTTCCTATTATCCTCATTCCGACCCCAATAAAAGGAAATTAAAAGCGAATTAAAGGGTAACATTATTGGTTTGTTTTAGAGGAGAATTGAACCGTCGCGTAATAATTATGTATAGGTATTATGTTTTTTTTTTTTTTTTTTTTATTGAAGTTGAAAGAGTAATTATTATGTAATTTATTTAGTTCAATAACAAGTATAGATATGCGAAGGTACAATACCATCAACTCTGCATCTATATCCATTGAATAGCGGATAATTGAAATATCCGATTATTTTATCCATGAAGATTCATTAAAGTATCCACGGATGCGGATTTTTTTATCATCCCTGCTTGAGAAGGGATAATTTGTTGTGGCATAACCCCTGTAACATTGGAAGTCTCCAATGCATACGAAGGAAGATATACTCCCTCCGTTCGTTTTTAAACATCTTTTTAAAAAATTAACATCAAATTATAGCGATGTGTACTTTTACACATTTTCTTTCTATTATACCCTAATTTTAATCCACCAATAAATTTCTATTTTTTTACACACACTTTATCTTTCCAATAAATTAAGTATGTTATCTTTCTCTCGTAATAAACACTTGTCTGTTATTATCTTTTTCTCCAACAAATTCCTATATTTTTGTGCACTTTCTCATAACAAACAATTGTATTGTCCACATCTTTTTACTTATTTTAAGTCAATATAATTTTTTTTCTAACTTCACATTAATCAAAAGCTAACAAAAATTTAACTTTCTTAAACTTTTTCTTCCTTTTGAACATTCATGGAGTCTTTTATTTTTCTTCTCTCGAAATTTATTCTTTTACTTTGCACTTGAAATTTTTAACGATTACTACTCATCTTATTTATAGAAGGTCAAATGCATCTAAAGGTCCTTTAAGTTTTTTCGTTTTTTCCAAAGTGGTCCTTTTAGTTTTTGAATCGTTTCAAACAAGTCCTAATGTAGATAGCATAGTCGGTAATTGCTTCCTTGAACTCATCTTTGGTACCAAATCTGGCTCCTAACACCCACTTAAAATTAGTCATCTTTTTAGGCATGACAAATGGTGGATAATGCTCTTTGTTGCTATCATATGAATCATCACCATCATCCTCTACAAGGACTTGTTTGAAACGATTCAAAAACTTAAATGACTTGTTTGGGACTTTTGAAACTTAAAGGACTTGTTTGGGACTTTTAAAACTTAAAAGACCACTTTCGGATAAACGAAAAACTTAAAAGGACCTTTAGATTCATTTGACCTTTATAGAATCTCAACTCTTCTTGGAACAATTGTTTGTAACACAAATTTGTTCAAATTTAAAGATATCAAGAAACAAACTTTGTTTAAAAAAAACAAACTTTAGTTTTCCAAATAAATAGCATTAATTAGTTTTCTCGACAAAAATGAGTAATTGATAAAAATATAATTTACAAATCATACACTCTCACTAAGTGATAATGTGATATACTGATGCGTCTTAAACTCCAAAACTGCCTAATTTTCTCATAACCATTATCGATTACTAACAGTTTGAGTATCCAATTATAGTTTCCCATCATTTAAAATTCTGATCAGGGGCAAAAGCAAGGACTTCAAGATATTGTTACACATTCTCAGTCTTTCAAATGTACAACATACCATAATCACTGTACTTGTGTATATCCTACTACTACTGAAATTACACTAACTAGAAATTTCAAATACATATAGTAGTGAAGAATACATTTAAAATCATTCATCTTATATAGTAACAAAACCAAACCATAACACAGATCGTCTAATCCGAATCAAATTTAATGAACTCTTTTCAATTTCGTGACAATGGTTTAGAAAAACCCAAAATGCAAAAATACTAAATTTTATCACAGAGAAACCAAAGAAGCAGGATATTATGAGCCTTTTTTAAATAACATGTTTGACCTAAAGAGTAAGAAAATAATCTTTAACAAAAGCACAGTTTTAAACAGTTACTCAGATCATTAGAAGAAACAAAACAAAGGATTTTGTTAGACTGCTTATGATAGCAATTATGGGCAGTTATGTTTTTATTATGCGTGTGTTTCTGTTTAGAATCAAAGGATTTTGTTTTTGTTTTGCACTTTCACTAGGGCTAGCGGTCGTTGTCATTCTTCACATACTCGGTGCAATAGACATGTTATTAATGTTACCTGTTGTATCATAAGTATGCGAGTTGCTAAAATTTCACATAAATGTAAATTCGAGATAAAAACACAAAATAACAAGAGTCAGGAATATGTAAATTCGTGATTAATAACTCAGCCTAAATCTTTACATCATCAAAGCAGCAGTTAAAAGGACGACAGCAGCAGATCCGGCAACTGTAAATCTGTTCAAAGCGGCAGCAGCGTTTGTGGATGTCTGTGATGTTGATGATGCTTTAGATGGAGGGGTAGAGATCGACGATGGAGTAATGGCAGGAGCAGCTGCTGGCGAAGCATGAGGAGGAGATTGTGGAGAGTTGATGGCAGACGGTGAAGGAGAAGGACTGCTCTTCACAGGAACAGGAGCAGATGCCGTTGGGTTAGCCGAGGGAGAAATATCAGGCGAACATGGAGGAGTAGAGATCGACGATCGAGTCACAGTAAGAGGAGAAATAGTAGGCGATGGTGCTTGAGATGGAGCAGCAGAGATCAACAATGGAGTCACAGTAAGAGGAGAAATCGTAGGCGACGGTGCTTGAGATGGAGGAGTAGAGATCAACAATGGAGTCACGGTAAGAGGAGAAATCGTTGGCGATGGCTCTCGAGATGGAGGAGTAGAGATTAACAATGGAGTCACAGTAAGAGGAGAAATCGTTGGCGATGGCTCTTGAGATGGAGGAGTAGAGATTAACAATGGAGTCACAGTAAGAGGAGAAATCGTTGGCGATGGCTCTTGAGATGGAGGAGTAGAGATTAACAATGGAGTCACAGTAAGAGGAGAAATCGTAGGCGATGGCTCTTGAGATGGAGGAGTAGAGATCGACGATGGAGTCACAGAAGGAGTGGAAGCAAGAGGAGAAACAATTAGGGTTTTGGAAGAAGCTGAGCAACAGTGCAACCAAAAGCATCAACACAGCCATAGTATAATGATGAAGGAGAATGGGAATATTAGGGTTAACTAGAAAGTTTTCAAGTTGTGATATTTAGGGTTGGAAGGTTATCTATTTATAGAAAGCTTAATTGAGTCTTCGCCTTTATAGGCCAAGTCTGTTTTGAGTCGGTGATCTTTCAAATTATTATTATATATTTTTTTGGTAGATTATTGTGTTATTTTTTAGGAATTGTTGGTAGATTATTGTGTTATTGTTTTTTTTTTTTTAGATTTATTTTAGATTAATAGAAGTTTTACTTAGGAAAATATATGTCTCCTGCAATAAACTATTGTTAATATTTTTTTTTACCTTAAAAAAAAAACTTTTTTTTTCTTTTCCGCAACAAACAATTGTCAGTTTATAGTAGTATTTCAATTCCTCAACTGATCTTATCATAAAACCATTATCATAGAGGGAATCAAATTTAGATATTTTTTTGGGATAGAATCGAATTTAGTTTTATGGAAGTTTAAATTGTCATGTAACAAATAAACAAATTTTGTGTAAAAAAACAATCAAACTTTGTTTCGAAGAAAGACAAAAAATTACTACGGTATTTTTAATTTTATTGAAAAGGGATAAGTTATGAGTAATAGAATTCGGCATTACAATGGGATGGTTGGAGAGGAGTTTTATCTTCCTTATCCCCATCCCCCTGATTCCCAGATACTTACAAGTTACCCTACACATATCTAACGACGATGAGCAATTGAATCTCATCTTCGTCTCTGACGAATTTGGGTATTACCACAGGGAATCACTTCTTTTAACACAAAAATCAAGTTTTTTCCATCCCCCAGGGCAATGTTATAATGCACTATCCATTAATATGCTCATTTAACAATTCATTAACCAAATGATTTGGTTGTTACTTTAAATATCAATGGCGTTTTATAACATGACAAATATCAATGAGTAATAAAGTAATTTCTACATTCAGGACGAATTTGTGTGTGGGTTCAGGATGAGTACATATATTCATGTTACCCGTGTTTTAAAATCGAGGAAAATTCAAACTCATACCCAAACTTAGTCAAAGCGGAGAAACTCATCAAATCGAGGTGGGTTCCGGTCGTGCATGAATAAAATGAGCATTAGAGTAAAAAACCATTGCATTCATAATTTAAATTGCTTAAATATATTAGTTGTTAAACTTTTGTTACAAAAAAAATTTAGACAAAAAATTGTATTTATTTCCACTTATATATTTTTCAATATCATTTATCTCTTTTTCATGATTATATACATTTCTAAAATATAGAACAGAGAGAAAATAAAAGAAGTTGCAACAATGTGCAAGAAAATCGGTGACCAACGTTCAAGGAAAAACGATGAAGATTCAAGGAAAATGGATGAAGAATGAATTTGTAACAAACTTCTAACGAACTTTCTCCGTGGAAATGAGAGAGGCCCAATGATACCATGTTATGGGAATTAAAAGATAGAATACAAACTCATTTCTCATACATAAAATCATAATACAAAGGGTACTTATAGTGATACGCATTAGATACACAACACCTAATTACATGCTAATGAAGTGGATTAAACTAATTAACACTAGGTAGCTTGCAGTGCAAGTAAGCTTTATGAACTAGGATTTATTTGTGTTGCTTGAGGTACATTATTCTACTCTTCATGCTCTAATAACCTGTTCAACTTTTACTTCTGAAGCACAAAGCACAACGGCTCGAGGAGGCTTTGTATTCGAACCAAGCGACTCTATCAGGTCTTAGGAGCTATACAAGTAAACAGATTTAATCCATCTTTAGGCAAGGAAATGATGAACGTAGAAGGAACAAAACTGGCAGATATAGCAATTTAATTAGTTCAATGTCAGTGTTAAACTAATTTACATAGACAGTGCATGTCTCATTTTCTCAGTCTAATTTTAATTATTCAAGCTTATTTTGTAATTTATACTCACGTTCAATCCGCTTCGTAGATAATGATATTAGAATAATCAAAGTGCAACATATAAGTGCCAACTTTAGATTTCCCTAAACCCTAAACCCTTCCAAACAAAATAGTATGGTTTCTACTCATAAACTTCTTTAATTCCCAATTTCATTCAGATGAATGGAAAAATCATGTTAATTTTGTAATCATATAGTAATTTAAGGTTTAATAAATAAGTGCCACCCGTTTCTGAAGCTTAATACTTGAGAATAGAGATAACCTTCAACTCCAAAACTAAACTAATTTTCTCATTTCAGAGACAAACTTATTAACAGAGTTTGAGTATGCCAATTATAGTTTCTCATCATTTAAAATTATGATTAGGGCAAAAGCAAGGACTTGAAGATATTGATAAACATTCTCATTCTTTCAAATGTACAACATACCATAATCACCGTACTTATATTGTACTACTACTGAAATTACACTAACTAGAAATTACAAATATACATTTAAAATTATTCACCATATATAGTAACAAAACCAAATCATAACACAAATTGTCTAATCCTAAACGAATCAAATGAACTCTTTTCAATTTCGTGACAATGGTTTAGAGAAACACAAAATGCAAAAATACTATAAATTTCATCACAAAGAAACCAAATTAAATAAGCATGTTTGATCTATGTATTAGGCCAATGTAAGAAGACTTCATCAATTCCCCTAGACCTTAAACAGTTTTAATCAATTAATCAATTAATCAGTTCATTACAAGAAACAAAACAAAGGATTGTGTTAGACTGCTTATGTAAAAGGTCCCTGTAAGTTCGCGTGTTTTTGGTTTTCGTCCCTATATCTTTTTTTTGTTTTAAAACAACCCCTGAAAGTTATAAGCGTTTTGGTTTTAGTTCCTAACGTTAACTTATGTTACAAAAACGATGAGCTGGCAAACAAAGTCACACATGGAAATCGATGACATGGAAAAACATGCTTATGGGGCCTGACATATGATAATTGATATGATTTGAGGGACGAAAACCAAAAACGCAAAGTTGCAGAGGGACGAAAGTGAAAAAACGTAAACATCAAAAATTTGAAATGTTAAAAATTAAAGATTTCATCTTCTTCTTCTCTCTGTTTTTTCTTCTTCATATCCTCTCTGCCAATTCGTTCATTTCTTGCGTCCCAAATTTTTTTATTACTTTAAAACATGTTCATCTCTTTTTCTTACGGGGAAATTAATATGCAAACCAAATTTTTTAGGAGTAGTGTTATGCTTGTTTTAGAAAACTTTTACCATGCCTTTATATGTACTGCTAATGAATGTTCAAAACTTTATCATCCATGATTTTGCAATAATGTTGTAACCCACAAATAATGTAAACTCCTTAATTTAACTTTTCATATATAGCTAGAATTGTGACAATAATTCTGACTTCTAAGTTCAAATTATTGTTAAATGAAGAAACTTATAAAATAAAGTTAAATGAAGGAACTTATAGGCATAACTCTAGCTGTCTATGAAAAAGTTAAATGAACTTAGCGTAATAATCATGTAATATACATTTTATGATGCCTTAAGTTCCATTACTGTTGCCAATGGTTGAAGTGAAAATGCTAAGAAATAGTAATTTACTTACTGCTATCATGGTTTTTCAAATATTTTTTGATTGATTCGGAACTTGCAGGTAAATGAGGGATAGAGTATAACAAACATAACTGAAATTGGTTGAAGTGAATAACACATTCCTACCCTTATTCTCTTAAAAAACATGCGATTAAATTAAATTTGACCCTGTGCTTAACATGAACATTTTAAATAGAAGGCCTCCTAAAAATTTCCTTCGTACTTGTGAACTTAAGTTTTGCCAATTAGTCATGCTATTGAATTTAGCGTAAGAAAAAGAGATGAACAGGTTTTAGCGTAATAAAAATTTATGAGGCGCAAGAGATGAATGAATTGGCAGAGAGGAGATGAAGAAGAAAAAACAGAGATATGAAGAAGATGGAATCTTTAGTTTTTACCATTTCAAATTTTTGATGTTTACGTTTTTTCACTTCAGTCCCTATGCAACTTTGCGTTTTTGGTTTTGGTCCCTCAAATCATATCACTTATCATTTTTCAGGCCACATAAGCGTGTTTTGCCACGTCAGTAATTGCCACGTGTGACTCCGTTTGCCAGCTCAACGTTTTTGTAACAGAAGTTAACGTTAGGGACTAAAACCAAAACGTTTATAACTTACGGGGGTTGTTTTAGAACAAAAAAAGATACAGGGACGGAAACCAAAAACACGCGAACTTACAAGGACATTTTTCATATTTAAGCCTTGTTTTTATCATGCGTATGTTTCTGCTTAGAATCAAAGGATTGTGTTTCTGTTTTGCACTTTCACTAAGGCTAGCGGTCGTTACAATAATTAATTTTCATAAAAAAGGACAGGATCTGTGAGGGAGAGTGTACTAGATCTGATGAAAGAAATTACCAAACAAAACTAAAAATAATTTTCCTTGTGTTTATTCAGTTTACAGTTCTGATTCCCTTCAATTACTCTGATTTGTCCAACATAATCGAAAAAAAATTGATGAAGTTATATATATATTTTTCTTATAATTTTCTTTACCTTGACGCAATTGGTAAAGTTGTTGTCATGTGACTGAAAGGTCATGGGTTCAAGTCCTGAAAACAACCTCTTGTGTAAAACAGGATAAGGCTGCATACAATACACCAAATGATGGGACCCCTTCCCGGACCCGGCGTATGCGGGAGCTTTAGTGCACCAGGTTGCCTTTTATTTATTTATTTTTATCAAGGGATATCATGTATGAATGGATAACGAAAACAATAGTACGACAAGTAAGTGCAACTGTAACTCTGTATAGAATGGCGTCTTTTGTGGACGACGTTGATTGTGCTTTAGATGGAGGGGGTAGAGATTGACGATGAGTATTAGCCGGAGCTGTTGCGGGGGAAGCATGAGGAGGAGATGGTGGACAGTTGATGGCACACGGTGAAGGAGAAGGACTGCTCTTCACAGGTACACGAGCATATGCCGCCGTTGAGTTAGCTGAGGGAGAAATCGCAGGAGATGGAAACGGAGAAGACTTGGGGGATGTTGATGGTGATTAAGCAACGGTGAAACTTAGAAACAGTGCAACCAAAAGCATCAACACAACGCCAAGTCCTTATGATTAGGTGATCTTTTCAAATTATTATTGTATTTTTTTTTTTTGGTAGATTTGTTTTGAGAGGATTTATTTTAAATTAATTAATATAAGCTTTACTTAGGAAAATATCTTTCTGCCGTAACAAACAATTGTTAAAGGCTTGTCTTTTAAGAAAATTAAAGACTTTTTTCTTCTTCCGTAACAAACAATTGTCAATCTTCTTCTCTAATTATCTTCTCTAATTATGAAAGTTAAAAACCAGCATAAACATAATTTGGCCCATTCTTAACTATTTAACCTATATTATCTTTAGCGGCTTGCTTCTTTGGCAAGCTTCCTTTGTTTTAAAAAAAAAATTTAACACCTAAACATATTTTAACCCTTTGTGCCTTTTGTAAATAAAAAAAAATTATATTTAGAAGAGACAGAAAATAACTGTCAAAAGATTGAGATGATTTTGTAACAAAAAAATTCTCTTAATATAGTTGTATCTTTTTTGACAAGTAATATAGTTGTAATTTTTTTTCTTGTGATGGAGTTTTTTTCTTTTTATTTTTTGTTGAAGGGATATCATGTACAATTCAAAATAATAAACGCAAACAATAATATAAAAAATAATTGCAAGCAAATAGGAGAAATATATTCATCTAAATTCCTGATAAAAAAACATAATAACAAGTGTCAGGATTTTGTAAATTCTGTGATAAAAAACAAAATAAGTCAAATGAAAAACTCAGCGTCTCCCTGAAAAGAAACTCAGCCTAACTCTCTACATCATCAAAGCAGCAATGAAAACCACGACAGCAGTAGATCCGGCAACTGTAAATCTGTTCAAAGCGGCGGCGTCGTTTGTGGACGTTGATGGTGCTTTAGATGGAGGGGTAGAGATGGACGATGGAGTAATAGCAGGGGTGGCTGCGGGGGAAGCTTGAGGAGATGGTCTAGAGTTGATGGCAGATGGTGAAGGAGAAGGACTGCTCTTCACAGGTTCAGGAGCAGACGCCGCGGTTGAGTTAGCTGAGGGAGAAATCGCAGGCGATGGTGCTTGAGATGGAGGAGTAGAGATCGATGATGGAGTCACAGCAGGAGCAGCAGCAGGAGGAGAAATAGTAGGCGATGGTCCTTGAGATGGAGGGGTAGAGATCCAGGATGGATCGACAACAGGAGCGGCACTGGGAGAATTAGATGGTGAAGGAGAGGCCACTGGTGAATTTTCTGAGGGAGAAATAGCAGGTGATGGAAACGGAGAAGAGTTGGGGGATGATCTAGCAACGGCGGAACTGAGCAACAGTGCAACCAAAAGCATCAACACAGCGGTTTTGGAAGAAGCCATAGTAGAGTAGAATGATGATGGAGAATGGGAATATTAGGGTTAACGATATAAAGTTTTGAAGCAGTGATATTATTGTGTTGTGAAGAATGAAAATAGTAGGGTTGGAAGGTTATTATTTATAGAAGCTTATTTTAAGATTTGTTTTGAGAGGATTTTTAGTTTTGTTTGGTAATATCTCTATCCGGTAATTTCTAGATTAATAGAAGCTTTACTTAGGAGAATATCTCTATCTGATAACAAACAATTGTCAAAGACTTTTTTCCTCTCCCTAACAAACAATTACCAATTTATAGTATTTCAATTCTTTAACTGATCTTTGTTAAAAAAAATTAAAAAAAATTCTTTAATTGATCTTATCATAAAACCACTATTATAGGTAATCAAATTTAGTATTATGGAAGTTTAAATTTTCATGTAACAAAATAAACAAATTTTGTGTAAAAAAACAATCAAACTTTGTTTTAGAGAAAAAAAAAACTAATTTTAATTTTATTGAAAAGGAGTAAGTTATGAGTAATAAAATTAGGACAATGGGATGGGTGGAGACAAGTTTTATCTTCCTTGTCTCTATCCCCCGACTCCCAGATACTTACAAGTTACCCTACACATATCTAATGACGATAAGAAATTGAATCTCATCTTCGTCTCTGACGAGTTTGGGTATCGCCACAGGGAATAATTTTTTTATCAAAAAATTCAAGTTTTTTCCATCTTCGAGGGAAATGTTATAATGCACTATCCATTAATATGTTCACTATAACATTTCTTTGATCGAATGATTTGGTTGCTACTTTAAATATCAATGGTAGGTTTTATAACATGACAAATATCAATGAGGAATAAAGTAATTTTTACATCCAAGACAAGTTTGTGTGTGGGTAGGGGATGAGTACATGTGTCCATGTTACCTGTGTTTAAAAATCGAGGAAAATCAAACTCATACCTAAACTCAGTCAAAGTGGAGAAACTCATCAAATCGAGGTGGGTTTGGATGGGCAACCACAGATACGAGTTTTGCTGTGGTGCCGAAATAAAACGAGTATTAGAGTAAAAAACCATTGCATCCATAATTTAAATTGCTTAAATATTATTAGTTGTTAAACTTTAGTAAGCTAACACCTAATTACATGCTAATGAAGTGGAGTAAGCTAATTTCTTAAAAAACAAAAGTGGATTAAGCTAATTAACACTAGGTAGCTTGTAGTGCAAGTAAGCTTTATGAACTAGGATTTATTTGTGTTGCTTGAGGTACATTATTCTTCTCTTCATGTTCTAATAATCTGTCTTTATACAAGTAGAAGGAACAAAACTGGCAGATACGACAATTTTCTCAATCTAATTTATAAAAGCTTAATTATTCAAGCTTATTTTGTAATTTATACTCACGTTCAATCCGTTTCATAGAGAATGATATTAGAATAATCAAAGTGCAACATATAAGTGCCAACTTTAGATTTCCCTAAACCCTTCCAAACAAAATAGTATGAGTATGGTTTCTACTCATAAATTTCGATGATTCCCAATTTCATACAGATCAATGGAAAAAATCATGTTAATTTTGTAATCATGTAGTAGTTTAAGGTTTAATAAGTGCTACCCATTTCTGAAGCATACATCAGAAATACTTCAGAATAGAGTATTAACTGAGAAACCATTATTGATTTTTAACTGAGTTTGAGTATTAACTCCAAAACTACCTAATTTTCTCGTAACCATTATCGATTATTAACAGAGTTTGAGTATGCAATTACAGTTTCTCATAATTTAAAATTCTGATTAGGAGCAAAAGCAAGGACTTGAAAATATTGTTAGTTTGTTACACATTCTCGGTCTCAAATGTACAACATACCATAATCACTATACTCGTATCCTACTACTATTGTAATTACACTAACTAGAAATTACAAATACAGTAATAGTAGTGAAGAATACATTTAACGTCATTCACCATTGTAACAAAACCAAACCATAACACAGATCGTCTAATGCAATGGTTTAGAGAAACCCAAAATGCAAAAATTCTAAATATCATGACAAAAAACCCAAAGAAGCAGGATATTATGAGCCTTATTTAAGCATGTTTGATCTAGTACTAGGCCAATGTCAGAAGTCTTCATCAATTCCCCTAGACCTAAACAGTAAGAAGAAAAATCTATAACAAAAGCACAATTTAAACACTTACTCAGTTCATCATAAGACTGTGAATAATTTGTATGCGTGAAGCCAACCAAGCTGCTCATTATTTTGCTAATATGCTCTTAAGAATTTAGATTGCATATGGATCGAAGAAACTCCGCCTTGTATTTCTGTAGTCTTGACATTTGATTTATTGCCAGACTTTCATTAATGAAATTGTCTTTAACTTCAAAAAAAAAATATCATTGAAACAAATCACTTTTTCATAGAAGCGATTACATAACATGGCCAATGGCCATAAGCCCATAACTATTGGGAATAGAAATTAGGTACAAACATATAGAAATAGGTGATAAATCGTCCATTAAAATAATTAATTTTCCTAAAAAAGGACTAAGGATCTGTGAGGGAGAGTATACTAGTACCAAACAAAACTAAGAATGATTTTCCTTGTGTTTGTTCAGTTTTTGATTATGGTTTCCCTTCAATTACTTTTGTCCATTATAATAAAAAAAACATCGATGGAGTTACTTTTATTTTTCTTCTATAACTAGCTAGAGGCTTCAACTAGGATTTATTTGTATTAGACTGCTTATGATAGTGATTATCGGCAGTTATGTTTTTATTATGTGTGTGTTTCTGTGTAAACAAAGGATTGTATTATTTATCTTTTCTTTGATTACGGGTACCAATTTCTATCAGATTGTCTCAATAAGGTTTTGTTGTTACCACATCTGTTTTGAACTTTCACTATGGTTTTGTTTGGAGGGAGAGTGTGTACTATCTCTGAAATTACCGAACAAAACTATAAATAATTCATAATTGAAAAAACATTGATGGAGTTGTTTTTTGTTGTTGTTGTTGGGATATCATGTACAATTCAAAATAATAACCGACATCGCAAATAATAGTATCAATATACTTATAAGCAAATAGCAGAAATAGATTCATGTAAATTCGTGATAGAAAAACATAATAACAAGAGTCAGGAATATGTAAATTCGTGATTAAATACAAGTAAATAAAAAAACTCAGCATCTACCCTAAAATAAACTCAGCCTAACTCTCTACATCATCAAAGCAGCCGTGAAAACCACGACAGCAGCAGATCCGGCAACTGTAAATCTGTTCAAAGCGGTGCCAGCGTTTGTGAATGTTGATGGTGCTTTAGATGGAGGGGTAGAGATCGCCGATGGAGTAATGGCAGGAGCGGCTGCTGGGGAAGCATGAGGAGGAGATGGTGGAGAGTTGATGGCAGACGGTGAAGGAGAAGGACTGCTCTTCACAGGTACGGGAGCAGATATAGATGCCATTGAGTTAGCGGAGGGAGAAATCGCAGGCGTTGGTGCTTGAGATGGAGGAGTAGAGATCGACGATGGAGTCACAGCAGGAGTGGCAGCAAGAGGAGCAGCAGAGGGAGTAAAAATTGTAGGCGATGGTGCTTGAGTTGGAGGGATAGAGATCGACGATGGAGTGACAGCAGGAGCAGCAGCGGGAGAACCAGATGAAGCAGTTGGTGAAGAAGAGGGAGCACTATTCAGAGGTACCGGAGGAGACGCCACTGGTGAGTCAGCGGAGGGAGAAATAGCAGGTGATGGAAACGGAGAAGACTTGGGGGATGATCTAGCAACGGCGGAACTCAGCAACAGTGCAACCAAAAGCATCAACACAGCGGTTTTGGAAGAAGCCATAGTAGAAAGATGAAGGAGAATAGGAAAATTAGGGTTAACTATATAAAGTTTTGTAGCAGTGATATTGTTATTAAGAAATTTTTAGGGTTGAAAGGTTATCTATTTATAGAAGCTAATTCTGTTTTCAGTTGGATTATTTAGATTTGTTTTGAGAGTATTTATTTTAGATCAACAGAAGCATTACTTAGGAAAATATCCGGCTTTTCCCATAACAAATTAAGCAATTTTTTTTTTTGACAAAAACAAATTAAGCAATTGTCAAAGGCTTTTTTGACTTAAAAAAAATAATTGTCAAAGGTTTTTTTTTTTACTTATCCCCTAACAAACAATTGTCGATTTACAATAAGTATTTCAAATCTTCAACTGATCTTATCATAGAACCACTATTATAAGAAATCCAATTTAATTTTATGGAAGTTTAAATTTTCATGTAACAAATAAACAAATTGTGTATGAAAACAATAAATTTTTGTTTTAAAGAAGAAAAAAAACTCCAAGGTTGAGTTATCTAGGAGACAAGCGAATGCGGTGGCTCATGCTCATGATGACAGCAGGGCCGTTCTTTTAAATTCAGAGGCTCGGCTCTGCAAGTGAATAGAGGCCCGTAATAAAATAAAAATGTATTTTTATTAAAAGAACAATGTTCTATTTAAATTTTTTTGAACGACACATTTCCTTAGCTATTTATGTTTCTAGTTTTCTGTAAATATTTAATTTTCTTTAGAGGGTATTGGCTTAGTCTCCCTCATTGTAAACTTTTTTCCCTTTTTTTAATAAAATTTACGTATTTGAAAGGCGGTGGAGGATGGGGGTGTTTGAAGCGTCCCAACCTATTTGAGATGCTTCAGACTCTCTCGGATGCCCAACCTTTCTCTTGGCCTTATAAAAAAAATTGATTATTTAATTAATATTATGAAATGATAAAATAATTTAAAGGATAAAACTAGAAGAAAATAATCTAGTTCAAAATGGTGTACACCTCTTATACAGTGTTATACATATATGTTTGTGGCTTTCAAATCGTAAAAAACTATGTTATTTTTTACACCAACATTATAAAAAATATAATATAAATTCTATTTTTTTTTAAAATATTATATAAATTCTTATCTTTCAGTAACACCAACAATATAACATATTTAAATGCAAATTTATATATGATTCTAATTCAAATTGTAACAAACTATGTTTATCTTTTACTAAAAATATAACAAATATATATAATATAAATTCTTATATTTATTAATCGCCAGTTTAAGAGCCCATTTGTTACCGTTTTTTAAGTAAAAAATCAGTTTTAAAAAAATAATAATAATCACTTATAAGAGTATTGGATCCATTTGTTAGAATTGTTTAAAAAAAAAATCAAAAGTTTAAAAAAATCTAAAAACAAATTCAAATGAGAAGTTTTTTTTTTTTTAAGGAACTTCGAATGAGAAGCTGTTAAGTGTAACTTATAAGAAAATATTTTTTTAGTTAGCAATTAGAAGTTGTTAAGATTGAACTGATTTATATATATAAAAAAAAATCTCTTTTATATAGTTTTATCGAAACTTACTAAATAATTTTTTTTAAAAAAAATGATTTTTATATTGGTAAACAAATGCAAAATAGATTATAACCTTTTTATAGAATCTCTAAAAATCATCTTTAAATTATTCAATACCAAAATCATTGTTATACCACTTAATTGATATTGTGGTCTATTTGGTTGGCTGCAATGTGTTTTACCTCAATGCCGACTACTAAAATATTTGGCTATATCATTCATATGCAGTAAGTTAACACTATCATAATGCATAGGGGTAAATGATATTTGGCTCCCAATTGACATTGATTTTTTTTATAATTGGTCTTGAACCACATCGTTTAGAGAAACCCTAAATGCAAAAATACTAAATTTCATCACAAAGAAAAACCAAATAAGCAGGATATTATGAGCCTTTTTTAAACAGCATGTTTGATCTAGCACCAAATAAAAAAGGACTATAGAAATAGTATACACCAAACAAAACTAAAAATAATTTTCCATGTGTTTATTCGGTTTTTGATTATGGTTTCCATTCAATTACTCTCATTTGTCCATCATAATCGAAAAAACATCGATGGAGTTACTTTTTTTTCTTCTATAAATTTGTTTTGTTGTAGAGTTCAAAACAATAATCGACTACGTAAATATTAGTATAAAAAATAATTGCAAGCAAATAGCAGAAATAGATTCATGTAAATTCGTGATAAAAAACAAAATAACAAGAGTCAGGAATAAGTAAATTTCTTGAATAAAAACAAAACTCATCAGCGTCTATACAAAAAAAAAAAAACTAAGCCTAACTCTCTACATCATCAAAGCAGCAACAAAAACCACGACAGCAGTAGATCCGGCAACTGTAAATCTGTTCAACGCGGCGGCGGCGTTTGTGGACGTTGATGGTGCTTTAGATGGAGGGGTAGAGATCGCCGATGGAGTAATTGCAGGAGTGGCTGCGGGGAAAGCTTGAGGAGGAGATGATGGAGAGTTGATGGCAGACGGTGAAGGAGAAGGACTGCTCTTCACAGGTATGGGAGAAATCGCAGGCGATGGTCCTTGAGATGGAGGAGTAGAGATCGACCATGGAGTCACAGCAGGAGCAGCAGCAGGAGGAGAAATAGTAGGCGATGGTCCTTGAGATGGAGGGGTAGAGATCCAGGATGGAGCGACAGCAGGAGAACCAGAGAAAGCAGACGGTGAAGGAGAGGGAGCACTATTCAGAGGTACCGGAGAAGACGCCACTGGTGAGTCAGCGGAGGGAGAAATAGCAGGTGATGGAAACGGAGAAGACTGGGGGGATGATGGTGGTGATCGAGCAACAGCGGAACTCAGAAACAGTGCAACGAAAAGCATCAACACAGCCGAGTGAGAAGAAGCCATAGTAGAAAGATGAACGAGAATGGGAATATTAGGGTTAACTAGAAAGTTTTGAGTGAAGAAAATATTAGGGTTGGAAGGTTATTTATATATAAGCTTAAACGCGTATTTATTTGTTGGAAGATTATTGTGTTATTGGTTTTTTTAGATATTTGTTTTGTGAGGATTTATTTTAGATTAATAGATAGAAGCTTTACATAAGAAAATATCTCTCTCCCGTAACAAACAATAATAAACAATTGCCAATTTATAGTATTTCAATTCTTCAACTGATCTTATCATATAACCACTATTATATGGAAACCAATTTAGTTTTTAGGAAATTTAAATTTTTATGTAACAAATAAACAAATTTTGTGCAAAAAAAAAAATCAAGTCTCAATTCTCGGGCTATTGCGGAAAAAATTCTAGTTCCTTTTGGATTTCCTTCATTATCAATGAGAACCACCGCATTATCATCATACTTTATTATTATACCATTACTACGTTTTAGTTCTTTACAAGTACGTACAGTTACAACCCTGATCACTTCAGATATTTCTAAAGATGAATTTGATACTGCTTTTTTGATTACATCAACAACAATGTCACCAATATAAGCATACCGTTGATTACTAGCTCCTATGATTCGAATACAGATCAATTCACGGGCTCCGCTATTATCGGCTACATTTAAATAGGTTTGAGGTTGAATCATATCATTTTTTACTATCTTTCAGTCAAAAAGTTGAAGTAAAAAAAAAAATCTCTGTTCAAAAAAAAAAAAAAAAAAAAATTATCATTTTTTTATACTAAAGACCTATTTCGATCTAATGATTATTCTGAAAGAATGAATTGAGTTCTTATAGGCATTTTGGATGCCGCTATTGAAATAGCCTTTCTAGCTATATTTTCTGGGACCCCGCCCATTTCATAAAGTATTTTGTCGGGTTTAACGACAGCTACCCAATATTCGGGAGATCCTTTTCCCGAACCCATACGCGTTTCGGTAGATCTTATTGTAACAGGTTTGTCTGGAAATATGCATACCCATATTTTCCCACCTCGGCGAACATTTCGTGACATTGCCCTTCGCCCTACTTCTATTTGTCTAGATGTGATCCAAGCGGGCTCAAGTGCCTAAAGAACATATTTTTCGAAGGAAATTGTATTACCTCGATAGGCTTTTCCTTTCATTCTTCCTCGATGTTGTTTGCGGAATCTGGTTCTTTTGGGGTTATAGTTGATCGTTATTTCTCAATTCCATCTCTATTACAGAACCGTACATGAGATTTTCACCTCATACGGCTCCTCGCGAATAAATCGATTCAAAAATATTTAACCAAAAAAAAATTAATTATAAATTACAATATTAAATTAAATTTAAAATAGAATAGAATCGCGGGATTTTTTGACATTTCATAGAATTTATTTTATCTATTAGAAATTTGTATATCTTGCTTGGATATAAAACCAAATATGGATTTTTATAGACCATTTTTGCTATCCATATCTAACTAGATAATGTTGTTTTGATATAAGGTTCTAACGAATCCATATTTGTCTTTTTTTTTTTTTATTATCATATATATTGGCAAAAATTTCTAAATTAAAAAAAAATCCACATTTTCGCGGGCGAATATTTTACTCTTTCATTATAAATTTAAGATGTGATGTTGGATTAGTCCACAACTCCTCAAAAAATAATGAATTCTTAGTTCCGTCCACCATCCCATCTAATGAATCAGTAAGATTATGAAATTTAATATAATCTTAAGTATTCACAAGTTCCATCGTTCCCATCGCTTTTCGATTTATGGTTAGATCTAAATTCTACAATGGAGCCTCTTTAATTAATATTAATAAGATTTTATTTTCATAAAGTTTTCTTATTTATTTTATTCTTTTTTGTTGAATCAACCTTCTCAGTTTGATTGATTCGCTGCTCTTGATTTGTCTATTCTAGGAATACATTCATCCATATATGGATGAATTTAGAATATTGATGCTTTATTACACTACCTTTTATGAAATGACCCATAGACCTTTACATAGTAGAATTCTATGTCATTGATATCTTTTTTTCTCTCTTTCTTTCACCACTTCATTTATCTGGATATTCTTATTGCTTTACAACTAATAATCAGATTCTTTTTTATTTCAGTTGCTAAAATTATATCACCACATAGATCTTTATTTTGATTTTCTATTTTCCGCGGTTCTTTATATCCAGATAATGGTAAGCGATGAGTAGGTTATTAATTCTTTAGTAATTAATTCTACAAATTCTTGTAGAAATTTAACCACTCTAAAAAAAACTAACGAGTCACACACTAAGCATAGCAACTCCTTTACTATAAAATGATTAATCAATTTTTTTATTCAATCTTATAAAATTTGTCATTTCTTTTTTGAAAATAAGAATTCGTCATTTTTTCTTTTATCAAAAGAAGGAACGCTAAAAATAAGGAAAAGTAAATTAGTCGTTGTTTAGAAATATCCAAACTTTGATTCCTAATACCCCATAAATAGTTCGAACTGGATAGGAACAATAATCAATTTTAGCTCGAATGGTTTGTAGAGGAACCCTACCTTCTCTAATCCATTCGACACGTGCAATTTCTTTTCCGTCGATACGTCCCGCAATTTGTACTTGAACTCCTTTTGTACTTGCCTGTTCAGCTAATTAAATAGATTTTTTGATTGCTTTCCTAAACGAAATTCTATTCTTTAATTGTCCAGCTATAAGCATTTGGAATTCTTGTAATTGTAATGTTAATTTTTCGGGTCACACAATTAAGTTTTTTTTTTGCACATTAGTCTGTAATTCTTCGATTCTTACCCTCCATTAATAACGTTGGAAGTCCCATATAGATTATGACTTGAATCAGATCGATTCTTTTTTTAATCTATTCGTCCAATTCCCTCGACACCGGAGGTGATGAGTCATTTATTATCTATTTTAATATGTTATTTAGTTTAGTTTTAATTAGATTTAAGTTTATTTTATATTAATATTATTTCCTTTTTTGAACTATTTTACTACAATTGCATATTGTTATATTTCATAAACGAATATTTGATGGATTGAGTCTTGGAGCAAGAGAAAGGAGTTTTGGAGCTGATTTGGTATGAAAATACGAAGATTCAGAGACAAAAATATATCTCCCTCAAGTCAGAAACTTGGCACGGCCCGTGCTAGGCTTGGCACGGCCGTGCCACACTCCATAACTACTTTTGCTGCTTTTGCTTAGATTTTAAGCTACTCTGTTTTAGTTTACTTGTGAAACATTCTAGTGATTGCTTAGATTTTAAGTCGGATGTAAACTATAAATAGAGTAGCTAGCCATCACAAATATTCATCTTTTCTTGGAATGCAATATGTGACAATTGTCTTTCTAATAAAAGTTCATTTACTTTCTTGTTATTTACTTTTATGCTTTCTCTCTTCTTCTCCTCGTCTACGATGAACATTAGTGAGTAGACTTCTCTTTGTCTTGGGATTGTTGGATAAGTCTAAATGACATAATCCTAATCAAACCAAGTTCTAAGCCTTAATCTTATGTAACCCTAATTTCTTATCTAAATTCACCGCTTTAACATGGATCAACCATTATCAAACTGTGGAAACGAAAGTGGAGGGTTTGATAATTGTTTATCCATCATCTCAAATATCAATTCATAAAACGAAAGTGGAGCTTTGATATTCGAACAAGTGAATTTAGACAAGGATTTCAAAGTCAGCGAAATAGTCTTTGAAATCTTTGAGACTTATAGTTTCGATCTTCAAGGGAACTAATAATGATCAAATCAGCGAAATAGGCTTGGTTGTTAGAGGAACCAAAATCTAATAGTAATCAAGTCAGCGAAATAGGCTTGGTTGCTAGAGGAACAAAAGAGAAACTGTCTTGAGAAATTAGGTCTAACATAAAGTTATAAGCTTATAGTTTGCTTTGTGAAGGACTTGTCATTTAGATGAACCAATAATCCCAAGACTTTTATCTTTTCTTTTATTATTTGCTTTTAATTAAAAACCCAAACCTTTCTACCTTATAAATCTTCAGTCTAAAAATTATTTAAAGTTAATTGAATTCATAACTTCCTGTCGGAACGATACTCATCTTTTTACTACTTCGGTAAGACCGTGCACTTGCGGTTTTATCCCATCAGGAGGTTTTTTGTATATAATTCTTATGACAATCTCGTATTATTTTATCTTCTTTTAGATTCTCAGAATAATTTCCTGGTTGTGCAAACCAAATAGAATCATGATTTTGAGTTGTACCAAGTCTGAAACCAAGCAGATGTATTTTTTGTCCCATAATTCCTCACTACTCTATATAAAATAATACGTCTTATTTGTCTACTTTTTTATCTATATCTTTTTTTATATAAAAAATATTATATATCTTTATGACTCATTTACTTAGTTTGTTGAACTATATATTGTGACTAGCATTTTCTCCTGAAGAATAAAGCAATTCAAAAAAAAAAAAAGAATAATAAGCTCAACTCCATAAAAACAACAAAATCAATTTTTTTTTTAGGGATAAAAAAACAATCAAACTTTGTTTCAAAGAAAGAAAAAAAACTATTTTTTACCCTCTTTCACCCACAAACAATCATGGATGTTCAATCAATCTCTATAAAAGATTAAAGAGTGAATCAAAATATTTTTCATCATTACTCTATTGTGTATAAGTAAGTAATCTTCTTTTTGTACAATGATGCTAGAGTTTCTATTTTTTCTTGTTGTTGAAGGTTGATATGTTCTGAACTCTACAACATTGATATATTCAACCCTTAAAAATCTCACACTTAAAAAACTCTCTCCACTTTAATTAAAGAGTTCAAACACAACATGCTAATATCCCGTAAGAATACCATGGCTATCAGAAAAAGCTACATCAAAAGACCCTTAGTGGTCATTCAATAAAAAAAGAAAAGGATTCTATTTAGAATGAACACATTTTTTTAATGCTTTACATCATGTTTGTCCCCATATCGAAATCCTTTCAAAAAAAAAAAAAAAAAATCCCACATCGAAACATTAACAAACCATGAGGAGTGAATAGTTTTGTTTGAAACATTAACAATGTTGAATACAAATAGTTTTGTTTGCTATCTCATCTGTTTTGCACTTTCACTAAGGTTTTGTTGTGAGGGAGAGTGTACTATCTCTGGTGAAAGAAATTACCAAACAAAACTAAAAATAATTCATAATCGAAAAAACGTTCATGGAGTTAATTTTGTTGTTGTTGAAGGGATATCATGTACAATTCAAAACAATAATCTACAACGCAAATAATAGTATAAAAAATAATTACAAGCACATAGCAGAATTATATTCATGTAAATTCGTGATAAAAAAACAAAATAAGTAAAAATACAACTCAGCTTCTACCCTAAAAAAACTCAGTCTAACTCTCTACATCATCAAAGCAGCAGCGAAAACCACGACAGCAGCAGATCCAGCAACTGTAAATCTGTTCAAAGCGGCGTCGTTTGTGGACGTTGATGGTACTTTAGATGGAGGGATAGAGATCGACGATGGAGTAATAGCAGGAGTAGCTGCAGGTGAAGCTTGAGGAGATGGTGGAGAGTTGATGGCAGACGGTGAAGGAGAAGGACTGCTCTTCACAGGTACGGGAGCAGATGAAGATGCCGTTGAGCTAGCGGAGGGAGAAATCGCAGGCGATGGTCCTTGAGATGGAGGAGTAGAGATCGATGATGGAGTCACAGCAGGAGCAGCAGCAGGGGGAGAAATAGTAGGCGATGGAGGGGTAGAGATCGATGATGTAGCGACAACAGGAGAGGCAGTGGGAGAACCAGATGGTGAAGGAGAGGCCACTGGTGAGTCAGCTGAGGGAGAAATAGCAGGTGATGGAAACGGAGAAGAGTTGGGGGATGATCTAGCAACGGCGGAACTCAGCAACAGTGCAACCAAAAGCATCAACACAGCGGTGTGATGAGAAGAAGCCATAGTAGAAAGATAGAAAGATGAAGGAGAATGGGAATATTAGGGTTAACTATATAAAGTTTTGAAGCACTGATATTATTGTGTTGTGAAGAATGAAAATAGTAGGGTTGGAAGGTTATTATTTATAGAAGCTTATTTTAAGATTTGTTTTGAGAGGATTTATTTTAAGATTAATACTAGATAGAAGCTTTACTTAGGAAAATATCCCTCTCCCATAACAAACAATTGCCAATTTATAGTATTTCGGTTCTTCAACTGATCTTATCATCTAACCGCTATTATTTGGAAACCAATTTAGTTTTATGGAAATTTAAATTTTCATGTAACAAATAAAAAAATTTGTGTAAAAAAACATCGAACTTTTTTTTTTTGGAAGGATAAAAAAAAACAATCAAACTTTGTTTCAAAGAAAAAAACTATTTTTAATTTTATTGAAAAGGAGTAAGTTATGAGTAATAAAATTAGGACAATGGGATTGGTGGAGACGAGTTTTATTTTTTGTCGTCTCTATCCCACGACTCCCAGATACTTACAAGTTACCCTACACATATCTAACGATGATGAGAAATTGAATCTCATCTTCGTCTCTGACGAGTTTGTGTATCGCCACAAGAAATAATTTTTTTAAGCACATATAAACACACATAAATACATATAATAAATAAATAAATAAAATAATCCTAGTGAAAAATGAGCTGTTACAAAAGGCACCGGTCTAGAGGACTTCGAACAAACCAAAACAACCGTCAGCAAAACGGTGGAAATGGAAGTTTGGTGGCGCGGAGGTCAAAACGCCGCTCATCACACCGCCACGAGAGAGTGCTACATGGTGACAAATGTGGGTGGTGGCCAAATTAGGTGGTAATTGAGTCTGTTGTTTTCTAGAGAGAAGGCAGAGGAAGGGTTTCCTGGAGAGAAGGATAGGAAATCCAAGAGTAAGCTTCATAATTAGTGAATAGATATAACAAATATAATATAAATTCTTATATTTTTCAATAATACCAACAATATAATAATCGTCGGAAGAGGAGTCCATTTGTTACAGTTTTTTTAAGTAAAAAACCACCTTTTTAAAAAAATATTAATTATCATTTAAAAGAGTATTGTATCCGTTATAAAAAAAAATTCTTAAAAAAAAAATAAAACAGAATTTAAAAATCCTAAAAACAACTTTGAATAAGAAGTTGTTAAGTGTAGCTTGTGAGAAAAAACAATTTAGTTAGCAATTAGAAATTGTTAAGATTGAACTGAGTTTGTAATCAAATATACTAAATTATATTTTAAAGAATAGTGATTTTTATTTTGGTCAACTAACGCAAAATAGATTATAATTTTATTCAATGTCAAAATCATTGTTAGTTTAATTTGTAACATACGAACCCTATACCACTTAGGCCCCGTTTGGATTGGCTTAAGTTGAGTTTATATGGGCTTATCTACTCCCATAAGCCTTTTTAAAGGTGTTTGGGTAAATAAATAAAAATAGCTTATCATAGTTTCATAAGCTGCTTATGCCATATTTTAATAAGCCTAAATTTTCAGCTTACCCTCTGGCTTAACAAGGAGCTTATGAATTTATGTAACCTCCTTCGATTCTCTCTGGATCAACTTTTTCAAAACATATATTTTAATTTTTTTTTTTTGTTTTTAGAAACAAACATATATTTTAATTATAATGTTAGTTATCTTTGACGGTGCATGAGTAACAAAATTTTTATATACTTATCTTACTAAAATAACACACAGAACTAAGATTTTTTTTTTTTTTGAAGAAAAAAAATTATTATTTTTTTGTTACGTAACAAAATGAAACTAAATAAATAAAACAAACATAACTTGTCTTTTTTTGGTAACAAACTGTACACTATTATCTTTCATTTTTGTGTTTCGATTCTTTGATTTTTTTGTTAAATTAAAAATATTTAAAATTTCGATAATTGCTTATGTAATGTCAGATCCAAACACTTCAATTTATGTAAGTACTTTTTAGTGTACATATCCAAACATAAATAGCTTATCAAGTATAAGAGCTTATGAAGTAAGCTCTAATGTTATAAGCCATAATGCCATAAACATTTATATAAGTTGTTTATCCAAACGGGGCCTTAATTGATATTGTGGTCTATTTGGTTGGCTGGAATGTGTTTTACCTCAATACTGACTACTAAGATATTTGAGTTAATGGCTATACCATTCAAATGCAGTAAGAAACACTATCATAATGCATATAGGGGTAAATGATATTTGTTTCCCACTTGACATTGATTTTTTTTTTAATGATTGGTCTTGAACTATATCATTATTCATCGTTGGCCTAAAAACTATATTATTGAGACAATCTGTACAAGAGTCAATTGCTTCTTAATCGTAAAATAGCTGCACAAATTGCTATATTAAAAGGGAATTGTCTTTTTATGATTGCTAAGGAGATCATAAAATAATAAAAATTCCACGGAGACTCAACTCCGGGAAGGTGGTAGAATAAAAGAGATTTGTATGATAAAATAGAATTCATATGATAAAGTTATCAAAATAAATAAACAACCCCGCTCAAGAAAATTATTCTTCTTCACCTATTATCTTTTTTCTTACAACGCAACATCCTCAATAGGATTGTCGTATTTTTCGCCGAAAAAAATATATATATAAATCTGCATTGAATTTGAGTTTCGATTCAAAATGAAATTTACTTGAAGAGTAATTATTTATTTAATTTTTTTAGAACAGTAGTAGGAGTTCTACCGATCGACTCGCTTTTTTCATTTTTTTTTCATATTTTTTTTTTCCATTATTAACAAAAGGTAACGGTAACGAATTAAAACTAACAAAAGGTAACAAAGATAAAATACGAGCTTGTTTTATAGCAATCGTAATTAATCATTGTTGTTTTAAGGTTGATCTATTCACGCGTCTAGATAATATTTTTCCTTGGTGACTAATAACTCGATAAAGTAAACTCATGTTTTTATAATCAATTCGATCCCCCGATTGGATCGGGGACAAACTCCTACGAAAAGATTGCTTAGATTTAAGAAAGAGTCGCTTAGATTTATCCATGGTTTGTTTATTCCTATACCGAAAATCCCATTTCTTATAAAAAAATGATTTTTTTATTTATATTCTTAAAAAGAAGATATAAATAGTTTCTTAAAAAGAAGATATTATAAGTAGTTTCTTAAAAAGTAGATGTTTCGAGAGGGGGAGTGTTAACGTGCCTGCATGCCCCTTTCGTTCCACTGTGCAGACATCATCACCACTGCATCATAAACCACCATTACCTCGCCAGAGCAATTTTGACCACCGTTGCCGCTCATCTATTCTCACCAGACAGATCAGTTTGTTATAAAAAAAAGTTTAAAAAAAAATCAAAAGTTTCCCTAAAAAAAATCTAAAAACAACTTCGAATGGGAGGTTCTTAAATGTAGCTTATGAGAAAATATTTTTCTTAGTATGATATACTTATCCTTTTTTTTTTTTTTGAGAGATGATATACGATCTCATAGTAGTGAAGAATACATTTAAAATCATTGATTATAGTAACAAAACCAAACAATAACATAGATCGTCCAATCCTAAACAAATCAAATGAAATCTTCTCAATTTCGTGGCAATGGTTTAGAGATAATAAGTTCATTATAAGAAAATCTATTACAAAACAAAGGATTGTGTTAGACTGCATATGATAGCGATTACGGGCAGTTATGTTTTTATTATTTTTTAAGGATTGTGTTTCTGTTTAGAATCAAAGGATTGTTGCATTATTTCTCTTTTCTTTGGTTACGTGTACCAGTTTCTATCAGATTGTCTGAATAAGGTTTTGTTGTTACCACATCTGTTTTACACTTTCACTAAGGTTTTGTTGTTACCACATCTTCTTTGCACTTTCACTAAGGTTTTGTTGTGAGGAAGAGTGTACCATCTCTGATGGAAGAGATTACCAAACAAAACCAAAAAATAATACATAATCCAATAAACATTGATGGAGTTCTTTTTTGTTATTTTGTTTTTTGAAGGGATATCATGTACAATTCAAAACAACAATCGACAAAGCAAATAATTGCAAGCAAATAGCAGAAATATATTCATGTAAATTCCAGATAAAAAAAACATAATAACAAGAGTCAGGATTATGTAAACTCGTGATTAAAAAACAAAATAAGTCAAAAAGAAAAACTCAGCATCAACCCTAAAATAAACTCGGCGTAACTCTCTACATCATCAAAGCAGCAGTGAAAACCACGACAGCAGCAGATCCGGCAACTGTAAATCTGTTCAAAGTGGTGGCAGCGTTTGTGGACGTTGATGGTGCTTTAGATGGTGGGGTAGAGATCGCCGATGGAGTAATAGCAGGAGTGGCTGCGGGGGAAGCTTGAGGAGATGGTGGAGAGTTGATGGCAGACGGTGAAGGAGAAGGACTGCTCTTCACAGGTACGGGAGCAGATGCCACCGTTGAGTTAGCGGAGGGAGAAATCGCAGGCAATGGTGCTTGAGATGGAGGAGTAGATATCGACGATGGAGTCACAGCAGGAGCGGCAGCAAGAGGAGAAATCGTAGGCGATGGTGCTTGAGATGGAGGGGTAGAGATCGACGATGGAGCGACAGCAGGAGAAGCAGCAGGAGGAGAAGAAATCGTAGGCGATGGTACTTGAGATGGAGGAGTAGAGATCGACGATGGAGAGACAGCAGGAGCAGCAGCGGGAGAACCAGATGAAGCAGTCGGTAAAGAAGAGGGAGCACTATTCACAGGTACCGGAGGAGACGCCACTGGTGAGTCAGCGGAGGGAGAAATAGCAGGTGATGGAAACGGAGAAGACTTGGGTGATGATGGTGGTGATCTAGCAACGGCGGAACTCAGAAACAGTGCAACCAAAATCATCAACACAGTGGTGTGATGAGAAGAAGCCATAGTAGAGTAGAAGGATGAAGGAGAATGGGAATATTAGGGTTAACTATATAAAGTTTTGTAGCAGTGATATTGTTATTAAGAAAATATGAGGGTTGGAAGCTTATCTATTTATAGAAGCTTAATAGTCTAATTCTGTTTTCAATTGGTGATCTTTTTCATATTATTATTGTATTTATATTTATTTTGGTTGGTAGATTTATTGTTATTTTTAGATTTATTTTAGATCAAAAGTAGCACATTATTTAGGAAAATATCCTGCTTCTCCCGTAACAAATTAAACAATTGTCAAAGGTTTTTTTGACTTTAAAAAATAATAATTGTCAAGGGTTTTTTTTTTACTCTCCTGTAACAAACAATTGCCAATTTATAGTATTTCAAATCTTCAACTAATCTTATCATAGAACCACTATTATAGGAAATCAAATTTAGTTTTAGGGAAGTTTAAATTTTCATGTAACAAATAATATTAGGGTTAACTACGGTGAGAAATTGAATTTCATCCTCGTCTCCGACGGGTGTGGGTATCGCAATACGGAATCATTTTTTTTTAACAAAAAAATCAAGTTTTTTTCCATCCTTGAGGGCAATGTTATAATGCATTATTCATTAATATGCTCTCTTTAATATTTCTTTGACCGAATGATTTGGTTGCTACTTTAAATAACAATGACAGGTTTTATAACATGGCAAATATCAATGTGTAATAATGTAATTTCTAAATTCATGACGAGTTTGTGTGTGGGTTCGGGATGAGTACATATATCCCCGTTACCCGTCTTGTACCCGTGTTTTAAAAATTGAGGAAAATCAATAATCACTTGGTTAGTAAAAGAATTTTGTATCCGTTTTATTTTTCGTTATTCAAATTATATAAAAAATTATATAAATTGAAAGAGTGGTAAGATTATATATGTAATTTATTTAGTTCAATAACGGGTATGGATATGCGAGGATGCACATACCATCAACTCTGCATCTATATCCATTAAATAACGGATAGTTGAAATATCCGATTATTTTATCCATCAATATTCATTAAAGTATCCACATATGCAGATTTTATTACACCCCTGCTTGCGAAGGGATGTTTTGTTGTGGCATAACTCCTGTAAGATTGAAAGTCTCCAATGCATATGAAGGTAGAGATAATGTGATATACTTTCAGTAAACTTATGTTTGGAATGGCGTCGAATTTGGACAAAATCGTGTTGAAAACCATGACAACGCAGAAGCTTGATATACTAGCTTCAGAATTTTCACGGCAAACGTGCATTGGGACACGGAATTGGATTGGCAAACGTGTATCCAAACACACAGTAAATGATAATGTGATATACAGATGCATCTTAAACTCTACCTCAAAAACTAAAAAAAGATGCATCTTAAACTCCAAAATTACCTCATTTTCTCATTCCTTAGTCAAACTATTATCGATTATTAACGGAGTTTGAGTATGCAATTATAGTTTCTCTTCATTTAAAATTCTAATTAGGGGCAAAAGCAAGGACTTGCAGATATTGTTACTCATAATCACTATACCTGTATCCTACTACTACTGAAATTACACTAACTAGAAATCACAAATACATATAATAGTGAAGAATACATTTAAAATCATTCATCTTATGTAGTAACAAAACCAAACTATAACACAGATCGTCTAATCCTAAACAAATCAACTGAACTCTTTTCAATTTCGCGGCAATGGTTTAGAGAAACCAAAAAATGCAAAAATACTAAATTTCATCACAAAGAAACCAAAGAAGCACAATTATAATAATAAACAAAACAATGGATTGTGATAGACTGCTTATGATAGCAATTATGGGCAGTTATGTTTTTATTATGTGTGTGTTTCTCTTTAGAATCAAACGATTTTGTTTATGTTTTGCACTTTCACTAAGGCTAGCGGCCGTCGACATTCTCCACACAACCAAAAGTATTGGGAATAGCAATTAGTATAAACCATGCTCAATCAATTACAATAATTAATTTTCATAAAAAAGGCTAAGGTACCGTTTGGTTAGGCTTTTTTCGGTCTAAAAGCTATTTTAAAAACAAAGTTAAAATAAAGCTCTTTAAGGAAAAAGTTAAAGTTGTTTGATTTCTTTACTTTTTTTAGTTCTAAAGTTATTTGGCAAAATATTGTACAAAATTTTGATTTTTTTTTTTTTTTTGTGGTGTATGGTGTTCGAACCCGCGACCTTGCATATATTTAAACATTGTCTATATCAACTGAGCTAAGCCAAAGAATAGTTTGTTTTTTCTTTTCCAGTTCTATTGTATAATAAATTTTGTTATAAGAATATCATATTTTTGATGTCATTTAAAAAGATAAGAATTTATATTATATGATATTATATTTGTTACATTGTTGGTGTCATTAAAAAAGTTATGTTTAGTTTTTTTAATAAGAAAAAGATATGCATAGTTTGTTACAATATAAATGTGTAAAATATATAATTAAGTATAATTTTTTTTAGGCGTCTATAAAAGTACTTTTAATTAAAATCAAAATTTTATAAAAATAATAATTATACGCATTACGCAACACTGAAAAATTATACGCATTGCCGCAACAAAAAAATAGACATACAGACATAAAATATTACTCTAAACGCTATTGCGTGTGTATAATTGTGAGGTTGAAGAAAGAGAATAAAAATATTTGGTGTCATTCAATGACTGCATAAATAAAAATATATGTGAGATTGTGATAATTAAACAATATTAAAATTAAATATATAAGTGATAAAAACATAATAAAATTCCTTCTAAAATAGATAATAAAATTAAATTGATTCTCCTTTAAAAAAAAATTATATGGACTGGTTCAAAGAAAAAAATAAATGGAAGAAAAAAATAAATTGAAATATAATATTAAAAAATAAAAGATAAGGTTGCATGTGTGAGTTGAAGAGAAGTGTTTGTGAAATAAATTACAGAAAAGTAGTTTTTTGAAGTAGCATTCAACAACTTTTGGTTAAAGCTCATTCCATTCAATTTTATGCATTCTAAAAAAAATACTTTTTTTCGAAGGTACTTTTTTGATATTGTGTTTGGCCTAACTTCTCCTTAAAAACGTAGAGAAGCTGGAAAAAAGTCGGACCAAACAGTACCTAAGGATATGTGAAGAAGAGTGTACTAGCTCTGATCAAAGAAATTACCAAACAAAACTAAAAGTATTTTTCCTATCATGCTCATTTTAATCCACCAACAAATTCCTATTTTTCTGAACACACTTTATCTTTCCAATAAATTTATTATTTTATATTTTTCTCGTCACAAAAAATTGTCAGTTATTAACTTTTTCTCCAACAAAATTCCAATTTTTTGCGCGCTCTCTTTTCATAATAAACAATTGTCAATTTTCTTCCTTTTGAATTCATGGAGTTTTTTATTTTTCTTCTCTCAAATTTGTTCTTTTACTCTGCACTTGAAATTTTAAACAATTGCTACTCATCATATTTATAGAATTTTAAGTCTTCATGAAACCATTGTTTGTAAAAACAAACTTTAATTTTTCAAATAGATAACATTAATTAGTTTTATTGAAAAAGATAAAAGTAATTGACAAAGCGGGTATAATTAACAAATCGTACTCTTAAAATACCAAAAAGACAGTTAAATAGAAACGAAAATTCACCCTAAAAAGACACTTAAAAAGGAATGGGGGGAGTATATTTTAAAGAGCATTGTTTCTATTTGTTATAGTTTTTTTTGTTTTGAAAAGAACAAAGATCTACAGAAAAATATATTAAGGTACCGTTTGGCCAGACTTTTTTTCAGTCTAAAAACTACTTTAAAATAAAGTTCTTTAAGGAAAAAGTTAAAGCTGTTTGGTTTCTTTATTTTTTTTTAATTCTAAAGTTATTTTTAAGTTAAAAGTTGTTTGGCAAAAATATTGTACAAAACTTTGAATTTATTATATTTTTTTGGTGATGTTCGTGGTTCGAACGCGCGACCTTGCATAATTTATACATTGTCTATATCAACTGAGTTAAGCTAGAAAATAATTTATTTTTTCTTTTCCAATTATACTAAAAAAATTTGTTATAAGAATATCATATTTTTGGTGTCATTTAAAAAGATAAGAATTTATATTATATGATATTATATTTGTTACATTGTTGGTGTCATTGAAAAAGATATGTTTAGTTTTTTTTCATAAGAAAAAGATATGCATAATTTGTTACAATACAAATGTGTAAAATATATTAATTTTTTTAGGCATCTATACTAGTACTTTTAATTAAAATCAAAATTTTATAAAAATAATAATTGTACGGATTGCGCAACACTGAAAAAATTATACGCATTAGCGTAACAAAAAAAACAGACATACATACATAAAATATTACTCTAAACGCTAATGTGTGTGTGTCTATTTGTGAGGTTGTAGAAAGGGAATAAAAATATTTGGTGTCATTCAATGACAACATGAATAAAAATATTTGTGAGGTTGTCATAATTAAACGATATTAAAATTAAATTTATAAGTGATAAAAAGATAATAAAATTTCTTAAAAAATAGATACCTCAATTTTATGCATTCTAAAAAAAGTAGATAAGTATTTGGCCTAAAAAGATAATAAAATTCCTTTAAAAACATAAAAATATATAAGTGATCAATTTTATGCATTCTAAAAAAAGTACTTTTTTTCGAAGGTACTTTGTTGATATTGTGTTTGGCCTACCTTCTCCTTAAAAATGTAGAAAAGCTGAAAAAAAAGTCGGGGCAAACGGTACCTAACAAACCTTCAAATAAGAAGATATTAAAAACAGTTTTTCAAAAAATAGATGTTTCGAGAGGGGGAGAAAATAAGTATCCAAATATGAAGGTAATTTTGTAACAAAAAAAATCTATTTTTATAGTTGTATCCACAGAAATTAAGTTTTTTTTTTTTTACTGAAGTGATTTTTTTTTTTTTAATAAGATAAACTAACCCACCAAAATTGTAAAAGAAGTGATTGTTATTACCGACTTGAGCGTTGTAGTGTTAACGAGTCTGCATGCATCTTTCGTTCCATCGTGTAGACATCATCACCACTTCATCTGAAACCGCCATTACCTCGCCAGAGCAAATTTGACCACCATTGCCGCTCACCTATTCTCACACAGATCAGTTTTTTATAAATTAAAAATAAAATTAAATTAAAAGTTTCCCTAAAAAAAAAATCAGAATTAAAAAAAAAATCTAAAAACAACTTTGAATGAGAGGTTGTTAAGTGTAGGTTATGAGAAAATATTTTTTTTAGTTAGCAATTAGAAGTTGTTAAGATTGAACTGATTTTGTATCGAAAAATTCCTTTTATATAGTTGTATTTAAACATATTAAAAAAAAGTGATTTTTATTTTGGTAAACAAACGCAAAATAGATTTTGATTTTTATAAAATCTCTAAAAATATCCATGGATACAATTTTAAAAAAGAAAAATATAATTACTGAATATTTAACAATAAAAGTTAATCACATTCATTTTTATTTTTCTAAAAAAAAACATTTCATTTCATTTCTAAAAAATAAACATTTCTAAAAATAAAAGAAAAGTTAATCATATTTAACAAAAATAAAGTTCCTTGGTTATAGTGTAACATTATTGGTTTGTTTTAGAGGATAATTGAATCGGCGTGTAATAATTTTGTATAGTATTATATTTTTTTTTTGTACTTAAATTGAAAGAGTAGTAATAATATATATTTAATTTATTTAGTTCAATAGCGAGTATGGATATGTGAGGATGCACATACTATCAACTCTGCATCTATATTTATTAAATAACGGATAGTTGAAATATCTGATTATTTTATCCATAAATATTCACTAAAGTATCCATGGATGCGGATTTTATTATCACCCCTGATTGTGAAGGGATGTTTTGTTGTGGCATAACTCCTTTAACATTGAAAGCCTCTAATGCATCTGAAGGAAGAGATAATGTGATATACTTTCAGTAAACTTGTGTTTGGAATGGCGTCGGATTTGGACAAAATCGCGTTGAAAACCACGACAACACAGAATCTTGATATACAAGCTTCAGAATTTTCACGGCAACCGTGCATTGGGACACGGTAATGGATTGGCAAACGTGTATCCAAACACACACTAAGTGATAATGTAATATACAGATGCATCTTAAACTCTGCCTGAAAAAATAAAAAAAGATGCATCTTAAATTCCAAAATTACCTCATTTTCTCATCCCTCAGTCAAACTATTATAATTATGAGCAGTTTATGTTTTTATAATTATGTGTGTTTCTGTTTAAAATCAAAGTATTGTGTTTCTGTTTAAAATCAAAGTATTGTGTTTCTGTTTAGCACTTTCACTGTTTGGAATAGAAATTAGGTACAAACATATAACTATTTGGAATAGAATTTAGGTATAAACCATGCTTAAACAATTATAATAATTAATTTTCATAAAAAAGACTAAGGATCTGTGAGGGAGAGCGTACTAGCCCTGATGAAAGAAATTACCAAACAAAACTAAAAATATTTTTCATATCATGTACAATCAAAACAATAATAGCAAATAATAGTATAAAAAATAATTGCAAGCAAATGGCAGAATCATGTGAATTCCAGATAAAAAAAAAAAAACATAATAACAAGAGTCTGGAAAATGTATATTCGTGATTAAACACAAAATAAGTCAAAAACAAAATAAAAACTAATCGCTAAAAATAACTCAACCTAACTCTCTACATCATCAAAGCAGCAGTGAAAACCACGACAGCAGCAGATCCGGCAATGGTAAATCTGTTCAAAGCGGCGTCGTTCATGGACGTTGATGGTGCTTTTGAAGGAGGGGTAGAGATCAATGATGGAGTGATGGCAGGAGTGGCTGCGGGGGAAGCTTGAGGAGGAGATGACTGAGAGTTGATGACAGACGGTGAAGTAGAAGGACTGCTCTTCACAGGTACGGGAGCAGATGTTGATGAGTTAGCTGAGGGAGAAATCGCAGGCGATGGTGCTTGAGATTGAGGAGTAGGGATCGATGATGGAGCAAAAGCAGGAGCAGCAGCGGGAGAACCAGATGAAGCAGTCGGTGCAGAAGAGGGAGCACTATTCACAGGTACCGGAGGAGACGCCACTGGTGAGTCAGTGGAGGGAGAAATAGCAGGCGATTGTGCTTTTGAAGGAGGGGTAGAGATCGACGATGGAGTAACAGCAGGAGGGGCAGCGGGAGAACCAGATGAAGCAGTCGGTGAAGGTGAGTGAGCACTATTCACAGGGGAGTTAGCGGAGGGAGAAATAGCAGGTGATGGAAACGGAGAAGAGTTGGGGGATGATCTAGCAACGGCGGAACTCAGCAACAGTGCAACCAAAAGCATCAACACAGCGGTTTTGGAAGAAGTCATAGTAGAGTAGAATGATGATGGAGAATGGGAATATTAGGGTTAACTATATAAAGTTTTGAAGCACTGATATTGTTATTAACAAATTTTTAGGGTTGGAAGGTTATCTATTTATAGAAGCTTAATTGCGTCTTCGCGTTTCTAGGCTAATTCTGTTTACAGTTGGATTATTTCTAGATTTGTTTTGATAGGATTTATTTTAGATCAACAGAAGCATTACTTAGGAAAATATCCGGCTTTTCCCATAACAAATCAAGCAATTGTCAAGGGCTTTTTTGACTTAAAAAAAATAATTGTAAAAGGTTTTTTTTTTTTATTTCTCCCGTAACAAACAAATGTCAATTTATAGTATTTCAAATCTTCAACAAATCTTATCATAGAACCACTATTATAAGGAATTCAATTTAGTTTTATGGAAGTTAAAATTTTCATGTAACAAATAAACAAATTGTGTATGAAAACAATCAATTTTTGTTTTAAAGAAGAAAAAAAAACTCCAGGGTTGACTTCTCTAGGAGACAAGCGAATGTTGTGGCTCATGATGAAAGCAAAGCCGTTTTTTCAAATCCAGAGGCTCGGCTCTGCAAGTGAATAGAGGCCCGTAATAAAATAAAAATGTGTTTTTATTAAAAGAACAATGTTCTATTTAAGATTTTTAAAAGATAAATACAAGGTGTCGTATATATGCGGTACACCTAAATGTGAAAATCACTAGAAGAATATTTGTTTACACCTCTTAAATAATATTATAAAAATGATAAAATAATTTAAAGGGTAAAAATAGAAGAAAAAAATCTAGTTCAAAATGGTGTACATATATGGTTTGCTTTCAAATCATAAAAAACAATGTTATTTAACATTATAACAAATATAATATAAATTCTGTTTTTTTTTAAATATTATATAAATTCTTATCTTATCAGTAAAACCAACAATTTAACATATTTAAAATCAATTTTTATATATGAGTCTAATTCAAATTGTAACAAACTATGTTTATCTTTTACTAAAAATATAACAAATATCATATAAATTCTTATATTGTTCAATAACACTAATAATATAGCCAATCTTATTAATCGCCAGTTTAAGAGCTCATTTGTTAAACATTTTTTAAGTAAAAAATCAGTTTTAAAAAAATAATAATAATCACTTATAAGTCTATTGGATCCGTTTGGTAGAAGTTTTTTAAAAAAAAAAATCAAAAGTTTAAAAAAATCTAAAAACAAATTCAAATGGGAAGTTTTTTTTTAAGGAACTTCGAATGAGAAGCTGTTAAGTGTAACTTATAGGAAAATATTTTTTTAGTTAGCAATTAGAAGTTGTTAAGATTGAACTGATTTGTATAAAAAAAAAATTCTTTTATACAGTTTTATCGAAACATACAAAATATTTTTTTTAAAAAATGATTTTTATATTTGTAAACAAACGCAAAATAAATTCTAACTTTTTTATAGAATTTCTAAAAATCATCTCTAAATTATTCAATACCAAAATCATTGTTATACCACTTAATTGATATTGTGGTCTATTTGGTTGGCTGCAATGTGTTTTACCTCAACGCCTACTACTAAAATATTTGGCTATATCATTCATATGCAGTAAGTTAACACTATCATAATTCATAGGTGGTAAATGATATTTGGTTCCCACTTGACATTATTTTTATTTATAATTGGTCTTGAACCACATCGTTATTCATCGCTGGCATAAAGTCTTGAAACATGGTCTAAATTTTTTCGACAATCGTTTGAAAACAAGGACGGAAGTTAATATTCATGGACACAAATAGTTTGAAATCCCCGTCTCTTCTATTGGATAAATATGATAGACGTGCCTTTTCATTCCACAACAAACTCTGTTAAGTGGATAATTTTGAGGTATTCGTGGATATAAACAAATATACATGGATACAATTTCAAAAAAAAAAAAGGAATTTTGTTAAAAATATTATAATTACCGAATATTTAACAACAAAAGTTCATCCATTCATTTGACTTATTTTATAAAATAAGTTCTTGTTTTATAATCCTTAAAGAGCGCACAAGGATACTCTTTATGCAGATACCATCAACTCCGCATCTATACCCATTAAGTATACAATTATAGTTTCTCTTCATTTAACTCAGCATCTATATCCATGAAGTATGCAATCGCTACACATTCTCAGTCTTTCAGATGTACAACATACCATAATCACTGTACTTGTATCCTACTACTATTAGAAATTACAAATACATAAAGTAGTGAAGAATACATTTAAAATTATTCACTATAGTAACAAAACCAAACCATAACATAGATCTTCTAATCCTTAACAAATCAAATGAACTCTTTTCAATTTCGTGGCAATGGTTTAAAGAAACCCTAAATGCAAAAATACTAAATTTCCTCACAAAGAAAAACCAAATAAGCAGGATATTTTGAGCCTTTTTTAAACAGCATGTTTGATCTAGCACCAAAGAAAAAAGGACTGTAGAAATAGTATACACCAAACAAATAAACATTGGTGGAAAAAACATTCAATTACTAAATTTCTTCGGTTTTTGATTATGGTTTCCATTCAATTACTCTCATTTGTCCATCATAATCGAAAAAACATTGATGGAGTTAATTTTTTTCTTCTTCAATAAATTTGTTTTGTTGTAGAGTTCAAAACAATAATCGACAACGTAAATATTAGTATAAAAAATAATTGCAAGCAAATAACAGAAATAGATTCATGTAAATTCGTAATAAAAAACAAAATAACAAGAGTCAGGAATATGTAAATTTCTTGATTAAAAACAAAACTCAGCGTCTATACAAAAAAAAAACTAAGCCTAACTCTCTACATCATCAAAGCAGCAGCGAAAACCACGACAGCAGCAGATCCGGCAAGGGTAAATCTGTTCAAAGCGGCGTCGTTCGTGGACGTTGATGGTGCTTTAGAAGGAGGGGTAGAGATCGATGATGGAGTGATGGCCGGAGTGGCTGCGGGGGAAGCTTGAGGAGGAGATGATGGAGAGTTGATGGCAGACGGTGAAATAGAAGGACTGCTCTTCACAGGTACGGGAGCAGATGCTGTTGAGTTAGCTGAGGGAGAAATCGCAGGCGATGGTGCTTGAGATGGAGGAGTAGAGATCGATGATGGAGTCACATCAGGAGCAGCAGCAGAAGGAGAAATAGTAGGCGATGGTCCTTGAGATGGTGGGGTAGAGATCCATGATGGAGCGACAACAGGAGCTGCAGCAGGAGAACCAGAGGAAGCAGACGGTGAAGGAGAGGGAGCACTATTCAGAGGTACCGGAGGAGACGCCACTGGTGATGGAAACGGAGAAGACTTGGGTGATGATGGTGGTGATCGAGCAACAGCGGAACTCAGAAACAGTGCAACCAAAAGCATCAACACAGCTGTTTTGGAAGAAGCCATAGTAGAGTAGAATTATGATGGAGAATGGGAATATTAGGGTTAAATTCTTATGAATATTTGGGTTGGAAGGTTATATCTATTTATAGAAAGCTTAATTGCGTCTTCGCGTTTCTAGGCTAATTCTGTTTTCAGTTGGATTATTTTTAGATTTGTATTGATAGGATTTATTTTAGATCAACAGAAGCATTACTTAGGAAAATATCCGTCTTTTCCCATAACAAATTAAGCAATTGTCAAGGGCTTTTTTGACTTAAAAAAAATAATTGTAAAAGGTTTTTATTTTTTTAGAAAACTTAAGCACAATTCCTTAGGTGTTTTTCGTATGGTTTCTTAACTAAATTCACGATGATTTCCTCAAATTCATAATTTTCTCAAAGTTTTGTTATATCCAAAAAATATGTATTTTAAGTTAAGAATCGTACGAAAAGCACTTTAAGAATTGTATCTAATTTTTCTCTTTTTTTTTTTTTTTTATTTCTCTCGTAACAAACAATTGTCAATTTGTAGTATCTCAAATCTTCAACAGATCTTATCTTAGAACCACTATTATAAGGAATCCAATTTTGTTTTATGGAAGTTTAAATTTTCATGTAACAAATAAACAAATTGTGTATGAAAACAATCAATTTTTGTTTTAAAGAAGAAAAAAAAACTCCAGGGTTGACTTCTCTAGGAGACAAGCGAATGTTGTGGCTCATGATGACAGCAGGGCCGTTCTTTCAAATCCAGAGGCTCGGCTCTGCAAGTGAATAGAGGCCCATAATAAAATAAAAATGTATTTTTATTAAAAGAACAATGTTCTATTTAAATTTTTTAAAAGATAAATACAAGGTGTCGTATATATGCGGTACACCCAAATGTGAAAATCACTACCGTATACATGATGAACCTCAAACCACCCTCCCAAAAAAAACTTAAAATCAAAAGCAAGAGGACACAATTCTAATAGCCCTAAATTTTCTTTTTGAGGTCCATACCTTGGCAAGGCCAGTTCTATTGAACTCCTTGCACACCCCAAAGGTCCGGCCTTGGATGACAAGGTACCTTAGTAAGAGTTGTATCGAATTCAACATCGATTAATGCTCCTACCAAATTGAGGGGCTGATTTGACAATTGACTCTTTTTGTGTGGATCTCTAAAGAGTTCCGTCCATTGAATTTTGTTCCCTTGAAGGACGGACGTCTCATCGTGATGACCGAGTACCTGAAGGGGGTTTATCAACTTCAAGCTATCAGAATGCTCCCTACGTCGGAATAAACATTTCCTTTTTAGGTTAATCTCATTACTAACTAGGTCCCCATGGAAGAACAAACATGAAGTGTTTAATCCGTTAAAAAATTGAATGGACCGTATTCAATTTAGGTTAGTCCCATTACTAAATTAGGCCCCCATTTGAAAAACAATTATTGATCTGGTGTGTATCCCATATTTAGTTTGGGACTTTTCCATTGTTGTGTTTTTCCTTACATAGTCAATCCATGCCACCATTGTTGTGTTTTAAACAATCATATGATATTGAAACAAAGGGAGACAAACCGTATACTACAAGGGAAATTGAAACAAAACTACAGAAACAGGAGGGGCATGGAGCATGCTCTCGGAAGGGGATTCTATGAATTTTTCTTTTGCAATGAAACAGATATGCACACTGTTTGGACTGCGGGAACGATGAACTTGAGGCCGGGTGTTCTTAGACTATTTGAGTGGTCAAAGGACTTCAACATGCATACTCAGCGAAACACACATGCACAAGTGTGGATCCGATTACTTGAATTGCCTCAGGAGTATTGAATGGAGCGTACGCTTCGTGAGATTGCAAGTGCGGTGGGCACCCCTCTTTTGATTGACAAGGCGACGACCAAGCGCTTGTTCGGTCACTATGAACACCAAGAACTTTAAAATATATTCTGGTAAATTGTTGTATTTTAAATCTTGAAATTTATTTTAAAGTTAGTTATTAGTTTATTTATTTATTATATTAGTATGGACACCCGTGCCAAGCACAGACTAAAATTTCGTCATATTTGAGAGAGAATATTGTGATGTATCAAGTGTTAGTTAACAAAAATATTATATGTAAGCCTTAAATTTTTGGATGAAGATGTGGTGGTATCATTCTCACTTGCATGGTTACTCTTTCTCCAAATTGTCTATCTACACTGGTGTATGCTCCTTCAGAAATTCCAATGGTATCACATCCCGTTTCAATATTGCAGGGGGAGCGGGAGTGCTTCTTGGTGGTGGATCACGGACATGAAGATTTTGACACATAATGGAGGGATGTTAATGTGTAAAGTTTGAGTTTAAATTCCATATTGTAAGCAAGAGTAGATGTGAGCAACATATAAAAGAGATTACTCATGTACATAATGCCTTAAGACTTTGAAAGAAGATCTGAAGTGAATCTCACTTGTGTAATTTCTTTCAGTCTAATGTGATAATCCAAACCGATGTAGGCTCTCACGGAAGTTTGAACATCATGATGAATTATTTTGTTAGTTTATGAGTTTGTTTGTTTGATATTATATATCAAGGACGTGAATTTTTGTCCAATATATATCAATGTGAGTGATGAAGTTTTTTTTTTGTTAGGTAGTCTGGTGGTTAGAATTCACCTTATAAGGTGAATAAGTGGGTGTTTGGGATTCGAACTCCAACCCCTACATATAACAATGCATTGTCCCTGCCAACTGAGCTATACTCACAGGGACGTGATGAAGTTATTTACTCGCAAACAAAATGAGGTTAATCACGTCATATCTAATGGCTCAAATTTCATTTGTTTTATATGCTAGTTCATTGTCCAAAAGACATTAATATTTATGCATTGATTTTTTTTTTTTTTGACAAATGTTTATGCATCGATGTTTCACCATTCTTAGCAACACCAAAAACTTTAAAATATATTCTGGTAAATTGTTGTATTTTTAATCTTGAAATTTATTTTAAAGTTAGTTATTAGTTTATTTATTTATTATATTAATCGGCTCTTTTGACTAAATCATATAGCTAGCTACCTTCACGTGCTTTTTCATGACTAATTAAACGCAATACATATAATTGGTCAATCCTAATAACTAGGGATCATCCGTTGATCAATCCTAATTACTAGGAATTAGTTTTTGCACGTTCCAGCAAGTTACCAATGGACTGCATATACTCCCCCATCCCAAATTGTATGTCGCTTTGGAACCAATGAAATATTAATGTTACTTTTCCTATTATATCCTTAACTATTAATTACTCCTTCTTCTTTCAATTATTTCATTTATCTTTTCCATACCATTTATTAAGGATAATTTTGTAAAACAACTCATAATTTCTCTTCCCCACACAATATTAATTACATTTCTTAATACGTATGAAATGACCAAAACATCGTACAATTTGGGATGGAGGGAGTATAAGATTAACACAAGTTCTTCTTGTATATACACAACTATTTGAGACTTTAAGAAACACTAAACATTTTTTTCTTCAGCTTTTATATCTCAAACATCAAACGACGTGAACAATAAAACTGTAGAAAAATTAAGCTTCAATGTTTCCATGTCGGTCGGTATTGTGTTATTTTTAAAGGCTGATATTACTTGGGCTCCACCATTTATGTGTCGGTTGGGTAACCGGCATATGAATGGAGTGGACTCAAGTAATTGTTGCATTTAAAAACAACACAGTTATCACTAGAAAAACGTTGAAGCTTAACTCATATAGTTTTATTGTTCTTTGTCGTTTGATGTTTGAGATATAAAAATTAAAGAATAAGTTAGTAATGGTTTTATGCGAATTTTTCATGCCGTTAATGGATGGGATGATTGTATAACTTTATAGGGATTTACAATTTTTAATCCATGAAATTTGAATTTTAAAGGTAGGCATAGCTTTTTGGGTGGTGACCGGGGTTTGAAAATCCCGAACTTTGAATATATTATGTATTGTTCATGTCAATTAAGCTAAAATCACGAGGATAAGGGAGGCATAGCTTGAATGCCTATATAACTTTCCTTAACATTTTTAAATTTATTAGGCCATATCTCTAGGTTGGTAGATTAGGTATACAATCATATAAACCAATTTATAATATGAATATTTTCTTTTAAGAACATTTAGATCTTATTGGCTGTTATTTTCAACGGATTAATATGATTATTTGGCCATATAATCAAAGTTCATTCATTTTTTCTATTTAATCATGGCAAAGGGATGAACCACGAAGATGTTGTGAAAATGATATCTCTTGGCACAAACAATCTGATTACGATGACGAGGATAATGTTGCTTGGTTCAAATACAAATTGCCAGAGTTGTTGTTGTTTGTGCTCTCGATTGCACACAAACCACAACAACTCGGGAGGTTTGAATTTGAACCAAGAAACTCTATCTGATCGTCGTAATCAGATTGATTGTTTGTGTCCAAGAGATATCATTTTCACAACCTCGTCGTGGTTCATCCCTTTGCCATAATTAAAAATGTTTTCAACTATCTCTTAAATTTGCTCTAGTGTTCTTACCAATCTATTTTTCATCCCAAAAAAAATTGTTGGGAGCATAGACTCAAAGAGTTGGTGAGACCCAAGACCTTCATAGCTAGAAATATTGGATCATAGTTAGAAATATGGATGTCTTATAACCATCTGTATTATAAATAAAGTTATGCTTTCATGTAAAATTCATATCATGACAATAAAAATGTGACTACTGCAACGTATATAGCCGTAGTTTATGAAGCAGAAGGATTAATATGTATGTTTTTAACCATGACTATGTCAAACACTATATGTTGTGGACAATTAGTTGCTTCAGCCAGACTAAATCACTTAATTCATTTCATAAATCAGAGAAGTTTGTTGCTTAACTTTCTTAGAATTTCCTATTCATACCGAAAAGACTGAACATATAGTGTTTGATATCCCTTGTTCACTCGGCGACTTTCTTTAAAGTTACCTTAGATATTTTAAAAATGTAAATAGTATGTCTATGTTCAATCAAGAATTTAAAGCTACACTGATTATGATGTTTTTGTTGGACGTGCGTTTTAATATAGTAACTGTAACACCTCCTCGATGCCATTTCTATGATTCGGTGCGAAAATATAATTATATTACTCGTAATTTACAGTAAAATATTACACAAACCTAGAGAAATTGTACACCGAAATGTTAGTGTTATCTCTAAAGGGAATTCATGGCTTCTTCCAATTTTTTCTTAAGAGCATCCAGAGACTCTGTCAAATGAAAAACTTCTGTTTCTTCCATTTCCACAGACAATGCAGAAATATTTCCGGCATGATCACGCTCAAGTCGTTTCACAATCGGCGAATCTTCACCCAAAACCTGCCATACGGAAAGGATCAATTCATAAGCACACCAGTATGATGGAAGCCTAAGCATGCAATAGTTGAAATACTAAAACACTGTGTTCATCTACTAATCATACCTCAGCTATAGTTGAAATTGCCATGATCGTTTGCAATCTTTTGACACTGGATTTTGATTCATTATGTTGTAATGGTCTGATAATTTTATTAATTTCAGGACCAAGGTTGCTGCTACCAAGCATGGAATCTGCTTCGTCCAATACCTACTTAAGGAAAATGAAAAACACAAATTTAATTAATGTTTGGAGCTCCCAAGAACTGATAACCTGAAAGTCTTTACATAGTTTACTAGGGTTATTTATGTTTTTAGTCTGTTCACATATATTAATGTTCAGCTTTGGTCCCTAAAGTTAAAAAAATTCAACATTCATCTCTAAATATAAGACCTTGATAACTTTCCTACTAAACATGGATCAAATTACACCCTAATGTTATATCATAAACCATATTTGGATCTAATTTATTAATCTCTAAATCTTTCTTAAGAGTTTCTGTGACAGTTTTTTTAGGTCCTCCTTTGTCTCTACTCTCTAGTGATCTGACTATCCTCCATCTGATCTATTCTCCTTACTACAAAGTCTATAGGTCTTCTCTCTACATGTCCAAACCACCTAAGTTTGTTTCCACCATCTTTTCTACGATAGGTGCTACCTCAACTCCCTCTAATATGGTCATTTCAAATTCCTCTCTAGTCTTACCACACATCCAACGCAACAACCTCATATTACCATACACTGACAGTGTAGATAAATTAATTCCATAGAGACTGAAATGAAGATACTTTTTCCTATAGAGACTAAAACAGGATATTAGCATAAATTGGAAGACAAAAAATATATTAACGTATTCATAAATAAGTGACACTAACCAAGCATTTTAATTCAGCAGGAACAATAGTCCCCTCTTCAATGTATTGAAGGATCTCATGAGGAGTTCCAATCATCAAGCCAATTGAGGAATTTGACTTTTCGGTATCTGATGAAGCACGATTCTTTGCGGACTTCACTTCTGCATTATGGATGATATATCTTGCAGCATTAAAACACTGCAATGCAAACCAAGTTGTAAAAATCAAAACCCAATCAAGAATTGAAGATGCATACTCCATAGAACTAATCAGACAAGATCATGATAGTATGTAGTTGGGATAGAGTGACCTGTTCAACTTTCTCCTCTGAAGCACAAAGAACAACGGCTCGAGGATACTTTGAATTTGAACCAAGCAACTCTCTATCTCGTCGCAGCATCTTTAGACAAGGAAATAATGAAAGTAGAAGGAACAAAACAATAGGATTAACTATCATAAATAATGGACAGTGTTTCAAAAGGATGAAACAAGTTGGCATAATGAATTTGGAATATGATACTGAGAAATCTTCTGTGTGATTTTACAGTGCAAGACAATAATGAGGAACCAATATAGAACAGTTTACCTTAACATCAACCTGAAATAAATGAAATCAAAACCATTTTTTTTTCAAAATGTAAACCAAGATAGTGGTTGTGATAACAGTTGTGATGGTGTCGTGATGCTTAATATTTCGGAGAACCACGGTCAAATGTGGCTGCTGTTTTGGACATATCAAACACCTCTATGTCACAGTCCAAATCGTGGTCACGGACCATTATTTAAAACATTGGCAAAAACCTTAATTTAGGATCTGTTTTCCATGTTTTCTGGTTTCATTTTCACTTCAACTAAAAAACATGATACAATATAAATTCAATATTTCCTTCGCTATTCTCTTTTACAACCTTTCGAAACATATTCAGCATTTTAAGAAATTTTTAAAATGACAAAACACAGTTGTCCCTAGCTAGCATTGTATCTTGCCTCTATCACAAATATTCATCAAACAAGTCTTCTATCTCCTTATTAGCACTTTATAATCAACGCCAATCTCACAAGGAGTTCCACTTTTGGAGGAGACAAAATTGAATCTAGAGACTTATAGTTAAGTTTGACAGGTTCGGGCTATGACTATTAGATTTGATTTTGCATTAGAATCAATTCTAACTTAAAACAGTGTTAAGTTTCATACTTAACACTGTTCAACTTAAAAGGGGGTAGTCTAGTGAACTACAGCTCCCGCATACACAGAGTCTGAGAAAGGGTCCCACCATTTTGGTTTATTGTATGCAGTTTTTTACCCAAACATAATCTAGTATTGGTTTTAATTACAGTCAATTATTTATTTCACAACAAACATTATGTTTGGATAAAATCAATTTCACAACATCAATGCATTTAAAATCAATTGTTGTAACCGCAGAACCAAACATACACTGCTATACATTCAACTCACTTTTAACTAAAACCAGTTCATTCAAAACCAATTTTTTCACATCAGAATCAAACATTCACTAAATAAAAAACCTTAAAAATTGAAAAGGCTCAAAACCTTATGTAAGAAAAGAGAATTTCATGAACCTGAATAAGAGGCAACAAGTAAGCCAAAGTCCTATCATGCTGAGAAGGTGAACTCAACAACAAACTCTTCCCATCCAAAATAGTTGGAATAACAACACACTGTATCTCACTTGGCACAAACTCTCCAATCTCTTCCATAACCTCAATCAGCTCATCACTCATACCCAACTCCTTAAAGCCACCAACCACCATAGTACCATTTTTCAAACCATTTTGAATCATTTTCTCATCATTAGTATCATCAAAACTTGAATTTAAAACTGAATTTGATGACCCTTTGAGTTTTCTTTGTTTGAACTGTTGGAGAATGAGTGAATCTCTTTCAGAGTTGGAAAATGTTGAGAAAGAAGAAGTTGGTGGTAGTGATTTTGAGAGTGGTTGGTGATGATTTTGAATTTGAGATTGTAGAGATGAAAATGAGAGGCTTAGAAGCTTTGTGATTCTTCTTTTCATGGCTTCTCTTTGTGATTTTTGGTTTTGAGGAAAGAGGGAACAGAGGTTGAGGTTTCGGAGCTGCTGCCAAGGTTTTGTGTTTTTTTTTTCGTCAAAAAAAATGTTTATGTCTTTTTTTTTTTAGTTTGATTCTGTTGGGTTTGTTTGGTTGGACAAAATGAACCATTTCCATGGGAATTACACTTTCTAAGAAATGTTGCTTACACTCTACATCTTCACTCTGCACTCCCCTTTTTTGTCAATTTTTTTTCTCCTAAATAAAATTAGATATCAGACTTTCAAAAATGAATCATTGTGATTGAGAGATATAAAATGGTAGCTTTGAATGATGTATTTCACGTAATAATAAAAACAAATCATCCCCGTGAGCGTAGCTCAGTTGGTAGGGATATTGCATATTATATGCAGGAGACTCCACTTCTCCACAATTAAATTGTGTGAGCTCTAGCCACTAGGCTACTTGACCAAAAAAAAAAAACTCTTTTTTTTTATTTTTTTAACAAACTAAAATGAGATATATTATAAACAAAATTGATTCACTCCGTTGGCTTGCACAAGTCGTACAAAAGATAAACCATCTAAGAATATTTACAAAACCATAGTGCCAAAAATATGAAAGCACCAACAAAACAGGCAAAAAAAAATTACACGTGGATACTCATACAAAGGAGAGGATGTTTCCACCATTCATGATAAGTATAGCTAAAAGTCATATGTTTTGATTTCAGCCACAAGAATGAGTTTAGTTTAACTTTTTCAACTAGAATAGAAGAATTAGAAGCCGTATGTTGGAAGACACGATTATCCCTTTCCTTTCAAAGTACTGAAACAGAAGGAATGAGTGAATATAGGCAAACCCGCCATATTAGTAAACTGAAGGAAATGATGTCGAATGTCACCTGATGAAACCGAAGAAATACACAATCAGTGTCACACATGAGACCAAAGAGGACCGAATATGTCGCATCCTAAAAACAAATGTGTTGGCGTTTCCGAGTCCCCGCACCCTGACACATACGCCGTATAATTAGGATGTCTGTTTCGAAGGAGGCGTCACACAAACAAAGACACCTTTGAAGGAATATACTTATGTCAGACGTTGTCAACAAGAGTACTATCCACCGGCTCATCGGTATTAGTAAGAAAGCAATATGCTCCCCACACCGAATAACCATAAATAGGATCTAACAACCACCTCCAATTATCATGAACATTTTCCTGCAAAACAACGTTATGAAGTAACACAAAATACTCCCTTACACTCTCCTCCTCCCATGCTAACAATCGGGGACGCCACACCCACCCCTTCCTCCATCGCCCACCCTAACCTCCACAACTCCTCCACCGAACACTCCTTATTCACAGCCAAATCAAAAAGTCAGGAAAATTTAAGACTCAACGGAATTTCTCCTATCCAATTGTCATGCCAAAATAAAATATTCCTTCCATCATCGACTAGCCAACAGGTGTTATCATCAAACCACGGCTGCCCCCTCCTTCAACCGCCCCCCACCTCACCGTATCGAGCTTTTAGAACTCGGTACCACAACCCCTCTTTATAAAAACAACTTGTTTTAAAAAAAGAATACAAACCATTCTCCATTCAAAAATCTTTTATCTTATTTTGATTAGGTAAAGTTATATCAATTATAAAAAATTGAAAATGATTTCAGAAAGTAAACATAAACTAAATGTTTGTATACGGTACAAAATTATTAAATGTTTTTCTCCGATTATATTATTTAATTAATATCTTATACATCTCTTATAATTCAAATATATATTTTTTACAAACAACTCAAATATATTTTAACAAGTGTAAATTAATATAAATAATATTGTCCCACTTTTATTTGTTTATAAATTTTTGTTTTTTAAATATGTATGAAATGATAAAATAGACCATCAATTGTATGATGGAAATAGCAAGGCTTTTCAATATATTTTTTTAAAATAAAGTTAAATTTAATAGGAATATTACATAATATATGCATGAAGTTGAAGTTTGAATTTCAAACATCTATTAATAATTTTAAAGGTGAATTTTTAAATACTATACTACTTGAGAATATATTTTTTTTTGTTAATACAGTAACCCTACCATCTTAATCTTAGGTCATGTAAGTTTTAGTGATTTGAGTCATCTAATCTAAAGTGAACAAAGTGCAAAATGAAAATGATCATCAATAACTACATAACACACTTCATGGACCGTACAAAGTAAATGAAGTTTTACTAATTTGAGTCCTCCATCGTTATATCAATAACTTTGGTGGAAAAAAAAAACTATACATCGAACTGAACTGTTGAAAAAAACTGAACTTAAAAAAACCAAATCATTCCTGATAATATTGAAACTAAACTAAATCAATTCCGTTTGATTAAGTTTCGTTCATGATTTATTTGAAACAGTTAATTTCGATTTTAAAATTTAATTTCTTTTGTTTTTATATTATTTCAATAGTACTAATGATAAGATCCTTTTTTTTAAAAAAAAGTACTAATGATAAGATAACAAACGGTTCAATTTAGTTAAATTATTCTAAATTTAACGATCGGGTTCGGTTCGATTCGGTTTAGTTTTCCTGCCGAAGGGAACCATGTCCACCCCACATCACACATTTCATATGCGAAATTCAATTCCCTCTCTCACCTCCATATTTGAAAAGTTAAGCGCCAAACATAGAAACCTACCTATTTCTCCCCCAAAATTTTCAATTCTCACACAACAATGGCGTCTTCAACACTGTTTATCGCTCTTCAATGCTTCAATTGCTCCACCATGCAGGTCTCTCTCTCTCTCTCTCTCTCTCTCTCTCTCTCTCTCTCTCTCTCTCTCTCTCTTCCAATACCTAATTCATTAAATTCAGGTAAAACAAAAGAAGAAAAGCAGCAACAAATGGAACTGCGTTGTGTGCAATCAGAAACAATCTGTTCGCAAAATCTTCGCTCAAGGTTACAAAGCTAAGGACATTCGCTCTTTCGTTCAATCCGTCAATATGTCCAGAAAGTCCATTGAAGAAGATGATCAACATCAGTGGCTCCTCGCCGGAACCCTAAATCCTACACCAGAGGAACATGTTCGCGGAGAATATGAGTTTCCAGCTGATTTCAACAATAAGAAGAACTGTACTACTGATTGGAGTTTGTATCTCGATAATGACGATCATCGCGCTACCGAGAGAGACGAACAACAACAACATGGTTATTTACTTTTTACTTTTTTAATTTCAATTATATAATTAATTGTTATAGAATTTTAGTGTTTGATAGTAATTAAATTGAAGTAAAACTTGAAGTATGCTTCTCTGAAGGATTGACACATATACATACACACCCACATTTCTTATAGAAGGCGTGTCCGGCATGCCACAACACTAACACATATGATGATTACATTCAATTATTTATTTTTTCAAATAATTATCAGTGAGTATAACAATGTGTTATTATTGGACACTAACATGTGTCAGAGTCAGACACCAAACATGGCTTCAATTTGTAATTTTGGTGCTACATAGCAGGCACCTCACACGACACAAACATTCACATGTAGACATCGGTACTAATTTGTGAAAATTGAAGTGATTGAATATAACTGTGTGCATAACTGCTGTGTCAATATTAGACTGGCATGTGTCAGATACACCTTCAATTTGTAGTGTCGGTGCAACATAGATACACACACATGAATTAGTTATAACATGATCACGTAGTTTATTGTTTTGACAATTGTAGATTGATTGGGTTTGGATATTGGTTATCATGTCATGTGAGTTGAGTTGAGCATGATGGTTTAATTTTAGGTTGCTTTTGTTTTGATAAGTAGTGCTGGTTTTGATACATTTTGGATCGATTGAATTGAACAGAAGACGACTTTGAGCCATTGGTCGTGACTGAGTTGCCTAATGACATGCTCAAGAAGCGCAAATCGGTGGATAATTCAACTCCAAGATGTGGCAGGCGTTTTAAAAGCCCACTGTTCCAAAACTCTGAAGGTGAATATTCCTTATTTCTTATGTCAGCGGTAATCAGTAATTCAAATTATTCTATTAGTTTTGATGATGCTAAGAATAGAAAACAACAGATTTTACCAATTGTAGTTAGTTAACGAGAGAGACAAAATGAAAGTAAAATCATTGCATTTGTTAGTTTGTTATGCAATTTGATCTACTTGAGCTTCAGTGAAAAACAGAAGCCAAATAACTATATGCTTTTGATGATATTAGAGTTGGGCATTTAGGTTATTATTTGCCGCTGAGAAACCATAGATGCCGCAAACTTTTGACTGAATGGTAGAGCAAACAAATGGCACAAATTGGGTCATATACTTGTAGAAGCACTATAGAATTGCTGAATTTGAATAAACCACTATTTTTCCGATACACAATTGAAAACACTGTCTCAATTCCCAAGCAATACCGAGACAAGTAGATATGCCCCCAAAGCTTAAAAGTAAAAGGTAACTTTCAACAAACAGAGATTTAAACAGATATGCCCCTGAACAACCATTGTGTTCCACATATTTTGTGATCTTTACAAACTAAGTTCCTACCTATATTTGAACTTCCTTCAAGACTACTTGGAATTTGATCTTTCCAAATTCCTTTGTTTGACAGTGTTGTCAAATAGAGGCAGTAAATAATAGCAAAATTTAAACAAACCGCTATTGTTTTGTGATAGCTATTTAGTACAAAGTGTTGTCAAATAGCAGCTATAGAGGCTCTGTATCATTGTAGTGTGGCGGAATTTCAGCAAACCACTATTTTCTGCGATCTGTGACTGACAGCATTGTTTTGATATCATTTACAAATGTATTTTTATCTACATTCTCATATTTGTTTTATGATAACAAATAATCTAATGATAAAAACAATAAATTATTCTACATGACAATCAGTCTTCTTTAATTTTACCTTTGTCAATATTCATACCAAAGGAATCTGGCTTCACAGTGATACAGAGAACTTTATGTTATATATATATAAGTGCAGTATTGTTAACACTTAATGAGTGAAAACCTTACTTTATTGATAGCATAACTGAGGCTTCAAGATGATTAAATAAGGAAAACATAAAGCTGTGATCTAGGATCTTATTTAAAATAGAAAAATCTTAACCCAACTAACTTACCCATAACATATCTTATCCTCACATTCCTTCCTTTAAACTGATGACGAAAAATAAGTTTATACTAGGTACTGACAGGTACTTCAGATCATGGTAGTCAATAGTGCCGCTATAGCGGCCGCGCGGTGCGGTGCGGTGCCGGAGCGCTACGCAACAAGCCATAGCGTTGCGGTGTGAGATGGCGGCGCTATAGCGGCGCAACCCTTCGTAGCGGTTTAGAACCGCTATTTCATTTTAAGAGAAAATACAAAATTGTCCTTGGTTTAAAAAAAACAAGGGTATTTCAGTAAATCTTCCTCTGCTTTTCTGCTGTTCTGGAGAATTTCTTCACCTCTGCTGTAAATCTTCCTCTACTTTGTCGTGTTTCCTCTGTTATCCTGTTATTTTTTTGTTTAACAATCTCAAAACTCTATTGTCCTGTTACTTTTTTGTTCTAGTTTTCTTTGTTATTATTGATTCCAAACAACTCGGAATAGGATCATCTCCTGCGGCATATTTGTTCTGCCATCATCCTGCCGCTGATCCAATGGCTGACAAATAAAGTAAATAAATAAAAAAATAAAATATAAAAGAACAGTTTTAAAGAGATAGAAACAAACTTCATTTCTATTTCTTCTTTACACTTCCCTCTCCATTTTCCAGAACTTCCCATCAATCATGTTTCTTTCTTTATCTTTAAAATCCCTTTATAACCACATACCGTTTATTCATTTGATTCTGAACAAATTCAAAATTAAATAAAAAAACCTAACAATGCTAGAAATATTGAGAAATTATTAATTGAATTGAATAGAGGGAAAAAGGAAGAAGAAGATGCCACTGTTATTGAAGTCAGAAAGAGTGAACATAGAGAGAGCAGTTGAGAGTGAATTGAAATAGTAAATTGCAAAATTGATCGGTCATCTCAAAGATTCAGTTGCGTTTTTTGTTTTGTTATTGAACTGCTCTCCATTTTCACAACCCAGATATTTTTGATGCATAATCTACTTCTCCGTTGTGCGCTAACCCGCCGTCGTGAAAACGTTGTGCTCAATGCTCATTCGAAGTCTAACTCATCGCCGATGTACGTGCTTGTAGAAAGAAGAAGAGGTCTGTGCTTGATAATTAATTCCGTTTCTAGATTGTTTATTTTTTCTCTTTTTAACCATTGGATTGATCGGACGATGGAAAACAGCACAGGAGAGATGGCAGGAGGTAGTAAACTGGAGAGGATCCGGATCCTTCCAAACTCCATTATGCTCTCTCTGTTTCTGTTTGTAGTTTGTTCCAACAATCCTCTGTTTTGTTCATATAAAATTCTATTCTGCTCTCTCTGTTTCCTTATTTTTGTTGTTTTTGTTTTTATGAAATAGCGGTCATAGCGCTATGCGCTATCCCGCTATAGTATTTTTGGGGTTGGCCGCTACGCGCCGCTATCCGCTATTAACTACTATGCTTCAGACACACCTTTGGTTGTCCAACATATATACATTTTCACTGAGTTTACCAAGAAAAAAAGGTAGAATTGTCATCTTGCTGGTATAGCTTTCATTTTTTTATGTGCATTTAGAGCTGTAATCATCCTCACAGTATTGCTACAGGGGTAAATATTTCATTGTAATCCACCACATGCTGGAAAGCCTAGCCCTGCTTTATACTTGTCCACCTTGCTAAGTACATTCAATTTTGTTTTGAAATACATTTAACTCCAATCATCAATTTCTTTCGACGATGCTAAGAATAGAAAACAGAAGTCAAATGAACTAAACTCGTTGCCTTGATAATTTCTTATGCAATTTGATATACTTGAGCTTCAAGGGAAAAAAAGGTCAAATAACCACATGCTTTTAATGATATCAGAGTTTAATATTATTAAGCTATTATTTGGAACTGAAAAACCACACATACAAATGATCTTTTGACTGAACGGTAGGGAAACCAAATGGAACGAAGTTTGGTGCTCCAGTGATTTTCTTAAGGCAACACAGTGTTAGTGTAGAGGGGTGAGTGGGTGATAGAAATGCTGATGAGCAATTGGGCCTTGACTTTGGTCAAAAGCCCAAAGTATGGAGAGTTTATGAGAGAAAACATAAGAAAGGCATGAAGGGTAATGACGTGGAGGGAATGATGCATGGAACTAGCATTATATAAGGGGGTAGTGGAGAGAGAGTCTCTCAGCTGAGTTTTCTGTTAGCAGAACAATTCACATTACATGAATTGTGGGAGCCTTAGTGCTTTTAGGAGACTGTTAGGTTGTTAACAGTCTTGTTATTTTCTTACAGTTAGTTATTCATCTTTTCATCAATTGTAATTGTTCCTTTTCCATCTCCATAGCCACAATCTCACCGTCTTCGTTCACCGACTCTCCTTCACCCAAAATCAGCACACGCAAAAGCGTTCTGGACATGTGTAAAGTGGGGTGATACGTACCACCACATCTGAAACATAAACCCTTGGCATTTGTGTAGAGGGATGAGTGGGTCAGATAGATCTCTAGGTCGTTTCACAATGCAGAAAATATAAATTTTCTTCCAAATTCTTTTCTTTAAAAAAATACATACATCTTTGTGATATATGTAAGAGAAGAAAGTATACTAAAAGACAAGACCTTACTTTATATATGGGTTGATTGGAATTGACAGTATCTTGATTCACACAGATGCAGGAGAGCCAGTAAAAGATCAGAGAAGAATCACAGTATTGACTGAAAGCAATTCACAGAGAAATAGTATAGTTACATCAGCTAATCAGAGGACTCAGAAATGCAAACAAGCAATCAACACTTCAACCTCCAAATGGAATGATTACTTAACTGAGGACAACTTAGAACATGGATACAATAAGAGAGGCTTCAACTTCAAGGACACTTCAGGTTCATGGAACAGCAATGACATCTTAGAGGCCATAACTGGCGAGCAAAGAGTAGAAGATGATATTCACCCTGATTTTATGTGACTTTTATAAAATCAGGTATTACATAAAAGTGTTTGATTCTGTATAAGTGTACAAATAATCTAACAACTCCACGCATGTTTCTTCTGCTCTCATTTAAATGAATTTCCAATTGTAGGGTTTTGGATATGGTATTATACTCGTATTCAAGCTAAATTTGTATTCAAACTATTCTTGCATGAGTAACATTTATTACATACATTCTTATCCATCAAATAACTGACGAATCACTTCCAAATCATCATGATGCTAATATTGAAGGATATTTTCAACAAGGAGATTGATTCCCATTACCATTGAGTATGAAAGGGACAAGAATCAATGAGTTCTTTAATATAATATATTTCAATATTTTGATCGATCGTGAAGTTACTCTCTATTAAGAATTTGGGACAGTAACATTTATCGAATCGCGTAAATCTTGTGCACAAATTTTTCTCCTTCCTTTTCTTTTTAGGCTTAATTGCTATTTTAGTCCCTTACCTAATTTGTTGGTATCACTTTGGTCCCATAACTAAAATTTGGTCCATTTTGGTATTTTAACTTTTGCGCCGTTACATGTTTTTACTTGGGTATAATTTTTTTCGATAGAATAACATTTTTAAGATCTAGTGTTTCAGCACAGCTGCTACAAAGAAATTCAGAGAACTTCAACTCGAGAATACTCTCTCTATCTCATTATAAGTGTCTTATCTGTAATATTTTCTTGTTTAAAATTAAATGTCACTTTAGAATGCAATTGAAACATTAATTATATTTTGCATTGAAATCATTAAAATGAAATTCATTGCAACATTAAAATCAACAAAACTAATTGATTTCTTAAGAACCAGATACAACTCAAACAAGACACTTATAATGAGATAGAGAGAGTATTATGTACTATGCTTTGATTTTCTAGCTTATTGGTTTTAATATGCATAGTATAATTCTTGGAAAATTTGCTAATTACTTGTTAGAACCAACAAAGTAGTATAGCAGTAATTGATTGATTCAAAATAATCAGATTTAAATCTGAATGATATCAATTATGCAAAGGGACTGATTTATTGTTATGGTTCCGTAACCATATTCAAACAACTTGAACTCATTTTATAGCCGTTTAACGAAGGAAGGCTACTCCGCGTGTTGCGGATTTGCTTGCTGCCACTGCTGCAAGTTTTGCCTCATCCAAAAATGGAATCAAACATACTATGTTTGAAACTCGTAGAAAAAATGATGTAGCGACAGATAATTGAATATTGGATCGTATACTTGACAAAACTTTAGGCATATGCTGTTTTCACAACTATATGATATACATTTGGGCGAATTTTCTTTCACCACAGATTTTGGAAACTAATCCACTTGGATTGAATTCCTCAATCTAAATTAGATTCACCTGCAGGAAGAAAAATTAATTCCAAACAAGGGGAAAGGGATTCCCAACTAATCATTAATGTAACACATGAAATCCTTAATACAAAAATCCTAATAGAAAAGGGGGAAAATCCTGACAAGTATCCAAAACAACATCTAAGATTATTTCATTCACTAAGTGATTATGAGCTTATCACCAACTGCAGGACCTTGTGAAGCATCACGAAGGAATCGCATAGCCTCAGCAACCTTCATCTTCAGCTCCTCAGGTGACTCGATCAGATGAATGACCTCTGACTGGTCCATTTCCAGCAACATTCTTGTCACCTTTGCAGTCTGAATGGTTGGTGCAAGACGACCCACCAGAGGATGTAAATGTTCTTCCAGCATCTGTTTAACCAACAATACATTATAATATATTGACACAGAAAAATCAAAGGTTAACATATAGCTAGCAAATTTTTACATACCCGATGTTGATTTTCTTGAGAAGCAGAAGCCAAAGCTGAAGCAAGCGAGTTGTTAGACAATGGACCGTGATGGTGATTGCCAGTGGAGGTTGCAGCACTCGCAGATGGATCCATCATTTGACTTCCGGGATCTAAAGACATACCCACGCCATTTTGATCATTGTATTTAAGCCCTTGATTGGGGTTACGAGGTAGCATCTAGATTCAAAAATTAAATTTGTTTTAAATGTTGGGGTTACGAGTTATTTAGTAATATTATTTACAAAACAAAAAAACTTAGATTTACGGAATAAATACTTGGTTTTTCTTCTGTCGGACTTGCTGGAAGTTACCAGCTGGACGCCCACCCATCGTATTCCCCGGATGTCCCTGCCTCTGAAGGTGGTATGGCAGCAAGTAATTTGGAGTAACAAAGCCAGTTCCCACACCTGACATGAACTGTGGCTGGAAACTGTATCCGTTTGGCTGAGGCGCCATGAGACCAAATGTACCTTGCTCATAATAAAATTGTTGCGGAGCAAGTCTTTGTACACTTGAATGGTATCCAGCATTTCCACCCGATACTTGAATTGCAGAAAAATGTGCCTGCAATTACACAAGCTTGTGAATCTAACTGTTGAATTTGTACAAAATACAATGTAAGAAAGACTAAATTTGTTAAAGATCGAAAACCAAAAAAAATGAAAGTAAGCATGTTTCTGAAAGACCATCATATGAACAAAAATAGGAAATTGATAACTTATTACTAAATCAATGCTACAAATGAAAACTACAAAGAAAAATTTATGTTGTATACAAATCAAATTGTAATTGATTTATCCATATTTAAATTACGAGGTCAATTTAAATAATATATTTACAAGATAAAAGACAAGTTTTACCTGCAATTGAGCTTTCCTTTCTTCTTTGCGTTGGGCCACAGAAACATATACTGGCTTCTGTCCAATCATCTTCCCATTCATTTCATTGATCTAAAAAAAACATAATACAAATCAAGCATCTCATAAAAAAGGCTGTGCAAAATCTTTTTTAACCAAATAACAAACGACATACAGCTTTGCTCGCTTCCTCAGGTGTAGTAAAAGCAACAAAACCGACGCCCTTGCTGCGTCCACGAGCATCAGACATTACCTGAAGAAACATATTAAATGCAGTTATACTTTCAGATATTCAAATAATTATGAAGTGAGTAATGACACAAATGCATGTTACACACAACCATGGAGTATATACCTTGCAAGATGTTATTGTTCCAAACTCAGAAAACAGCTCCTTCAGTTTTTCTTCATTAAGACTCTTATCAATGTTTTTCAGGTATAAATTAGCACCTTGTAATTTCTCATATCTTTTTAGCTTTTCTTGCTCAAAGAAAGCTTTCAACTCTGCCTCCCTTTCCGATTTTTTCTGAGCCCTCCCGACAAATAAAACCTTCCCATCATTCGTTGTGCTCCCATTCAACTTCTCAACAGCAGTAGCTGCTGAATCTGAGCTTTGGAAATTCACAAAACCAAAACATTTAGAGTTACCATTTTCATGTTTCATGATCACAGCACTTGTTATTACACCAAAAGGGTTGAAAAGCTGCTTAAGGTCCTCATCAGTGTATGATTCAGAAAGGTTTTTCACATACACATTAGTGAACTTAGGTGATGACCTTTCTTGACGCCGAACAAAATACCCTACATAAACTTTCTTATCATTCATCAGCATGCCATCCAACTTTTCAATAGCATTTTTTGCAGACTGATCATTGTCAAATTGAACAAAACCATGTCCCTTAGAATGACCATTGCTATCCATAGCAACCTTACAAGAAAGCACATTTCCAAAAACAGAAAAAGTTTCATGCAATGCCTTGTTATCTATTGATGTTTCTAGATTCTTAATGAACAGATTTGCAAATCCAGTTTTACGAATGAGAGGGTCTCGATGAGAAAACATAATACGAATGGGCTTTCCGTTCAGAGTAACATAGTTCAAACTCTTCATCGCATTAGCAGCTGCAGTACAAATTTTTTGAAGTTAAAGAAACAAATATAGATAAAACAATGTTTTTATAAATTGAACACATTTTCTTTTATTAATAAATTCATTGTCATATAATATGCACTTCAATTTCGAACGTAACTCATCATCACAAAATCAGCTTATCAGTTCAATAGACAATATGAGCCTAAACCCACCACCTCAACCCAACTTAATTAAGCTGTTACAACTGTTGACAGATTACAGGGCTGGCTGCAATTTGGTTTGCCTTAATTAGGGATGGTCGCAATTGTAGGGCTTTAATTATTAATTTGTGAATATGAATGATATACTTCCCAACTCAACCAATCAGTAACCAAATATAAAAATAATACTCTAAAACACAGCCTACGCGTCATTGGTAGTCATGTTGCCAAGGTTTATGATATTTCCACAGTCACATTACTATTGCAGAACTGACTACCATTGATGCATAGACTATTGCCAACATTGCAGCCGCATTAGTCGTTTTTGACAACAACTTTCTACCTTACCAAGGATCGCAACAATGATTTAAATCATGAATGACGTTGAACATGGTTTCAAAGAATAGCCACATCAGAAATTGTGACTAAGATTTTTAATGTTTGCATGTTAGTAACACGGCTCCAATGATTAATAACATTTAAAATAGGGATTGAAGAATCCCGACTTAACCATGACATAAAAACATAATTTAATTACTGGGGTTTTACTCAGAAAAAGGAATTTACTTTACTCCTTTTGTAATTAGAGTCATAAAAATCAATTAAGAATTGCAACAAGTTGGGAAAATCTTAACAACTTTAGTAGTCACGATGCCAAGGTTTATGATATTTCCACAATCACTTCATTAACGCAATTGCAGACGTATTACTTGACAACAACTTTCAACACAAACAAAGAATTTCTACCACGATTTAAATGACAAATATGAAAGAATCTCAGACACAACCAAAACTTTAAAAACATGATTATAAATACTAGGCTTTTACTACTTCAGAAAAAATAAGTGTACATTAGTAATCATATATAGTCATCAAATTTAATTAAGATTTGCAATAAGTTTTGAAAAACCTAACCCTTATCTTTTTCTCTCCAAACAAAAAATAAATTCAATAAGGTATTCAAACAATCACAATGCATTCCACCAACAAGAATATATGATCCTCCTCAAAAAAAAAAAAAAAATTATAATCCAAAGATCCAAAGATTGAATTCAAAAAAACACATAATAAAAGAATGAAACTCGAAATACAAACCATCACGAGCGTTGGAGTAGTTAACATAGCCATATCCAAGAGATGACTGCGTCATCTGATCTCTGCAAACCCTAACAGAAATCACAGGGGCAATCTGGCTGAACAGATCATACAGCTGCGCATCATTTACGTTCCCTTGAAGATCACCGACGTACAAAGAAGAATTCTCAAATCTTCCAGCACTGGTCAAAGCTGCTGGAACAACGATCTTTGGTGATGAAACTATTGCTGCCATTGCTTCAACACTGAAACAATGTAACAGTAGAGAACATTTTTATTGTGAATAAAATTAAAAAAAAAAAAAACAATAAAGAAAGAGAGTGAGAAGAAAAAAAACTTACAGTAAGGAAGAACTGGTTTTCTGGTTTTCTTTCAACACTGTAAGGATTGGTTTTCTGGTTTTCTTTCAACACTGTAAGGAAGAACTGGTTTTCTTTGGAGTGAATAAGGTTGTGTGATACAAGGATTTTATATGACTAATTTGCTGAATCGAATAGCAGCGTTTTATTTTATTTTATTTATTTTTTAATTGTGACGCAATTTGACTTGACTTGACTTTGACAAAAGTATTATTTTCCTGTATTATTTTGTTTTATTTGCTGCATGTTGAGTTGACCTTCACATAAATGTTAAATTGGAAAAAAAAACTTTTTGATACACTCACAGATGGAAGCTTCCTAATACACTTATTTTCTAAATCAATTAATTAATGAATATGCTAACTAAATACATCCTCCCATACCAACTTGATACGGATACCAGCAACAATTGATACCAGGTATGCGATCTGCAGTTGCTCCAAATTACATCCTGCCATACCAACTTCAGAGGCAAGGTCATCCTGGACACGGGATGGGTATGCGTCCAGTTGGAAACTTCCAACAAGTCCAGCAAAACCAGGTATTTATTCTTGAAGTGTGCGCTTCATTGTTTTGTAAATAAAATTTCTAGTAATTGATTCCTCACATTTGGAAAAATTTCATTTTCAATCTAGATGCTACCTCGCAACACCGACCAAGGGTTTATGTGTAATGGTCGAAATGGTGTGGATCCATCTGCCGTTTCTGAAGGTCAAACGATAAATCCATCTTTGGCGTCTGCTACTCGGGAAAATCAACACGGGTATGTAAAAGTTTACTAGTTATATGTACATCTTTGAATTTTCTTTAAAGATTTGCAATATTGTGTTGATTACTATAATTTATTGTTGCCAATATCATGGTACGGTAAATATAACTTTCTTTGATTTGTTGGTTGAACAGATGTTGGGTGAAAATTTATATCCTCTTGTGGGTCGTCTTACACCAAACAATCAGACAGCCAAGGTGACAGGAATGTTGTTGGAATTGGACCAGTTAGAGGTTATCCATCTGATTGAGTCTCCTGAAGAACTGAAGATAAAAGTGTCTGAGGCAATGGAAGTCCTTCGCAAGGTTTCTCCGCGAATTGGGAAAAACCCAAGTCCCACATCGGATAGACAAGACTCTTGAGAAGAGTTTATAAAGAGGAGGCAATCCTCACTTTACAAGCTGGTTTTGTAAGGATGAGTTAGGCCCCAAATTTCAACAAAAATATATGAATGAAATGATCTTATTTTACTTTTGGATCAGTTATTATTAACTTTCATTGTTTATGGAGCCTTATCTTAGATTCATCAGGATTTTTTTCACATTTCTGTTAGGAATTTGACTTGTGAGCTGTTCTGTTAGATTGATCAGTTATTAACTTTCATTGTTTATGGATAATCCTTTACTTTGTTTAGACATATTATTTGCATCTAATTTAGATTGGGAATTCAACCAAAGTGCATTAGCTTCCAAATTTTGTGGCTTCCATATTATGTCTTGCTGGCTCTCTAATAATCATCATTTTCTCTATTCTTTCTGTATTTGGTTATGAGTTTAATTATTACACCAAAAAAAGTGATAGAGTAGTTGTCGTTAGAAATAATTTATACACAGCTGTATGAATTTTTGTGGCACTTGTCAGACTCAAAATATTTTGTTAGGTAATACGATCAAACTTCATTGCAGAATTGAAGAAGTGTTAAATTCTTGAATTGGCTTAATGATTGGAACTCCTTGTGAGATTCTTCAATACATTGAAGATGGGATTGTTGTTCATATGAGTGAGTTCATTATGTTTTAATTCTCCAACGTATGCAAATGTCTAGTTTTAGTCCAAGAGGAGAAAAAATAAAGTATCTTTTTTTGGTGCTTAATGTTCTTAAATATGTTACATTTCGGTTTTTCTTGTGCTTTATATATAACATATTTTTCTGTTCTAGACCATGTAGTATTTGAGCTATGTTAGGGACGAAGTTAGAAAAGGTAACAAAGTTTTAAAAAACGGTCTGTTACCGAGAAAAAGGCCGCGACAAAAAGTTAATGATAGCGGACGTTACCGTTTTTTACCGTTTTGATACTGAACCGGCCTTTAAATACAAGAGGTCATTGAGTAAATCAAAATTAAAATACCACAAAAATGATTTTGAAGTTCTTTTTTTAAGGGAATCTTTGTGAAGTTTTGGAATATTTGTTGACAAAACACAGTAAAAATAAACCTTATTGATAATTATTTTTTTCCAAATATTTTACCTAAAATTAAAATAGAAGAAATTTTTCTAAAACTTTTAGAATATGATCATACCTGATGAGAAGGTGACTGCCGGTGCTTTGAATGCGGTGGTTTGAGGGGTGGTGAAATGCGCCAAAATGCTACTTGGAGCGGATGGGGGGTGTGTATCTGCAGGCACTCCGACGTTCAAGTAAGTAGAGATCAGAGAGAGTGAGGGTTTAGAGGAAGAGATAGATTCTACCTTGGGGACTGCTTTGAGTGCCCTATTTATAGAGGTGGACGGCTGTAGAGCTGTTGTAATGGCACACCTGGCTCTAGCAGTTATAAAATCGTGAGAAGTGTAACCGCCAGAGAGTTTATTGCGGGAACGTGTAGAGAGATGTTGTGGTTCGTTTGAACCAGTCTCTTTCGCTCCGTGCACCCCTTGTGGGGAAGGGATGTGTCGCAAGTAACTTCGCCAAACGTGGTGTTTGGGCTTTGGATAATAAACTTGATTTGGTCCATTGGACTAACCAAGTGTTAGGCCCATAGAAAGTTCTAGAGCCATATAGAACTAGGTTGGTAGAAATATCATTGAAAAAAGTGTGTAGAACTCTCATGTATGTAGTTGAGAGAAGTGTGTAGAACACTATCTTGAAGTGTGTATAAAGTTATACAATGATGTGTCTAGAAATCTCCCTTGGAGCCTATAAAACGGGGAGAGCGTGTCATTTGTAAATCAAGCAAGCAAACAAGAATCAAAGTATCCTCTCAAGAAATAGAAATTGTTATTCTCTCAAATATTCTCTCATCCTAAATTCCTCACAAAGTTCTCAATATAATCTTCTCCTTTTCCAACAAAGTGGTATCAGAGCTTAGGTTCTGAGAATAAATTATTCCATAGTTATGGCGGTCAATGGAGCGGCATCCTTCCAAGTTCCACTTCTCAAAGGGAGTACCTATGATAATTGCTTCATCAAAATGATGGCTCTTCTTGGAGCACATGATGTTTGGGAGGTTGTTGAAAAAGGCTATAAGGAATCACAAGATGAGGATTCCTTAACTAAAGCACAAAGAGACACTTTGAAGGATTCAAGAAAGAGAGACAAAAAGGCTCTCTTCCTCATCTACCAAGCATTGGATGAAGATGAGTTCGAGAAAATTTCAAATGCAACATCCGCTAAGGAGGCATGGGAGAAGCTTAAAACCTCTTGCCAAGGAGAAGACAAGGTAAAGAAGGTACGTCTCCAAATTTAAGAGGCGAGTTTGAATCCTTGCATATGAAAGAGTCAGAGTCTATTTTTCTAGAGTTATCTCTATCTCAAATCAATTAAAAAGAAACAGTGAAAAGTTAGAAGATGTGAGAATTATGGAGAAGATACTCCGATCATTAGACCCCAAATTCGAGCATATTGTTGAGAAAATTGAAGAAACCAAAGATTTAGAGACTATGACAATAGAGAAACTTCAAGGATCTTTGCAAGCTTATGAAGAGAAGCACAAGAAGAAGAAAGATATCACCGAGTAACTCTTCAAGATGCAACTAAAAGAGAAAGATGAAGGTCAAAGAAATGAGAGGATCCAACAAAGTCAAGGTAGAGGATCCACTTAAAAGAATTGTAAATTTATCAATTGTGCTATACCATTAATAACAACGTTTTTAAATTGCGGCTTATTGGTTTCTACTTGAAGAATTTACAACCTAAGGGTTTGAGAAGAAACAATAACACTGAAAGGTTACTTGTGAGTAAACTTACACTTATGTAATGAACTAATAAAATTACTTGGAACAATTCTCACTTTCAATGCAATAGAGCAAAATAAAATTTAAAGCATCCAAACAGAATTGTTATCGATCCAGAATGGTAGTCCATCCTACAATACATCAATACTAAATGATTGCATATCATAAGAATAGAAACTAATGAAAAACATTGAAACTTCTAGTAACTACTTTTACTTAAATTAAAGTTTACATGCAGGAGATATCCTTGGACAAGAAGATAATTCTTCTATAATTTGACTCCTTTCCAAAATCATTCCATTTTAGGAGCTAGTAGTAACGTCAATGTCAATTGTCATATCTTGTAAAAGCCTCGCATTCTGCAATATATATTTTGCAAATTGAAGGTCATTTGCCGATCCTTCAAAGTTTAAAATTGTACATGATCTGAGGTGAGACGAAACACATTCAATAACCGAATTTGGCCATTTCCATTCCTTGGATGAGCTGTACCTCCACTGTCAAAGGGATGAAAAGCAACATTTATTAAAATATATTTAAAGCAGAACAAGCAAACAAATATATTACTCAGCAAACCTTTTTAATGAAAAGAATTTGAAGCATGGGACAATGTTGGAGCAATTGTATTATGTTATCCCAGCTATAAAACCATAGTTTAATGTGAATTAGGTTTGGAAAATCAACATTGCAAGGAACATCTATTGCATGGATTTAAACCCTTTTAACACACTGTTTTTGTAACTTTCGATATATACAGTATGATAAATCCTGAAATCTTCTAGGTTAGGAGAAGCATTAAGAAGTTGTTGGAGAACTTTCTGATTTTTAAAACGAACAAGTCTCAAATGTAGGGTTTTGAAAGAAGGGTGGTAGTGAAAGCGATTTTGATGGGAAGAAAAGAGAGTATGTGACATAATAATTCATCGGGTAAGTCACTGATTCTATCCATCTTCTTTGAGTTTTCCATCGTTGAGAGAGAGAGAGAGAAGTGCTAAAGTAGGGTTTGCGATGCGTTGCAGTGATAGACGTTTCATCTGAGCCACGCCCAGACATACACGCCGTGGAGGCATTGTTTATAACACCACGTCGGAGAAGATTATCCTTTGTAGACAGCCTATCCTGGAATAACCGCCATGCAAACAACACTACCTTCAAGGGGACATCCTTATGCCAAAGAGATGCAACATCCACAAGAGAATCTACTTGAGGTTGAGCTGTCAGGAACTTATAAACACCACAAACAGAGAAAGTTTGAGATGTTTCCAATGTCCATAGCCATCTGTCATCCTTGTCAACCTGTAAAGACACATTATGAAGCAGTAAAATAAGTTCCCCCAATATCTCCTCCTCCCACGCATACAACCTCCGCCTCCACCTCCACCTCCACGCCTCACCATCCACCCCCCAACCAATCTGACACATATTAAAAACGGACTCCCCCTTTACCACTGACAAGTCATATAACTTGAAAGTGAAACACATGACCTATAAGTCATCAAGCGATCCTATTATAAGAACATGAAGATTGAATAAGAAGATTGAAGCACTAAGTTATCCTTGGATGTAGTAAGTTATTGGACCTACCGCTATCCTAGAGGATTTTAATGTCCACTTCTGTTTTTGGCCTTTAAAATGCAGGGTACCAATACAATGAGATCCTTTAAGGACATTAAAGGATAAATGACGGTCAACTGCTGCAACTCAATTCGAGTCATCAGGAAGCCCGTGATCTAAAGTATATAGTTTTTGTCTCATCACAATGGTAACGTCGTTTCTTCTCTCGTCTCAATTGCACTTCTGAATGAGTAATTTTCTTGACATTTATACACTTTTACTGAAGCAACAACTGGTTTCAATGTCAGAGTGGGCAACAAGAGTGGACTCGTGATCAATTTCAAAATCATGTGTTGCATTATCATCTAGAAAGAGTTTGAGAGCAACATTGATATTCTGCATCTCAGCTTGGAGTTCCTGTAAATGTCTATCGCCGGTCATACAGGTCGAAAGATGGACACACACAAAGTGTACAGAAAGTAAATGCAATTATTGTGAAAACAAATCCATTCCATAAAAAGTACTAGAAATAGAAAGTGAGTGTGAGTCAGGGATAGGGAGAAAATGCAGTATTTGTGAATGGAAAATTTTGTCAAGATCATGCGCTTGTTAAAGCTGAAAAAGTTCACTATTGCAAATGCTTTGTTTAAATCTAATACACCTATTTCTGAAAAAGTTCTTACGAATGCTTTTCAATGATTATCTTCAAAAGCAGTCTTGCTATGACAATAACCAGTTTGAAAACATGATTCCTCATTCTGAAAGAACTTCAGCCAAAGAGATATTGATTTGCAACCTATCAAAGAAAACTAACTAAAATATCATCAAAATGTTTTTGAATATTTCAAAATAAATTGAAACAAACCTTATTGATAATTATTTTTCTGCCAAATATTTACCTAAAAATAAAATAGAACAAATATTCTTAAAACTTTTAGAATATAAACAAAACAAATAAAACAAAGATATAAGTAAAAAAAGCATCTTTAGTCTCATTATATTAAATTATTATTATTATTATATTATGTGTCAAAAATATTATATTATATATATATATTAGAGGAAGATAGGGATGTGGTTAAAAATTGAATTAGTCGTCAAAATTAGAGTTCAAAGTTCAAACTTCAAGCTGCCGTCTGTCGCAAAATTAGAGCAAAATAAATTAAAAACATCCAAGCAGAATTGTTATCGATCCACAATAGAATACATCAATACTAAAGACCATCATCCTTGTTAATTTTACTAGAAGACTAAATGTTGTTCAAACTAAATGGTTGCATATCATAAGAAATGAAACTAATCAAAAACAACTAGTTACTACTTTTACTTCAATGAAAGTTTACATGCTGGAGAAATCCTTGGACAAGAGGATAATTCTTCTATAATTTGACTCCTTTTCAAAAGCATGTTTATTGAGGACTTAGTAGTTAAGTCGATTGTCATATCTTGTAAAAGCCTCGCATTCTGCAAAATATATGATGCAAATCTAAGATTCCTCGAGAAGCCTTCAAAGTTTAAAATTGTACAGGATCTGAGGTGAAACGAAACACACTCAGGAACCGAATTTGGGTATTTCCATTCCTTGGATAAGCTGGAGCTCCTCTGTCAAAAAAGAAAAGAAACATTTATCAAAATATATGTAAAATAGACCAAATGATTAAACAAATATATTACTCAACAAACCTTATTAATATAAAGAATTTGAAGCTTGGGACAATGTTGGAGAAATTGTACTATGCCATCCCAGCCAGGAAAGAACCAATAAAACTGTAGTTTAATGTGAATTAAGTTTTGAAACATCGGAAAGCTTTTAAAAATAATCCTTTCTGCATCATATATGGATAGAAACTCAACATTCTTAACTACATTATAAGGAACATCTATTGCACCGATTTCAGTTCTAACGAACCTAGCCAGTGACATGGATTTAACCCTTTCTAATACACTGTTTTCGTAATGTTCCATATGCAATATATCATAAGTCCTCAAATCTTCTAGGTTGGGAGAAGCATTAAGAAGTTGTTGGAGAACATTCTGATTTTTAAAACGAACAAAACTCAAATGTAGGGTTTTGAGTTTCGGAAGATCAACAAATAAATTTTCAGCATTGAGTTGTAACATATCAAGTTTTAGAATAACTAGGGTTTGACATGTAAAAATTGTGTCATTCAAGATGTTTCCATGCATGGAGAGATGAAATTCCTCGATACACCGTCGTTTGGCGGCTTCTACCCATGTATCGAAGATGTGGCAATCAGAATCGCTGAACAGAAAACTACACTTAAGGCTAAATATTTTGATGAATTTGTTTGACAGACGAGGAGAGAGCATGAGTGTATCTATAAAATCACAGAAACAATTGAAGGCGACATAGTCATGCACGGTTTGATCGTCGAAGCGAAGAACGGTGAGTGAGTGGAAAAGTGGGGTCCACCGCTTCGAAAGAACTCTGGTAGTGAAAGCGATTTTGGTGGGAAGAAAAGAGAGTATGTGACATAATAATTCATCAGGTAAGTCACTGATCGTAACCATCTTCCTTGAGTCTTTCATCGTTGAGAGAGAGAGAGAGATAAGTAGCAAAGTAGGGTTTGGGAAGCGTTGTGGTGGTAAAAGATATATATACAAGAAATTCTTGTGTGTGTATATAAAGAAAAGAAAATAACATGTTTTGGTTGGGTTGAACTTTTTTCTTTCCAAAATTACCCTCACCTTTCATTACATGTAGCACATATCAAAATAGATAAGATTAAATTTAATTATTAAAAATAAAAGTGTAACAAATAAAAGTATATATATGTCCGGATTTTTTACCTCTTTCCTTTATAAAGTTTTACAAACTACACGAGCATATTAATAAAAATTGTTGTTGGGATCGTTAAAAAAAATATTTAGATTATATATTTTTTTGTTATCTTGTTTGGTTTGTTATAATTTGAAAGAAACAAACATTTATATTTAGGGTTCGTTTGGCGCAAATGATAGGATAGACACGTGATAGAATAAAAAAATGAATAAGGATAGGATATGATAGTGACATGATAACATTCATCAGCTAAACTCAGAAAAGCTAAAATCAAACCTTGAAATTGAAATTCATCCTAAAGTCAATCCTAATTTCAAAATCAAACCCTCCAAATTCCTAACCCTTTTCCCCAATTTCAATTTCAGTTTCCCCCAAATTTCTTAAACCCTAATTCCATACCACTGTCACCACTTGATTTTCTTTCTTCCTTTATTCATTTTCTTCTCTACTCACCTTCATCATCTTCATTTATCACCTTCAACATCAAATCCAGAAAAAAATAAAACAAAAAACTCAACAAACCCAAAAAATTTAGATTAAACTCAATATTCAATTTTTCCCAAATTCAAAACCCTAAAACCAATAATCCAATTTCAAATTCAACGTTCAAAGTTCACATGCGTATTAGCCTTTTTCATATCCTTCATATCTATATCTACTTTGTCCCGTAGAAAATGATTTGAAAAGATCCATGGCAGCCGTATCATTTCGCTCTTACTCTTAAGTTTTGATACAAGTTCTGATCCAAGCTATTATCAAACATAAAAGAAAGAAAAAACTGCCTTAGAAAAACCCATCCTTAAAAAATTCGAAAGATTGTGCATAATAATGAGGAATTGAATGAAGACGATATTTGGGTAAGGTTCTACATAATGAATCGTTCACCAATTTGAGTTTTGAGAGAAGAGATTGAGGTTCTACACAAGAGAAGATTTGAGGTTGAGATTCAACAAAGGATTATTCAAATAAGGAGGCTTTGAGTTTGAGATTCAACACATAAGAGGAAAGATTGAAGGATTTATTCATTTGATGAAGAGGATTTGGGATTTGAGTTAGAGTTCTTGGTTTGAGTGAGATTTCTATCTCCCCTCTTTCACAAACTTTGAAGGATTGAATATTTAAATTGGATTATTGGTTTCTTGGGTTTTTTTATTTTACTAGGTTTGATTTTGAAGTTGATCACCAGTTAGATGATGAATTTTTCTGGGTTTATTTGATGAAGATGATGAATGTTTATCAAGGTGATGAAGAAGATAATAAAATTTCCAGAGCCAATGTTAAAAAAACATGTGTACCACACTTAACATTTTTTATTTAATTTAACGGAAAGGACCAAAACATGTCACGGAGATGAAAATAAAGTAAACGGTCTTCTTTTTACTTATGGGACCAAAACGATACTAAAAAAAACTTAAAAAACAAAAAGAGCAATTAAACCTATAAATAATGATAAAGACGGCGATAATGAGTCCCTTGGTTTTTATGTATCATTGACATTTTTTTTACAATGACAAATATTTTTCTTTTTTATGTAAATTTATAAATAATAAAATGCATCATTTGTATGGTATTTTTTTATAGGCTTAATTGCACTTTTGGCCCCCTATGTATTGGATCTTTGGCAGTTTTTTGGCCCCCAAGGCCACTTTTGACTTAATCTACGTTAACGTGGCACCCACAATGGTCGACGCGTGGCACCTCACTTAAGGGATATGAGTGCCACGTCAGGGAAGACTAAGTCAAAAGTGGCATTGGGGGCCAAAACTGCCAAAGATCTAATACATAGGGGGCTGTTTTGTATTTTAATTATTTAGGGGGCCAAAATCGCAACTTTTGAAAAGATAGGGGGTCAAAAGTGCAATTAAGCCTTTTTTTTTATATTAGATTGTAATTTATAAATAATAACTACTCTTATTATTAGTAGTAGCGGGAATACGAGCACGTCAAAAAGGATAATGATAACTTTCATTGCTCTAACATTAGCCCAACTCTTATCGGCCAACAAAATCACATCATCTGTGCTACTTTTCCACTTTGTACCTAGAAAACAAACCAGCTGAAGCACTTAAGTCGTTGTCGTTGATACACACTCTATAGCCTGTTCTCTCCATAACACATGAAAATTCATTTCTACCATACTCCATAACATTGAAAAATTCATATTTACCACAACTTCTAGATAATACATATCAACACAGTCATAAGCCTTCTCAAAATCTACTTTAAAGAGAAGCAATTCCATATTGAACTTTCGCGCTTCGGCATCCACCTCATTTGCAATAAGGATAATGTCCATAATCTAAGGGAAGAAGAGGAGGAGCAAGAGAGGAACCCTAATTCTGGAGAAAGGGAATGAATTTGTTTTTTGTCCCTTTTTTTACACTACCCACTTACGATGCGACACGTGGCTCAAACTAACGGGAGAGCAATTTTTTTGACGGATGGGATTTTTTTGGCAAACGTAGAGAAAATTAAGGGACCAAAAGGTACGTTTTACTACTTATGGGACTAAAATGAAAAATGGAAATTAGTTAAGGAACCAATGGATCATTTAAGCCTAATAATAATGATCATCATGACAATGAAGTTGCAAACAATTAGCACATTTTAGAGCATCAAAATGAAAGTTAGCCATGAGTTTGACTGTTATTGTCATGAACATACACATGCTCTTGAAAAATCAAAATCTATTTGGAAGTCCAAAATATCAATTTGTTGAACTAATTAGAAATATTAACTTAGTTGTTTCTTTGAGTAGCATAATGCAGTTCTCAAGGATATTGCAAGAATGTTGTTTTGGGAACTCATAATGATATTTTCTCGATGTAAGAAATGAAAGATCACTTATTTGATTCATGTTCCGTGAAAATCTCAAAATTTTCATCATTGGATATAGCTTCAGGTTAATTCATTATCTCATGATAAAACGCTGAGACATTTAGAGCCATATTCAAAACAGATCACAGTGGTGGCAGAGACTGTTTGCAAACGATCACAGCTCAACATTTAGAGCATAATTGATTATCTTCTAAAGCAGTAATCTTGGTATAACAATAACCAGTTTGAAAACATGATTCGTCATTTTGAAAGAACTTCAATATATGCTTAATTAATTAATGTTCTCAATTAATACTTTTGAAGAGCTTCAGCCAAAGAGATATTGATTTGCAACTTATCCATGAAAACTAACTAAAATATAACAAAAATCTAGAAAAAAATAATAATCTAACACAATTCAAAGAAAAATAGTATTACATGTTCATTTTAATATAATCAAAATTTGAATACATATTTTTCGCTATTTTTTATTAATAATTTCATTAACATGTAGTGTTAAACCCTATTATAAAATATGAAACAACCCAAAATAAAATTAAAATATGCGAAAAATTAGTGAAGTCAATTAAGTAATCCTTATTTAAATGTGAATTTTATACTCCAAATTATAAAATTAATAAAAAAATATTTAAGTTTGCTTATAATTGACATTTAAATTATAAAAAAATGAATTTATGTTTTTTAAATCGTGATTCAAAATTAATATATATTATAAAGATATTTATTTTTGTTAAAATATATTAAAGTGTAGTGTATATTTAATTATTAAGGGATGAGGTTGAAATTTAAGCATCTCATAAGGGAGGGGAGTATCAATTTTACTTTTCAAGGGAGGGGAGTGTATATTTTAACATGAGGGGGAGGGGAATGTAATTCAAGTATATTTGACGGGAGGGGAGTGTAATTTACTCTTCTTTTTTTATTTTTTTTTAAGGGAATCTTTTTGAAGTTTTTTAATATTTCAAAATAAAATAAAAACAAACCTTATTGATAATTATTTTTCTTCCAAATATTTACCTAAAAATAAAATAGAACAAATATTCTTAAAGTTTTAGAATATAAACAAAACAAATAAAACAAAGATATGAGTAAAAAAAGCATCTTTTGTCTCATGATAATTCTTCAATCGATTTCTCTATTCATTCTTGTGTTCCATCTATTCATTTAATTTGATTTGTCTATTACTCTTAACCTGTGCTAAATTTCGGTCTGCAGTCTCCACCGAGTTTAATTCCTTGATTAACCCCTATATCATCATCCTTGAAGCTGCCATTTTTATTACTATCAGAGGTAGCATTACCATCAAGATATTCGAGGTGTTGAGTTACGTGCCCCAACACCATATCTATGTTCTTCTAGACGCTCAATATCTGTTTCACAATTGGGACGCCGGACTGACAGTGCAGGCAGTTCAGCCACTCCTAAATGTTTGCATTCAATCTACTTTAACATGACTGAATGTTATTTCACATTTGTCCGATGTGTCTCCCAATAAGTTATCCAGATTTCGGACCAATAGCAGTAACGTAGTGGCTAAGTTATCGCATCTAGATGCATCTCCGAATTTAGTATGTTTATCTGATGATGAGTTACAGAAAAATGGATTGATAGTATAATTGTATGAGACCTGCAGCAATAACATCACTCTCTACATAAGTATTTCTTACATTAATGGAAATGATTGACTTCATGACAGATCACTCGGGATATCTGAGATTGGTCGCTCATTAGCCATATTTTATATTTTGCAACAATTGTGATTTCCTTGATTAATTCGACACAATTATTCCATTACCTTTGTATATGGAAGTGATTCATCAGTGACAAAGCTACAATTTTTTTAATGACCAAATGCCAAATGTTGGCTTTCTAATCAAATGCAAAGTATTGTTTATTGCCGGCTTTCTAATGATCAACATTTTCTCTAATCTTTCTGTATTTGGTTATGAGTTTATTACAACTGATGATGTATCTTCTGCCATGCCATTCGATTGAATAGTGTGTTTTATGATTATGAAAACTAGCCGCATGTGCCATTCCTTCCAGCAAAGACAGGAATTATATCAGATAGTTGTGACAATAACAACGAACAGTGAATGATTTTTTTTAATGAACTCTAAATACTACATGTATGTTTGATTTCACTATTAGATGAGGCAAAATTGATTCAACAGGTGCAAAATTGATTTTGACGTGTTTTAATGTTCACAGCTATAACTGATTTTCCCTTAGAATTCATTAAGTTGGAGGTTGAAATCTTGGAGGTTGAATAAGAAGCTTGAAGCCCTAGAGGATCTTTTAGGAACAACCACTTTTGTTTATAATTAACCTTGAAAATGCAGGGTACCAATACCATGAGATCCTTTATGGATAAATGATGAGTAATCACGAGGCCCGAGATCTAGAGTACGTGACTCATCACAATGATATCGTTGTTCCGTCTCTTGTCTCAACTGCATTTCTGCAGGAGTAATTTTCTTGACATTTATACTCATGTACACAAAGACATACATATATAACAAAAAAGAAATTAACAAGCTTGTTGTTTTATGCAAGTGTGTTACATGTAATGTTTTATGAATAACTGCAGCAAGATGGTTTCGTGGTGTAGTTGGTTATCACGTCAGTCTAACACACTGAAGGTCTCCGGTTCGAACCCGGGCGAAGCCATGTTTTGTTTTGTTCTCTGTTTTTACAACTGCTATGTATCGTCGAAAGAAATGATTCATGGATCTTGTTTTGGTCATTTTCTTTTCTTAACAACAAGACACTGTCATTGCATTTCTGCTGAAGCAACGATTGGTTTCAATGTCCGAGTGGGCAACAAGAGTAGACGCGTGAAGAAAGGCTAGAAGTATTCCACATCAAGCATACCAAACATTGGATTGGTCAACCTTTTCTAAGTTATATTTGTTCACAATATTGTTTGTTGTTGGCTTTCTAATAAGCACATAGTTGTGAAAAGTGTGTTTTATGATTATGAAAACTAGCAGCATGTGCCATTCCAGTAAATGCAGGAATTATATCACATAGTTGTGACAATAAGAAACAGTGAAACACAGCGCTGGCGCACTGCATTACTTGATCAAACTCGACCTTGCTGTCCTATTAGTGCACATTTCGTTCCATCCAGATGCTCCGAGAAACCATAGCAAAAATTTATCAACTGATTTGTGTCAACACTGCCAAATCTGCATAAAATAGTAATCACAACCTGTGTTATGCATACTATTCTCTCAAATAGGCCAAAGATGAGATTTCCCGAACATTCCTCACTCACAGCAATACCAAAATTAAATGCTAATTCGATTCTGTGTGGGATTGACAAACCACACAATCATATGGACAGTCGACTTGCTTCCTGTGTAGCTTTGATCTACTTGGTAAACAATATATCCCAAGATGCCAAATAAAATGTTTATTCAAATCACCTTTAACGCGTCATTGATCTCTATTATGGTATACATTCTTAGTAGTATACATAACTTTCTTGTCAAAGCACTAAATTATCCCATCCTAAAGAGATGAAAAGGGAATCATAAACATTTCATGTTTTTGGATTGATTTTTCAATCAACTAAAAATGAGTTCGAATTGTTTAATAGATTATCATAAGTAAATTTGATTGTTTTCAAACAATATTCAATTACTGCTACACTACCTTGTTCGTTCTAACAAGGAATTCAAAAATATTCTTCATGAATTATATTCTGCACACCAATTAAAATAATCTCTTATTTTTCAAAAAAATTATATCAAAACGCTACTTTTGTTTTTAAATTGTCTCTGTTTGCCAATATTACACCCTTTTGAATGTTGTAATCAGATAGGGTTCTTCTTCCATCTTCAAGCTGTTTTCCAGCAAAAATCAAACGCCGCTGATCCGGTGGGATACCTGGGTCAGAAATTGATGATTATTAATGATTTGATGAATAAATTGAATTAAGAGAATTTGGACCTTCCTTGTCTTGAATTTTGGCTTTGACATTGTCGATGGTGTCGCTACTCTCAACTTTGAGAGTAATCGTCTGACCCGGCCCGAAATGAAAAATTAAAGAAAAAGAAAAATAGTAAAATTGACAGCTGTGGGATTTGAACCCACGCCCTTTCGGACCAGAGCCTAAATCTGGCGCCTTAGACCACTCGGCCAAACTGTCTTTTTGTTGATAAACTTTAGCATCAACATGTAGTAGTACTTGTATACTGTTGATTATTCAAAAATCAAAAGAGAAAAAAGCATTGTTAATCTTAAAGAATAATATCTAGAATGATGGTTGCTGCTTCTAAATTAATTCACTTAAAGAAATGGATCATTTGTTCTTATGTCTTGTTCAAAAAAAAAAAAAAAAATTTGTCCGTAGGTCCTTGAATAATTGGTTGGAGTAAGCTAAAGCTTCTTCTAGATATGCATGCATTTTCATTTATTTGATCCTTCTGATTGAATAAAAGTTTATTTAACGTGTACTTTTGACTCCATTTTTGCGGGGATCTTTAGATTTCTAGAAATCTAGAGGTGTTTAACGGCAAAAAGATGGCATAACTGACGGATCGTCAACTCCAAAAATTCAATTATTATTTCCCCGTTTAGTTCGGTCAATGTCGTGAAAATGGTTGTTCTCTGGGTATAACAAAGAGAGTGTTGTTTTGGTGGTTTGTTACATAATCATGCAGGTCAATGTATTGTTGGGTTTGCAATAGTTCTTGTGGCACTGCCTAAGCCTTCAATGAGTTTGCAGAACTCATTGCAATTTAGAAAGGTCTTGAGATGGCTTTGTTGTGAAGGCTGTAGGAATGTGGTTGTTGAATCTAATTCATTCATTTCTACTTAGTTTATTTTGGATGATACTCTTATTTTTCATTCTCATGTTCCTCGTCTACGTTGCATCCACAGTTTGGATCGATTGCTCGGCTACAATGAGTCATCTTGGATCGAAAAATATATTAAAAGGAAAAGAAATACTATCATCATAGCAAATTAATCTAACACATCGCATTTGAAAGTATTCCAAATACAAAGAGAAGAAGCAATACACATATTTGAAAATGTATTTAAAAAACACAGGTTCAAAAAGCACACCATTAGAGCCTATGTTTACTTAAACACAGAAAAAATAAATAGCAAAATAATATTCAAAGTAGAAAATCATAGCATGATTTGGTAATTTGCAGTATTTGTGAATTGAAAATTTTGAAAAGATCATGCACTTGTTAAAGCTAAAGAAGTTCACAATTGCAAATGCTTTGTTTAAATCTACGCCGCCTATTTTTCAGAAAGTTCTTAGCAAAGTTTTTCGAGTAGACTAAAGCATAATTGATTATCTTTAAAAGCAGTCTTGATATGACAATAACTGATTTAAAAAAACCGATTCGTTCTTTTGAATGAACTTCTATATATGGTTAATCAATTTTGAAATCCTATTCTCTGTTTAATCTATTAATTTTCTCAATTAATACTTTTGAAGAGCTTCAACCAAAGAGATGTTGATAAGAAACTTATCATAGAGTTTTTTGAAACCCATAGTAGTCTTCTTCTTTACTTTCTTTGGAAATTCATTTTTTTTCTTCCTCAACTTTGTTTTCCTTTTCAACTTCTTCGTCTTTGTTTGTGTGTCCAAGATCTTTCCTCTTTTATGGCAGCTTCTTGAGTAGAATAGAACATCAAATTTCCACGAGCATCACAGTTTCATCCTCCTTTATTGACAATTTGACCTTTTGATTTTTCTCATTATAGATCCCTCATCTATTAATTTCTCATTCTTTTCTCCTCCATTGACACTCTCTACTCTATTCTCATTTTTTCTCCCTTAATCATTATCAAAGGTAAATAAGGAGGGTTATCACTATCTTGTAGAAATTGATGTTTGGTTTTCCTAAAAATGAAGTCTTTATCGATACGTTCCCATATTGTTTCTCCTCTTTTTTTTCTTCAAATTCACACTCTTTTTCAACTTCTTCCTCAACTACTTCTATCTCGACTACTTCAGACACCTTCATCTTTGTGCTCTTAGAACTCAATGGTGTAGAGACTGTTCTAGTTCTCAACTCAATAGTATTAAAGCTCTAATTGTTGGGGTGATCAAGTATATTACCTAAAATTCCACCTCTAGCCAAGTTACCTATTTGTCTTGCAAGTTTTCCAAGATTTGTTGCAAGGATCTTGATAATTGCTCCACTGTTCCAGTCTACATCTCCTTGAATTTATACTAACTCCATGATGTTTTCCTACAACACTTTCATGAACTAAATGAAAACTTCCTTGATAAGGCATTTCTCCTTGATTGCTCCTCCACTAGAAGTGAGACCGATCATCTCACATCGGATGCTAAGGTTTGGAATAATTCGCCCATATTTGAGAGTAGGCACTTGGATAACAATTATGTGGGTGCACAACCAAAAAATTTCCTAGACATAACATGGAGTATGCAACAAACAAAATACCTTAGTAGAACTGATCGATCTCAAAGCAAAAGAGGGTAATTGTTTTTTTTTTTTTTAGGAAACAACCAAAACAAAAATATGATAGAGAAATAAAATTCTAACTTCAAGCTCCGGTCAGTGCTCTTTAGTCCTTATGCTTTCGTTTCCAAAGAATCGATCTAGCTGCTCTTTCAAATTCAAACGTAGATGTCATGACGACAGGTATCATAATTCTTCAATCTATTTATGTATTCATTCATGTGTTGCATCCATTCATTAATTTGATTTGTCTATTTCTTTTAACCTCTGAATTTCGGTCTGCAGTATCCACTGAGTGCAATTTCCTTGTTTAATCTCTACATCATCATCATTCAAATCAGTATTATTGGTGCCATTTTTATTACTATTAGCGGTAGCATTACCTTCAAGATATTCAAGGTGTTGAGTGAAGTGTCCCAACACCACATCTTTGTTCTTCAATACGCTCACTATCCTTTTCACCCTCAATATCCAAGTCAGACAGCACCTAGTAACCTTCGATCAACTTCTCCCACATATGCTCTTGTCTCACACTGGCAAAGACTGCCAAACTATCGGTCTGATTCACATTTGGGACGTCGGCCTGACAGTGCAAGCAGTTCCCCCACTCCTAACTTACCTGTCACTGGTTTAGGAATGTTATTTCACATTTGTCGGATGTGCCTCCCAATAACGTATCCAGATTTGAGCCCAATAGCAATAACGTAGTGGCTAACTTGTCGCATCTAGCTGCATCTTCGAATTTAGTATGTTTATCAGATGATGAGTTACCAGACAAATGGATTGATAGTATAATTGTATGAGACCATATGGAAAGAAACATAAGGATTTTTAAGCTCCTCCCTACATGAGTATTTCATACGTTGGCTTCATGACTTTATGGTTAGTTCACTCGGGAAATCTCAGATTGGTCGTTCATAAACCTTATTTTATATTTTGCAACAACTGTGATCTCCTTGATTAATTCGGACACAATTATACCATCACTAGTATATGGAAGTATATTGATAAGAAACAAACTCTTCATCGCCTTTGTAATTGATATGGCTGTACTGGTACAACTTCTCATAAGCTCATTTTTTTTTTTTTTGTTAATGTGAATTAATTCTTTTTGTTCACGTGCATGTAATTTTTTTTTTTTAACCAAAACAGTAACTAGCAAAGTGCTAGCGTACCAAAATATATTAATAAAAAGATGAAAGAGCTACAAGAAAGGAGGGGGACAATAAACCCAAAACCTCCCTAAAAGTAAAGAAATCTGTATTCACTCATTCCTAGCTTGTTTCTAGCAAGAGGAGTCTTAATACAATCTGGAGCATGTAACCAGACCATGAGATGGTTTATGGTTGAACTAAAGCTAGCTAAAATATCCGCACAAACATTTCCCTCACGGAACACATGTGTGGCCATAAAATTCATGGAGGCCGTAATGTTCATGCAATACTCCCATCTGTTTCTGACTTTCCAAGGAATAAGATGTTTATTCCTGATAGCTTGAATGACAAGAGCCGAGTCACATTCCAGCCAAAGATTGTTCCAGTTATGTTGTTTTGCTATTTCTATTGCTCTCATGGCACCTGGTAACTCAGCATAGTACGCATCTCCGTTACCAATAAATTCCGCAAAACAAAGAAGAAAGTTTGAGCTAGTGTCTCTGAAAACACCTCCGCAAGATGAGACAAGATTGGTAGAGGAGCCATCATTGTTCTCCAATTTCTAATTACTTCTTCATGAGAAGAGGACTTCTTTCAATTGCTTGTTAGTTTTGAATGAATGCATCTTTTGTTGCTTTTTTCTTTGCCCGGTGTGGAAAGTAAATTAGGTTTTTCATGAACGTTTTCCAAATATATAAAAGGAATACATGAAATAATGCATAGTTTCTATGAATATTGGTGTAGACAACATATGTTTAATTAGTATTTTTCTTATGTTGCGGTTTGGTTTGATTTGGTTTGATTGATATAATAAAAGTCGCAAACCGTATAGAACCATGCGGTTGAGTACGAAAACAATCTGAATACATCCGAACTAAATGCGGTTTTGGTTTGGATTGGTTCAGTTTGCGGTTTTTTTATAGAATTGGTTCGATTTTGAAACACCCCTACATGTATGTCAGGATTGGATAGGTTTGAACTCACACATATGCATTAAAAATCAATTTAATTAGCTTTAGTTACATCTTTGAACTACGTCTGTCATTGATTGGTTTGACTCTTACAGTCTTGAACACGATTGTCGTGGAGTGTATCATAGTGATCTAGTATCTTTGCCCTTAGACATCTGCATTTTCTTTTTTAAATAAAGAAGGTTATATGTTGACCAAAAATTAAAATTTAAACCAAGTTGCTTGGGCCACAGTGGCAAGGAGCTCCTTCCAAGGACGTATCTGGGGAATACCAGGTTCGATTCCCAGGGGGGACAACGCTTGGCCAATGCGCATAAGCCGAATTAGTCGCCCACCATTGATGGGTCGAAAACCGGTGCGAAAGCAAAAAAAAAATTATTTGGTTATATTATTATTGTAAGTCAAATAAAAGTTTTGGTCAAAAAATAATATACTTTAGTACGTTTGATATGCTAAAAGAAAATATTCAACATAACTTTACAAGATAAAACAACACATGACTAACTTTTATGGTATTGAACAAATTTCCGTCATATAATAAAAACTACTCCCTCCGTCCTAAATTGTATGACGTTTTGGGCATTTCACACATATTAAGAAATGTAATTAATATTATGTGGAAAAGAGATATTATGAGTTGTTTTACAAAATTGTCCTCAATAAATAATATGGGAAAGATAAATGAAGGAATTGAAAGAAGACAAAGTAATAAATAGTTAAGAATATAATAGGAAAATTAACATTAATTTTTCATTGGTATTGTAAAACGACATATAATTTAGGACAAATATTTTTTCTAAAGTGACATACAATTTGGGACGGAGGAAGTATCAATTATGATTCAAACAATTTTGAATTTTAAAGTAATAAATAAAAGCTAGTCATTGTGACACACAAAAAATAAAGTAACAAGGTAAAGTCAAATTCTTTCAAAAAAAAAAAGGCAAAGTCAAACGAACAACTTATCAAAATTCAAGAAGAAAATACAAATTTAAAATAATAAATATTGAGGTTTGAAGTTTGGTTTGTGAACGGAAATAACAAGCACCACATAAAATTCACACACTCTATTGCAAGATCTCGAGTTAAAACTCGAATGAAAGTACGCAATCTAATAGTTGATTTATATCTTTCGGACAACTCAATTATGGTGTATCGGTTAACCACACATATTTTTGTTCAAAAAAAAAAGTTAACCATTCACATATTTGTGATATTTTTTTGACAATTTTTACGGTACATTTGAAAATTTTTGTGTACAATAACACCAAGCCTTTCAATTAATAGTCAAATAATTTCTTTTAAAAATCTTTTTTTGATAACATTAGAATTATAATAATTAATTCTCATTTACCAAAAGTTTCACTGAAATAATAATTTTTTTAATTATATTATTCATAATAGTGAATACAAATTATTTTTTACAATAAAATGTAAAATGTATAGTATAATTCTTATAGACAATAAAATGATGTTTTTTTCTTATGAAATAATATATTTTTTTTGAAATATTATGAAATAATATTTTTTAAAATATAAAAGTCGACAAATAACTTCATATATCAAAAAATTATTCATTGTCCTTGTGAGCTTAGCTCAATTGATAGGGACAGTGCAAAATATATACAAGGTTTAGAGTTCAAACCCAACAAAAAAAATCGCTAATTAATTGATTTAGAAAATAAGTTTATTATGAAGCTTCCATCTGTGAGTGTATCATAAAGTTTTTTTTCTTTTTTTAATTACATTTATGAGAAGGTCAACTCAACATGCAGCAAATAAAACAAAAATAATACAGGAAAGTAATACTTTTGTCAAAGTCAAGTCAAGTCAAAGTGCGTCACAATTAAAAAAATAAAATTAAAATAAAATGCTGCGATTCGATTCAGCAAAATTTGACATATAAAAAGCTCGTATTACACAACCTTATTCACTCCAAAGAAACACTCTCTCTATTACAGTGTTGAAAGAAAACCAGAAAACCAGTTCTTCCTTACTGTATGTTTTTTTTCTTCTCATTCTCTCTCTTAATTGTTTTTTTTTTAGTTCTATTCACAATAAAAATGTTTTCTACTGTTACATTATTGTTTCAGTGTTGAAGCAATGGCAGCAGTGGTTTCATCACCAAAGATCGTTGTTCCAGCAGCTTTGACCGGTACTGGAAGATTTGAGACCGCTTCCTTATACGTTGGTGATCTCGAAAGGAACGTCAATGAGGGCCAGCTTTATGATCTGTTCAGTCAGATTGCACCAGTGCTTTCTGCTAGGGTTTGCCGGGATCAGATGACGCAGTCATCTCTTGGATATGGCTATGTTAACTACTCCAACGCTCGTGATGGTTTGTATTTCGAGTTTCATTCTTTTATTATGTGTTTTTTGAATTCGATCTTTTGATTATAATATATTCTTGTTTTTTTTTTTTTTGAGGGGGATCATGTATTCTTGTTGATGGAATGCATTGTGATTGTGTGAATACCTAATTGAATTTTTGTTTTTTTTGGAGAGAAAAAAATAAGGGTTAGGTTTTTCAAAACTTATTGCAAATCTTAATTAAATTTGCTGCCTATATATGATTACTAACTTATTTTTTCTGAAATAGTTAAAGCCTAGTATTTATAATCATGTTTTTAAGTCTTGCTTGTGTCTGTGATTCTCATATTAAGATTCAAACCCTATTTGTCATATAAATCATGGTAGCAATTCTTGGATACTGTTTAAAGTTGTTGCCAAGTAAAACTAATATGACTGCAATTGCGTTAATGAAGTGATTGTGGAAATATCATAAACTTTGGCATCTTGATTACTAAAGTTTTAAGTTTTGCACAACTTGTTGCAATTCTTAATTGATTTTTATGACTTTGATTACGAAAGAGTAAAGTAAATTCCTTTTTCTAAGAGAGTAAAACCGTAGTATGTAAAATTATGTTTTTATGTCATGGTTGAGTCGGGATTCTTTAATACTGTGTTGGGATTCTTCAATCCCTATTTTAAATGTTATTAATCATTGCAGCCGCGTTACTATTATGCGAACATTCAAAATCTTAGTCACAATTTCTGATGTGGCTAATCTTTGAAACTAGTTTAACATCATTCATGATTTAAATCATTGTAGCGATCCTTGATAAAGTAGAAAGTTGTAGTCAAACACGACTAATCCTTGGTAAACTAGTTTAACATCATTCATGATTTAAATAAGTACAGAAGAACAAGATTATCTGAATTTATGTTACTCACATCTCTATGCTGTACCTTTTTGGCTAAGTTTTTGCCAAAAGAATTTTGAAGCCATATAGTAGTTTTGAGGTAATATTCAACTGATAAGCTGGTTTTGTGATGTTGAGTTACATTCGAAATTGAAGTACATACTATATTATAAGACAATGCATTCATTAATAAAAGAAAATGTATTCAATTTATATAATCATCTATAAAAACATTGTTTTATCTATATTTGTTTCTTTAACTTCAAAAAATTTGTACTGCAGCTGCTGATGCGATGGAGAATTTGAACTACTATACTCTGAACGGAAAGCCCATTCGTATTATGTTTTCTCATCGAGACCCTCTCATTCGTAAAACTGGATTTGCAAATCTGTTCATTAAGAATCTAGAAACATCAATAGATAACAAGGCATTGCATGAAACTTTTTCTGTTTTTGGAAATGTGCTTTCTTGTAAGGTTGCTATGGATAGCAATGGTCATTCTAAGGGACATGGTTTTGTTCAATTTGACAATGATCAGTCTGCAAAAAATGCTATTGAAAAGTTGGATGGCATGCTGATGAATGATAAGAAAGTTTATGTAGGGTATTTTGTTCGGCGTCAAGAAAGGTCATCACCTAAGTTCACTAATGTGTATGTGAAAAACCTTTCTGAATCATACACTGATGAGGACCTTAAGCAGCTTTTCAACCCTTTTGGTGTAATAACAAGTGCTGTGATCATGAAACATGAAAATGGTAACTCTAAATGTTTTGGTTTTGTGAATTTCCAAAGCTCAGATTCAGCAGCTACTGCTGTTGAGAAGTTGAATGGGAGCACAACGAATGATGGGAAGGTTTTATTTGTCGGGAGGGCTCAGAAAAAATCGGAAAGGGAGGCAGAGTTGAAAGCTTTCTTTGAGCAAGAAAAGCTAAAAAGATATGAGAAATTTCAAGGAGCTAACTTATATTTGAAAAACATTGATAAGAGTCTTAATGAAGAAAAACTGAAGGAGCAGTTTTCTGAGTTTGGAACAATAACATCTTGCAAGGTATATCAAAACTTATCTTTGTTTATTTATTGTTATAGTGTATGTGAGTAGATATACTCCATGGTTGTGTTTAACATGCATTTGTGTCATTACTCACTTCAAAATTATTTGATTATCTGAAAGTATAACTGCATTTAATATGTTTCTTCAGGTAATGTCTGATGCTCGTGGACGCAGCAAGGGCGTCGGTTTTGTTGCTTTTACCACACCGGAGGAAGCGAGCAAAGCTGTAAGTCGTTTGTTAATTTTGTTAAAAAAGATTTTGCACAACCTTTTTTATGAGATGCTTGATTTGTATTATGTTTTTTTTAGATCAATGAAATGAATGGGAAGATGATTGGACAGAAGCCCTTATATGTTTCTGTGGCCCAGCGGAAAGAAGATCGGAAAGCTCAGTTGCAGGTAAAGCTTTTCTTTTATCTTGTAAATATATTATTTAAGTTCACCTCATAATTAAAATATGAATAAATCAATTATTTATATGGAACGATTTGGCCTTGAAATAGGTGTAAGTCCATTTGCTGAAATATTAAATTTCAATTTGATTTTTATACAGCATAACTTATTCTACTAGCTTTGATTTAGTAACAAGTTTTTCAATTTGCTATTTTTGTCTTCATATGATGGTCTTTCAGAAACATGCTTACTTTCATTTTTTTTTGGTTTTCGATCTTAAACAAATTTAGTCTTTCTTACATTGTATTTTGTACAAATTCAATAGTTAGATTCACAAGCTTGTGTAATTGCAGGCGTATTTTTCTGCAATTCAAGTATCGGGTGGAAATGCTGGATACCATTCAAGTGTACAAAGACTTGCTCCGCAACAAATTTATTATGAGCAAGGTACATTTGGTCTCATGGCGCCTCAGCCAAACGGATACGGTTTCCAGCCACAGTTCATGTCAGGTGTGGGAACTGGCTTTGTTACTCCAAATTACTTGCTGCCATATCACCTTCAGAGGCAGGGACATCCGGGGAATAGGATGGGTGGGCGTGCAGCTGGTAACTTCCAGCAAGTCCGACAGAAGAAAAACCAAGTATTTATTCCGTAAATCTAAGTTTTTTTGTTTTGCAAATAATATTACTAAATAACTCGTAACCCCAACATTTGAAACAAATTTAATTTTTGAATCTAGATGCGACCTCATAACCCCAACCAAGGGCTTCAAAATGGTGTGGGTATGTCTGTAGATCCCGGAAATCAAATGATGGATCCGTCTGGGAGTGCTGCAACCTCCACTGGCAATCACCATCATGGTCCATTGTCTAACAACTCGCTTGCTTCAGCTTTGGCTTCTGCTTCTCAAGAAAATCAACATCGGGTATGTAAAAATTTGCTAGCTATATGTTAACCTTTGAATTTTCTGTGTCAATATATTATAATGTATTGTTGGTTAAACAGATGCTGGAAGAACATTTACATCCTCTGGTGGGTCGTCTTGCACCAACCAATCAGACTGCAAAGGTGACAAGAATGTTGCTTGAAATGGACCAGTCAGAGGTCATCCATCTGATCGAGTCACCTGAGGAGCTGAAGATGAAGGTTGCTGAGGCTATGCGATTCCTTCGTGAAGCTTCACAAGGTCCTGCAGTTGGTGATAAGATCGACTCATAATCACTTAGTGAATGAAATAATCTTAGATGTTGTTTTGGATACTTTGTCAGGATTTTCCCCCTTTTCTATCAGGATTTTTGTATTAAGGATTTCATGTGTGTGATGAATTTATTTCATCTTGGATTGGTTACATTAATGATTTGTCGGGAATCCCTTTCCCCTTGTTTGGAATTAATTTTTCTTTCTGCAGGTGAATCTAATTTAGATTGAGGAATTCAATCCAAGTGGATTAGTTTCCAAAATCTGTGGTGAAAGAAAATTCACCCAATGTTGATTAGCATTTGCCTTATTTGGTTGAGTTTATCTTTATTATGGTAAACACAACGGATGATGTTGGCCGATGTGTATCTTCTGGAGGTATGCATATTATTAAATAGTTTGTGTTTTATGGTTAATGAAAATTTGCAGCATATATATGCCATTCCAGACAAGATAGGCATTATATCGTATAGTTGTGAAAACAGCATATGCCTAAAGTGTTGTGTATCCAATATGGGAATATCCAATTATTTGTTGCCACATCATCTTTTTATATGTTATTCTTTTTCAAAGGAGTTTCAGACATACGATGTATATGTTTGATTCCACTTTTGGACGAGGAAAAATTAATTACTTGCAGCAGTGGCAGCAAGCAAATCCGTAACATGCAGAGTAGCCTTCACTAAACCGCTGGAAAATCCCCCAAAAAGGATGATTAATATGTAACATTGATGTGGCCATTAGCAATGGCTTTGTATGTAATGGAATGTGCTTATGAAATGGGGATGGTCTTTGTGTTAAATCCAGAACCATCAGGCTTCGATCAAAGCTACAGGTGTATGAGGGAGAAGTGATGGGCATGTACCATTCTCTGATCGCAAAATGTAGTGGTTTGTTCAGATTTTTAAATGCTAAAATGCAATAGTGCCGATAATAGCCTCTATTTGACAACACTTTGTACTAAATAGTGTATCACGGAACAATATCGACTTGTTCGAATTCCACTTCATTATTGCATTATAGCTCCTCTATTTGACAACATGGCCTGTACAATTCGCTCAAGATGATCAAGAATTCTTTATGAGGCAAGCTAATGTAGCGCCTCATAACCTAGATAGAGTGGCTTTATTCCTGCTTGTATCCAACATAACAATAAATTATGTTTACTTGCTTCAAAAAACCAAGTTCAGAAAATATGTTTGGAATGATCTTTCAATAATTGTCAAAACGAGTTCAAGTTGTTTGAATATGGTTATGGAACCATAACAATAAATTTGTCCCTTTGCATAATCGATATTATTCAGATTTCCATCTGATTATTTTCAATCAATTACTGCTACTATGCTACTTTGTTGTTTCTAACAAGTAATTAAAAAATCTTCCAAGACATAAACTCTGCAAACGAAAATAAGAGACTACATAATACTCTCTCTGTCTCATTATAAGTGTCTTGTTTGAGTTGTATCCGGTTCTTAAGAAATCGTTTACTAAAACCAGTAAGCCAGCAAACCAAAACAAGAGAAAACATAATACTCCATCCATCTCATTATAAGTGTCTCATTTGACTTTGATGATGAAATGAATTTCATATTAATGATTTCAATGCAAAAAATAGATAATGTTTCATTGATAATGCAGTAAGGATAAGGTGGCTTGGTGATTAGGGTTGTGTTTATGTAAGAGTTGCTCTAAAGTTGTGAAGGGGCCATTTTTCTCTCCAAATTTTAATTCTGAAATGGTAGCTTATATTGTAAGAAATTATACGAATGTTATTTTAAGGAAAAATTATACTAATGTTGTTCATTTATTTGGTTAAATAATTGATGATGCAAAATAAATGATTGTGAACAATCTTTAAAACAAATAAAAGCACAGATGGAGAGTAATTTATTACTTAATCAACTACGAGCATCAGAAAATTAGCATATAACAGAAAATAAAAATTAAAACGCGGGAGGTCAAAGTAGAGGTATTAACTTGCTAAGTTGCTAAATTGTCTATGCACAAGAATGATGGAGATATGAGTTTCAAAAATCTATGTACCTTTAATCTAGCTATGTTAGGCTAACATGGCTGGAAACTTATGACAAATCTTGATTCGTTGGTAGCTAAACTTTACAAGGCAAGATACTATCCTAAATGAAATTTCTTTCAGTCGACTTTGAGACATAAGCCTAGCTTTGTATGACAAAGCATATGTAATTCGAAATTTATTCTCAAAGTTGGAAGCAGATAGAGGATATGTGACGGTGAGGATATTTAGGTTTGGTATAACAAGTGCATTGCAAATGATGTTACACTTATTCCACAAACTGATGGAGATTTTCCTTTAGTTGATCTTAGAGTCTCAAATTGCATGCTACATGATTGCAAGGAAGAAAATCATGATCAATACTTTGTTCGTAGTGCATACCGTTTTTGTGTCCAAGAATTACTTGATACATCCCACTTCAAGGTACAAGGTTGTAGGAATCTAATTTGGAAGCTCAAGATTCCCCCAAAGGTATAAAACTTTATGTGGCGAATTTGTAGGAATTGCATATCAACTTGTGTACGTCTGAAAGATAAAGGAGCCGCATGTCCTGTGAATTGCACACTATGTACGATGGGCAGTGAGGATACGCTTCATTTACTTTTTCAATGTCCAAGTAACTTAAATGTTTGGAGTATGTTGCCTTTATTTTCTTCTATTTCTATTTTTCTACAACAAGATATGGATATCAAGAATATTATCTTCAAAACATTACAAGATTTATCTAAGGAAGATGTGGCTTTATTTGATTTGTGTTGCGCAGTATCTGAAAACAAAGAAACAACAGAGTGTGGAAGAAGTAATTGATTGTCAAGTTTATGTTTTGGAGAGATCAAAAGTTATGCTTCATGATTGACAAACCATTTATAGGATTTGTAATACATCTTGTACGCAGCCGCGACAAGAAGGAAATGTGAAATGGATCAAACCAACTAAACGAAGATTTATGTGCAAGATTGTGGAAATAAGAGTTTGTATAAGGGATGATACATACACTTTTGTTTTGGCAAAAACTAAATGGTTTACTCCAGTCTGTGAGGTACATGTTGGCGAAGCTCTAGGATTGTCATCGGCTTTAGAATGGGTTCATCAACTACATTTGAGACCTATCGATTTTCATGCTTGATGACAAAAAGGTGGTGGATAATTTTTCATCTGCACATCAGGATGTTACAGAGTTTGGGATAATTATTCATAATTGTAAAATTATCTTTGAACGATATTATGTGAACTCTAGTGTTGAATTTGTGAGGAGACAAGCAAATGAGCCATCTCGTAGATTAGCTAAGACGGCCACATCCTCATCTAGTTTCCAAATTTTGGTCGAAATCCCATATTATACCGAACACATTTTAAATAATGAAATGTTATAAGCTTCTTTCCTTCAAAAATACAAAAATAAAACTCAGCAACAAAGGAAATATGCAGAAAAATATAACAGAAAGGAAACAGTACAGAAAAATTAAAAAGTAAAGGAAGGAGAATAAATTGTACCAAAATTTATAAAATAAACAGTCCCGAATTCTTGATAGAGTGCAGCTTCACTATCGATCAAAATATCGAAATATATTATAATAAAGAATCCATTGATTCATGTCCCTTTCATAATTAATGGTAATGGCCTGTTGAAAATGTCCTTTCACTATTAGCACCAAGATGTTTTGGAAGTGATTCATTAGTGACTGTTCAATTTGTCATTGATCAGTGTTTGTAAAACTCATCCTCTTCTCTAAAATGAGAAAAATTGATTTGTGATCTCTTCTTAGCTATTTGATGGATAAGAGTTTAAGTGCAATCAACAACACTCAATGGATAAGAATGTATGTACTAAAACTGTTATTCATGCAAGAATAGTTTGAATACAGATATAGTTTGAAGACAAGTATAACACCGAATCCAAATCCGTACCATTGGAAATCCATTTAAATGAGGCCAGAAGAAACTTGCGTGGAGTTGTTATATATTATTTGTACACTTACACAAAATCAAACACTTTTATGTAACACCTGATTTTATAAAAGTCACATAAAATCAGGGTGGATATCATCTTCTACTCTTTGCTCACCAGTTATGGCCTCTAAGATGTCGTTGTTGTTCCATGAACCTGAAGCGTCCTTGAAGTTAAAGCCTCTCTTATTGCAGTTGTCATTGTCCTCAGTTAAGTAATCATTCCATTTGGAAGCTGAACTGTTGATTGTTAGTTTGCATTTCTGAGTCCTCTCATTAGCTGTTGTTACTATGTTATTTCTCTGTGAATTGCTTTCAGTCAATAATGTGATTTGTCTCTGATCTTTTACTGTCTCCCCTGCATCTGTGTGAAGAATCAATTTACTGTTAATTCAGATCAGCCCATATATAATGTAAGATCTTATCTCTTAGTATAGTTTCTGCTATTACATATATCACAGATATATGTATTTTATAAAAGAAAATAATTTGGAAGCAAAATAATGTAGCAATACTGTGAAGATGATTACAGCTCTCAATGCACATAAAAAAATGAAAGCTAAACCAGAGAATGAAGATGAAGATTCATATGTAAATGACATCAAAGCAATGTTGTCAGTCGCGGATCACGGATAATAGTGGTTTGTTCAAATTGTGCTATGCTACAATGATCTAGAGCCGCTATAGGCGCTATTTGACAACAATTTGTACTAAATAGCTATCCCAGAACAATAGAGGTTTGTTTAAATTGTGCTACACTATACCACCTCTATTTGACAACACTGTCGAACAAAGTAATTGGCAAGATCAAGTTCCAAAGTTTGAAGGAAGTTCAGATATAGGTAGGAACTTGTTTGTAAAGATCATAAAATATGTGGAACACAATGGTTTTTCAATATATAACAATTTGTTTAACAAAGTTGCTGAATTAGATATTATGATCTAATCTTCAAGGATTTTGAAATGAGTTAGAGTTGTTTGAATCGATTATGGAAGAATTATAATCAATTATGCCCTTTCAATAATCAATTATTTAGCTTTAGGTAATAATTTATTATTGCAAGCTACTCGATCAATAATTATGTTTAAATCTGTTTGTTGAAAGTTCCCTTTTACTTCTGAGCTTCAGGGGCATATTTACGTGTCTCGGTATTGCGTGGGACAGTGGTGTCAACTGTGTATCGGCAAAAATTGCGGTTTATTCAAATTTGGAGATGCTATAGTGCTATAGCACCTCTACATCTGTTATTTGACGACACTGATTGGGACAAAAGAAATTCCAAATTGTGTGGAAGTGGGTGATAGTTCAATATGTTGTGGATGAGTGTTTGAATAATCATCCGTGTGCAACAATAGTAATCTCTATTAAAGCTGTCTGTACGAGTATATTAGCCAAATAGATTTGTGTCATTTGTTTTGTATCTCTCTTTAACTAACTACAATTGGTAAAATCTGTTGTGTTCAATTCTTAGTATCATCAAAACTAATTGAATAACTTGAATTACTGATTACCACCACATACACATAAGCAATAAGGAATCTTCACCTTGAGAGTTTTGGAACAGTGGGCTTTTAAAACGCCTGCCATATCTTGAAGTTGAATTATTCACCGATTTGCGCTTCTTGAGCATGTTATTGGGCAACTCAGTCACTACCAAAGGCTCAAAGTCGTCTTCTGTTCAATTCAATCGATCCAAAATGCATCAAAACCAGCACTACTTATCAAAATGAAAGCAACCTAAAGCTGTGAAAATGAACTAGTTCTGCTATATTGACACTACAAATCCAAGGTGTATCTGACACGTGCCAGTCTAATATTGACACAACAGTTATGCACACAGTTATATTCAATCACTTCAATTTTCACAAATTAGTACCGATGTCTACATGTGAATGTTTGTGTCGTGTGAGGTGCCTGCTATGTAGCACCAAAATTACAAATTGAAGCCATGTTTGGTGTCTGACTCTGACACATGTTAGTGTCCAATAATAACACATTGTTATACTCACTGATAATTATTTGAAAAAATAAATAATTGAATGTAATCATATGTGTTAGTGTTGTGGCATGCCGGACACGCCTTCTATAAGAAATGTGGATGTGTATGTATATGTGTCAATCCTTCAAAGAAGCATACTTCAAGTTTTACTTCAATTTAATTATTATCAAACACTAAAATTCTATAACAATTAATTATATAATTGAAATTAAAAAGGTAAAAAGTAAATAACCATGTTGCTGTTGTCCGTCTCTCTCGGTGGCGCGATGATCGTCATTATCGAGATACAAACTCCAATCAGTTTTACACTTCTTCTTATCGGTTAAATCAGCTGGAAATTCATATTCTCCGCGAACATGTTCCTCTGGTGTAGGATTTAGGGTTCCGGCGAGGAGCCACTGCTGCTGATCATCTTCTTCAATGGACTTTCTGGACATATTGACGGATTGAACGAAAGAGCGAATGTCCTTAGCTTTGTAACCTTGAGCGAAGATTTTGCGAACAGATTGTTTCTGATTGCACACAACGCAGTTCCATTTGTTGCTGCATTTCTTCTTTTGCTTTACCTGAATTTAATGAATTAGGGATTGGAAGAGAGAGAGAGAGAGAGAGAGAGAGAGAGAGAGAGATTACCTGCATGGTGGAGCAATTGAAGCATTGAAGAGCGATGAAAAGTGTTGATGTCGCCATTGTTGTGCAACGAAGGAAAATTTTGGGGAAAGTAAAAAACTCTTTTGTGAAAGAAAGATTTTATGTTTAGCGCTTAAACTTTTCAAATATGAAAATTAGGGAGGGAATTGAATTTGGCAAATTGTGATGCACTTAGAAGAAAAATAGATTTTATGTCAAAAGAATCTAGAGATTTTTCTTTTAAGATTTAAAAAAAAAGTTGAAGTTATTTTTGTTTACCTACTATCCATAAAAATCCATTTTTAAAAAAAATGAGTTCTAAATTGTAATGTGTTAGCTCCTTACATTTGAAAAAAAAAAAAATAGATTTTGAAAAAAAGCTAATCCTAATAGCTTTTCATTTTAGGATCAAAATATATTTTTTTTGATAAAATGATTTTTCTAAAAATCCTATACAAACACTTAAAAATGAAAAAAGTGATTTTTTTTTTGGAAAAAATCTAAAAGAAACGACCCCTAATTGTCATATCGTCGTTTTTGTAACGTTTGGTTAAGTCAATGACTAAATTGAAAATGTTTATAAAATTAAAAGACGTATGTGTGATCAAGTTTAATCGGTTACAAACATCTAATTTAAAGGACTTATATGTGACCAAAATAAAATGACTAATATATTACAAACCTCAAACTTAGAAGGACTCTAGTGTAATTTAGCCTATTCTTTAATCCAAGAAGTCGGTTATCAGAATTAAATATGTCTTTGATTCAGCGGCCATTAAAATTGATTTATAACTTAAAAGGACCAAATGAAGAGAAAAAACATAAAGGGCCAAAGTGAAATTTATAATTAACTTAGGATTAAATATGTTTTTGGTCCCTATAAAATTGAAAACTTTTAAGTTTAATCCTTACTTAATTTTAATAGTTTTTTAGTCCCTACAAAAAAAATTACTTCTAATTTTAGTCCCTCTTACAACAAAGTTTGTTTGATTATTCTTAAATTCTTAAATTTTTGAACGATTTTTTTTAGATAAGGTTAGAACACTATGAAAAGGTTCATTTACTAAAATTTAGAATTTTTTAAGATGAAACGAATTAAATATGAATTTCTTAAAACGGAAAAAGGTAAAGTTTTTTTAATATGAATTTCTAAGATAAAATTAACAAAATTTGGACGCAAAAATCAAATTTTGCGACAATTTGTGCAGATGAACTTTTAGCAATGTTGTTACCATGTCTACAAAAAATTGTTCAAAAACTCAAGAGTTTAAACATAAATTAAACAAATTTGAATTGAAGAGGGATTAATACTGAATGCAGAAAAAAAAAAATTAGGGACTAAAAGAACTATTAAAATTAAATAAGATCTAAATTTTATATGGACTAAAAACATATTTAACCCATTAACTTAAGGGAGCAAATATATAATTTTTAGCCTGTATTATTTCACTTACAATAATTCATTTCAAGAGTGTCATATCTTCTTTTTTAAGGGGGTGTCATATCTTCTTATTAACAAGTTTTTTTTTTTTTTTGACAAGTTCTTATTAACAAGTTAAAATGAATACATTTTTCTTTTAAGAAAAATGGTTCGTACATTTTCTGAAAAGAAAAAATTGATGAAAAAGGGGAGTGTAAAATAAGTATAACGGGTCTAAATAACATTTCTCAGAAAGTGTAATTCCCATGGAATTCATGTTGTCCAATCAAACAAACCCAACACAAGCAAACTTAAAAAAATAAAAAATAAATAGAAAGACATGAACCTTTCTTTGCAGCACCGAAACCTGAAACCAAAAATCACAAAGAGAAGCCATGAAAAGATTGTTTACTTAGTGTTTGTTTGGTTATGCGATGACAAAAATTGATTTTGAATGGATTGGTCTTGTAAAGTTGATTTTAGTTTTAAGTGGGTTAGAATGTATATTCTCTTAAGCACGTACACTTTTGATTGAAGGCGTTTTTGGTGTCCGACATGTGTAATAACATATGTGATTGCATTGAATTATGTCATTTTCTCAAATTATTATCAGTACCAATGTTTGAGTGTCAATGTCGTGTCCAGTGTTTGTATACATGTCTGTGCTTCATAGTGTATAGTATATTATGTTTAGATACATCCTGTAAAATTGAGCTAACGATAACTTTGACTATAAAAATGAAGGTTTGGTGTTAAACGCAATAAATCATAGTTTTAAGTTAGAATCGATTCTAGTTGCAAAATCAGATCTAATACTCATTGTCCTGTCATGTCAAACTTAATTCGACATCTCTAGAATCTATTTTGTCTCCTCCAAGAGTGGAACCAAACATACATTTAAAAAACTATTTATATTTTTCATTTTCTGAAATTTGTGTCGATTTTAAAGTGATAATAAGGAGATGGAAGACTTGTTTGATGAATAATTATTATAGAGGCAATATAGAATAATAGCTTGGGAGAATGCATATCCAGAAAAAATGACAACAATGTTTTGACATGTAAAAATTTCTTAAATAAAAACAAAAAGCATTGTATCATGTTTTTTAGTTGAAGAGAAAGTGAAAACAGAAAACATGGAAAACAGATCCTGAATAAAGGTTTACGCCGGTGTTTTAAATTATGGTTCATGTCCATGGTTCGGAGTTTGAACTGTGACATAATAGTTTTTTATATTGCTAAAAATGCAGCAATGTAACGGCAATTAAACCTTAAACTACTACATGATTGCAAAATTAACATGATTTTTCCATTTAGTTGTATGAAATTGGGAATCAAAGAAGTTTAGGAGTAGAAACCATACTCATTTTACTTTGTTTGGAAAATTAAGCAGATTGTGTAAGGAAACAAAAGCTAAAGTTGGCACTTAGATGTTGCACTTTGATTATTCTAATGTCATTCTCTATGAAGCGGATTGAACGCGGGAATAAATTACAAAATAAGCTTCAATAATTAAGCTTTTATGAATTAGTCTGCGAAAACAAGACATACAGTACTGTCAGTGTAAATTAGTTTTACACTGACATCATATGTAAACTAATTAAATTGCCATGTCTGCCAGTTTTGTTCCTTCTATGTTCATTATTTCCTTGTCTAAAGATGGATTAAATCCGTTTACTTTTATAGCTGCTAAGATGGGATAGAGAGTTGCTTGGTTCGAATTCAAAGCATCCTCGAGCCGTTGTTCTTTGTGCTTTAGAGGAGAGAGTTGAACAGGTAACTCTATCCCTCTAAATACTATCATGATCTTGTCTGATTAGTTCTCTAGAGTATGCATATAGAAGTTTTTAAGTGATTTTGATTTTTACTATTTTTTTGTTGGCATTGTAGTGCTTTAATGCTGCAAGATATATCATCGAAAATGCAGAATTGAAGTCTGCAAAGAATTCTACTTCATCAGAATTGAAGTCTCTGGATGTTCTTAAGAAAAAACTGGAAGAGGCCATGAATTCACTTTGGAAATAACACTTACATTTTGGTCTACAATTTCTCTAGGTTTGTGTACATGTTGTTAAAGGTAAAATAGATATGTATCTGTTACTTGTATAGCAAGTAACTATGTGTAATTGATCTAGCTTAACAAATGTAACTGAGTTAGTTATTCATGTGTAGTTGAGTTAGTGTTGTGATTCTACACTCTATATATAGCTATAGTGATCCATTGTATCAGTTACACTTTCCACTAATAAATTTCCTTTTTCTCATTTTCTTTTCTTCTTCATAGTTTTGCACATTGCAAGCCTATTTGCTTGCTTTCACGGAGTTTGAGATTGCCTCTTAACACATGTGTTAAATTTAAATATTTAACTTAAAACTACGAGTAATATTTTACTCACATTGATATCACGTCCAAAGTTGTTCAACACGGTGTGATGTATTTTAGTTTTGCACCTCTACCTAAATTACATGAGTGGCTCTAGCAAGTTTGTACAAGCTTTCATCTAGACGACCCCACCTCCAACACTCATAAAGGTAAATCCATAAAATCTACACTGCAATAAAGCACACCCGTACTCATTCATGAGCTATAGATTTGTTAAACGTATGAACACAACCTCCAATGCTGCAGTGTACACTATCCTACACAATAGGATGAACTGTCATAAATAATGGATAGTGTCTCAACAAATTGACAAGTGACTTGTTTTTACGAAGATAGCTTTGCAAATTTTCACAATTTGTTGGGTTATCATCACTTAATTTTTTATTAGACATGAATCCATCTTTTTGATGTGTTTGTGTACATATATTCATAATACAACTATATCACAAATAATACATTAACTAAGATCTCTCTTGATTTGTAAATCATATATATTGTCAAACCAACATTAATGATATAAAGGGAAAATTAAATATAGATTTAGATTTAGCAGACCTTTCTTTTATTCAAGTAGGAATTATAGGCAAGCTAGCAATTCTTCAAGTGAGAGTTTACATCCAGTGCTACATTTAGAGTTCCAGTTGCAGGAAAGGGAAAGAGACTTAGGAGAGCCAGCAGGCGCCAGCAAGCTAGGTTTTAAGTGAGCAATCTTGTGATTTCCTTGCCATCCAATTACAATTACAGTTGCTATCTAGTTTCAGTGCCTGTGAGTAAACCTGTTCAAGCAAGGGTAAAAGCATATTCCGATTCCGACTAGCTGATTATAGAGTCATATGCTAGGCCAGTTTCCAATCATCCATCCTGTTTTTAGTTTGTCGTGCCAGGCGAGCAAATGGGTTCCCTAGGCAGTAATTGGTTGCAGGGCATTTTCCTTGGATGTTTTTTCTGTTCTATAGATATAGAACAACATGTAAAGCCTTAATGAAAGCTTTGGGTGATCAAAGAAGAGAATCAAGGCCACTCTCCTTTTCCAGGAATCTACAACTCTCTTTACTGAGCGAGACTCTACCCAGATCTAAAGAATTCGCCAAAGAGCCTTCTTCTAACTAGGAGAGTAAGCAAGCTACTGGAAGCGAAGCTTCTGGCTCCCCTTTTTTTTTATTTCCAATTCCTTCTTTTCGTTCTACTTCCCCCTTTTTTTATAGATACATGTTGATTTAGAAATACTTCCAAGTGACAACTCCACCCACACCATGTAGAAATAAGTTCCTGTTTGGATTTTTATTGAAGTCAACTTGAATGATTTTCAAGTGGAGAACCCCTTCAATTCGAATAATGTGATTCTTCTCTGATCTTTTACTGGCTTCTGTGCATCTGTATGAATCAAGATACCGTTAATTAAAATCAACCTATAGACCAAGTAATGTCTTATCCCTTAGTATATTTTCTTCACTTGCATATATCACAAAGATATATGTATTTTTTAAAAGAAAAATCTTTTTTTTTTTTTGTGTAAAGCTATGTTTGAACATCCTAAAGATTCCTAAAAAAAAAAAATCATCAAAAAAATTCAATCTTTAGATCACTTTTTTGGACAAATGTGTAAATTATGGGTCAAAAATAAGAAGAATTTCAAATTACAAGGTTAAAATATATATTTTTTTATTTTACAATGTCATTTTGTAGACATCACGTATTTTACATGGTCAATTTAAACAATTAGCCTTTTTTTATTTCTCATCGTTCGTTTAGCACGAGTTTGTTGATAGTTTTAATTGAAACCAATTTTTTTTTGGGTTTCTCAAAAAATTTGTGCTGTTTTTTTCATTTTGAAGGAAAAAAAAAATTGATGTTAATTTATTAATTTTTTTAAAGAAAAATTGGTGAACAAAATTTGTTAGCGGCTTTTACGAGTAAAATAAAATAAAAACGATAACCCTACTTTTGGTAAAGGACAAAAGTTATCTCCACCAACGCTCCACAAACCCTACTTTGCAACTTCTCTCTCTCTCTCAACGATGGAAGACTCAAAGAAGATGGATAGAATCAGTAACTTACCTGATGAATTATTATGTCACATACTCTCTTTTCTTCCCACCAAAATCGCTTTCACTACCACAGTTCTTTCGAAGCGGTGGACCCCACTTTTCCACTCACTCACCATTCTCCGCTTTGATGATGAAACCGTGCACAACTACGCAGCCTTTAATAGTGTATGTGGATTTATTGATACATTCATGCTCCCTCCTCGTCTCCCAAACCAATTCATCAAAACTTTTAGCCTTAAGTGTCGTTTTGTATTCAGTGATTCTAATTGCCATATCTTGGACGCATGGGTAGAAGCTGCTAAACAACGTTGTATTGAGGAATTTCATCTCTCCATGATTGCCAGAATCTCGAATGACACAATTTTCACATGTCAAACCCTAGTTGTTCTCAAACTTGAATGGTTACAAGTTGAAGTTGAAAATTTGTGTCGTGATCTTCCGTCCCTCAAAACCCTACAATTGAGATTTGTTCGTTTTAAAAATAAGAATGTTCTGCAACAACTTCTTAATGCTTCTCCTAACCTAGAGGATTTGAATGCTTATGGTACTTCCAAACATGATAAAAACAGTGCACCTGTAGGGGTTAAATCCTTGTCCCTGGCTAAGTTAGTTAGAGCTGAAATGCGGGCAATAGATGTTCCTTATAATGTAGTTAATAATGTTGAGTTTCTATGCGTATACCAAGCAGAAGATATTATTTTTAAAAGCTTTCCGGTGTTTCGAAACTTAATTCACATTAAACTACAGTTTTATTGCTTCTTTCATGGCTGGGATGGCATAGTACAATTGCTCCAACAATGTCCCAAGCTTCAAATTGTTTTTATTAGAAAGGTTTGTTGAGTAATATATTTGTTTGCTTGTTCTGTTTCAAATATATTTTGATAAATGTTGCTTTTCATCCCTTTGACAGTGGAGGTCCAGCTCATCCAAGGAATGGAAATGGCCAAATTCGGTTCTTGAATGTGTTTCGTCTCACCTCAGATCATGTACAATTTTAAACTTTGAAGGATCGGCAAATAACCTTCGATTTGCAACATATATTCTGCAGAATGCTAGGCTTTTACAAGATATGACAATCGACGTTACTACTCGCTCCTCAAATGAAATGCTTTTAGAAAGGAGTGAAATTATAGAAGAATTGTCCTCTTGTCCAAGGATTTCTCCAGCATGTAAACTTACATTTGAATATAAGTAGTAATTAGAAGTTTCAATTAAATTCTGTTTGGATGCTCTTAATTTTATATTGCTCTATTGCATTGTCAGTGAGAATTGTTCCAAGTAATTTTATTATTTACTTCTTTACATCAGTGTAGGTTTACTCAACGAGTAGCTCTTTCATCGATGCATAAGAAATTTATGATTCCTGTTTTTGCATTTAGTATTATGTTTTTATGATTGTGTCATAAACTTCAACATAACTCTTATAGTTTTCTATGGTTTGCTTCCAATCTAGATTTAGAAATGCACAAACAATGTAACATATATGTCTGAATAGTTTTAATTTTCAGTTCCTGTTAACTTGCTTTTAATAATTGATTTTGAAACATAAAAACTGGACTCGTGCTTTAGAGTTGAAGAATTTTACTCTCTTTAAAAGAGAACAAATAATGTAACATATAAGTAGCAACATTTGAACACTCATGATCATGGTTTCCTGTATTGGTTGGTTTTTTTCATATTTAATTGGCTATGGTTCCTTAGGCCTTTGGATTCTTAGAATATGCGGTTGGTCCTAACACAATCCCACAAAACCAATGTGCCAGGTCGCTTCCATCTCAAAATCAATTATATGCCTCTTGAATCAATTTTGGCTCATCTAAAAGTGGAATCAAACATACATGTAGCATTTGGAGCTGATTTGGACTTATCCATTATGTAGGTAAGAGGATCACATATCTTTTTCGAACACTCATTAACAATAAATTGAACTATCACCGACTTTCCACACAATTTGGAGTTTCTTTTGTTCCAAGCAAACTCCGAAGTAAAAGGGCACACTAACTTTGTACTAGACACTTTGTAGCATTTCCCAGACATTTCAATTTATTTTTATTTTTCAACCGAAACGTGCGAAATTTAATTTTTTTTTCCGAGTAAACTCATACTCACGGATCAAATTACGTTCTCTAAATTTGTAGGCATGGTTAGAACATCATAAGAACCTTCACCATGAAATATTGGAGTTTTGAAACGAGATACAAATTAATTATGAGTTGATTAAGAAATTCATAATTTTGAGGAATAAAAAGTCATAATAAATTCGTCTTAGTCGGAAATACATAATTCTGTGTAAAGCTATATGTTTGAACATGCTAAAGATTCCTAAAAAAATCATGAAAAATTCAATTTGTAGATCTCTTTTTTGATCCACATGTAAATTATATAGGGTCAAAAATAAGAAAAATTTCAAATTACAGGATTAAAATATGTATATTTTATTTTACGAAATCATTTTTTAGAGGGTCAATTTAAACAATTAACCTTTTTATTTTGATTTCTAATCGTTCGTTTAGCACATGTCTGTTGGTAGGTGTAGTTGAAAAAAAAAAATATTGGGTTTCTCAAAATTAGTGTTTTTTTTTTTTAAAGAAAAAAAATTGGTGTTAATTGACAAGAAAATTTGTTTCCGGGTTTGTTGGTTAAAATAAAATAAAAGAGATAACCCTACTTTCGGTAAAGGACAAAAGTTACCTCCACGGCAAAAGTTATGGTGCATAAGCCATTTCCTTATGCACCGTGCATAAACACATCACAACCATCAGATTTCTTTCATTTTGAAGATTCTGGAAATCATTTCCACAACAAAAATGGTTTTGGCTCACTTTGGGGGTGTAGGAAGCAATTATATTGGGATTTATGCACGGTGCATAAGGATTTCCTTATGCACCATAACCACTCCCGATAGAATCAGTGACTTACCTGATGAATTGCTATGTCACATACTTTCTTTTCTTCCCATCAAAATCGCTTTCACTACCACCGTTCTTTCGAAACGGTGGATCCCACTTTGCCACTCACTCACCATTCTCCGCTTCGATGATGAAACCGTGTACTACGCAGCCTTTAATAGTGTATGTGGATTTATTGATACATTCATGCTCCCTCCTCGTCTGTCAAACCAATTCATCAAAACTTTTAGCATGCCTTAAGTGTCGTTTTGTATTAAGTGATCACATCTTGGATGCATGGATAGAAGCTGCTAAACGACGTTGTATCAAGGAATTTCATTTCTTCATGAATAATCATATCTTGAATGATACAATTTTCACATGTGAAACCAGGGGTGGATCTAGACATTTCATATTAGTGTGGCAAAATTTCAAGTAAGCTTTGCGTACCTCATTTTGGATGTCAGGATGATAGCTTGAAATTGGAGGCCTAAAATCCTAAAAAAGCAATTGTAGAATGAATGAGAAAGTAGAGAATCAATTGACTATTTCACTTACCTTGGTTTAGACTTAGAGTGAGAACTGAGAGATACACTTGATTTGAAGGAGTGAAGAGAGAAATTGATGTTGCTGACTGATGAGAGTGGAAGAAGGAGAGGTTTGTTTGTTTGTTGTGAGAAGAAAGACGATTGTGAATTGTGATTTGTGAGAAGAGAAGAAGAAACCGATTGTTTGTGAGAGTAGAGAAGAGGAGAAGAAACAACGCGGTATGTTTTGTTTTGTTTGTGTTATGTGTGTTTTCCAATTTCCACTTTCCTTCCCGTGCCTTATGTTTATGCATATAAAAAAATAAAATAAAAAATTGGCTAGAATCTGGTGTGGCAGCTGCCACACAATGTTTCACTCTACATCCGCCCCTGTGTGAAACCCTAGTTGTTCTCAAACTTGAGATGTTACTAGTTGAAGCTGAAAATTTGTGTGGTGATCTTCCGTCGCTCAAAACCCTACAATTGAGATTTGTTCGTTTTAAAAATCAGAATTTTCTCCAACAACTTCTTAATGCTTCTCCAAACCTAGAGGATTTGAATGCTTATGGTAATTCCAAACATGATGAAAACAGTGCACCTGTAGGGGTTAAATCCTTGTCCCTGGCTAAGTTAGTTAGAGCTGAAATGGGTGCAAGAGATGTTCCTTATAATGTAGTTAATAATGTCGAGTATCTATGCATAGAAGACGCACAAAAGGCTAATTTGACAAGCATTCCAGTGTTTCCGAACTTAATTCACATTAAGTTATGGTTTTATGACTTCTTTCACGGCTGGGATGGCATATTACAATTGCTCCAACATTGTCCCAAGCTTCAAACTCTTTTTATTATTAGAAAGGTTTGTTGAGTAATATATCTGTTCAATCACTTGTTCTATTTTACATATATTTTAAATGTTTATTTTCTTCTTTGACAGAGGAGCTCCAGGTTCTCCGAGGAATGGAAATACCTAAATTCGGTTCCTGAATGTGTTTCCTCTCACCTCAGATCCTGTACAATTTTAAACTTTGAAGGCTCGGCCAATAATCTTCGATTTGCAACATATATTTTGCAGAATGCGAGGCTTTTACAAGATATGACAATCGACCTAACTACTAAGTCCTCAATAAACATGCTTTAGGAAAGGAGTCAAATTAGTTTCATTGAAGTAAAAGTAGTAACTAGAAGTATCATTATTTTTCATTAGTTTCTATTCTTATGATATGCAACCATTTAGTTTGAAGAACATTTAGTTTTCTAGTAAAATTAATGAGGATGATGGTCTTTAGTATTGATGTATTCTAGGATGGACTACAATTGTGGATTGATAACAATTCGGTTTGGATGCTTTTATTTTTGTTATTTTTCTGTTTTGCATTGAAAATGAGAATTGTTCCAAGTAATTTTATTAGTTACTTCAGTACATCAGTGTAGGTTTACTCAATGAGTAGCTCTTTCATTGATGCATAAGAAATTCATGATTATGTGTCAGTTTGTGGTATAATATTGATATATCAAAGCTTCAACATAACTCTTATTGTTTTCTATGGTTTGCTACAAAACTAGATATAGAACTGCACAAATAATGTAACATACAAGTAGCAACATTTGAACACTCATGACCATGGTTTACTCTGTTTCCTGTATTGGTTAGTTTTATCATATTTAATTTGGCTTCTTAGAATTTGCGGTTGGGCCTAGCACAAGCCTACAATACCGACTTGTTGAAGCCATTTCGCTTCCAATGTAGAACTCTTAACAGTTTGTATCACTTGTCATCTGTCATGTTTTTAGTACTACTGGTCATACATCAGTTCGACTAAGTGAGGAATATTGCTTTATAAGCATGGATTTAAATATATAGTTTGTGATTTTTTATTTTTTATTTTCATGATTATTTTCTGATATTAAGCTTATTATTTTCCGATATTTTCACCACCAAGAGAAAACTCAATAAAAAAACCCCTCAAAACTAAGCCTATAAGAATGAAGACTTAAACAACAAAACCACCAACAGTACTACATCAAAAACTGGCCGGTCTCCTAGGACACCCCTGTTCCGCACCAAAGAGAAACCAGCATTGTTGGAATTACAAGTTTTTCAACTTGATGTCAAATCAGCCTTTTTGAATGGAGAACTAGAAGAAGAAGTTTATGTGAAGTAGCCACAAGGTTTTGAAGTTGAAGGAAAGGAAGGAAAAGTCTATAAGCTACACAAGGCTCTTTACGGTTTAAAACAAGCGCTGAGAGCGCGGAACAGCAAAATTGATGCTTACTTTCTGCAAAATGGATTTGTTAAAAGTCCATCTGAACCAAGTAAGCTTCATTTTGCAGCAGCAAAGAGGATTTTTCACTATCTCCAAGGAACAAAGAAGCTTGGGATCAAGTATGTAAAGGAAGAAAACAATGAGTTGGTTGGCTATACCGATAGCGATTGGGCTGGTAGTTTCGATGACAGAAAAAGCACTTCAGCCTATGTTTTTTGTCTAGGATCCAAAGCTATTTCATGGAGTTCTAATAAGCAATACTTGGTTGCATTATCTTCGGTAGAGGCTGAATATATCTCAGCGAATGAAGCTACACGTGAAGTTGTTTGGTTGAGGAGAATTTTGATTGACTTGCAGCAAAAGGTAGAAGATCCAACTCCTATTTTCTGTGACATCCAATCAGCAATTTCAATGTCCAAGAATCCAGTTTTTCATGGAAGGTCAAAGAATATTGAGCTGCGCCACAACTACATTCCTGATATGGTTCAAAGGAAGGAAATCAACTTAGAATACATCAAGACCACGGAGCAGCCAGCAGATGTTCTCACCAAAGCAGTGCCCATTGAGAAGCTTGAAAAGTTCAAAGATAATATGAAAGTTACAAATTAAGAAAGGGTGTTAAATGATAATTTGTAATTTTCCATATTCCTAGGTTCCTTAATATATCTAAAAGTCTATTCATGTATCAGTAAGTTCCAGAGAATGTCATTTAATATTCCTAGGTGCATTCACTTATTTACTAGAACTTTCTATGCATCAATATAACTAGAGGTTCTATGTATTGACAAGGCACTGCAATGTCATAATTCTCACGTTTCTCTTCATTTCTTTCCCCAAGTGAATTCATTTGTGACCAGCTTCAAAATCCTTATGTTTCTTGTCATAAGAGACTCTTTGGAGTGTTGTTATTGCTGAAGGTCTCATGCAATTATACCATGTATCCATTTGTGAGCAGCTACAGCGACATGAGAATCACTGTGACTACAGCTACAGATACAATAATTAGAGCAAGCATTTAGCCGAGTATACAAAAATAAATAATTCTAGAATCTGTCATCAGTCCCAATATAACCTTCCAAACTAACCAAAGCTATATATCATGGTCAGGTGTTAGTTGTCTGGTAACTCGTCATCTGATAAACATACTCAATTGGGAGTCTCATCCGTAATAATAGATTCACTGCTAACATTCGTAACCAATTGAGAAGAAACAACGTTATCATTGCGATGAAACAAAAAATACATACTCTAGATCACGGACCTCCTGATGACTCGAATTGAGTTGCAGCAGTTGACCGTCATTTATCCTTTAATGTCCTTAAAGGATCTCATTGTATTGGTAACCTGCAGTTAAAAGGCCGTAAACAGAGGTGGATATTAAGATCCTCTAGGATAGTGGAATAGGAATAACTCGGTGCAAGATTTCAAGTTCATGCAATAGGAATTCTTGATGACTTATAGGTCATGTGTTTCATTTTCAGGTTTATATGCTTCCCATTTTAGGTGCCGACACTCTATTTGGTGCACCTTGTTGAAATTTTTATGTCCAAAGGGAGACTTAAAATGTTGAGCTGTGATCGTTTGCAAACAGTTTCTGCCACCGCTGAGAATGAATTCAAACCTACGTATCCTATCTGATTTGAGTATGGCTCTAAATGTCTCAGTGTTTTGTATACTGGGACGGCCAGTTGAGTGCTCATCTTTTCACCAGTTATTTACAATGTTTTTATGTATTTTTAGTCAACCAGTTTATAGTAGTATTTAATAACAATTATTTCAACTCCCCTAAAAATAAAATATTTCAATATCTATTATCATTAAATCATCTTTACCATTAGTATTTTTTTTATTTCTCGTCGTTTGTTTAACACAAGTTTCATGCGAATCATCTTTACCTAAATTGAAAACAATTATTTTTGTGTTAATTGAAAACAAAATTTGCTAGCGGCTTTGTTAGGATTTTTTCCACCAAACACCCCAAAAATATCCGGTTTCATCCGAATCTCTCTCAAATTTAACTATAATACCAATATTACCCTTTTTTACAACAATATCAATATTACCCTTGTTCATATATTTTTTCAGCTTTTAACTAGATCTTCATATGTCTCATAAACATTCATGAATGAGGATCAAGTTTGATGGAAGAGATGAAATTAAAGGAAAAGGTCTTCCAATAAAGTGATTTTCACCAAGGTTGTCAAAATTGCATTTTGCTTAAGGTCGAAAGGGAATAACAAAATCACAAATAGTAAAATTTCAATTAAAATTGAAGGACTTTAATTTACTCAAGGACTTTTGTAGAATAGATATAGGATAGCAAAATCGCAATTAAAATCGAGTGATGTTACTCGAGGACTTTTGTAGAATTGATATAGGATAGCGATCGCGAATCGTAAAATCGCAATCAAAATCGAGGATTCTACCAAAACAAAAATAATGCTAAATATATGATATAAATTGCATATAGTCATAAATGACTCAAAGTTCAAAGTGCACAAAATGCATATACATAAATGACTTCAAATATTCTTTGGTAGTCATAATAATGTTAAACAACCTAGACAAAATACTTAAAGTCAAAACCTATGTCTGACAACTTGATCATAAGTGAGTAAGTGGCTATAAAGATTTAAGGTAAAGACTAGATGCCTAACAAAATTCTTAAAGGCAAATGCTATATGCAATCATAAATCACAAAGAAATCGCCAATTATATGGATTATCCTCCGTCATATCAACACATTCATTTTCAACAATCTCTTCATTTCTCCATCGTCAATAGATGAACCTTGATGAGGAAGTGTGGTGTGTGAAGTGAAAAGATTGAAAAACTTTGTATTTTTTGTATTTATGGAACCGACGCATGGGTACAAATCAGGTCATTTGAAGAATCATGTAAAAAATTAACCTGTATAAAAAAATGGATAAAATCCTTCAATATCCTGCGATTTTGAACATTCACGATTTTGCTATGATTTTTCCTATTTTGGGATTCTGCTATCGATTTGAGTTGTTGAAGATAAGTAAAGTCGCAAAATCATTCTTTGACAAAATGATTTTCACTTTAAGTGATTTTTTTTTTTTTTACAAACCTTTAAGTGATTTTTAGTGTTTCAACTTTTTCAAAATTACCTACTTTTTTTATGATCACGTATCAAAGGATGAGGGAGACGAGCCTTTGCAAAATCAAAAAAATAAAAAAGGAATTTGGAATTTTCACTTTAAGTGATTTGGAATTTTCTTAGAGGCCATTACTTAATTTTGGTTGATATTTGTTTTTTAATGGAATGATTTGAATCTCTTCAAATCATTCCAAGCCCTCTATCTCTTGAGGGTTTTCATGCTATGATTTTCTACTTTAAATATTATTTATCAATTTTTTTTGTTAAGTCCAAATTTTAGATCTTGTTCATGGTTTTTGAACCTGTATTTTTTAAATACATATTCAAACCTGTATTTGTCAACAAGAAATTACTCCATTCACCATTGTCTCAGAGAAGGGAACCAATGGGCTGATTTTTTAGCTAAACTCTGTGCACATCGAATGAAATGATACTTCTCCAAGTCATCATAACTATATATTGCATTATTTCATGTATTCCTTTTATACATTTGGGAAATATTCAGTTGAATCCTAATTTAATTTTCATAGCAGGCTAAGAAAAAAGCAACAAAAGATGAGAAACAAATAGTTAAATAACAATGATGAATTTTGCATCAAGAAAATATTCAGTGATATTTTATTAATTAACAAAAACCCGCAATGAGTTACATACATGTGAACAAAAAGAATAGATTCACATTCATAAAAAAAAATAAAAAAAGAGCTTATGAGAAGTTGAACCAGTACAACCATAGCAATTACAAAGGTGACGAAGAGTTTTTTTTTCTAATCAATATATTTCCATATACTAGTCATGGTATAATTGTGTGCGAATTAATCAAGGAAATCACAGTTGTTGCGTCATATAAAATAAGGTTGATGAACGACCAATCTGAGATATCCGGAGTGATCTAACCATAAAGTATAAAGCCAATTAGTTCCATTAATGTATGAAATACTCTTGTAGGGAGCAGCTTCAATATCCTTATGATACAATTATACTATCAATCTGTTTGTCTGGTAACTCATCATCCGATAAACATACTAAATTCGGAGATGCAGCTAGATGCGACAAGTTAGCCACTACGTTACTGCTATTGGATCCAAATCTGGATAAGTTATTGGGAGCCACATCCGACAAACGTGAAATAACATTCGGTGGTGTTAAAGTAGATTGACTGCTAACATTCCCAAACCAGTGACAGGTAATAAGTTAGGAGTGGCTGAACTGCCTACATTGTCAAGCCGGCATCCCAATTGTACATCAGACCGATAGTTTGGCGGTCTTTGCTAGTGTGAGACAAGAGCATATGAGGAAGAAGTTGATCAAAGGTTACTAGGTTCCAGTGTGAGATCTTGAGCGTCTTGAAGAACAGAGGTGTGGTGTTCAAAACCTTAATGTTACCGCTAATAGTAATAAAAATGGCACCAATAATACTGATTTGAATGAGGATGATATAGAGATTAATCAAGGAAATTACACTCGGTGGAGACTGCAGACAGAAATTTAGCAGAGGTTAAAAGAAATAGACAAATCAAATTAACGAATAGATGCATCTACGTTTAAATTTGAAACAGATTGAAATTAATCAAATTAGAGAAACAAATCAAAGAATTTTCATACCTGTAGTCATGCCATCCAAGGTTATCAAAATCGGGACTTTACTTCAAGTCAAAAGGGAGTAGCAAAATCGGGACTCGTAAAATTGCAATTAAAATCGAAGGATTTTACTCAAGGACTTTGTAAAATTGATGTAGGATAGCAAAGTCGGGACTCGTAAAGTCGCAATCAAAATAGAGGATTCTACCAAAACAAAAATAATATTAAATATATGTTATAAATTGCATAATGTCATAAATGACTAAAGTTCAAAGTCCAAAAAATACATATACATAGGGCAATTGAAGGAATGAAATTTTTTGGCCTTTTGGGTATTTATAGAACGGGTCATGGATTCAAATCGGGGCAATTTACGAACCGGTTCAAAAAGTGACCCTTTTAAAAAAACAAAATCCATCAAAATCCTGCGATTTTGAATGGATTTCACGATTTTGTGCGATTTTGATAGGATTTTGCCTGTTTTTGGGACTTTGCTATGAATTTGAGTGGTTGAAGCTAGCCATGAGTCGCAAAAACCAGATTTTAAGACTTAAGTCGGGTTTTTGATAACATCAATACCATCTAAGTCTGAATTTAAAAGAGCGGCTCGATCGATTCTTTGGGAACGAAAGCATAAGGACCAAGGAGCACCGGCAACAGCTTAAAAATAGAACTTTGAACCCTAATTTTGACATTTAATTCAATGTTTAACGGCATCCCTTTTTCTTCCTCTGAGATATAATATACTATAATAAATATAATAATATAATAATATTTCCTTAAAAAGAAAATAATATAATAATTTTTTATACATAATATATTTATAATATAATGAGACTAAAGATGCTTTTTTAGCTCATATCTTTTTTAGCTCATATATTTGTTTTATTTTATTTTAAGGTGTAAATATTTGGAATAAAAATAATTATCAATAAGGTTTGTTTTTGTTTTATTTATTTATTTAATATTCAAAAACTTCAAAAAGGTTCCTTTAAAAATTAAAAAAAATAATAACTTCAAGAACATTTATGTGATATTTTAGTTAGTTTTTTTATTTTTCCATCGTATTTTTGTTTTGGTTGTATCCTCAAAATTTCTAAAAAGATTTTGCTTAGTTCTTTTAAGTCAAATATAGTTAAAATACCAAAAATTTATTTTGTTCTCTTTTAGTCAAATATTCTAAAACTTAAAAATAATGGTTTTTTTTTTGTTTTGTTTTTATTTCTCGGTCAAATGTTCTTAAAACCCCAAAGAAAATAGTTTTATCATATTAAAAAAAAACAAAAACAATTACCCTCTTTCACTTTTAGATTAATCAATGCTATTAAGGTATTTTGTTTGTTGCGTATTCCAAGTTATGTCTAGGAAAACTTCGTGCTATGCATCCATATAATTGTTATCCTAGTGCCTACCCTCAAATGTGGGCGAGTTATTCTAACCCTTAGTATCCGGTGTGAGATGATCGGTCTCACTTCTAATGGAGGAGCAATCAAGGAATTTTTCACTAAGTTCTTGAAAGTGTTGTAAGAAAACATCGAGGCGTTGATATAAATTCAAGGAGATGTAAACCGGAACACTGGAGAAATTATCAAGGTCCTTGAAACAAATCTTGGACAACTCGTAACACAAGTAGCTAACTTGGCTAGAGATGGATTTTTAGGTAATATACTTGATAACCCCAACAATCATAGTTTTAAATAGAAGTAGTTCGGGAAGAAGTTGAAAATGAGTATGAATTTGAGAACAGAGGAGACACGGTATTGGAACTTATCGATATACACTTCATTTTCAGGATAACCAAACATCAACTACGAGATAGTGATAAACCTCAAGTACTTTCATACTATCTGAAGCTTCCTTATTTACCTTTCATAATGATTGAGGGAAATAAAAATGAGAATAAAGTAGAAAACAAAAAAGAAGCTTCCTAATGTTGTTCCATCCTATGCCAAAACTCTACACCCTCCGGAAGTAAAGAAGAAAAATACAGATTACATTTCCTTTTATCGATATGTTAGATCATAGCCCTGTTTACAACAAGTTCACGAAGGAGTTTCTCTCAAAACTGCGAGAAAATGAAATTGCGATGCTCATGGAAAGATGATATTTTGTTATACTCAAGAAGTTTCCATAAAAGAGGAAAGATCTTGGACACAAACATAGACGAAGAAGTTGAAAAGGAAAGCAAGGTTGAGGAAAAAAAAACGAATGTCCAAAGAAAGTAAAAAATAAAGTAGTATGGTTTTCGAAACACTCATTGATAAGATGTAAATCAGCATCTCTTTGGCTGATGCTCTTCAAAAGTATTAATTGAGAACAATGACCGATTAAACAGAGAATAGGATTTCAATATTGACGTTCTTTCAAAATGACGAATCATGTTTTAAAACTAGTTATTGTCATACCAAGACTGCTTTGAAGATAATCAATTATGCTCTAATGCACTCGAAAAGCTTTGGTAAGAACTTTTTCAGAAATAGGCGGATTAGATTTTAAGCAAAGCATTTGCATTTGTGAACTTCTTCAGGTTTAACAAGTGCATGGTCTTTACAAATTTTCCATTTACAAATACTGCAAATTACCAAATCATGCTATGCTATTCTACTAAGTATTATTTTGCAATTTTTTTTCCGTGTTTAAGTAAACATAGGCTATTATTTTGTGAATGGCTTCTTCTCTGTGTATTTGGAATACTTTCAAATACAATTTATTACATTAATTTGCAATGACGATAGTATATATAGTCCTTTATATATATTTTTCAAAATTTGGACTGATGTCAGACAACAACTCGCATAAACGAATTAGAGGAGGGAAATGGAGTTGTGGCTAGTGATCTAATTAGTGTGGAATTGAGAAGAAGCAAGGAGAGGAAATCTAACTTAGAAAAGGTTGACTAATCCAATGATCGATATGGAATCATTCTACTCTTCTTCACGCGTCCACTCTTGCTGCCCACTCGGACATTGAAACCAATTGTTACTTCAGCAGAAATGTAATGACAGTGTCTTGTTGTTAAGAAAAGACAATGACCAAAACAAGATCCATGAATAATTTCTTTCGACGGACAAAATAACTACGATACATAGCAATTATAAAAACAGAGAACAAAAACAAAACGAAAAATTTGGCTTCGCCCAGGTTCAAACCGGAGACCTTCAGTGTGTTAGACTGACGTGATAACCAACTACACCACGAAACCATCTTACTGCAATTATTCATCAAACATCACATGTACTAAATAGCTTAAAATAGTTCTTTTTTTATCAATTAATAGGTTAAGTTAAGTTTGCAAAAGGAATTTATATAAGGCTAATGCTATATACCATGAAACAAAAGGCCACGAATTCACACAGCATGCGGCAATTTTTCTTTGATTAAATAATGGAATAAATATTAAATTGGTTTCTGGTGGAAAATATGGGTGGTGATAATCGAAATTCTTGGTTTTCGTGGATATATGGTTTGTAGGAAAAAGTATTTCCCTTTATATAATGGTGTGATATTACTTGCATAAAACAACAAGCTTGTTAAGTTCAGTTTGCAAAAGGAATTAATTGGTCTTTTTTGTTTTATATATATGTCTTTGTGTAAATGACTATAAATGTCAAGAAAATTACTCTTGCAGAAATGTAGTTGAGACGATATAGAAGGAACAACGTTATCATTGCGACGAGACAAGAACTACTTACTTTTTCAGGTAGAGGAAGATGAGTCAGATACTCAGATCTCGGGCCTCTTGACGACTCATCATTTATCCTTAAAGGATCTCTCATGCCATGGAACAATGTTATCATTGCGACGAGACAAAAACTACTTATCCTGCAGGCTAGTAATTTCCTTCAAGCTTCTTATTCAACCTGCAAGATTTCAAGTTTCTTGTAAAAGGATTTCTTGATGACTTATAGGTGTTTGTGCAAGGTCACGTCTTGCACTTTCAAGTTTATATGCTTCCCATATTAGGTGCTGACATGCTATTGCGTTCTAAGTCCAAAGGAAGACTTAAAATGTTAAGGTCACGTCTTTACTTTCTCTATTTGATACAATCATATAATTTATCTCTTTCAAAAGCATGAGATAGTTTGGTGCTTTGACAGAAAAGGTATGTATACTACTAAGAATACATACCATCAGTGCGTTGATCATATTATTAATAGAGATGAATGATGTGTTAAAGGTGATTTGAATAAACTTCGGTCTATACATTCGTCCAAAGGTAAAACATTTTATTTGGCGTCTTGGGAGAGATTGTTTACTAAGTAGATCAAGGCTGCACAGAAAGCAAGTTGACTATCCATCTGATTTTGTCGTTTTTCAATCATACGTAGAATTGAATTAGCATTTATTTTTTGTATGTGCTGCAGGTGTGGAACGTTGGAGGAAATATGATCTTTGGCCTATTTTGGAGAATATTATGCATAATGCAGAAGGTTTTGGTGACTTTTTTATGAAAATTTTGCAGCATTTGACACAAGATCGGTTGATAAATTCTGCTATGGTTTCTTGACGCATTTCGATGAAACTAAATGTGCACTAATGGGACAGTAAAGATAGGTTTTGATCAAATAATGCAGCATGCCAGCGCAGTGTTTCAGGTGTGGCAGCATCATCAGGCCCGTGGAGCACGAGTAACTTAGATGCTGCAATGTTTCCTGGCCAGCAATATGTAGTGATCAGTATGTGTGATGGATGAATATGACAATTTCGTCTTTGCTAAACAAGATTGGTGTTCTCCAGATATGAGTATTGTTGAAGTTGAGTCTTGGCGTTTACCACACGCTACAGCTTGGATTGTATGTTTGCGGTCCAAAAAGTTACTTCTGAGATAAACAAGATTGTCTTTGCCTTGTAGTGTTTGTTTACCTCGTAGTGTTTGTTAAGTTTTGCGGTGATAGAAATTGATTTGGTAAAATTGGTTGTTTAAAAGTGAGATGAATGTAAAAAAAAGTAAGAAATTATAGTTGAATACATTCATGGCTAACAATCAATAGTGACAAAAACTTCGACTTGTAACTTCAACTTAGAATCAATTGTAAAGGAAACATCCATTATAGCTGAGAACATTAAAACATGTCAAAATCAATTGTGCACCTCTTGAATCAATTTTGCCTCATCTAAAAGTAAAATCAAACATACATGTAGTATTTTAAGCACTTAAAAAAAACAAATAAAAAAAAAAAAATGATGTGACGGCAAATGATTGGATATATATGATTCACTGTTCTTTCTTATTGTCATATAATTCCTGCCTTTGATGAAATGGCACATGCTGCTAGTTTTCATAATCATAAAAGACACTATTCAATCAAATGTGAATAGAGAAAATGCTGATAAAAAGAAAGCGAGCAATAAACAATAGTGTGCATTTACCTCACACATTTTGGAAGCAAATGAACTTGGGTTGAATTACCCAAAATAGATCAAATGGACCTTCAGAAAGCAAAAATAATTACAATCAACGGAAGGAATGCCAACGAAAATCCCAATCCAAATAATATATCTAAACAAAACGAAGGATTGTCGACAAAAATACCGTTTCAAAATCATGAACGTAAACCAACCCAAAATGAAATAAATTTATCAAACACATAAAAATTCTCAATACCCTCTCTATTGGCTAACAAGTCAAAATCCTAACAGAAAGGGGAAAATAATCCTGATCAATCTAAAGTTAAGGCTCCATAAACAATGATTAGGAGCCAAGCTGATCATGATCTGCAGGCAGGACCCGATGAAACAAAACGAAGGGCTTCCATTGCCTCGGACACTTTCATCTTCAATTCTTCAGGTGACTTAATCAGATGGATAACCTCTGACTTGTCCAATTCCAACAACATTCCTGTCACCTTGGCTGTCTGATTGTTTGGTGTAAGACAACCCACAAGAGGATATAATTGTTCACCCAACATCTGTTCAACCAACAAACCAAGGAAAGTTAGATTTAACATACCATGATAGGTTTAATTTTTTTTAAGGTCATGATATTGGCAATAATAAATTACAGAAATCCACACAGTATTGCAATTCTTAAAAGAAAATTCAAAGATGAACATATAACTAGCAAACTTTTACATACCCGGTTTTGATTTTCCAGAGTAACAGAAGCCAAAGTTGAGGGAAGTGAATTATTAGACAAGGCACCATGATTTTGTATGGATGGATCTATCATTTGACCTTCAGAAACAGCAGATGGATCCACACTATTTCGACCATTATATCTAAACCCTTGGTCCGAGTTGCGAGGTAGCACCTAGATTCAAAATGAATTTTTTTCAAGTGACGAATCAGCTCGTAATATTATTTACAAAAAATGAAGCATACACTTAATGAATAAATACCTGGTTCTGCTGCACTTGTTGGAAGTTACCAACTGGAGGCATCCTATGTCCGGTATGACCGTGCCTCTGAGGGTGGTATGGCATGATGTAATTTGGAGCAACTCCAGATTGCATACCGGGTATGAATTGTTGCTGGTATCCGTATCCAGCTGGTTGAGGCAGCATGAGACGAGGTGTACCTTGACCATAATACAATTGTTGAGGAGCAAGTCTTGGAGCACTTTGATGATATCCAGCAATTCTTGCAGGAAAAGATGTGATTCCACCCGAAACATTGATTTGAGAAAATTGAGCCTGCATTTATACAAGTTTATGAACGTAACAATTGAATTTATACAAAATACAAAGTAAGAAAGTTTAAATTTGTGCTTGAAAACAACGACAAAAAATGACATGTTTCTCGACGACTATCATATTAACAAAATTTCTACCCGCTAGCAAGGATATTAAAAAACTTATTTCTAAATCACTGTTACAATTTAAAACTACATAGAAAAAGTTAATTGGATATAATGACATGTTATATTGTATGTAACGAAAATGAACTTGCACCCACTCTAATGAAAAATCAACGTAGTATATAAATCATTGATTTGTCCATAATTTAATTCTAAGGTTAACTTAAATAATAAATATACAAGATAAAATATAGGCTAAACCTGCAAACGAGTTTTCCTATCTTCTTTGCGTTGAGCCACAACAACGTACAACGGCTTCTGTCCAATTATCTTTCCACTCATTCCATTGATCTAGAAAAGAAAACAAAAAAATAAACTCATGCAGCTGATTGAAAAAGGTTTATATTTGGTTAAGCAAAATCTTTTTTAACAAATAATGAAATGACATACAGCTTTACTCGCTTCCTCTGATGTGGAAAATGCAACAAAACCGAAGCCCTTGCTATGGCCATGAGCATCAAACATTACCTGAAGAAACATGTTATACGTAGTCAATTTTTAAACACGTGCACGTATAATAAAGGGTTGTTCACTCACATGCACTAGAACAATAACTAAACAAAGTAAAAATACTCAAATATAAATTTTAATATACCTTGCAAGAAGTTATTGTTCCAAACTCAGAAAACATCTCCTTCAGTTTCTCATCGTTAATACTCTCATCAAGGTTTTTCAGGTATAAATTGGCACCTTGTAATTTTTCATATCTTTTTATCTTTTCTTGTTCAAACTTAGCTCTCAACTCTGCCTCCCTTTCACATTTCCTTTGAGCCCTTCCTACATATAAAACCTTCCCATCGTTGGTTGTAGTGCCATTCAACTTCTCAACTGCAGCAGCTGCTGAATCAGGGCTTTGAAAATTCACAAAACCAAAACATTTGGAGTTTCCATTCTCATCTTTCATGATCACAGCACTTGTTATTACACCATATGTGCTGAAAAGCTTTTTAAGATCCTCATCGGTATCTGTTTCTAAAAGGTTTTTCACATACACATTAGTGAACTTAGGAGATCCATTTTCCGACCTTTCTTGACGCCGAATAAAATACCCTACAAAAGCTTTCTTATCTTTTATCAGCATACCATCCAATTTTTCAATGGCACACTTTGCAGACTCGTGATTGTCATATTGTACAAAACCATATCCCAAAGATTTACCATTGCTATCAAGTGCCACCTTGCAAGAAAGTACGGTTCCAAATGTAGCAAAAGTATCATGCAACACCTTGTTATCTATTGACGTGTCAAGATTCTTAACGAACACATTTGCAAATCCAGTTTTCCTGATACTAGGATCTCGATGAGAAAACATGATACGAATTGGCTTCCCATTCAAAGGAGTGTAATTCAAATGTTCTATCGCATTAGCAGCTGCAATATAAATTTTGATGTCAGAGAAGAAAATATATGCAAAAGAGCTTTGTAAACTATTCACAGCATGTTAAGGAACAAAATGTTGACAATTTGTGCATGACAATAACAAGGAAAATGCAGTTTTGAAACTTGTGATAAAGTTCTATACATAAGGCCGTTTTATGCTACAATTAATCATTTGTAATTAAGTTGTGTTGTTAGATGGTACTTATATCAGCGCTTTAGAGCAATTGCATAGATTCCAAGATTCTTGCTTGCTACCATTCTTTTCTACGTTTGAACAAGAGCTTCCAAAACTAAAAGCTTTAAAAAAATATTACTTCCTACTTGAAGCATTGTTGTCAATTGTGGCTTGCGGAAAATAGAGGTTTGTTCAAATTCGACTACGCAATATCATTTATTCCAACATGTTCGACCAGATCTAATTACTTCACTACAACTTGAAATAAAACACATAAAAACAAATATATTGGATGAATAACATGATCTCAAAGAATCCGGACACAACCACGCCTAAAAAAACATGATTATAAATATTAGGGTTTTACTCTCTAAGAAAAGGAATGTACACACTCCATTAGTCATAAAAATCAATCAAGAATTGCAATAAGTTGTGAAAATCTAAACAACTTCGGTAGCTGCAACGCGAAGTAAAGTTTTATGATATTTTCACAATCACATCATTACCGCAATTGCAGCCGGATCAATTAGATTTGACACAACAACATTCTACAAAATAATTGATATTAAAATTTTTAATGTCTATAATCTATATCATTGTAATAAGGTTGCAATGATAGGTGAAATTTAAAACAAGGTTTTAAAAAAGGTCCAACAGAAAAATTAGTACAAATGCAATTGCAGCTTCTTCAGCCATATTTGGTAGCGATTCTCCACAATATTAAAGAATCTCGATGCAACCATGACTTGTTTTTCAGAAACAGTTATGTTTTATTAATAGCAGTACCCATCACAAATGTAATTAGGTAGCAAACAAAGATTAAAGAATAACGGGAGGAAAAAAAGAAGGACAGGGGTCCATGGTATAGGCACCGAGGCAGCAACCAATACCAGACCCCACAAGAGAACAAAACCTCAGTGAAACACTGTAAAAAATCAGCACACAAAGTCCCCCCTACTACACTAAATAGTGGAACCACTAAAACAGGAAAACTCAGCCCAAAAACACCAAAGTAACTGAGGATGAATACAGGTCTCAAAAACACCATATAAACCTAAACAATCTTTGTTTCCTTTCCTTATGTTGGCTCGCGCTTTGTGCTGTCTGTAGCATGGGGAGTTTTGTTTTTGTTTCCCTTTGGGACAGTCCCTGTATTTCCGTAGCGCTGGGGATTTTGTGTTGTTCCTTTGACAACAATTCCCTATTCTCAAGCGGTTTTTTGTTTTAATATATTGGCTGTTAAAAAAAAACAACCATTTGAACCCCTGTCGCCTCTGATAACACTAACAAACACTGTACCTGGAACCCCTAAAAACCATCTGCCACCTACACTATCGATTCATAGTTCATACAATCTCCGGGATCCCACACCCATTCGAACAATAGACAGCAAGGAGCCAACTATGAAGCACGGACACCTATATGATTAGGCGTGTCCCAGTGTCAACTCCTATGAGACTCGTACGACATGTGTCGGACAAGTGTCCTAAATAAGTCGTTTTTTCTTTACTTCGACACTCTTTGGACAACTCAGACAAATATCTGGATTTTTTTTTCTGCTTCTACACACAGTAGATTCAAGGGTTAAAGATGTGTGAGAAATGTTGATCAACAATGGGTTATGGACATCAAAGTTGATTCCAACGTATTTCAATTTTCGATAGCAGATGGATAAATAAAGGTCAAATACTATTGTATCTTGTTATAGAATTTTTTTTAATGAAATAATTTGCTCAAGTTAGATGCATATTATGTATTTTGATTCTTAATTAAGATCTTTTATAAATAAATTAATATATAGATAGCGGTGTCGGTGTCCATGTCAGGTGTCCATGTTGGAGTGTGTGCTTCATAGGGATCCAATTTCAGCCTTGTGAGAAACCATCTCCACGACAACACTTTTACTTCCTCTACAAGTTCTTCAATCTCTTTTATGGTGTTCACGCAACCATGACTTAAAAACATGATTATAAATACTAGGGTTTTACTCTCTTAAATAAACGACTGTACTTTAGTAATAACATAGTCCTAAAAATTAATTAAGAATTGCAATAAGTTGTCAAAACCCTAAACCTTTTTTCTTTCTAACAAACAAAACAAATAACTTTTCGGAATACTATTCACACAATCACAATGCATTCAATCATCAAGAATATGTTATAATTCAAAATTCAATTCAAAAATCAATATAAAAGAACCAAAATCGAAACACGAACCATCACGAGCATTGGAGAAATTGACATAAGCATAGCCAAGAGACAACCGCATCGTCTGATCCCTACAAACCCTGATTGAAACAACCTGACCTATCTGATTGAACAATTCATAAAGCTGTGCCTCGTTCACGTTCCCTTCAAGATCACCAACATACAGAGAAGCATTCTCGAACAGTCCAGTTCCGTTCAACAATACAGCCGGAACAGCTGTCTTAGGTGATGAAACAATCGCCATTTTCTTCAAGGGAAAAAACTCTGAAAACGATGAAACAGTAGTCAGATTTTTTTATTTTTTGCGTGAATACAAAGAAAGAAAAAATCGATGAAAGAATAAGAAAAGAGAGGACAAAAACCTTACAATAATAGAGTACTAGTTTTTGGTATGATTGTGATTAGGGTTTATCCCTTCTATCATAAAAAATTTGGAGAATAATTTTCTCCTCTCTGACAGAGAAAACCCTGTGGAGAGTGAGAAAGCTGCGTGTGTCGTAAGAGGTTTTTATATGTGGGGTTTCCAACCGCAGCGTTTTAGGTTTTTCTGTTTTTTTTTTTTTTTTGAAGGAAGGTTTTTTTTTTTTTTAAGGAAGGTTTGTTATTACTACTCCACACCCAACTATTTTGGTCCCTACAATTTTCTGCGATCCGTCTCGATAAAGAAAAAAGTAATCATAAAAAAAAAAAAAATTGGGAGTGATTTTTCCTTTGAATATAGATTAGGACTAATATTATTTCTTGTTAGTGTCAAAATTCAAGCCAAAAAAAATTAGACACTACAAATTTTATGTGTTTTAACCCTCTAACTTTTGTAAAATAAAAAAGAAATATATCTAACTCTTTATCGGTGGTTGGTGGATGGGGTTGTGTTTGAACAAGGGCTGGATAGAATTTGAAAAACCGGTCCAAACCGGCCGAACCGGATGGGCCAAAGCATGTCCGCTCGGGTCGAGCGGTTTAACTAATCCAGTTCAAATGGTTTTCTATGACTATGAGTGGTCGGTCTCGAATTGGGTAAATAGGCCCAGCGAAAACTGAACCGGACCGCCATATACATCAACACCATATGTTTATTGCATAAGTCCAGTCCAAACCAAATTAGTACAAGCCCATTTAACTAAGGCCCGACATATAAAAGCTTAACATGAGGAAATGAAACCCTATTTCCTCATCATATTGCGCCGCTGCTGTGAGTGAGAAGAAGAAAGAAACCATAGCTGCCTCATTGCTTCCTCCATTCTCCAGATAAACCATAAACATTTGCTACCTTTCATTGGTGCTTTTTTTCTTTCAAAAAGTAGAAACCATAACTGCCTTTGATTTTCGAGAATTTTGTTCCTGTTCTTAGATTTCTTTTTATCTTCATCTCTATCCTTGTTCTTAGATTTCTTTGTATCCCTAATTTTGTTTCTTAACCCACTGAATTGAAAGTGTTTGAAAATCTAAACAAGTTTTTCTATTTTGTTCTTCTAATTCTGTGTAGAACAAGTGAAAAAACTTGAACTTTAAAATTTTGTTTGGGTTTGATATCCAGTACGAAACCGTTAAAACCACCCGCATCAACCGACAAGCCGCCTTAACCGAAACCGACGACGAGAACGGTCGGAATTGGGTGGCAGTTTGGCACCCACGATAGACCGACTTATTATTTTTTTTTTGGACCGCCGCTGACCGAAACCGGCCGTTGTCCAGCCCTAGTTTGAACCACGCACCTTGCCTATACTGTCTATGGTGGAGCCAAAAAAAAAAGACTTGGGTGGGTCACTAAAATTAACTATAATATATATACACAAATTAAAGTTGTAATAAACATTAAGTAGAAAGTTGAAATGACGTAGTTTGACTAAAAAGTTTTTTTTTTTTTAAAGCTAAACTAGCCCACCTAAATTGGCACCGAGAGAATCGAGATCGAGGAGGAGCACACTCCCAGATCTCAAGCCAATACCAATATGCCAACCCAAGTGGATTAGTTTGACTAAAATGTTAAGGTGGATACTTAAACATATTTAACAACTACTATAAATTATGAAATCTTTTTTTTACATTACAACCGTTAGCAGAGAAAATTTTCAATTGATAAGACAATATGCGAGAGATTTGAAACTCATGCAAATTCGAAGGTCTGTAAGCCTCCGCTAAGATGCCAAATATAAACTTCACAAAATTCACTTATGCTACTTTTAAAACCTCGGAAAACTATAACCATTGAAAAATTATTTAAAGTCTCGCAAAATAGATATATAATTGAATTATTTCAATTTTTCGGGTGGACCACTACACTACTTTTCGGAAATTTAGATTCGCCGAAACTTAAAACTGACACAAAATTGTATAAAATCTTGTAAAATAGACCTATGGTCGTTAATTTTTTTATTTTTCTGGGTGGGTTTGTAGCTCTGCCACTATATATATATATATAGGGTGTATCAAATGAGAGGAGTGTTATAATGAGAGAATGAGAGGAGTTATTTGTGTCCATTGGATCCAATTTAATGATTGAGATTAAAAGATCCCTTTTAGTGGAACACATGACTTCTTTTTCCAATAAAACATACCCTCACGCGCTTCCAACTTTTGTTGTTTTCAATAATGTCTTCCTCTTCCTTTTGTTGTCTTCTCTTAATTTCCCTTCCTCTCTTCTTTAATCAAGACGTCGAGTTTTTTTTTCTGAAGAACCCAGATAGACAACAACAATCATCTACCCCATAAAGACACAACCTTCAATTAAAATTTAATAAATCTTAAATCATTTTCAGAATTCAATCAAAAAGATATAGAAAATCATATTGAAGGAAACCGTAAAAATCAGCACTTATTTAAAACAAACAAAAATCTCCCAAATATTTATTTATTAATGAAGAAATCAGTAAGGGAAATTGAAAAAAATAGTAGTATATATTAGAAAGAGAGAGAGAAAGAGAGAGAGATGATGTAGAGAAAATGATTGCTGCAATTTTCAATTAGGAATTTAATATTTGACACAAGTTCTGAATTTTACATTTGTTGTAACCGACACGAGTTCTACTAGCAGTTTGGGAAAATATGGGATTTAGGTATAATATTTAAGTCAGCCATTTTCAATAAATCATTTCCCTATCGCCCCTTGAAAGAAATCAAATAATGTGAGATTTCTGGAGTTAAGCACACGAGAGAGAAAAAATCGTAACTTTCCAATTTGAAGTTGTAATCTCATGTGTGAGTTTGATCTGGAAAAAAAGGTAGATTTGTAACCAAAAAAGAAAACAAGGTAGATGAAGAGTAGTTGGGTCAATGGAGAAAGGAAACTGAAGGCGCGTGATTGTATTTCTTACTAAAAGATGCCGTCACATGTTTCATTAAATACAAGTTTTTAATCTCAACCATTAAATTAGATCCAATGGATACAGATGGCTCCTCTCATCCTCTTATTATAACCTCTCCTCTCATTTGAAACATCCTATATATATATATATATACACTGAGTTAAACTCACCTGAGCGAGGGAAGAGCATCAGTAATTTGAAGTTCAACGGAGATAAATAAATTCCGTTAAAATAATTGTTCCATCTATATGAACTACTATATGAACTAGGAAAAAGACAAGCTTTTTAATCGTGATTAATGTATATGTTTATATTATTGCCTTTGGTAAATAAGATTCAAATAAATTAATTTTATAGTGCAAATTGTTCATTTTGTTAATAAATATACTTTGCATATTGGGAAAGAATAATTAAAATAAGATTACAATAAATTAATTCTTTTAGTGCATATTGCAAATTATAGTGCAAATAGTTCCTTTTATCAATAATTTTGGTAAATAAGATCAAAATAAATTTGTTTATATGTAAATTGATCCTATTATGATGTGATTTAATTAGTTTTTCGACATGATTACTGAAAATTGCAATTTTAGTGGAACAACTCCTACTTTGATCAGGCGTATTCGACAACTTTTAAGTTTGAGTTGGACTGTCAAAATTACCTATACTTGGCGGGAAGGCAACAGAAGTGCAGATTGGCTTGCTAATTTCAGCATTTCGACGGATTTTCTAGATTTTCATATTCTGGAGACTCCTCCTAGTGAGCTTCAGAGTCTTTTGTTTGATGATATTTCCGGGACTTGCATGCCTAGGAACGTCCGTTTAATTTCTTAGTTTCCTTTCCTTTGGGCTTTGCCCTATTTTGTAACAAAAAAAAAAGAGTAATCAAATTTAATGTGGCTAGAAATCCGTCATAAGCTCACGAGGACATCACAAAAACATTTAGTAACTGTAACGCCTACTTTCGTTTAATTAATTATTTAATCGAGTTTATGCAATTATATTATATTTTTAGAATATATATGTGAGTTTTGTTGAATTAAGACGATTTAAGTTGATTTGGATGATGTGATGTGTTTTGATGATTTGATAAGATTATAAGACTTATTTTATTGTTAAATAAAATAAGATTTGATGAGAAAATAAAAATATTTAGTTAAGGGCTGTTTTGATATTTTAGACAGTTTTGGGGGAGAAAGTGAGATAAGATAAGTAATTAAGAGGAGATATAAAAGAGATAGACCTAGTTTTAGAAAAATTAGTACGTACGATTGTTTTTGGAGAAAAGGGAGAAAAAGCCATAGAAGGGAGAAGACCAAGAGAGGGCTGCGATTTTCTTCATACAAGGTAAGGGTGAGACTAATAATTCAGTAATGTTAATTGTTGTAATTCTGATGATTAATTGACAAAGTTAGGATCGATTTAGAAAAGTTTTGGAATTAGGTCAAAACCCTAAAAATTGATGATCAAACGGTAAAATTATGTTAGATTGATGTAGAAACCGTCCTATAACCTTAGAATATGTTTAGGATGAATTCTGGGATTGAAACTGAGCTTAGAACTTTGTTAGATGATGATTTTCGTGTAGAAAGTGCATTCTGTCCGAGCCAAAATTCATCGCTCGCCATAGCGAGCCATGATTCTCGCCTCGCGAGTGATGAACTTCATCGCTCGCCACGCGAGCCTTAACCTTTCGCCTCGCGAGTTACTTGGTGTAGCTCGCCACGGCGAACAACCCTACTCGCCATAGCGAGCTTGACCAGAGTGCTTGACATTTTCTGAGTTTTTGACTTCTGAGTTGAACCTTAGATGCCTTTGAGCACCTTTAGGTGCCTACTAATGATTAGAGAAGGATTTAGAATGAGATTGGACCTCGAACAACCTTAGTTGGGAAGCTGGCTTGTACTCGCCATGGCGAGCAGATAAAGATAATGATTATGAACTGTGAAGCTTTATGAATTGTTAAATGATTATGAAGTGAATTATGGATTGAATTATACTTACTTGAATTGTTGTTGAATGATCAAGAAACTACTGAGAATGATTGTTATTTAACTTGATGTGATTTGATTATGCTCCAATTGTTATTTAACTAAATTGCATGATTATGAATAAGTTGATGATGAACTCCAAATTATTGGAAGTATAAGTGATAAGTTGATTAAGTTGTTTTGTTGTTAAAGTCCATGCATTAGCATTCATTGAGCTTTGTCCTCACCATGTTTAGGAGTTTTGTCCTCCGCACGTTTAGGAGCTTTGTCCTCCGCACGATGAAAGTATATTAATACTTATGATGACGATTGGTACCACATGCATATAAGAGTCTAAGTTGCATTGTTGCATTGTCGAGTTTAAAGTTGTCTATGCTATTGATGAAGATTGAAGTTGTGATTATGTGATAAATGTTTATCAAAGATGCTATGTTGATTAAGACTGATTAAGATGTTGATTATAATTTGAAATTACATTGATTAATGTTATTGTGTTATGAAATCTCACCCCTTCTGCTTGAAAATGCTGCTCTTCGTATGAGTAACTTGCAGGTAATCGTGCTTAGTGTGCAGTTGCTGTTTGTGAGTGGCCTTGCCTCACTGTGTCGTCTAGGTCTCTCTGATACATAACAGGATGGGGTGTTTGATATGCATGCTTCATTCTCTTACGTGACTATTATGTTATTTTTATAATGTTATGGATTAACTGTTGAAATATTTTGCAGGGGCCTACGTGCCAAAACGTTTTATGGATTATGAAATAATTTCCGCTGCAATGTTTAAGTTATTTGGTTAAATTGTTATTTAACTGGTTTGGATTATGTTAAATGTGATATCCCGTTTGTTTATGCTGTTTACTCTGATAATTGTTTAAGAAATTTTCATATTGGGAAAACGGGGTGTTACAATTGGTATCAGAGCAGGTCGGTCCGTCCGGTCAATTAGAAGAGTCTTGTCGAGTCTTAGTAATATTTATATTACTATCTTATGTTGTTGTTGTTGCTTGTTGTAGAATATCAGAAATGGCTGGAAGAAACGATGCTGCGATTGCTGCTGCACTAGAGACTGTAGCACAAGCTATTGGACATAAGCTGAATGCTGGTGTGACTGCTGAGACTAGGATGTTGGAGACTTTCATGAGGAATCATCCTCCAACTTTCAAAGGAAGATATGACCCCGATGGAGCCCAGACGTGGCATAAGGAGATTGAAAGGATATTCCGTGTGATGCAGTGCACTGAAGTCCAGAAGGTACGATTTGGTACTCATCAGCTAGCTGAGGAAGCTGATGACTGGTGGGTTAGTCTTCTACCTACCCTTGAGCAAGAAGGAGCTGTTGTGACTTGGGCTGTGTTCAGGAGAGAGTTCTTGAGAAGATACTTTCCGGAAGATGTCCACGGGAAGAAGGAGATTGAATTCCTTGAGCTGAAGCAAGGAAACATGTCTGTGACCGAGTATGCTGCCAAGTTCGTGGAGTTGGCAAAATTCTACCCCCACTATGCTGCTGAGACTGCTGAGTTCTCGAAATGCATCAAGTTCGAGAATGGTTTGAGGCCCGACATTAAGAGGGCGATCGGATACCAACAACTCCGAGTTTTCCCTGATTTAGTGTATAGCTGCAGAATCTACGAGGAGGATACTAAGGCTCATTACAAGGTTGTGAATGAGCGGAAGACCAAGGGCCAGCAGAGTCGCCCCAAGCCTTATAGTGCCCCTGCTGATAAGGGAAAACAGAGAATGGTCGATGATAGGCGGCCAAAGAAGAAGGATGCTCCTGCGGATATTGTTTGTTTCAACTGTGGCGGGAAAGGCCACAAGAGTAATGTTTGTCCTAAAGAGATCAAGAAATGTGTCCGGTGTGGCAAGAAGGGTCATATTGTAGTTGATTGCAAGCGTAATGATATTGTGTGCTTCAACTGTAATGAAGAGGTACAATTTGTCACTAAGAATATAAATACATCGTTTTTTTTTTTTGACAAAATATAAATACATCCTTAGTTATCAAGTTTTGCTAAAATATTTTAAAGTGCAAACTAAAATATTTTGTTACACAATTTGAAATATTTTGATATGCAATCTAATATGTTTTGGTATCTAAAATATATTTTTGTAATCAATAATATATTTTTGTACTCAATATGATATATTTTAGTATTTAATTTGAGATTCCCTCAAAACAAAAAGTATTTAATTTGAGATATTTTTGTATTAGATCTAATATGATTTACTTACTCCCAAGGTACAACTACTAAAAAAAGGTCATTTTCGGACGGTTTTGGGACGGAATTTACGGAACTTTCCCACGGAATTCGGACGGAAATGCATTTTCGGACGGAATTCGGACAGATTGGGCGTTGTCTGAAAAAGCCGCATCACAAATCGTATTTTCGTCCCAAATTCCGTCTGAAATATATTTCAGACGGATTTCGTACGGTTTTCGCACAAACACAATTGTGGGATATTGGACTAAATTTCAAACGGATTTCGGACGGAATTGAATTTAATTTCCTACGGATTTCGGACGGAACTGAATTTAATTTCCTACGAATTTCAGACGGAATTGAGTTATAATTTCCTACGGTTTTCAGACGGATTCAAGATAAAAAAAAATTGAATCTTTAACAAAACAGAAAAAAAAATAATATAAGTACTTGAAATTGAACAAAGAAATCGTGAAAGTTATTAAGCAGGCACAATAAAATTAAGCACAAAACCCACAATTATTGTCAACAGCAAACATGAATCTAAGTCTAGGTAGTTAAGCACACTAAAAACCCTAATAAGTAAAACAAAATAAACCCTAAAATTGAACAAGAATCAGGTACAAGTTTAAGGTAACATGCTACAATTGTTGAATAAAACACCGAGAAAATTAAAAAAAAATACAGAGAATCCTCATATCTGAAGAGAAGAGAATCTAACCTTGGTGAGCTTGAGAAATTGATTGATGAGCTTGAGAAGATGTTGGAAGAAATTGATTGAAGAGAAGGACAAGAGAAGTTGATCGAAGAGCAGCACACTGAGAAATTGATTTTTGAGGGTTTTAGGGTTATGAGAGAGGGAGATGAAATTTTAGGATAAAGAGCAGAACACGCGAGGGAAATTTTGTGAGATAAGCAAGAGATGAAACTTTCCCAATTAAAACCCTCAAAAATATAAGCCGTCCGAAATCCGTCTCAATATTTCACACGGTTTTGGGACGAAATTGTTTTTTTAAAAGAAATCCGTGTGAAATTCGTGGGAAAAACCCCTGTTTGAACATGTCATGCAGTTTTCACACAATTTTGGGACGGAAATTTCGCTCCGTTAAAACTGTCCCAAATCCGTCCAAAAAATTCAGACAAAATTGTATCCGTCCGAAAATTCCGTCCGAAAACGCTGTTTTTTTAGTAGTGTACTACCATCAAGGTACTCCATCAACAGCAAGCACGCATTATTTGAATGGTTTAAATAATACTCCCTCTATTCCTTTTTAAGTTTCTTTCTAGAGTGAAGTTTTAGTTCCTATTTAACTGTCGTTTTGGTATCTTAAGGGTATGATAATATTTGTCAATTATAACCTTTATTAATTACTCTTATTTTTGTCAATAAAACTAATTAATGTTATCTATTTGAAAAATTAAAGATTGATTTTTTAAACAAAGTTTGTTTCTTGTTATTTTTAAATTGAAACAAAATTTCGTTGCTAACAATGGTTTCAAGAAGAGTTAAAATTCTATAAATAGCTGATGAGAGGTGAACAGGGAGCAATAGTTGAAGACTCATTTGAAAAGATATAAGAACAAGAACAAGATAACAATGAAGAGGAAGAAGTTTCATCAATATAATTTTTATATTGACATAATTATTATAAAGATGTGCACAATATTTAGAAAATTGACATTTTTTTTTGTGTCCGAAGTTTGAACCCCGGACCATGCATATTTTATGCATTGTCCTTACCGACTGAGTTAAGCTCAGGAGGACAATCGTTTTTTATGAGAGAGAGAGTGCGCAATAAAATAGACGTTTGTTATGAGAAAAAGATAACATTAAATTTATTGGAAAGATAAAGTGTGTGAAAAAATAGGAATTTATCTGTGGATTAAAATGATGGTATAGTATGAAGAAAAATGTGCAAAAATACACATCGTTATTTTGGTGTTAATATTCTAAAAAGACACTTAAAAAGGAATTTATTTGTGGATTAAAATTAAAAAGGAATTTATTTGTGGATTAAAATGATGGTATAATTTATTTTGAATTCTAATGTGGAACTTTACGTGTATAAATAAGACACCAATTTCCATCTAGCAACATTTGCATTTCATAAAAATATAGGAAAAGGAACAGAAAAACCCTACTTACTTCTCTCATATCTCTTTTACATTTGAAACATTCAAAATTGAAGGCTGGACCATACAATTCATCATCTGTTTGAAGAAAGGTAAATAATACTCTCGTATCTCTTGCGTCAATTATTTTCTGTATATGCATGCATTCTCTTGAAGATTTAATGTTTGATTTTATTATGAATAGTAATGGTAGAAATCGTTATTACATTGTTAGGAATCAGATCATTGTTATAGAGTTGTAAGGTTTAACAAGTCATTGAACTCAAGTTGTTAAAGAATTTACGTTTAAGAACTAATAGTTGAGGATAACATGAATTTGAATCGGGAATGAAACAATCTTTGATCACACTTTATTTATCTCACGGTTGAACTCCGAATTACCAAGCTTCTCTTTCTTCTCCTAAAATTGGAGGTTACGACCAAAAAGAAGAGTCACAAGTTTGAATTTTTTGGTCAGAAACATTTTCTACTACTATAAGAAATCCAAATAAGGATATATGTCTTTTCTAAGATAGCTTATGAAAACAGCTTATACATAAATTATTTAACTATTTTTTCTTTTGTTATAGAAATAACTTAATACATATATCCTTTATTATCATTAGTGTCTATGCTATAAGCTACAAATAAGCTGTTCATCCAAACGCGACCTTAAACTAACGAGTCAAAGTAATACATTTTAGGGTAAATTGCAATTTTTGCCTCTTAAGTTGTTTTCAAGTTTTTTATTGGTCCCTTAAGTTTATATATTTTTTCTTTTCCTTTCTTTAAGTTACTTGTTTAGAAACTTTGGTCCAAGTTTTTTCGTTTCATTCTGGTCATTTAGGGTATGTTTGGATGGAGGATTTGAGTGGAAGGGAGGTGAGAACTTAGTTTTCTCTTTTACATTATGGAGAATATAAAATGTCAATTAAGTGTAATTGAAGTATTATATGATTATTCACCATGTTCTTCTTTAACTTTTTCTTCTTCTTTTAAATAACAAATATATTTGAAGATATAAAAATTAGCTCTCCAAAGTATTCCTCTCCAAAACCCTATCAAATCGCCCTCCCAAACAGATCCTTAAGGTACAATCGTTACATACTTTGGTCCACTAAGTCAATTAAACGACCAAAGTTTAAAATGTTTGTAACTTAAAGGATCAAAAGTGTTGCTTTTGATTATCCTATGATTTATTCCCATGTTGAATCTTCAGTGTACATGTAATATTTGTAGAAAAATAATCGTGTTTTCATGTAAATTGCAGACAAGTCCTAGTTTATCTTAAAACAGTTAAAGGTTACATACATTAAAAACACCTACAGTTGTTAGTATTGTTGATTCAGAAATAGTCACAACTCATGAATGTATGTATAATTTATATTGTTTTGCAGTGTTGATCATACTTGCTGTTTAAGGAACATGATCATCTTGTGTCATTGGCCAGAAATTACAATGCATACCTCTTTCCAGCGAGCAATGATTGATTCTACGGTTTTCTTTAACCTTCCCAAAACCCTGCACACAAAATTTTCACTCAATAATTTTTGCTCCCATCAGTGTTTTCCTCTACAGCCAGAATCACTTTAGGTCAAACAAATTCCGGATCATAACGAATCGCGGAAATATGTACTGTAATTTCAGCAAAAAAAAAGTTCTCGACGCTGTCACAACTTCTCTTTGTAATTGCCTCTCTGAAATTAACCAACAGTTTACAGTTCTGGCTCTCAAATCAAAAGCTTGTGGCCAAGTAAGTATACCATATTCCAGTTGTTGTTAATTCTATTTTTTATTTACTATTATTTACTTAGAATTCTGATAGGTTCGAGATATCTATGATATCGAGAAATATGTACTTAATGTGTAAAATTTAAAATCAATAAAAAAAACAAAAAGTCAAAGGGCGTTGAATGCGACACAAGTGTCTCTAGTTAAACAGTACAGGTGACAAAAAAGAAATGTATCGAATTTGGTGCCCCTTTTCCGTTACTTTTATCAGCTATCAATTTTATATTTCATCTATCAAAACTCTGAAACCTCGATCAACAATTCAATTCATCAATATATCAATCCCCAACAAGTATTATTCTTCATAATACACAATCAATCAATGGCATTACGCAAACGAACCTTGCTCAAAGTCCTCGTTCTAGGTGACAGTAGGTATGTGCACTAACTTCATTTTAAGGGTTTTTCAATTCCCTTTTCTCTAACATTATTTTTTATTTTTTCTTAGGGTTGGAAAAACTGCCGTGATAAATCAGTATCCTTTGCAATTTCTGATTTGGTAACCGATTAAATTTTGAATACTATTACCTATTTGATTTTTTTCATGTGGTGTTATTTTGTTGCTTCGTTCGCATAATTTTGGTAATTGTACTTTTTATTTCAATTTGCAACTTTGAGGATCCTAAAATTTACTAGTTTAGAATGCCGCTTTTACCTAAAATTAACTTATTTGACGTCGTGTTTTGATCGCGATCTTTGATAGTTTGGAGAATTGTTGTTAAATGCGGCCTCAACTGTGTTTACGGAGAAATCAAAATCCTTTATGTCGCTGCTCAGATTTTAGTTGTATACCTTTATTTAAAATGATGTGTCTCACTTCAAAGCAGTCGAATTGTGGTAATGGTTTATTGTTGTAAAAAAGAGGCCTAAATCACAAGCATATAGACATCGAAAACCCTAATGATGCAGCTCAGACCGTAGTGAGATACTTTTATTTAAAACTTCGTGTATCACATCAGAAAAGCCGAATCCATTATGATCTATTACAATTTGAAATAATATGTGGAAAATAATAGATGCTAAACTCGATGAATTGATATGGTTAATGACTATTGGAGGTAGGTAGGTTGAAGTTAGATACTACCATCCTTAAGTATTGGTAAATTATGGTTTTTCAACACTACTCTAAAATGTATTGTTATTTCTCTCTAGCATTGAATGTGGTTAGGCACATAATTAGGATGATACATATTTAATGTTGCTGAGTTTCGTTAAATATAATGCTTCTTTAAAACTTATTATTACTTGATTTGGATTCATTTAAGGTTATTCATGGATTTTCCTTTCTTGTGATCGGCATATGTGGTCTGTTAACTACTTTTATAGATATGTGCACAAGAAATTTGAAAAGGAATATAAAGGTACAATCGGTGCCGATTTCTTCACAAAAGAATTGAAGATTGGTGACCAACCCGTGACTCTACAAGTGAGTTTTCTACTTCATTGTATATTCTTACGTAGATTGTGTATATCTCATTGTTTTATGTGTCTGGATTGTAGATATGGGACACTGCTGGGAGGGAGCGATTTCAAAGTCGTGGTGTTTCATTTTATAGAGGGTCTGACTGCTGTGTACTTATCTACGATATTAATCACATGAAATCATTTGATGCACTTAAGAACTGGCACGCGGAGTTTGTAGAAAAGGTTTACTATGCCATCTCTATATTTCTGATTTTGTTAATTTGTGTGATTTGCCTGATAGGCTTGAGGCCTTGGCCCTCTTACAATTTTTCAATTGATAATTCAAAATGAGTATCAAGAAGAGATTCTTTTGAGGTTTGTGCGACAAGTTATGACTTCTAAAATTATGATGGCAATAGGGAGCCTCATATTTTTGTGTATTATTTCAGATAGCATTCTAACAGTAATTATATTTGATTATGTAATAACTCGCGACCATTAGCGTCGCATCACTGACAGCTTGAACATCCTCTACACATTCCACATTTCTTAGAGGCCCAAGTCTTCTTATTATTGGTGGTGTTAGCTTATTTGTCTATCACATTTTACTGCTGTATCTCTTTTCTATACTTCACTGGTTGCCGTAGTCAGTTTCACTTTCTTCGTTCTCTTCATAACAGCTTCTTTCTGCCGGTTTTGTTCTCTGCTCCAGCGCTAAAGATCGTCATAAATTCGAACTAGAGATCTATGACAAGAAAAACAGAGAAAAAATGATAGAGAATTTTCATATATTTATTGATTCTCAAAAAACTGAACTTGATAGTTCGGGTTACAAGTATTTGTAAATTGGCTGATAATTCATCTAAGTTAACCTTCAATCACTCTAAAATACCGAGACAGTTTAGAACTGTGAGAAACTAACCTGTAAGATGTGACACGTTACCAGCTGTCAAAGGCATAACTGACTGGTGCCTATGTGGCACTGAACAGGCTGTCATTTCTTTGAGACAAAAGAACCTTATACTCCCACATGCTTGGTTCACTATACTAATATAGTACATGTTGTTACATTCATGGCTTCCAAAAATCATAGTTCAATGCTAGATTTTGCTTTTTTGCTTTATTATATATCAATGGCAGACCATGGCAGAGAGACAAAAAGCTGACATACCGGCCGATGTATGGTGCTGCCATATCTGAGTATGGCACCGTGGCACCACCATCCTTCATAAAATTGGCCATGGCGGAAATCCAAAAACCTGCCACCGCCATCTGCCATGGTGCCACTATGGCCGATATTCTTATTCTTATTGAATAAAACAATTTTTCTAGATTGTAAAACCTGGACTTCTCTGCGTAGTAATTTTTCTGCTTGAAGATATTTGAGCCCACTAGATATTGGGAGTTCATTGAGCTGAAAAACTTGTTATTTTTAACTGTCGGAAACTAACTCATAACATGTGACGCGTTACAGGCTGTCGGAAACTAACTGGTGCCAATGTGGCACTAAACAGGATGTCATTGCATTCAGACAACATAACCTTATACTCACACATACTTGGCTCCCTATACTAAGATAGTGCATGTTGTTACATACATGGCTTCGAACAATCATAGTTTGATGCTAGTTTTTGGTTTTTTGTTGTATTGTATATCACTGTTATCGATGGCAGACCTTGGCAGAGAGCCAATGTTATCCTACATATAGCGCCACAATATCTGAGTATGGTTCCGTGGCGCTGCCATCCTTCACAAAATTGGCCATGGCAAAAAGCCAAAAACTAGCGATGATCTCTGCCATGGTGCCACTATGGCCGATATTTGGCAACACTATTATATAGCACTTCTGGATATCCTTTTCCTTTCTTGCCTTCTTTGAATTTCTGTAAGTAAATTATATAACCTGGATCATTGATTTTTTCTGGGTGAATGAAGCATTCAAATTCTTCTATTTGAATATATTATCACTGTTTGATTTGTTATGTAATTAGACTGCCCTGGTAATAGTTTTTCTCTTCGAAAAGGTTTGAATCCACATGATGTTCAAATTCGTTGATATGACAAATTTCTAACAGTTGGTTTAGTGACAGTGCATAGTGTCGAAACCTCAAGTCTCTACATTATTTTCATTCTTTGATTTCTCTATGGACATCCATGTTCCTTTTCAAAATATTACAAATTCTTCAGTTTGGGTTTTCCATTACAGGTAGGGATTGGTTAAGATTAATGTTTTGTGAAACAGGGAACCCCTGATGATTCTACGACTCCTCCAATTATACTACTTGGAAACAAAGTAGATGTTGATGGCGGGAGCAGTCGAGTGGTATGCAAAAGCTATTGCACTTATAATATATATTTCTTCAACTTCTGCACAAGGGTCTAATTATGTTCGGTACAGGTTTCTGATGAGAAAGCAAGGGCGTGGTGTGCTTCGAGAGGGAACATTCCTTACTTCGAGACATCCGCAAAAATGGACTTCAATCTTGATGCTGCATTCCTATCTATTGCCATGTCTGTTTTAGCCAAAGAGCGTGACGACGTGTAAGATTTTCTTTTGATTCGCATGCTGATATACAATATCACACACACACACACACACACAGTTAACCGTTTCTTGCTTTTCTTGAATATTATTAATTAAGAGTTGACCTTGTAGTCATATTACATGACTTATCATATTTATAAGGAAATGATAATAGGTCGAAATGTTGATAACAAGCCATGTTAAAAGTATTCAACATGGTGTTTGAGATATAGTTATTTCGGTTAAACATTTCCATATACTCATTGAAAAGAGCAAGTTGAAATGATCTTGCAATAAACATGAGTAATCTGAAAAATCATAATGTGGAAATCAAATTCTTCCCCTCAACTTTCTTTAAGTTCTCTCATTTAGCTTCTCCATAAAAATTTAAAAGTTTTGTCAAATAGCAGCGATAGCAATGTTGTTACGCTGCAGCATAACAGACTTTGATGAATCTGCTACGAATACTGTGAGGCTATCCTAGTTTTGCTATTATATTGCTTGGAAACAAAAACAAAAACAAAATCATATGTCGCAGTATTTTACAACTTCTCCAATTATACTGCGAGGCTATCCTATCCTAGCAGCCGCCATACCAGTTTCTAGTATATTCATCATTTCAATTATATTTTACTGCAACACTGTCTGTGATTAGTGTATATATTGAGTTATTGAACTGTAACTCTGCACATAGTTACTTTTCAAATAACTCGATCCCCTCCCCATTAATACTGCAGTTCTGAATCCTTATATGCATCCCACACCAGTAACCAACTAGTGTTTAAGAAAACTCTACGGTGTAGTATGTAGTCACTTCTGTTAAAGAATATATGTTGAGAGCTTAGTAAGTACTTTTTTTCTCCAAAACACCATCAAGGGCATGAAAAATTGTGGCACGTTTGAGAGCTTCTATTTGGGAAATCTCAACTTCACAGACCTCGAAACATTAGTCATTTAAGAGATTAAGAAGTACTTTAATTATATTCTATTCTCGCTTCAGATGTTTTATGGTTTTACCACGACTTGATATATTATGTTTTTAAATGATCCTTAGGAAATAATATAGAACTTTGTGATTATAATTTTATTTAAGTTCTTATTTTTTTTTTATTTTGCGTGAAGACATGTCTAGAAATCACATGGCTTCTTTGGCTCTTTGCATATGATTTTTTATGGTTTATCACATCGCTTCTGCTATTTTTGTAATATACACAGTATATTTGTATGGTTTTTTTGCATTATTTTTTGGTTTTATTTTTGGAAAAGGGTGATTGTGCCTCTTAACATTTTGGATTGTTTGATTCGACCTACTTCGTCAATATGCAATTTATTCATGTATTTGCTCAACTTTCTTCCCTCTTTCGGTTAGTAACCCAATCCAATATCCTCCATTAGTCAGGTTAGTAGCTCATACATAGTAAGAAGAACTCAAACCTGCACCTAAACATAAAAGAAGGGTTTTAGAATGACGACCCTCGAGAGACCAGAACATAGTTACATAAATACCATAGTTACATAAATCATTGACTTTCCCTATAAACTGTGAACCAACTCGCGGTAAGATTGCGAATTGGTTCGCGCAAATTCACTCAAAAACAAGTGCCAATGTACCAGCCCGGTTACCAATGAAAATTAACCAGTTTATTTAAGATTAATATAACTGGGCCTCAACAGTGATTATTACTTTCGAAAAGTAAAGATTTCTGCTGTCCACCCAGCATAAAATACTCGCGCCCTGCAGCCATGCCCAAAATGCCTCTGCCCTAGTTAAGTCACGCAAGTGTAAAAACTAAGTCCCGTTTTTTACTAGCGCACGGGCATTTTGGGCATGGCTGCAGCGCGCGAGTGTTTTGTGCTGGGTGGAGAGCAGAAATCAAAAGTAAAACATCATTGGCCCACCTGCATAATGAGTAAGGCATTGTATTAAGGTAGGTAGTTGATGAGACGGGTGGTAGACAGTTATTTATAGCATAAACTACTTCTCGATGTTTGATATACCTCCGATGGGTGACTTTCTATTTTTCTATGCTAGCCGAAACACATGTGCTATCGAGAATATACGTTTTTTTACTACTTTTGATAATACATACACATGCGTCGGTAGTTTATATTCAATTAATAGAGAAGCTTTATAGGTAACAAATTGTACTGGTGATGTGGTTTAGAAGCTAGCAGAGACAGTGCAAACAACAATCTGTGATTACATTAATAATAATGAAGGCTTTCTTTGTTAAGGGGTATTAAATAGTTCTAAGGTAATACATAGTTTTTTTATTCTTTGAGAGTTGTGTACCACGTACCTGAAACTGTACCATATACTGAAGCGAATTCCGAACCGTGTGACTATGGTGCAGACCCTTGAAGATCTGTTGTATCTTCTCATTCCAGAATTAGGGGAATTCTTCCCTTAATTTGCTAATAGAATACCATGTTCTTGTAGCATTTTTTCTATCAGACGAGATTTCAAAAGATGGCTGCTTAACTGACTTTTGAATTCAATATTTGATCATCCTTTGCAGATACTCTCAACCATTTCCAGAGCCTGCTGCCCCAGTTAATATACAGAGGGTTGGATGTGCATCCAGCTGGTGTGCATTTCTCTCTAATGCATTGGCAAAAATTCTTCGCATTCTTTCTCGAAGGAGAACATGAATTCTTGATGCTGCCATTGTAATCCTGTTTGACTTGTGGTCCATCTTCAGAATGTATCATTGGAAGGAAACTATTGTCGAATTGCTTTTGTTGTCAGGTGAATAATTGTTGGGAAAAAAACTCAAGACATCTATTTATCGATAAAAGTGGATAGATCGACACGTTAGTGCCGGTCTAAACACTAGTGCTTATTTTAAATTGATAACAAGGATATGAAATACTCATGTTGTGAACAATTGTGATAGATAGAAGATGGACGACATGAAAGTTATGTAAAATACATCTTAGAAATAATGAAATAATATTTTGGTATTTTCAAAATTTATGAAAATGAGAAATATGTTTTCAAAATATGTAAAAGAAAATGATGAAGAAAATATTAGATTTTTTCTTTATGTATATTCCCAATTTCTACATATATTAGTTATTTATAATGCTAAAATTACAGGTCCATAAACCTCAAATAATAGTTCATAGTTATCACAGCATCTTTTTCTTCTAAGTCATCGTCTTACCGAACAATTCAGCCTTGGACATGTTGTAGGGTTAAAATCTTTTTGGGAGAATTTCCGTCCATTTAGGGATTAGTCGCCGCAAGTTACACGCATAAGATTTACATATTTTTTATCTTTTAGTCCCGATTTTTAGAAACCATCTTATTAATCCCTCTATTTAGAAAACAACGAATTTTCAGGTCGCACTCATTTTTAAATGATGTTGTGCACTCTCTAAAACACTCAATTTTCAATCTACTTGAGCTATGTCTTTAAAAATAAATTTAGGCATTGGAGCTATATCAAAATAAGAATCATGAGAGTCAAGAGTCACTGCTTGTAAGTTGAACAAAATTATAATTTTTTGACTTCAACAATATTCTTGCACCAATCATAAGCAAACAAAGAATAGTGCATAATCTTGCAAAAGCACAAATGATACTAAATCTCCAACTTTGAATAAATTGAAAACTCTAACAATGAATTCACAACACAAATGTATTATAATAGTCCCAATTGTATAATGAATCAACCAATTTATCACAATTAGAGTCCTTTAAAAAAATATTATAAACGAGAAATATACTTTGATGTTATTATTCCCTGCACGGCACAGTGGTAGAGCCTGGAGATGCAGTAGTGATCATCACTACTATAAACTTTGATAGAAGCAACGTATGTCAATCAGAATTAGGGATTTGTTAATCCTATACTCCTACTACAAAATTAGGGTTGTTGATGGGTTATAAAGCTTGGAGCCGAGATACGTAATACAAATACGAGTGCCATGCGAATATGCTCTTTTTTGTCTTTTGAAAAAGAAAAAAAAAGGAATATGCACTTGTTAACCTGAAATCTAGTTCCTCTAGCATGCCATTCTCCAACTTAATTCCTTTACGTCGACCGGTATCACCGTCTTTGTCCCAAAGGTGAGCCGGAAATTGTCTCTCTGGTGGTTGAGTGTGGCGTGGTGCGGTATACCTACAAGACGTTCGGAAGCTCCTCGGGCCAGTTCCCCTTCGCTTCCTCTTCAACCCCTTAATATGATGTTTCTACTTGTCCGTTCTGTTGGAACAAAATGTGTTTCACAATGAACCTTATTAAGTTTTGATGATAACAAGGTATTAAAAATTGTCAATTGGTTATTACTAATAATTGTTCAAGTGTACAGGACCAAAGGCTACTCAAGTTATTTCAATAGGTCTTGGAAGAACAATGGAAAGAAAAAAGAAATTCTGAGCATCTGAAGAAAACTGCTCCTGAAGCTAAACTGCTCCTGAAGAGATGACGTCATCAGAAGCAGAAAGTCATCAGAAGCAGAAAGTCATCAGAAGCAAAAGTTTTCATCAGAAGCAATATCTTCACCAGAAGCTACTTTTGATCCTTTAATCAAACTGAAGATTCAAAGTTGCTGATTCTCAATTCAGTCTTATCAAAGAAGAACAAAGAATTGAAAGGGAGGTATCAACGGATATATGGATAGCACTGAGCTCTTGTCTCTCGTTAATAGAGTTGACAAAGTACAAGTGTACAACCACTACCTCCACTACTCTGTTTTCTGTCTACGCTACAAGACAAAACAACAGCCATGCCTGCAGTTTTGTACACTCAAGATGGGAATGAATTTGAAGCTTATTCTTCAAAGGACTACACCCAAATCAGGCAAAGGATCACTGGTGGATAATCAAAGGATTTCAAACGACTCTTTAGACGTGCTGATTATCTCAACGTCTCTTTCACACCTCTATATAAAGGAGTGAAGACTTGAAGATTGCAGAGAGAGATACACAAGTTTAAAAGCGCCAAAACTCTGTCAATTTGATTCTACAAAGCACACTGAATTTCTGCACTGATTTGATACATCTTAGAAATTCAAAGTCTAGAGTCTTTTCTGTATTGTATTGTGAACACCACTGATTGTATATCAAGTGTTCAATTCAAACTCAATTCTCTGTATTTTTGTTTGATTAGAAGTCTCTTGCCTGCGTGCTTGAGCATTAGAAGTCTCTTGCTTAGTGCTTGAGCATTGGAAGACTCTTGCTTGTGTGCTTGAGCATTGTTTTGTGAAGTCTCATACTTTGAAAGTATTGAGCAGTTGTAATCTTTGTGATTATAGTGAAATCTCCTTGGAAGTGCAAGGGGGACTGGACTACTTCCGTGTTGTGGAAGGAACCAGGATAACTGCTTGTGTCTTTGTCTTTCTTTTCTCTGCTCTGTTCTTTTCCGCTGCAATCTGACTCTGATCATTTCATCAGAAGCAATCAAACTGCTTCTGAAGTTTTATCAGAAGAAGTATTTTTTAAGAGAAAAAGAAAACACAATTCAACCCCCCTTCTTGTGTTTTTCACCTTCAATTGGTATCAGAGCTTGCTCTGTTATCACAGCACTTAACCGTGTTACAGTTCAAGATCTATTAGAAAAACATGTCTGGAGATGAGGAATCAGGTACTACAAAATACACAAGTGTCAAGCATGACTATGATACTGCTGACAAGAAAACAGACTCTGGAAAAGCTCCAAAGTTTAATGGAGATCCAGAAGAGTTTTCATGGTGGAAAACTAATATGTACAGCTTTATCATGGGATTGGATGAAGAGCTATGGGATATACTGGAAGATGGAGTTGATGATCTGGATTTGGATGAAGAAGGAGCTGCTATAGACAGAAGAATACATACTCCTGCTCAGAAGAAGCTTTATAAGAAACATCACAAGATAAGAGGAATCATTGTGGCTTCTATACCTCGCACCGAATACATGAAAATGAGTGACAAATCTACTGCGAAGGCTATGTTTGCTTCTCTATGTGCAAACTTTGAAGGCAGCAAGAAAGTAAAAGAGGCTAAAGCTTTGATGCTAGTTCATCAGTATGAACTTTTCAGAATGAAGGATGATGAGAGTATAGAAGAAATGTACTCAAGATTTCAAACTTTAGTTTCTGGATTGCAGATACTGAAGAAAAGCTATGTTGCTTCTGATCATGTTAGTAAAATTTTGAGAAGCTTACCTTCAAGATGGAGACCCAAAGTAACTGCTATTGAGGAAGCTAAGGATCTAAATGCTTTAAGTGTTGAAGATCTTGTTAGCTCACTCAAAGTGCATGAAATGAGTTTAAATGAGCATGAAACCTCTAAGAAGAGTAAATCCATTGCTTTACCATCTAAAGGAAAGACCTCAAAGTCTTCCAAAGCCTACAAAGCCAGTGAATCTGAAGAAGAATCACCTGATGGAGATTCTGATGAAGATCAATCTGTAAAGATGGCTATGCTGTCCAACAAGCTTGAGTATCTGGCAAGGAAGCAGAAGAAATTTTTGAGCAAGAGAGGTAGCTACAAGAACTCCAAGAAAGAAGATCAGAAGGGATGCTTCAATTGTAAGAAGCCTGGTCATTTCATTGCTGATTGCCCTGATCTTCAGAAGGAGAAGTTTAAAGGCAAATCCAAGAAATCAAGCTTCAATTCCAGTAAATTCAGAAAGCAAATCAAAAAGAGCTTGATGGCGACCTGGGAAGATTTGGATAGTGAATCTGGTTCTGATAAAGAAGAAGCTGATGATGATGCTAAGGCAGCCGTTGGGTTAGTGGCAACAGTATCATCAGAAGCAGTATCAGAAGCTGAATCAGATTCAGAAGATGAAAATGAGGTATATTCCAAAATCCCTAGACAAGAACTTGTTGATTCTCTAAAAGAACTTTTATCACTGTTTGAACACAGAACCAATGAGTTGACAGATTTAAAAGAAAAATATGTTGATTTGATGAAACAACAAAAGTCAACTCTATTGGAACTGAAAGCTTCTGAAGAAGAACTCAAAGGGTTTAACCTCATATCAACAACATATGAAGATAGACTCAAGAGTCTTTGTCAGAAGCTACAAGAAAAATGTGATAAAGGTTCAGGCAATAAACATGAGATTGCCTTGGATGATTTTATTATGGCTGGAATAGACAGAAGCAAAGTTGCTTCTATGATCTACAGCACATACAAGAACAAAGGCAAAGGGATTGGATATTCTGAGGAGAAATCCAAAGAATACAGTCTCAAGAGCTACTGTGATTGTATCAAGGATGGATTGAAATCCACCTTTGTGCCTGAAGGTACAAATGCTATAACTGCTGTTCAGTCAAAACCTGAAGCTTCAGGTTCACAGGCTAAGATCACATCAAAGCCAGAGAATCTTAAGATCAAGGTAATGACAAAATCTGATCCTAAGAGTCAAAAGATTAAAATTCTGAAAAGATCAGAACCTGTTCATCAGAATCTGATTAAACCAGAATCTAAAATTCCAAAACAAAAGGATCAGAAGAACAAAGCAGCTACTGCTTCTGAGAAAACAATACCAAAAGGTGTCAAACCTAAAGTATTGAATGATCAGAAGCCACTCAGCATTCACCCTAAGGTACAAGGGAGGAAAAGTAAAACCTCCAAAACTAACCCAAAAGGACCCATGAAGATATGGGTACCTAAATCTGAATTGGCCAAAAATGCAGGTGTGCTTAAGGGCAAGAGAGAAACAAAGGTCATGGTACCTAGACAGCGGATGTTCAAGGCACATGACTGGAGAGAAAGCTTTGTTCCTTACCCTTACAATGAAAGATGGAGGAGAAGTGAAGTTTGGTGGCAACCAAACTGGAAAGATCATTGGTACAGGTACTATTGGTAATTCCTCCATCTCAATTAATAATGTGTGGCTAGTAGATGGTCTGAAGCATAACCTATTGAGCATAAGTCAATTTTGTGACAATGGGTATGATGTAACGTTCAGTAAGACCAACTGCACACTAGTCAACAAGGATGACAAATCCATTACATTCAAGGGAAAGAGAGTTGAGAATGTCTATAAAATAAATTTCTCTGATCTGGCTGATCAGAAGGTAGTTTGCCTTCTGTCAATGAATGATAAAAAATGGGTATGGCATAAAAGGTTGGGACATGCTAATTGGAGATTAATTTCTAAAATTAGCAAGTTACAACTGGTCAAAGGATTGCCTAACATTGATTATCATTCAGATGCACTTTGTGGTGCATGTCAGAAAGGGAAAATTGTGAAAAGTTCGTTCAAATCTAAAGACATTGTATCAACCTCCAGACCCTTAGAATTACTCCATATTGATCTTTTTGGTCCAGTTAACACTGCATCCTTATATGGAAGTAAATATGGATTAGTCATTGTTGATGATTACAGCAGATGGACTTGGGTAAAATTCATTAAAAGTAAAGACTATGCATGTGAAGTGTTTAGCAGCTTCTGCACTCAAATACAATCTGAAAAAGAATTGAAAATTTTGAAAGTCAGAAGTGATCATGGTGGAGAATTTGAAAATGAGCCATTTGAACTTTTTTGTGAAAAACATGGGATTCTCCATGAGTTTTCTTCTCCTAGAACTCCACAACAAAATGGGGTTGTAGAAAGAAAGAACAGAACCTTACAAGAAATGACCAGAACCATGATCCATGAAAACAACTTAGCTAAACATTTTTGGGCAGAAGCAGTCAATACTTCATGTTATATTCAAAATAGGATCTATATCAGACCTATGTTGGAGAAAACAGCATATGAACTCTTTAAAGGAAGAAGACCCAATATCTCTTACTTTCATCAGTTTGGATGTACTTGTTACATCTTAAACACTAAAGACTATCTGAAGAAATTTGATGCCAAGGCTCAAAGAGGAATCTTTTTAGGTTACTCTGAAAGGTCAAAGGCATACAGAGTGTATAATTCAGAAACACAATGTGTTGAAGAATCTATGCATGTAAAATTTGATGATAGAGAGCCTGGAAGTAAAACTTCAGAGCAAAGTGAAAGTAATGCAGGTACAACTGATTCTGAAGATGCATCAGAATCTGATCAACCTTCTGATTCTGAAAAGTATACAGAAGTTGAATCTTGTCCAGAAGCTGAAATCACTCCAGAAGCTGAGTCTAATTCAGAAGCAGAACCTAGCCCAAAAGTACAGAATGAAATTGCTTCTGAGGACTTTCAAGATAACACTCAGCAGGTTATTCAACCTAAATTCAAGCACAAATCTTCACATCCTGAGGAGCTAATCATTGGAAGCAAAGATAGTCCTAGAAGAACAAGATCACATTTTAGACAAGAAGAGTCATTAATAGGACTGCTTTCAGTAATTGAGCCTAATACTGTTGAAGAAGCTCTCACAGATGATGGATGGATATTAGCTATGCAAGAAGAGCTAAATCAATTCCAAAGGAATGATGTGTGGGATCTGGTACCCAAACCTTCTCAGAAGAACATTATTGGAACAAAATGGGTATTCAGAAACAAGCTGAATGAACAAGGAGAAGTAACCAGAAACAAAGCCAGACTTGTTGCTCAAGGCTACAGTCAACAAGAAGGCATTGATTACACTGAAACATTTGCTCCAGTTGCAAGATTGGAAGCAATCAGGTTACTTCTATCCTACGCAATTAATCATGGCATAATATTATATCAAATGGATGTCAAAAGTGCTTTTCTTAATGGTGTCATTGAAGAAGAAGTGTATGTTAAACAACCTCCTGGGTTTGAGGATCTTAAGCATCCTGACCATGTTTATAAACTTAAGAAATCACTATATGGCTTGAAACAAGCTCCCAGAGCTTGGTATGATAGACTAAGTAATTTCTTAATTAAAAATGATTTTGAAAGAGGACAAGTTGACACAACACTCTTCAGAAGGACTCTTAAGAAAGATATTTTGATTGTGCAAATATATGTTGATGATATAATATTTGGTTCTACTAATGCATCTCTTTGCAAAGAATTTTCTAAGTTAATGCAGGATGAATTTGAAATGAGTATGATGGGAGAATTGAAATTCTTTCTGGGAATTCAAATCAACCAAAGTAAAGAAGGAGTATATGTTCATCAAACAAAATATACAAAGGAGCTTCTGAAGAAGTTCAAGCTAGAAGATTGTAAAGTGATGAACACTCCAATGCATCCAACCTGCACCTTAAGCAAAGAAGATACTGGAACAGTAGTAGACCAGAAGCTATACAGAGGTATGATTGGTTCTCTGTTATACCTCACTGCATCTAGACCTGATATTTTATTCAGTGTATGCTTGTGTGCAAGATTTCAATCAGATCCTAGAGAATCTCATTTAACTGCAGTTAAGAGAATCTTCAGGTATCTGAAAGGAACAACTAATCTTGGACTCCTGTATAGGAAATCCCTAGATTATAAGTTGATTGGATTCTGTGATGCTGATTATGCTGGTGATAGGATTGAAAGAAAATCAACCAGTGGAAATTGTCAATTCCTGGGAGAGAATCTGATATCCTGGGCAAGCAAAAGACAAGCAACTATTGCTATGTCTACAGCAGAAGCAGAGTACATTTCAGCTGCAAGTTGTTGCACACAACTACTTTGGATGAAACATCAGTTGGAAGACTATCAGATCAATGCTAACAGTATTCCCATTTATTGTGATAATACTGCTGCTATTTGTTTGTCAAAGAATCCAATTCTACATTCAAGAGCCAAGCATATTGAAATCAAACACCATTTTATCAGAGACTATGTTCAAAAAGGAATTTTAGATATACAATTCATTGATACTGAACATCAATGGGCTGATATATTTACAAAACCTTTGTCTGTTGAAAGATTTGATTTTATTAAGAAAAATTTGAACATGCATTTTGTGTCTGATTGAAAAATTGCTTGCCTCTGAATAAGAAGTTTGGTTCTGAAGTTTATTCAGGAGCATTTTGGTTCATCAGAAGCTCTTAACTGAGGTTCTGAGGAAAATGTGCTTCTGAAGATGACGTCAGCACTAAAACTTCAGAAGTGTTATTCTTTGCTTCTGAATAGCTTGGTTAGTGGGAACGTTGGTAGTTACTTTATGTAAACAGCTGTCCCATTACCCAAAAAGTAGTTTTCTGAAGAGTCTCTGACGTGGTCTATTTGTATTGGAGTATAACAAAAAGGGCAATGATGTTTTATTCGCTTTTTAACATACTTACACGCGCCCCCAATTTGTCATTAATGCTATGTTTGTTTGTCTCTATTGAATTGCAAACGGTTTAATAAAAACACTAAGTCAATTCACACACTACTCACTTCACAACAAACACTTTCTATTTTTCGTCTTAACCCTCTGCGAAAGTAAACGCATTCTCTCATCCTCTCAAAAACTCTTTAGAACCCTAAAACCACTTCATATCATGGCATCTTCAAGTTCTGCCGGTGGTTCTTCATCGAATATGGATATAGATACTCCTGCTTATGAAATCAAAGGAAGAACTATGTCGATTGAGGAATGGGATCTAATCATTCAAGCGGAAAATCCAGTGGATTTCACTTCTCTAACTCATCATGGATGCGACTTGGTAAGATTCTACTTCAAATCAATGGGGCAACTCTAGTCAAGATGAGGCTGATTTCAACTTGCAAGAAACTAGATACAGATATGCATGAATCTGATGTCATATCTGATCTAGTCACTCATCACATCCCTATCTGCAAGAAAGATCCCCTGGATGTGCAGAGGGCCTACATCTTGGACTACTACAAGAGCTACAACAAGAAAATCAGCCTGAAAGATATCCCAGAAGAAATGTATGGTGGTGATCTGCCTGTGGCCAAAGGCAGAAAATCTAAAAAGAAGCAGATCACCAAGGAAGAATACCTTGCTGAAGATGCTACTGAGGTGGGTGCTCAGAAGCATAAGAAAGCTAAGAAGGAAAAATCTGCTATGTCCACCATTCTTGAGGAAGTGGAGGATTTGGATGATGTCCCTCTTATCAAAAAAGGGACAAGGAGTACTCAAGAAACAGCAGAACAGCCTGCTTCTGAACAAACTGGTTCTGAACAAGCTGCTTCTGATCAAGCTGCTTCTGAAAAGCCTTCAAGTCCCAAAAATAAAAGAGAAGCTGCTCTTCAGACCATCAAAAGGAAGAGGTCTAATTTAACAAGAAATCTGAAGACAGCTGAAGGAAGAAGGGAAGAAATGTTGAAAGAAATGGAAGAAAATTGGGATGAAGACTCTAGCCCCAAGAAGGCAAAAAGGACTGCAACTTCTGAGCCCATAGTCATGCCCAATTTTGAAATGACTGAAGAAATGAGGCAGTACGCTAGAGAGGTTTCTGCATCGAAGATAGCAGAAAAGAAAAGGTTGAAGGAAGTGTTTGAGAAAGAAAGGGATGAGCATCTCAAGGCTGCAGGGTATGTGCCTACTCCTGACATTGCTGCTTTAGCGTCTGAGTTAGAAACAGTTCAGTATGGAGCAACTCTGCTTTCTCAAGCCTTGAAGAATAAGCAAGCTTCAGGAGCAACTTCATCAGATCCAGTTTCAACAGCTCCAGAAGCAATTCATCCAGAAGCTCAGTCCTCAGGTAATCCATCTAAAGCTCCAACTAATACTCAGTCTCTATCTCTACCCTCTTCACCCTCTTCATCATCCACAGAATCAGATGACCAACCCCTTAGCCAACATATAGACAAGCTTCTAAAAACCAAACCTACCAAACTAACAGAATTTGGAACACTTGACTATGAGAGTACTCAAATAGAATTTTCAAAAAATAGGATAAAACTTTGTGAGAAATTCAATTTGCCTACTACTCATCCACTATATCCAGATACTCCAGAACCTGTTAGTATACAACAACCTGAACCTACCCAAACAAACTCACCAAATAACCAATCTCCACAAAAAGCCTCTGAAGTAGCTTCAGATGCAACTACTTCAGAAACCCCCCAACACCAAGAATCCTCAACCCTTCACAACTTAGAAAAACATCTAGGTGGTGAAATGCAACCAACACCCACTAAGGCCTCGAAGACAGTTTCTGAAAAGACTGTCTTGGAAACCCAAACAGAAACCCAAACCATCCCTGAGCAAACTGTTCAGGAGCAAACTGCTTCTGAACAAGTTGCTCCTGACCAAACAACTTCTGACCAACATATACCTTCTGACCAAACAACAGAACAACAACAACAACCAGATTCACCCACTATAATAGACTTAACCTCTGACCAACCTTCCACATCACATACAACTCAAACTGAACCTTCACCCATCCCTGACCATATCCTGGAGTCTGAGTATATAGAGGAACAGCTGATTAGACTTAGTGATGAGATTCAGGCACTGATTCTTCGCAGAACAGTTCCTGCTCCTCCTATTCACTATTATGATCAGTGGATGGATCTACAGAAGAGCTTTGATGAGCTGCTGGATCAGCTTAGAACTAAATGTGTGTCATCTCACTCTGCTATGCTGAAAAAGCTATTGGATGATATGCATGAAGCAGCTAAGGAGAAAGAGCTGAATTTTGTGCCTCTGCTGGACATCACTCCTTTCTATCCAGAAGAAGAGTACATCACTAGGGCTGCTAGAATTCAGGCTGGATTTAAACGAAGAATGAGGGAAAAGGATGAGCTACTTCAGAAGAAGGATGATCAGATCAAGTATCTCTTAGAACAGTTGTATAAGCAAGCCCAACCTTAGTTGCACACCCAACTCTAGCTTGTTTTTTACTTTTGTTCTTCGTAGCTGTGTCTCTGTATCTTAATCTTTCTTTATATATATTATCATTGTTTCTGGATCTTGTGCTTTTTCACCTTCAATATGTTTTACAAGCTTTAACTCTGATGATATTTACTGTTTAATGCTGCTTGCTCTGATACTCTTTCTTTTGTTTCTATTCTTTTTGTTGATGACAAAAGGGGGAGTAAATGTATAGTATTTGTTAAGGCACTGAGCCCTACTATAACCACTTCTAAATTTCTTTTAAATACTTCTGATTTGATTTTATAAGTATTTTATTGAAATTTAATTAATAAGAATAGAACTTAGGGGGAGCTTACAAACCTCACCTTAAAGAACTATTAGACTCAGGGGGAGCTTACAAACCTCTGTCCCAGTAGTCAACTTATTAATTAGATCAACAACAATTGAACATTTTAAATACTATTGTTTGTCATCATCAAAAAGGGGGAGATTGTTGGAACAAAATGTGTTTCACAATGAACCTTATTAAGTTTTGATGATAACAAGGTATTAAAAATTGTCAATTGGTTATTACTAATAATTGTTCAAGTGTACAGGACCAAAGGCTACTCAAGTTATTTCAATAGGTCTTGGAAGAACAATGGAAAGAAAAAAGAAATTCTGAGCATCTGAAGAAAACTGCTCCTGAAGCTAAACTGCTCCTGAAGAGATGACGTCATCAGAAGCAGAAAGTCATCAGAAGCAGAAAGTCATCAGAAGCAAAAGTTTTCATCAGAAGCAATATCTTCACCAGAAGCTACTTTTGATCCTTTAATCAAACTGAAGATTCAAAGTTGCTGATTCTCAATTCAGTCTTATCAAAGAAGAACAAAGAATTGAAAGGGAGGTATCAACGGATATATGGATAGCACTGAGCTCTTGTCTCTCGTTAATAGAGTTGACAAAGTACAAGTGTACAACCACTACCTCCACTACTCTGTTTTCTGTCTACGCTACAAGACAAAACAACAGCCATGCCTGCAGTTTTGTACACTCAAGATGGGAATGAATTTGAAGCTTATTCTTCAAAGGACTACACCCAAATCAGGCAAAGGATCACTGGTGGATAATCAAAGGATTTCAAACGACTCTTTAGACGTGCTGATTATCTCAACGTCTCTTTCACACCTCTATATAAAGGAGTGAAGACTTGAAGATTGCAGAGAGAGATACACAAGTTTAAAAGCGCCAAAACTCTGTCAATTTGATTCTACAAAGCACACTGAATTTCTGCACTGATTTGATACATCTTAGAAATTCAAAGTCTAGAGTCTTTTCTGTATTGTATTGTGAACACCACTGATTGTATATCAAGTGTTCAATTCAAACTCAATTCTCTGTATTTTTGTTTGATTAGAAGTCTCTTGCCTGCGTGCTTGAGCATTAGAAGTCTCTTGCTTAGTGCTTGAGCATTGGAAGACTCTTACTTGTGTGCTTGAGCATTGTTTTGTGAAGTCTCATACTTTGAAAGTATTGAGCAGTTGTAATCTTTGTGATTATAGTGAAATCTCCTTGGAAGTGCAAGGGGGACTGGACTACTTCCGTGTTGTGGAAGGAACCAGGATAACTGCTTGTGTCTTTGTCTTTCTTTTCTCTGCTCTGTTCTTTTCCGCTGCAATCTGACTCTGATCATTTCATCAGAAGCAATCAAACTGCTTCTGAAGTTTTATCAGAAGAAGTATTTTTTAAGAGAAAAAGAAAACACAATTCAACCCCCCCTTCTTGTGTTTTTCACCTTCAATTGGTATCAGAGCTTGCTCTGTTATCACAGCACTTAACCGTGTTACAGTTCAAGATCTATTAGAAAAACATGTCTGGAGATGAGGAATCAGGTACTACAAAATACACAAGTGTCAAGCATGACTATGATACTGCTGACAAGAAAACAGACTCTGGAAAAGCTCCAAAGTTTAATGGAGATCCAGAAGAGTTTTCATGGTGGAAAACTAATATGTACAGCTTTATCATGGGATTGGATGAAGAGCTATGGGATATACTGGAAGATGGAGTTGATGATCTGGATTTGGATGAAGAAGGAGCTGCTATAGACAGAAGAATACATACTCCTGCTCAGAAGAAGCTTTATAAGAAACATCACAAGATAAGAGGAATCATTGTGGCTTCTATACCTCGCACCGAATACATGAAAATGAGTGACAAATCTACTGCGAAGGCTATGTTTGCTTCTCTATGTGCAAACTTTGAAGGCAGCAAGAAAGTAAAAGAGGCTAAAGCTTTGATGCTAGTTCATCAGTATGAACTTTTCAGAATGAAGGATGATGAGAGTATAGAAGAAATGTACTCAAGATTTCAAACTTTAGTTTCTGGATTGCAGATACTGAAGAAAAGCTATGTTGCTTCTGATCATGTTAGTAAAATTTTGAGAAGCTTACCTTCAAGATGGAGACCCAAAGTAACTGCTATTGAGGAAGCTAAGGATCTAAATGCTTTAAGTGTTGAAGATCTTGTTAGCTCACTCAAAGTGCATGAAATGAGTTTAAATGAGCATGAAACCTCTAAGAAGAGTAAATCCATTGCTTTACCATCTAAAGGAAAGACCTCAAAGTCTTCCAAAGCCTACAAAGCCAGTGAATCTGAAGAAGAATCACCTGATGGAGATTCTGATGAAGATCAATCTGTAAAGATGGCTATGCTGTCCAACAAGCTTGAGTATCTGGCAAGGAAGCAGAAGAAATTTTTGAGCAAGAGAGGTAGCTACAAGAACTCCAAGAAAGAAGATCAGAAGGGATGCTTCAATTGTAAGAAGCCTGGTCATTTCATTGCTGATTGCCCTGATCTTCAGAAGGAGAAGTTTAAAGGCAAATCCAAGAAATCAAGCTTCAATTCCAGTAAATTCAGAAAGCAAATCAAAAAGAGCTTGATGGCGACCTGGGAAGATTTGGATAGTGAATCTGGTTCTGATAAAGAAGAAGCTGATGATGATGCTAAGGCAGCCGTTGGGTTAGTGGCAACAGTATCATCAGAAGCAGTATCAGAAGCTGAATCAGATTCAGAAGATGAAAATGAGGTATATTCCAAAATCCCTAGACAAGAACTTGTTGATTCTCTAAAAGAACTTTTATCACTGTTTGAACACAGAACCAATGAGTTGACAGATTTAAAAGAAAAATATGTTGATTTGATGAAACAACAAAAGTCAACTCTATTGGAACTGAAAGCTTCTGAAGAAGAACTCAAAGGGTTTAACCTCATATCAACAACATATGAAGATAGACTCAAGAGTCTTTGTCAGAAGCTACAAGAAAAATGTGATAAAGGTTCAGGCAATAAACATGAGATTGCCTTGGATGATTTTATTATGGCTGGAATAGACAGAAGCAAAGTTGCTTCTATGATCTACAGCACATACAAGAACAAAGGCAAAGGGATTGGATATTCTGAGGAGAAATCCAAAGAATACAGTCTCAAGAGCTACTGTGATTGTATCAAGGATGGATTGAAATCCACCTTTGTGCCTGAAGGTACAAATGCTATAACTGCTGTTCAGTCAAAACCTGAAGCTTCAGGTTCACAGGCTAAGATCACATCAAAGCCAGAGAATCTTAAGATCAAGGTAATGACAAAATCTGATCCTAAGAGTCAAAAGATTAAAATTCTGAAAAGATCAGAACCTGTTCATCAGAATCTGATTAAACCAGAATCTAAAATTCCAAAACAAAAGGATCAGAAGAACAAAGCAGCTACTGCTTCTGAGAAAACAATACCAAAAGGTGTCAAACCTAAAGTATTGAATGATCAGAAGCCACTCAGCATTCACCCTAAGGTACAAGGGAGGAAAAGTAAAACCTCCAAAACTAACCCAAAAGGACCCATGAAGATATGGGTACCTAAATCTGAATTGGCCAAAAATGCAGGTGTGCTTAAGGGCAAGAGAGAAACAAAGGTCATGGTACCTAGACAGCGGATGTTCAAGGCACATGACTGGAGAGAAAGCTTTGTTCCTTACCCTTACAATGAAAGATGGAGGAGAAGTGAAGTTTGGTGGCAACCAAACTGGAAAGATCATTGGTACAGGTACTATTGGTAATTCCTCCATCTCAATTAATAATGTGTGGCTAGTAGATGGTCTGAAGCATAACCTATTGAGCATAAGTCAATTTTGTGACAATGGGTATGATGTAACGTTCAGTAAGACCAACTGCACACTAGTCAACAAGGATGACAAATCCATTACATTCAAGGGAAAGAGAGTTGAGAATGTCTATAAAATAAATTTCTCTGATCTGGCTGATCAGAAGGTAGTTTGCCTTCTGTCAATGAATGATAAAAAATGGGTATGGCATAAAAGGTTGGGACATGCTAATTGGAGATTAATTTCTAAAATTAGCAAGTTACAACTGGTCAAAGGATTGCCTAACATTGATTATCATTCAGATGCACTTTGTGGTGCATGTCAGAAAGGGAAAATTGTGAAAAGTTCGTTCAAATCTAAAGACATTGTATCAACCTCCAGACCCTTAGAATTACTCCATATTGATCTTTTTGGTCCAGTTAACACTGCATCCTTATATGGAAGTAAATATGGATTAGTCATTGTTGATGATTACAGCAGATGGACTTGGGTAAAATTCATTAAAAGTAAAGACTATGCATGTGAAGTGTTTAGCAGCTTCTGCACTCAAATACAATCTGAAAAAGAATTGAAAATTTTGAAAGTCAGAAGTGATCATGGTGGAGAATTTGAAAATGAGCCATTTGAACTTTTTTGTGAAAAACATGGGATTCTCCATGAGTTTTCTTCTCCTAGAACTCCACAACAAAATGGGGTTGTAGAAAGAAAGAACAGAACCTTACAAGAAATGACCAGAACCATGATCCATGAAAACAACTTAGCTAAACATTTTTGGGCAGAAGCAGTCAATACTTCATGTTATATTCAAAATAGGATCTATATCAGACCTATGTTGGAGAAAACAGCATATGAACTCTTTAAAGGAAGAAGACCCAATATCTCTTACTTTCATCAGTTTGGATGTACTTGTTACATCTTAAACACTAAAGACTATCTGAAGAAATTTGATGCCAAGGCTCAAAGAGGAATCTTTTTAGGTTACTCTGAAAGGTCAAAGGCATACAGAGTGTATAATTCAGAAACACAATGTGTTGAAGAATCTATGCATGTAAAATTTGATGATAGAGAGCCTGGAAGTAAAACTTCAGAGCAAAGTGAAAGTAATGCAGGTACAACTGATTCTGAAGATGCATCAGAATCTGATCAACCTTCTGATTCTGAAAAGTATACAGAAGTTGAATCTTGTCCAGAAGCTGAAATCACTCCAGAAGCTGAGTCTAATTCAGAAGCAGAACCTAGCCCAAAAGTACAGAATGAAATTGCTTCTGAGGACTTTCAAGATAACACTCAGCAGGTTATTCAACCTAAATTCAAGCACAAATCTTCACATCCTGAGGAGCTAATCATTGGAAGCAAAGATAGTCCTAGAAGAACAAGATCACATTTTAGACAAGAAGAGTCATTAATAGGACTGCTTTCAGTAATTGAGCCTAATACTGTTGAAGAAGCTCTCACAGATGATGGATGGATATTAGCTATGCAAGAAGAGCTAAATCAATTCCAAAGGAATGATGTGTGGGATCTGGTACCCAAACCTTCTCAGAAGAACATTATTGGAACAAAATGGGTATTCAGAAACAAGCTGAATGAACAAGGAGAAGTAACCAGAAACAAAGCCAGACTTGTTGCTCAAGGCTACAGTCAACAAGAAGGCATTGATTACACTGAAACATTTGCTCCAGTTGCAAGATTGGAAGCAATCAGGTTACTTCTATCCTACGCAATTAATCATGGCATAATATTATATCAAATGGATGTCAAAAGTGCTTTTCTTAATGGTGTCATTGAAGAAGAAGTGTATGTTAAACAACCTCCTGGGTTTGAGGATCTTAAGCATCCTGACCATGTTTATAAACTTAAGAAATCACTATATGGCTTGAAACAAGCTCCCAGAGCTTGGTATGATAGACTAAGTAATTTCTTAATTAAAAATGATTTTGAAAGAGGACAAGTTGACACAACACTCTTCAGAAGGACTCTTAAGAAAGATATTTTGATTGTGCAAATATATGTTGATGATATAATATTTGGTTCTACTAATGCATCTCTTTGCAAAGAATTTTCTAAGTTAATGCAGGATGAATTTGAAATGAGTATGATGGGAGAATTGAAATTCTTTCTGGGAATTCAAATCAACCAAAGTAAAGAAGGAGTATATGTTCATCAAACAAAATATACAAAGGAGCTTCTGAAGAAGTTCAAGCTAGAAGATTGTAAAGTGATGAACACTCCAATGCATCCAACCTGCACCTTAAGCAAAGAAGATACTGGAACAGTAGTAGACCAGAAGCTATACAGAGGTATGATTGGTTCTCTGTTATACCTCACTGCATCTAGACCTGATATTTTATTCAGTGTATGCTTGTGTGCAAGATTTCAATCAGATCCTAGAGAATCTCATTTAACTGCAGTTAAGAGAATCTTCAGGTATCTGAAAGGAACAACTAATCTTGGACTCCTGTATAGGAAATCCCTAGATTATAAGTTGATTGGATTCTGTGATGCTGATTATGCTGGTGATAGGATTGAAAGAAAATCAACCAGTGGAAATTGTCAATTCCTGGGAGAGAATCTGATATCCTGGGCAAGCAAAAGACAAGCAACTATTGCTATGTCTACAGCAGAAGCAGAGTACATTTCAGCTGCAAGTTGTTGCACACAACTACTTTGGATGAAACATCAGTTGGAAGACTATCAGATCAATGCTAACAGTATTCCCATTTATTGTGATAATACTGCTGCTATTTGTTTGTCAAATAATCCAATTCTACATTCAAGAGCCAAGCATATTGAAATCAAACACCATTTTATCAGAGACTATGTTCAAAAAGGAATTTTAGATATACAATTCATTGATACTGAACATCAATGGGCTGATATATTTACAAAACCTTTGTCTGTTGAAAGATTTGATTTTATTAAGAAAAATTTGAACATGCATTTTGTGTCTGATTGAAAAATTGCTTGCCTCTGAATAAGAAGTTTGGTTCTGAAGTTTATTCAGGAGCATTTTGGTTCATCAGAAGCTCTTAACTGAGGTTCTGAGGAAAATGTGCTTCTGAAGATGACGTCAGCACTAAAACTTCAGAAGTGTTATTCTTTGCTTCTGAATAGCTTGGTTAGTGGGAACGTTGGTAGTTACTTTATGTAAACAGCTGTCCCATTACCCAAAAAGTAGTTTTCTGAAGAGTCTCTGACGTGGTCTATTTGTATTGGAGTATAACAAAAAGGGCAATGATGTTTTATTCGCTTTTTAACATACTTACACGCGCCCCCAATTTGTCATTAATGCTATGTTTGTTTGTCTCTATTGAATTGCAAACGGTTTAATAAAAACACTAAGTCAATTCACACACTACTCACTTCACAACAAACACTTTCTATTTTTCGTCTTAACCCTCTGCGAAAGTAAACGCATTCTCTCATCCTCTCAAAAACTCTTTAGAACCCTAAAACCACTTCATATCATGGCATCTTCAAGTTCTGCCGGTGGTTCTTCATCGAATATGGATATAGATACTCCTGCTTATGAAATCAAAGGAAGAACTATGTCGATTGAGGAATGGGATCTAATCATTCAAGCGGAAAATCCAGTGGATTTCACTTCTCTAACTCATCATGGATGCGACTTGGTAAGATTCTACTTCAAATCAATGGGGCAACTCTAGTCAAGATGAGGCTGATTTCAACTTGCAAGAAACTAGATACAGATATGCATGAATCTGATGTCATATCTGATCTAGTCACTCATCACATCCCTATCTGCAAGAAAGATCCCCTGGATGTGCAGAGGGCCTACATCTTGGACTACTACAAGAGCTACAACAAGAAAATCAGCCTGAAAGATATCCCAGAAGAAATGTATGGTGGTGATCTGCCTGTGGCCAAAGGCAGAAAATCTAAAAAGAAGCAGATCACCAAGGAAGAATACCTTGCTGAAGATGCTACTGAGGTGGGTGCTCAGAAGCATAAGAAAGCTAAGAAGGAAAAATCTGCTATGTCCACCATTCTTGAGGAAGTGGAGGATTTGGATGATGTCCCTCTTATCAAAAAAGGGACAAGGAGTACTCAAGAAACAGCAGAACAGCCTGCTTCTGAACAAACTGGTTCTGAACAAGCTGCTTCTGATCAAGCTGCTTCTGAAAAGCCTTCAAGTCCCAAAAATAAAAGAGAAGCTGCTCTTCAGACCATCAAAAGGAAGAGGTCTAATTTAACAAGAAATCTGAAGACAGCTGAAGGAAGAAGGGAAGAAATGTTGAAAGAAATGGAAGAAAATTGGGATGAAGACTCTAGCCCCAAGAAGGCAAAAAGGACTGCAACTTCTGAGCCCATAGTCATGCCCAATTTTGAAATGACTGAAGAAATGAGGCAGTACGCTAGAGAGGTTTCTGCATCGAAGATAGCAGAAAAGAAAAGGTTGAAGGAAGTGTTTGAGAAAGAAAGGGATGAGCATCTCAAGGCTGCAGGGTATGTGCCTACTCCTGACATTGCTGCTTTAGCGTCTGAGTTAGAAACAGTTCAGTATGGAGCAACTCTGCTTTCTCAAGCCTTGAAGAATAAGCAAGCTTCAGGAGCAACTTCATCAGATCCAGTTTCAACAGCTCCAGAAGCAATTCATCCAGAAGCTCAGTCCTCAGGTAATCCATCTAAAGCTCCAACTAATACTCAGTCTCTATCTCTACCCTCTTCACCCTCTTCATCATCCACAGAATCAGATGACCAACCCCTTAGCCAACATATAGACAAGCTTCTAAAAACCAAACCTACCAAACTAACAGAATTTGGAACACTTGACTATGAGAGTACTCAAATAGAATTTTCAAAAAATAGGATAAAACTTTGTGAGAAATTCAATTTGCCTACTACTCATCCACTATATCCAGATACTCCAGAACCTGTTAGTATACAACAACCTGAACCTACCCAAACAAACTCACCAAATAACCAATCTCCACAAAAAGCCTCTGAAGTAGCTTCAGATGCAACTACTTCAGAAACCCCCCAACACCAAGAATCCTCAACCCTTCACAACTTAGAAAAACATCTAGGTGGTGAAATGCAACCAACACCCACTAAGGCCTCGAAGACAGTTTCTGAAAAGACTGTCTTGGAAACCCAAACAGAAACCCAAACCATCCCTGAGCAAACTGTTCAGGAGCAAACTGCTTCTGAACAAGTTGCTCCTGACCAAACAACTTCTGACCAACATATACCTTCTGACCAAACAACAGAACAACAACAACAACCAGATTCACCCACTATAATAGACTTAACCTCTGACCAACCTTCCACATCACATACAACTCAAACTGAACCTTCACCCATCCCTGACCATATCCTGGAGTCTGAGTATATAGAGGAACAGCTGATTAGACTTAGTGATGAGATTCAGGCACTGATTCTTCGCAGAACAGTTCCTGCTCCTCCTATTCACTATTATGATCAGTGGATGGATCTACAGAAGAGCTTTGATGAGCTGCTGGATCAGCTTAGAACTAAATGTGTGTCATCTCACTCTACTATGCTGAAAAAGCTTTTGGATGATATGCATGAAGCAGCTAAGGAGAAAGAGCTGAATTTTGTGCCTCTGCTGGACATCACTCCTTTCTATCCAGAAGAAGAGTACATCACTAGGGCTGCTAGAATTCAGGCTGGATTTAAACGAAGAATGAGGGAAAAGGATGAGCTACTTCAGAAGAAGGATGATCAGATCAAGTATCTCTTAGAACAGTTGTATAAGCAAGCCCAACCTTAGTTGCACACCCAACTCTAGCTTGTTTTTTACTTTTGTTCTTCGTAGCTGTGTCTCTGTATCTTAATCTTTCTTTATATATATTATCATTGTTTCTGGATCTTGTGCTTTTTCACCTTCAATATGTTTTACAAGCTTTAACTCTGATGATATTTACTGTTTAATGCTGCTTGCTCTGATACTCTTTCTTTTGTTTCTATTCTTTTTGTTGATGACAAAAGGGGGAGTAAATGTATAGTATTTGTTAAGGCACTGAGCCCTACTATAACCACTTCTAAATTTCTTTTAAATACTTCTGATTTGATTTTATAAGTATTTTATTGAAATTTAATTAATAAGAATAGAACTTAGGGGGAGCTTACAAACCTCACCTTAAAGAACTATTAGACTCAGGGGAGCTTACAAACCTCTGTCCCAGTAGTCAACTTATTAATTAGATCAACAACAATTGAACATTTTAAATACTATTGTTTGTCATCATCAAAAAGGGGGAGATTGTTGGAACAAAATGTGTTTCACAATGAACCTTATTAAGTTTTGATGATAACAAGGTATTAAAAATTGTCAATTGGTTATTACTAATAATTGTTCAAGTGTACAGGACCAAAGGCTACTCAAGTTATTTCAATAGGTCTTGGAAGAACAATGGAAAGAAAAAAGAAATTCTGAGCATCTGAAGAAAACTGCTCCTGAAGCTAAACTGCTCCTGAAGAGATGACGTCATCAGAAGCAGAAAGTCATCAGAAGCAAAAGTTTTCATCAGAAGCAATATCTTCACCAGAAGCTACTTTTGATCCTTTAATCAAACTGAAGATTCAAAGTTGCTGATTCTCAATTCAGTCTTATCAAAGAAGAACAAAGAATTGAAAGGGAGGTATCAACGGATATATGGATAGCACTGAGCTCTTGTCTCTCGTTAATAGAGTTGACAAAGTACAAGTGTACAACCACTACCTCCACTACTCTGTTTTCTGTCTACACTACAAGACAAAACAACAGCCATGCCTGCAGTTTTGTACACTCAAGATGGGAATGAATTTGAAGCTTATTCTTCAAAGGACTACACCCAAATCAGGCAAAGGATCACTGGTGGATAATCAAAGGATTTCAAACGACTCTTTAGACGTGCTGATTATCTCAACGTCTCTTTCACACCTCTATATAAAGGAGTGAAGACTTGAAGATTGCAGAGAGAGATACACAAGTTTAAAAGCGCCAAAACTCTGTCAATTTGATTCTACAAAGCACACTGAATTTCTGCACTGATTTGATACATCTTAGAAATTCAAAGTCTAGAGTCTTTTCTGTATTGTATTGTGAACACCACTGATTGTATATCAAGTGTTCAATTCAAACTCAATTCTCTGTATTTTTGTTTGATTAGAAGTCTCTTGCCTGCGTGCTTGAGCATTAGAAGTCTCTTGCTTAGTGCTTGAGCATTGGAAGACTCTTGCTTGTGTGCTTGAGCATTGTTTTGTGAAGTCTCATACTTTGAAAGTATTGAGCAGTTGTAATCTTTGTGATTATAGTGAAATCTCCTTGGAAGTGCAAGGGGGACTGGACTACTTCCGTGTTGTGGAAGGAACCAGGATAACTGCTTGTGTCTTTGTCTTTCTTTTCTCTGCTCTGTTCTTTTCCGCTGCAATCTGACTCTGATCATTTCATCAGAAGCAATCAAACTGCTTCTGAAGTTTTATCAGAAGAAGTATTTTTTAAGAGAAAAAGAAAACACAATTCAACCCCCCCCCCCTTCTTGTGTTTTTCACCTTCACGTTCATGGGTGTTCTGATGACAGGTCATTTTACGTTATTCTTAGCATGTTTTTCAGTTATTTTCAGCAGGTTTTAGTAATGTTTTCTATATTTGAGTCTGTAATCCGAGTTTTCCTGAAACATAACAATATTAGGGGTTTTTTGAAGTAATTCATGAAGAAATCATGCAAATCGGCAAATCAAAAACATTTGAAGAATTATGAAGACTTAGGAAGACCAAGAATGAAGATTCAAGATGCCTCAATTATACTAGTAACTATCCGTCTAGGAAGTAATTAGTTAGTAACTAGCGAAAGATATCGAAAGCGAGTTGACCCTAGTAGTAAGTACTTAGGAGGGGACGTTACTAAGACTGAGTAGTAACTCTGCTGAACGTAGGATGTAACTGGTTAGTAATTAAGGAAACAAGCGTGTTCAGGGAATAAACCTAGATATAACCATTGTCTTAAAACCCTTAGTAAGGTAGACGATATAGTGTTGCCCGTTTGTAGAACTACTAAGAGCGGAGAGAGGGTGTGTTATGAGTGTCCTAAGATTCATAGATGGGTTGAGCTAATGGAACATTGTCATTCATTACATTGGAAAAAAACAGGAATACCAATTTAAGTTTATGCTTTCAATTACCTTAGACACGGTAACACCCCACACGTAAGGATCACTGTGCGATCAGCAGGTGCAACCAGACTCGGGAGGGATAGACCTAGTTAACCGAGATTTATAGACCCCACACGTAAGGATCACCTTGTGATCAGCAGGTGCAGTTTTCAACCTTCTAGGTTAGTCACGTCCCAATGACCCCATCACTTGTATAGTCTACTTAAGATAAATAAATGTGACAAGACTGTTATTTGCTATCTAACAATATAAACAGAGGGGGTTCGAAGAATCCTAAACGCTGCTTACTTTTCTACAACCAAAAACAGGTATACTTGCTATGTTGCAAACAGATAAAAATTGCAAGATTTATAACCCTTAACTTTTATATCGTCAAACTTACAAAAATAATTAACACGAATTGTTTGGGCGAAACGATAATCTTTGTGGATACGATACTCTACTTATCAATTTATATCTTGGTAAACGATTTGGTACACTTGCATAATCCGCATATCAAGTTTTTGGCGCCGTTGTCGAGTATTGTTGATATTTTCAACTAAACAATTTAAATTACTTATTTTTTCTATCTTTATTTTTTCTGTCATTTATTTTTGCGCATTTTATTTTTCTGTTTTAAAAAATTCAAAAATACCAAAAAATTAAATAAATTAAAATACCAAAAATATTCAGTCCTAGTTGAGTTGTTTTATTTTTCAGAGTCTAGTTTATCATATAGTTTATTATTTTAGTCGCTACTAACATAGTTTATTTTTCTGTTTTGCATTTAGTTTATTGTTTCCATTTAGTCCTAACCATTTTTTTTTTCTTTTGGTTTTTACCATTTAGGAACTAACCCCATTCGTTTATTTTTCTTTTTATTTATAGAGTCTTAGTTTAGGTTAAATTCTTAATCGGTGCATTTTAGGGAGTTGTAGTAAAAATAACGGTTGTTATAATATCTACATTAGATAGAGTCTATGTTTAATTAGATTAATTAATTTTTAGAGTCGGTCATTAATTTTGCATTTAGAATAAGGATTAACATTTATTAATAATAGTCATAGAGTTTTAAGTTTAGTTAGTAATAATATTCGGTATTAACTATAATAATTAGTTTAGATCAAGTCTGCATTTAGAAAACAAATAGAGTCAAGTAACCAGGTAAGATTTGTCAAAAAAAAGTAACCACGTAAGAATTAACCCCAAACCTAACCAATATTTAAATCAATCGCAAAATTATTCTTGTTAGGAATTTTTCTCGAACTTGCAATTATTGCGTGAAATAGGTAATCATGGAATCAACCAAGAGTAAACAATGAATGGCAATTAAGGAGGAGACGGAAGAACATAATTTGGAGCAATTCATAAATTTGGAAGAATTTGGAGCAGGTTGGCCCCGATCTTGACTTTCCTGGTCGGGTTGTCGTCCAGATGGACGGATGTCAACTCTCCGTCAGGGGTAGGGTGCTCGAAAGGCATCTCCTGTCCTTTCTTGCCCAACGGAAAAGGCAACTCCTGTCCTTTCTCGCCCTTGGGGTATTTTTTCCTCCTGCTGGGCGTCTAGGTCGGCGTTGCTGCAATTCATAATGCGGCACCACAGGTTTCCTCCTGATGTCGATTGGGGTGCGGGTAGCTTTCCCCAGGCCTTGTGACATTTTTTCGGCCCATTTCAAGCCCGCATGGATCATGGCCTTGTCTCTGTTCCTGATACGATATTTCATCTTTAAATGGACCGTTGACGTACCTCCATGGGCGAGTGCTTCTTTCGTTGAAGCCATGGAGGTTGGTGTTGTCGTAGGACTCCAAATCTTCTTTCTTTAGGCCTAATTTCTTAAAGGCGTCTTGGTACTGAATGTCGACGGATTTTCCTTCATCTACCAGGCGCCTAGCGACGTCATGGCCTCAAATTCCCATGATGATGACGTACAATAACTCTTCATTAGGAACCCTGTTCACCTTTTCGCTGTCGGTGAACCCTAAAAGTGGCCTTTTCTTGGCTACTTAGGGGGGCGCTACATGTATCGCCTTTAGTTCAACCACCTTTCTTTTGGACAATCCCCTCGGCCCTTGGCTTGTTGCAAAGAATCCACCCATTATTGCTCCGAGAAAGATCCGATCTCCGTCTCCTTCTCCCTCGATGTCCATGTCTATCTGATCTCCATTGGTGGCGTTCCATGCAATTCTTTGCGGGGACTCGCCCCCTATGAGGAACGTTTCTTTTTTGGGGATTTCCGTGGGGGAGCTCTTCGGCGTCCGTCGTTCTTCGATCACCTCTTCGAGTTGGTAGCCGAGGTCAAACCTCCATCGGCACCAAAGGTTGTGATAAGCAGCGATTGAGCATTGTTCTGTATCATGGCCCCAAGTCTGGCGGTAGTAGAAATATTTGGTCATGTCGGTTCTCGATGACTCTTTCAACGATTGCAGAGCTTTGATACCTGCTTCCTTGAATTATGTGCTTAAAATTATCGAAGGATAGTTTATCACTATGCGTTCAACGGGGTGTAGTCTCTAGGGTGAAGGCGAGAGCCTCTAGCTTTTTCGTTGTTATTACGGCACCATTTATCGCCATCCTTGTTGGACTGTTTATTTCTAAGTTCTTATTTTCTTTGTAGTTAATGTATAGTTGGGCGCGCATTAGTAGGTCGTTCAATTCTTTGGCTGCCCAAAGTCCGAAATCTTCTTTTAATTTGCATTCATCGCGGAGGTTGCTCTCGAATATAAAACATTTCAAGCCGTCATGGGCGCCCAGTACATCTACGTCTGCCCGAGTGAAATTGTCAACACACTCCCTCAAAGTTTCTTTCTTGTCCTCGACGACGGCGTTCAAAGTCGTCATGGTCTTCGACCGCTTTCGCCTCGCTTTGAAGTGAGAGGTTAATTCGCTACAAAGCTCTCCCCATGAATCGATAGAGTTATCTTGTAGGCCCTTGAACCAAGTCATGGCGGTGCCCTTCAGTGTTAAGACGAACAATTTTCACTTAGCCGCGCCCCTCGTGCGATAGTAGTCAAGGATATTGTCTAGGTGCTCCACGTGCTCGTCCGGATTTGTAGTGTCGTCATAAGTATCTAGCTTTGGCAGTTTCACAAAAGCGTGGGGGACATGATATTATGATATCTTCCTAGTGAAAGGTCGTTTGTGGCAGCTTATGTGACGGTGTAACACCCCATTCCCAAATATAAATTATTTAATAAAATAAACACACATCAGAGTAATATTTCCAAATGGGCATGTCACACTTCATTTTCAAAACTTCTTAAATAGAAATATAAAACTATTTTAATAACTTTCAGCAATTAATATCATTAATGTGCAGCGGAATAATTGAATTTAAGCAACAACATTAACTGTTTTAAACTTCCAAAAACATCTTGGCATAAAAGCCTCATCCAGAATAATCCGACAATTATAGGGCTACAACAGCATTATCCAAAACTTGATACATAGGAATGAAAGAAAACAATAAAAATCCCATCCCACGTATCAGAGCCCTAGACACTTTGAGCCACCACCTACTACTCAGGATCACCTGCAAGTTACCCATAGGAAGGGCAACGTTTCCAAGCAGAAGGGGTGAGATTCTCAATCAATAAAAATAATATATAATAACATCAATTAAAAATCTAACACCTTACAACATCAATGATTATTCAATAAACATAGGTATTTCATAATCAACAACAATCATCCAAGTATAGAATTCAATCAACAAATGCAACTCATGATATGACTCGCCACCCTCCCTTAATACTCCTCAATAATGCAATTATGCATGTGGTACCATAATTCAGGGCCGTGACCCTCACCGCTGTCGAATGGTTAAAGCATTCTCAACAGGACCTAAGTCCTCATCGCTCCACACCGCTTTGAACAACTAGTGTTCCACCGCTTTGAACGACAAGGCGTTCCAGAGCCGAAGCTCTCCCATTTGATGTTTATGCAACTACCCAACCTGTGTATATCTACATACAACTCGACTATTACATATGTTTCATATGACTTACTACTCCCCAACTCAAACAATCCAGAACATACACAATTATTTATAATTATGCACATACATCAATCACATTCCACATGTTATATATATACATATTCACTTGTTTTCATACACAATCATCTCCAACATTTACTAACACCAATCATATCCAATCACCGGCTTGTTCTAATAGGTTTCGGTTACCTACACCAGGGTTATACTAGTCAAGGAGAAATTATAGAATGCTCAAGAAGTCCCTTCATGCACTAAGTAACAGTTCAGAAAAGCTGACTAAGACTCACTTCGCTTAAGCGACGGCTAGTTCGCTTAAGCGACCAGCTTACAGTAGGTTTGGGTTCAGTTCGCTTACGGGTCGCTCACGGTTCGCTTGAGCGAACTTTGGACAGAATCAAAATTGTTTTTCGCTCACGGGGTCGCTTATCATTCGCTTAAGCGAATTCTTGGCAGAATCAAACTTAATTTTCGCTTACCAGTTCGCTCACGGTTCGCTTAAGCGAACGGGTAAAATCGCATTCTGGGCAATTTCCTTGAGTGCTCGCTTAAGCGACGGATGCTTCGCTTAAGCGACCAATCATCTGGGCAGTGCAAAACCTACGGTTTCAGACCTCTTCTCACTCCAAAAAAACCAATTTTAATCCCCCAATCACCCAAAATGTTTTCCAGCAGATGTTTACAGGTCCTATATACAACTAAGCATCTAAGGAAACACAAAGTAGCCATTAACAACAACAATCACAGATCATTCCACCATCATACACAAATTCATCAATTCATCCAATCACTCATAAATTTCAATCAGTTTATGATCACAGCAACAACAAGATTTAAGTTTTTATTCTAAACATTACATTACAACAGAATTAACATGATCAATACCCATTCCCCTCAGAATCATCATATAACCCTAACCCACAATTTATCTTCCAAAAACTATGCAATTAGGTCAATTTTCAGAAATTATAGATTATGATTATTGAGAGATAGTCTCACCCTTACCTTAGTTTTGCAGAAAATTAGACAGCAAGGATCGGTTCTAGGCTCTCCTCTCTTGTTCTTGCTCTTCTTCTCCCTTTTCTCCCCAAAGCTAGTTTCTTACGTAAAAACGTTTTGACTGTTTTTCTTTCTTTCTTAACTTCTTCTTAACTCCCTTCAATTCTATTAATTCCCCTTAATTTTAATAAATTCTAATTAACTCCCTAATTTCTAAAATAATACTAATTTCCACTTATTTTAATTATTATTATAATAAACTATATAATAAAATGCACACATCATATAAATCACCAAAATCATATAAAATCACATATGAGACTCTAAACAAATCAAAATAAAATAAAATAATAACTAGGGCGTTACAGACGGCGTTATGGAAAATATTTCCATTCCTTCAAACGACTTTAGCGTGTAGGAGAATCTTTCCTCTCGCGGTGCTTCGAAGGTTTATATCGTTCAGGACGGTGCGGAGGCGGATTGTTGCTTCTTGCCTCCTCTTTGGCAGTTCATTAGTATGCAGGTGGCATCGTCCAATACCAACGGAGTTTTCATTGTCGAGCTTCTTCGATTTTCCTGGCTACTACCTTTGAAATCTTTTCTTGATTCTTCTCCACTCGTTCGAGTCTATCGTTCTATTGATGAAGCAAATTCACCAGGTTAGCTAAGATCTCGTTCATCTCTAGCGGCGTTGGATCTTGAAGAGATGGTGGCAGAGGAGGAGGGACGTCCTCCAAATGGAGAGGAGTCGGAGGTAGAGTCGTTTCGTTCAACGAGGTTGTAGCGTGAGTGTCAGCTGTAATACCGAGGATAGCGTCGTCTTCCTCATGATTCATCGAAACCGTTCAACTTTGGAGAATTCAGATCATTGAACGCGATGCTTGAGAGGTGGAGGAACGGATCGCAGAGGTTCTCCTGTGTGTTCCAGCCATTACTTCGGAGAGAGGAGTAATAATTGTTAACTGTTGTGGTGGAGGAACGTGTAACTGAAAACGGTTAGAGAACGAACACCTCCTTCTAGCCCCAAATGATCCGTCTGCTGAGAACAGTTGAGTAGCAACGACGGTAGAGAATGCTTCGGTATGACGGTATTGACTTTCGGCATGGCAGCGATGAGTCTTCGCGATGGAACGAAAGCTGCCTATTGGCACGTTAGCACTTTGACGCTCAAGTAAGTGATGGAACTAATAAACAGTGTGTAAGAAGTGTTGTGAAAAGTGAGAATTTACCTTGAGGGTAAAGCAAGTTCACGCTTATATAGGCGCGCGTTGGTAATAATCGTATCCGAGTTATGCGGCGTGTGATTAGGGATGGAGCAGGACACGTATAGGGTGATCCTTGCGCGAATGTGCGCTCCTATGTGGCACGGTGCACACAAGCTAGCGTGCTCCCTTGGGTACGGAGTCATCACGATGCAAGTTAACGAATTTGAGTCTTCTGACCGATCCAAAACAGAGCGGAAACACAGTCACTCATGGTGGTTATGACTACGATAATCGCAATTGTCAAACATTACAATTTGGCAGTTATGGGGGCCGTTATGATTTTGTGTTTGGATAAGTGTCTCATATTTTTATGTACGCTCCCCCTTGCGGGAAGGGGGTGTGCATCAAGTAAATGTCCCAATTGTGAATTAGGCTTGTTTGTTATTGGGCTTCAACTCAAATGGGCATGTTCATTTGCGCAGTCCAGAACAAAAACCTAACTTAACCCTAACTCACAATTTAGTAAACTCTATATAAATGTATGATTTTACTTTGGTTGATAATACTGGAAAAGTTCAGATGCGCTTCGCCGAAGCTTGATTTCTCTCTTTCGATGTGGCTCACTGAAACCTCACTACCTTGTGTTCGCAAAGAATAATAAAGGTAGTCTTCCACTACCTCTCTATCTTTCATTGATGAAGAGAATATGTACGCATATATTAATGGATTATAATGATCAGTGTATGGTGAGGTAGAGATCTCAAATCATTTATATTTTTTAATATAAATTGAATTATTGCTTTGGATCATTTTGAATATTCTAATCTTATCTTGTTTTTTCTTCACCAGATCTACGAACATGGAAACAAAATTAACTTTAAAGATTATTATTATAGATCTGATCAAGTGGTTATCATCAAGATTTCATGTATTTCGAAACGTCGTTATAGTTTATCTTATTGTTTGCTTTGGTAATATCCAAGATAAAGTTCGTTCGAGTGTGATTTCTTTGATTAAACCTGGAACAAAAAAGACAAAATTTTGTCTTTTTGAAGAAGGTATGCCTATTATTTATTATAGCTTATTTTGATTTTTTTTTTTTTTTTGATATCAAAAGATTTATTATTTATTTTGACTTAATATCTTATTTACTCTCAAACAAGTACCATAAGAAATCAATATATTTTTCTTAAAAGTAATGATTATAATTTGAATGTTGATTTGATGTTTTCTTGTATGTATAAAATTAACCTTTGTTATAAATTGTGCATATTGATTCCTAAATCAATTTAATTACCAATGTAATAGATCCATTAGGAAATTGAATACGACCTCTTTAAAAAGATCCAAATATGGGTATAAAAGAAAACAATATTGAGTATCTATCCAAGTATCTCTTTCTGTGTTTGTTTTTCAATCTTCTCATCTTTATTGTGACATTTCAATACAAAACAATGTATGTTGTTTCTATTTAATCCATTTCTGCCACCACTACCCAAAACAAGGGGTTAGATGGGAAATCTTGTCATCAGCCAGATTTCTGAGCTACTATGCATGTTTGTTATTTTCTCCTTTTCATTTTCTATTTATTTGATTTAGAATATTAATGTACATAAGTTACATCTTTTAATTCTTATATTTATTGATTATTATATAGTATTTAATCGTGCATATTCGCTCACTTTAAATTTATGTAACACTAATATGTAATTACATTCAATTATTTCATCACCTAAGACAGTGGTTCCGCTAGTATTCTTGAACAGAACTGGAGGGTTTGAGAATGCTTCATTGTACGTTGGTGATCTTGAAAGGAAGGTGAATGAGGCCCAGCTTTATGAACCTCTCTATCAGATTGGCCACGTTATTTCCGTCAGGGTTTGTAGGGATCAGATGACGCAGTCATCTCTTGGTTATGGCTATGTCAACTTCTCCAACGCTCGTGATGGTTCGTGTTTTGATTTTGGTTCTTTTATTTTGATTTTTGAATTATAATATACTCTTGATTATATCAAGCATTGCGATTGTGTTAATAGTTCTGAAAAGTTATTTGTTTTGTTTGTTAGAAAGAATAGTGTTGACAAAAAACAACGAATTCGGATGATAAACCTTGTGTCCTCAGATTCTGCTACAAATGCCTCTTGGGTAGGTTTGATTCACCTTTTTTTTTAATTAAGTTTCATTTTCAAAATTATTCAACTTTATTGTGTGCTTTTTGAAATGACAGTGATTTGTGTGTGTTGAATTCAGATACGGGGAGAAGGCATAAGAAGCTATGAAGCACGGACACTCCTTGGATAAGGCGTGTTCCCGTGTCAGACACGTGTCGTGTCGTGTCCGACACCAACACATATAATTGCACTGCATTTTGTGATTTTCTAAAAAATTTAGCTGTGTCGGTGTCCGTGTCGTGCCCGGTGTCGGTGTCCGTATCCGTGCATACATGTTGAAGTATTTTATATGTCCAAAGTGTACAACGATTTACAACTGCAGAAGTTGCATGTAATTTATAGTTATAATGAAATTTGAGTTTGTGTTCTATTCATTTTGTATCATTTTATTTTTAGTTTGAAACAAAGTTTGATGCGACTACTTTTGCTTCGAATATTTTTTTGTCAATCTTATTGCATTGGGCGTTAATGGAATGCAGCATATAAATTCGTATGGCACTGTCGTTGTTGGTGATAGTAATAATAAGGCTAAACTACAGTTTTGACCCCCTAAGTTTGCCAATGTTGCGATTTTGACCCCCTAATAAAAAAATGAATATTTTGCCCCCTATGTTTTAGCCCCTTTGCAAAAGTGACATTTTGGTCAATTTTGACCAAGTCAACGCCTAAGTGGCATGCCACCTGTGTAATTACTAAATTAAAAAAAATTAAAAAATCCACATAATCATTTTCTAAATTAAATAAATTAAAAAAGAAATTGAAAAATTAAAAAAATAGAAAAGATAAAAAAAAAAACAATAGTTCATCCTCAACTCTTCAACACTCACAAAATTGATCCAAATCCAGATAAATCATCAACACTAAATTTTTTGAAACTATGCTATAACAACTACTGCTACTGTTACAAAGAAGAGAGAAGATGAAGCAACAGTGGCTATGGCGGAAAGTCAAACAAGAAAGGCTCAGCAGAATATATCTACGACGATTTCAAGGATCATCAAAAATTTTTGGAAGGAATGTTTCATCTCCCTTCTTTCACTATTTCGTGGATCTCTCAAAATTCATTCTCCATTTCAAAGATTCCCTCTTTCACATGAAACCGATTCAATCCAACGAATTTCACAATGACCGACAAACCCTAATCCCAAAGCAACAAGAAGATTCAGTAATGGAGATTCAAGCGATTCTTTGTTCGATTCCACACATTTAAATTTACACAGGTCCATTTTTTATTAGCGTTTACATATCTTCTTCATCTATATCGTGTTCTTCAGCAAAACCATGGATAAAGGGTTTGTGAATCAAAGGGTTTGAATCTAGAGATTTTCTGGGTTTTTTCTTAATCTTCATGATTTGAAAGTTGTGAATCGATAGAGAAGATGATAAGAAGCTGAAAAGAAAAACTGGAATTTACAAGAATTTGAAGCTTTGATGAAAGTGATAAAAGTGGAACGAATCTGAGGGTTTTTTTTTTTTTTGGTTACGAGGGTTTGGTTTTTCAATGTAGATGAACCACATTTTTTTTCTTCTTTTTTTCCTTTTCTATTTTTTTTATTTTTCAATTTCTTTTTTAATTATTTAATTTAGAAAATGATTATGTAGATTTTTAATTTTTTTTAATTCAGTATTTACACATGTGGCATGCCACATAATCGTTGACTGGGTCAAAATTGACCAAAATGTCACTTTTGCAAAGGGGCTAAAACATAGGGGGCAAAATATTCATTTTTTTTATTAGGGGGTCAAAATCGCAACATTGGCAAACTTAAGGGGTCAAAACTGTAGTTTAGCCTAATAACAATGGTGTTAATTCACACATAGACACACTACCTTTTACATTAGTGAACTTCTTACATTTATGTTAATTTTGAATCAAAATTGTATGTAATTGGGTTATTTGAATTGTTCAATCCCATAGATTATTGCTCCAAATTGAGAAGTAATAATCGAAAAATAAGTTGGTCATCACGTTGCACTTAACCCCTATAATTAGACAAGTTATTGAGTGATTGCATTGCCTTTAACATTTAATCATTGTCTATTTTACGATTTTTTTTGTTTTAAATGTTTTTAGTATTTGGGAACTAGTAATTATTGTTTATGTTGTTTAATGATGTAGGTTAATGAATGTCTCTGAAGATGTAAGAAGCTGCAACGTGTATTGAAGATGTATCGCTAATGATGTGGAAAGATGCAGCATTCTAGGACTCTAGCCGGGTCTTACATAATACGCATACGTGAGTCCAGTTTGTCCATTTCTGAATGAGGAAGAATAGGAGTTGTCCCCAATGATTGGAATCCTATGAAGTATAAAATAATATGCCAGTGGGTAGGTAGGATTGGATAAGGATGGATGGATAAGGACAACCCATGTAAAATGACCAAAGGCTACAACTTGTAGTGGGTGGCCTTGTACTATAAAAGGACACCCGTGTGTTAGTGCCAAGGGTCGGAAAGTTCATCTTAGAATTGGAGAGGCCAGGTTACGGCTAGGGTTAGCAGTTTTAGAGATCTCATTCCATCTCATCATCTACCATATGAGCATGGTAGCTTGATTCTAGAGTTTTTAGAATAGATTACTTGGTGATGCTTTGGGTCACCTTATTCCTTCAAGGATTGTAATATATCTTGTGACAACTCTATCTATTCTACTAATTTAGTTTTCAATGTTTTCATTTATTTCCATCTTCATTTCTATTTCCATGGTTGAGCCCACCATGAGCTAAACCCCTTTAAGTGGTTTAGACATGGTAAGGTTATGATTTATTAATTACTTGCGATATATAAAGCTGTTGCGTCGTGCTTTGCTCTGGTAAATAGTTTTTAATCTAAAACCATTAGAAATCATTCTTGATAAGTTTTACTTCTAGTAATATGGCTCGTTTCCCTAACAAAGTTAGGAGCTCAACATGTTTACTCAATACGAGTTTCCCATTAAGCACCAACATAGTGAAAGTGGAGAAGGGAACTGAATGTAAAACTAACGCTATAGGAAGCTATAGCTCGGTGAACCTCAGTTAGCTTAAGAGGTTATTAAATGACCATAGCGCTGAATCACGAGAGTTGTACCATGCTATAGTTTAGTATTACATTCTCTAATATACTATTGACGTATGGCAACAAGGATCTGAATTAAGCCACACATAAGCGTGAGAAAAGGCAAGACTCCTCAATTAAATAAGCCAGGAAGCCGGAGGTTAAAGATATAGATCTTTGGGTGAGACATATTAGCTATATCAGGACATAACGTTTGGCACATCTTAGAGACTAAAGATGCTTTGAACCGGTTATAGCTTTGAGTAACTAATATGACTATATCCATCTACAACTCTCTAAAACATAGTACTGTTTTATCATAATTGACCCTTGTTCGAAGCCACACCTTCCATCTTGAGATTTTCTAAAGACTTTAACTGCTTTCCTAAACTTAACCTTTTTACTTATATTGTTGTGACAAATAATGATTTATTTTATTTTTCTCCAAGTAAGTTTTCTACTGAAAAGTTATTTGAAGCTATAGCTCCACGGTCCCTATAGGATCGATATCTTTTTATATCATAACTTGGACAATATATAATTGCACTATTAACATGGAAAATGACAAGAGGATTTCCATCAGGGAGTATGCAGTGTTTGATCCAACAACACTCCACACTAGCATAGTGCGACCAGAAGTCACCACAACTCAGTTCCAGTTCAAACTTATTATGTTCCAGATGCTGCAAACTATGGGCCAGTTTTCAGGAGCAGGTCACAGATGATCCTCATCTCCACCTGAAGCAATTCATTGAAGTAGCAAAAAATTTCAAGATTCCAAGCATAAAAGATGATGGTTTCAAGTTGAGGTTGTTCCCTTACTCTTTAATAGGGAGAGCTAAAGCTTGGTTAAACTCTCTTGAACCAAACTCTGTCACCTCATGGAGAGAATAATTTTGCATCGTTGATAGCACCTTTAATTTGCTCCATTTTAATGGTACAAACAAACAGCATGCCAGAATTTTTATATACAAAAATTAAAAATACAACAATTACAAACAATAATATTTCAAAAAAAAAAAAAAAAAACAATTACAAACAAAGTTTCAAATCTTTAGAAGGATCGTACACAAAAATTTATGAAGGATTATATCGTTATTTTGGTCTTATGTGAGAATTTTATGGCATACACGAGTCTAGCAATGTCATTATAGTGTGAGTGTGTCTTATTTTAGAATCGTATGGACTAAACTGACCGACTAACAAAAGACACATCTGAGAACTAAACTCACTAAGGATAGACATATTCAAGAGAGTTTACCTATTTTGAAAGATTATCTATTTTCATAACTCAAGATCAATAGAAAACGAAGACAGGATCAGTAGTTTACTGGCAGTTTGTTGATCCACATACTAGCTTTTCTCCCAACCAAAAACCTAAGCTACCAACCTTCTGTGACAATTTGCAGCTTCGCTATATTTTCGACTTCTCAGACGACTCGTTTTAGTTAAACAAGGAACTTATTGAATTCCAAGGTGTGTGATTCCAACTCTTCCGAACCTTGACCGTTTCCATAAACAATATGTTCAGTCTTGGTCTAATAAGAGCAGTTTATTGGACATAGCTTGGGAAATTGATCAACAAGACAAGTGAAAGCAAACCATGTTTCACAAACTAAAGACATGCCACATAACCAGAATGCATCGGTATTTTATGCGTGATTCTCCAATGCAAAAATAGTGCAAGAGCAACCAAACGGAATAAAATGATGAGACGATATGCGACGAGAAGTGCATAAGGTATCTTCGATTTTCGTGTAAGAGAGGCATGCACCATCAACACGGTTGTTGCATCATCTTTTTCATCCTTTGACCTCCATGATAACATAATATTTTTGAAGGGAATCATCATTTCAGCAATGGTTTGATATCATAACATGAACAGGAGCGAGTTATGTTAGGGTTGAAAGTGAAAGTGTATTGTGTTCTTTATATAATTTCTGAAAGACTTAAATGCATTTGTTTATCCCTCTATTTGTTGGCTTACGGGGGAGCTCAGGTACCACCACACTTTTACCTAAAACATTAAGAAAATGGATTTGCGGTCATTTCACTTATAAAGTACTCAACCTCTACTTTTTTATCCGATATGAGACATATATATCTCACACTTTGCACACAACACTATTTCATGAGAATTTTTCCCTCTATTTAGAAAGTCAAGGTATTTTACTAGAAATATAGACATTAGTGCTATATCCACGTAAGAATTATCAAAGTCTAGAGTCACTACTTGAAGGTTGAACAAAATTATCAATTTTTGACTTAATCAATCTTCTTGCACCAATCATAAGAAAATAAAGAGTGCATTATCCTCCATCTGATCCTTAATGTATTATGTCAACTTGAAAGTAATGTTTCACTTTTTTTAACAGAAGTATGTTACACTTAAAGTATTGATTTGATTGTACTCAAACTTTTGGACATGTTTCCAAGCCAATAAATTAATCTTGCAATTTGAACTGAGAATAACATATTCCTACAATGGACTAACGTGTTAGTGGTTGCAAAATTCACTAACATAGTATTCCCTTAGTTCCCTCAAAAAAAAAACATAGTATTCCCTTAGTCTATAGCACAAAGAAAACCAAGGTTTGTTTATAAAGTGGTAGATAAATATGTTAAATTTAAGACCACTTGGCAAAATAAACGATTTTTTTTTTTTTGTAAACAAGATGAATGGATGCATCATTGTGAATTTTGACCTCTCAATTAGGTTATCACCTCAAAAACTCACAAATCAGTTGACTCATTCATCGAATATTCTATCTATAACAAACGAAAATACAAAAAAAAATAAAAATGGTGGACAATACCTTACCCAAAAAGAAAGAAAAAAACTAAGAAAATTGATAGTTTAGAAGGCCAAATTTATTTCTAAAAAGGAATTTCCTAATAGAATTAGGACTATAGTCCACCATTCAATATCTTGAATCGAATGTCTATAATTTGCAACCCGACCGACACATTCATTCCATTACTTTACTTAAAGATGTGAAGTGAGGATCCTCCATTTATTCTCTCTCTTACTATAGTTTTTAAATGTTATTTTTGGTGTCACATTTTTGCATTTATGTTTTCAAAACTATATAGTAATGGAGAAAATGGAGATTATCTTAACTCAAAGATGTGACTGCGTTTGAATTGGATGATTTTGATGCATTGATGGATAAATCATTTGAGATTGTTTAAAAAATTAAAATTTAGGATAGTTACAAGTTGGCGTATGAGAAAAACCAAAAGCGTAACAAAATCTTTTTTTTTTTTTTAAAACTTGGTATCCTGCTCAAAAATTAAATAATACGAAGAATCTGATCTCAATGTATACTTGTGAGGGGTCTATTTAAAGACATAACAAACTCCATGAAGAAAGATAACTTAAGAGAGAAGAATACAATATCTTTGAATTAAAGGTCATAGTGATATATCTGAAGTTGAGAACGAAGAAGACAATAATCTTTGATATCTTATTTCATTTCATTAACATAATATTAGAGTTCAAAGTCATGGTGATGACAATCGTGTAGTTAGAAAAACTAAAAAAAAATAAAAAATCAAATTATTGCATGACAACACAATAAGTAAATGAAAGCTCCTTGAATAATCCAGGAGAGCATTTGTATACTCTTTTGGGTCTTGTACTCTTGTAATATATATGAAATCATTTTAACACACACAATCACCTTCTACACACCTTGGTGGAAAATGAAATCCGCACTATTGCGTGGACAATGAGCATCAATGACACAATGGGAATGACTCACTATAATGAAAAAAGAGAAGAAAAAAATATTACTAAAATATGATAAAATATTGAGTATGAAGTAACCAAAAAAATTTAAAAGGATAGAAATGGTTTTACCTTTAACGAACATTGTAACAAAAAATATAAAAAGAAAAATGATCATAGGATAAACATTTGCTCTTGGTGGAATCATGTTTGTTCCTGTGTTTGTTGTTAGTAGCTTTTAGCAGTATCTTATATTGTAATTGGTCATATAATTGATCTCCTAAATTTTTATTATTGTTATAAAACATGGCATCCATGGAAGGAAAGAGAGAAAAGCTATGAAACTATTGTATTGATATGAAAGAGTGATATTACAAGTTGCCCACTGATAGGGTTGTTACAAGTTATTTATACTAATGCCTACCAGGACTAATATGCCACTCATTTATATCTCTAATAGTCCCCCGCAAGAAATACAAAGTCATCAAACAAGTGCTTATCCAACAAGAAGAAACCACAACTCAAGGTTTAACCGCTTGAAGGATGAGGCATCAAAGCAACGCTTAACCACCATCCGACAGAAGCAATCATCAACAAAGCCAATTAAGGCACAACGCTTAACCATTCATGACGGAAGCTTATCAACATGGCTGATCCATCATGAACAGAAGCACAAAACAAGAAAAACAAGGATATCCAAAATCAATGATGATATCTGAAAGAAAAAGAAATGCAAGGAAGGGCCAAATTGTACAATGGAAGGAGGTCATATGTTGAACAAACTTCGTACCAAAGGTACTATAAAGCAACAAGATCAAGGTTCCAAGATATATAAAAAGAGATGCCTTCCAATGCCGAGCCGAGACAAAAGGAACCAAATGCAACCTGTAAAAGGACTGCCCAAAATTTGACAACTAAATTTTATCTTCAAAGGGTGCTGCCACTTGCATAATGCAACCAACAGTAGCACTAAACAGAGAGATAACAAATAGGTGTTTTTTAAATTTTATCTTCAAAGGGTGCTGCCACTTGCATGATGTGCCACTCATCTATATCTCTAATAATTATATTGGCTGTTATTTTGGCTTTAGCATAGCCTTTCTGTATTGTGGTTAGTGTCGATTAAGACATTGTTTATCTTGTTTGGGTTAGCACCCCTTGTGTCTAACTTTTTATTTAATTAAATTTTCCGTTTAATATTTTTTAAATTTTAGTCATATTTTTCACCCTTTGCATATTTGAAATAGAATTATATTTTAAAGTTTCTAAAGTTTATGATCTCTTTACATCAAGTAAATAGATTTTAACCCTTATAGAGTTGTAAAAAAACTTCCAAAAAATTTAATAATTCCTCGAAAAAAATTAATAATTATTAAATGTTTCTTAATTACATCAATGAGTTGTTGTTGTTATCCCTTTTTTTTTTGGATAGTGGCCAAGGTTTTCAAACCCTGAACTTGCATATTTTATGCATTGTTTCAACCAACTGAGCTAAGCTCACGAGGACTGTTGTTACCCCTTTACCACGCTTAATAAGGAGGTCATATAAAAACTTACCATTCCAAAGAGTTCCTTCTACTTTTTTTTACCAAATTTTTATTATTTTGTGAGAAAATGATGTGGTGGGTGAATTTCGGACCCCAAACAACCCTTTTATTCATCTTAAGAGATACGATTCTAACCACTAAATTATTTTACAAAAAAGGGAAAACGATAAAACAATAATAATAATGTTATAATTACTAAATATCTCTTAGATATGCAAGGTCCGAAGTTCGAACCTCGGACACCAAAAAAAAAATTATCTCTGAGGTACATCAATATGTTGTATTTGTCCACTTAATAAGAATGTCACATAAAAAACTTACAAATCATAATTTATTTATTTTTTTATCAAATTTTCATTATTTTATAGACTTTCATGAAAGAAAAGGGGGAAATCTCAAAATAAGAATAATATTAATAGACAATACAACACCCCAATTTTCATAGTCTTGCTTGTGATCGATGTTTATTGTGTTTATGATGATATTGAATTATAGGATTAAGTGTAGGATATATTCTATGAGCTTAGAACCTCTTTAGAATGAGATAACATTTTTGTCACAATTTTTTATTATCTCACATTGTGAGGGTATCAAGCTGGAATGTATTTGAAAATTTGTGAAGGAATTGATTAAGAAAAGATTGGATTGTAAGGATGAATTATTGAGTTGAGATTAATTAGGAGAAATGGAATTGAAATCCATTCTCTTCGGTAGCCATAGCCATTGAGATAACACAAGAACAAACTATTCCTTTCTCCAAAACGGAAAAGGTTAGAATAATTGAGAGAGTTGGCAATGGCGAGGAGAGTTGGTGAAGGTGGTGACAATGGAGCAATTACATTTTAGAAGAAAAACATGAATTCTCTCTCTTATTTTTTATTTTTACAAAAAATAACGTGTTTTAAACCATATCTTGAAAACGCAGAGATTCGACCACGGCTCCGCCTCTCCTATGATGGAGAGTTACTAATGACCTAACATAGTAAAATGTTGCATGTTAAAGTACCATGATCGTACCCTAAAAAATGTGTCTTTCCATGCTTAACATGATGACTAAGTTGAAAAACTTCTACGGCCACTAGGTTGCCCATAAGCTATATAGCTCTCTACATCATTCTATCGATGTACGAAGCTATAACTTTCATAACTCAGAGTTGTAACTTTCTAAATCTTGCAAACCTCTATTTTTCATGTGAATCTCTAAATCCTTGTTATATGCTTTGTTTACTTCTGCATTCTATTTTAGTATCTTAGAATCTTATAATTGTATTTGTGTTGTTTGTCATTTTGGATCTTAAATAACTAAACTTGGTATTTGGAAATACTTAAAACTAATCCACTTCAATCCTCGTTGGATCGATACTTTACTTACTTTTTATTACTTCTTGCGATAGTGTATACTTGGACTAGATATGCATTTAAAATAATCAACTTTTCTAAGCATCAATAGTTGCTCTGAATCAGTGCCTAGTATTTTGTTTCTGCATTTTATTTTATTGTTTCAAGTTTATATCCACTGTCCATTTTATCTGATGGTTGGGGATGGAGCATCGGAGAGCACTGCATGATTTGGGTTGTCGAAGATCCAAATTGTTGTGTTTGTTTGTCTTTTTTAAGGGTCATGTTAACCAGTGCCGAATGAAACAAATATAATAATATTTACATTGAAAGATGTGTAATTAATGCATTAAAAGATTAATAAATGTCTTTTTTTACTTTCACTTTCTTCTTTTGCCTTCCTTAACAAATGCCCTGCTCCCGGTTAACATTTCCCTTTTTTTAAATAACTAAGATAGGGAAAAGTTTGTACTACTATTAATTAAAATGGCACAAATGCTCGTTTTACAGTCATCCTTGAAAATACTTGAACTTTATATTGAGGTTACAAGGATAAACTTGTAAAGTGAGCTAGCACTTCAAGTGTTTCACTATGGCACAAATGGCACAAGTGCTTTGTGTTTCACTATGACAAAAATCTTACAAAAGAAGAGGATGTAGCCAACTCGCTCACCATGCTTTCCGCTAACTAGGTTACATCTTTTTTTGGGAACTGCCCTCTTGTGACAATAATAATCTTGCATTTCTTAATTATTTTCATATATAGAATTAAGATTGAGAAATTTAAGTTGAAGTGTGGGAAAAACCAAAAGTGTAACAAGATTATGGTTCCTAAATATAAAATTATAAGCTTAGAAATAACATAAAATTATTTTTCACTTTCACTATTAAAGATATTTTGGTAGTCGGTAGGGTTAGAAAGTAAACGTAATATGCTTAAATTGAAGGTCATGATGATATCTCTAAAGTTACGAGGGAAGAAGACAATCTAGATAATATTTTTTTTTGTTGTCTTCTTTCATTTCATTAGCATAATCCTAGAGTACAAAACTATAACTACAACCATGTAATTAGAATAACTAAAAGAAAATTGAATTATTGCAAGAGAACTCTTTAGAGTACAAAATCATAACTACAACAGTGTAATTAGAAAAACTAAGAAAAAATCAAATTTTTGCATGACAACAAAATAAGTAAATGAAAGCTCATTGAATACAAAATAAGGTCTTGTACTCTGTAATATATGAAATCATTCTAACACTCACAATAACGTCCTACACACTTTGGTATAATACCAGGTCCGCACATGAACCTTGGACAAGTACCATCCCTGCCACATAGAACTATAAAAAAAAATGTTAATATATTAAGTATGAAGTAACAAAGAATGTTGAAAAGGAAAAAATTGTTTTACCTTTCATGCTCATTGTAACAATAAGTGGAGAAAGAAAGATGATCATATCAAAAACATTTTTTGTTAGTAGATTCATGTTTGTTCCTCTGTGTTTCTTGTCAGTAGCTCTTAGCAGTATCTCATCTTATATTGTTATATATATGCTTCGAATAATTTTAATTGATCTCGTACCACTTTATTATATTGGCTGTTATTTTGGCCTTTAGAATAGGTGATTTTGCAAAATTCTTTTTGTATTGTGGTTGGTGTGTCGATTAAGACATTGTTTATCTTGCTTGGGTTAGCACCCCTTGTGTCTAACTCTAACCTTTTTATTTATTTTAATTTTAGCCATATTTTCATCTTTCGTATGTATGAAAGTAGGCATGGCAACAAAACCCATACTCGTGGTTACCCGCCCGAACCAAACCCAATTTGACGGGTTTTCACCATTTTGATTGGGTTTGGGTATGGGTTTGGGTTTTCCCCGATCTCGAAACACGGGTATGGGACGGGTAACGGGTATATAGATACCCACCCCGAACCCATACCCAAACCCGTCCAAAATGTAAAAAACTACTTTATGTTGATATGTTATGTTATTTTGTTTGATAATTGTCATGTTAATAAAAACTATCATTGATATTTAAAGGATCAACTAAATAATTTTGTCTAACAAATGTGAAAGTGAGCTTATTGTTGGATAATGTATTACAACATTGCTCTTGGGGATGCAAAAAAAACTTATATTTTTTATTAAAATAATTATTCAATGCGGGGACGGGGATGGGGCGGGGATACCCGAACCCGTCGAGGACGGGGATGGGATTCAATTTCTCATCCTCGTTGGATATGGGTAGGGTAACGGGTAAGTATATGAGAATCGGGTATGGGGACGGGGAAGGTAAAACCCGTCCCCACCCTGCCCCATTGCCATGCCTATATGAAAGAATAATTATTCTTTAAAGATTTAAATGCATTTTTTATTTCCTTACTTAAACTTAATCTAAATTGTAGTCTTTCCATTTTTAAAACCACTATTTTGGTCTTCCTATTTTACAATTCTTGATTATCTTTAGTCCCTCATCATTTTTTGGTGATTTGTCGATCTCCTTAATGACATAGCAATGATATGACATGTGTATGTTGGGTTTTTCATTTTTCTATGTCCTTATTGGTTCGTTTTCTATGCTTGTCAGTATCGTTAATGGTTGACGTAAATCAAATGATGGAGAATTTGCGTTCATGTCGATGAACGTGGCTTAGTTATAGGAGTAGCTAGCGTTGAAGTGTCAATAGGAAGGTGAAGATTGCTATAGGTATTTCAACAACTTGTTGGGGGTTTCTATTGGAAAACAATAGGTTAACCTAAGACAAACAAATCCTAACGGTTAGTAAGAAGTTAGTTGAAGAGGAAGCAACAAATCCACCTTTATGGACTTAAACCTTTACATTTTATAAGTCTGTTGTGTGTTAGGATCAACTACAATTCATTGACAGTTTCAAGAGGTTACGTAGGGCATTAGGGTGCTTACACATAAGTACTTGGGAGTTTAGTGAGAATTGGAGGGATACAAGCAAGTGATTTTAGTGATAGATATTTTACTTCAAGTAGATTTTACCCTTATTTAGGGTTTTGATTTAATGAATTGATATTGTGCATGTTTAGGATGTGATTTCAATTGGATTCTCTAAGCTTCCTCGATTTGTTCAATTTCAATCGTATAAGCTAGGTAATATTTATTTTTTAAGCTTCATTTTCCCGTTGAAGATTTTCCCTTACACTATGTTTGAGAACGTGAAAAATATGTTGGAACTTGCTGAATATATTAGATTTCAACTTTGGTAAACACTTTGGAAGATGATTCCTCTTGGTCGGGGTTTCTACGATTTTTTATTTGAACATCAGGTTGATTTCAGTCGGACTTGGACAACGGGTATGGTTTCACTACAACCAGGACTCCTTCGCCTCTCCCAATGGACGAAGGATTTTAACCACAATGTTCAGACACAAACCCACGCCTCTTTATGGATCAGATTTGTAGCTTTGCCTCAGGAGTATTGGCGCGAAAGAACATTGAAAGAAATTGCGAGTGCGGTGGGTACCCCTATTTCTATTGATGGACCGACACGTAATAGAGCTTTCGGACACTATGCACACATTCTTGTGGACATTGACTTATCGAAGCGGGTTTATGATGAAATCCTTGTTGAACGGGAGGGATTTGCTTTTAACGTAGAAGTGCAATATGAAAGACGTCCTTTGTTTTGTCATCATTGTTATGTCATTGTACATAATGTCATGAATTGTAAGAGGTTGAACCCAGAGGTTATTAAGGTCCCTGACCGTGGAAAGAAGTAGGTTACTGATGCAGCTACCAATCCACCGCGTGTTGGGAAGGGAGCTTCTTCATCAGGCACACTATGTTACGTTCCCTCACCAACAGCTGCTGAGACACATGTTGTTGTTCCCACACCAACTGTTGATGCACACACTACTGTCCCCCCACCAACAACTAAGACATGTGTTGTTGTCCCCCCACCAACTGCTGAGACATGCGATGTTGTTCCCCCAACAGCAGTTGCCATCCCCAATAATATTGCAACATCTGTTGTCCCTCTGCCATCAGCTGCAGCCGGTGATGCAACAGGTACCACTTGCAGCAACTTGCAAGGTTTTTCTGAACCTATTCCTCAAGGTAATCTACCTCGGCCTAATACACATGTTTTGGAGCTAGCAGAATTCGTAATGAATGATGACGTGCAACTTTCATCCGAGACACTTCCAGTTAATCAAAATAATTTTTCTGTCGAACACAACGAAGAACAGGATGATGATGATGACGTTGTTTTTTTTTATTGATGAAGATGGTACTGCAACAGTTGTGCCCAAGAATACTACTACTTCCATCCCTCTAGATTTGGCAGCAGTCCAAATACCTACTCAAGCCACGCCTTTGTCTGTACCTGATCCTTTGGTGGCTGCCTCTACGATTGGGTCTCAGGATAATAACGCTTTATCCATTATCGTTCCGGAGAAACACAACAACGATAGAGTTCGACATGATATGGAACTTTGGGAAAAAGAGTGTGATAAGCAAGTTGAAACTCTTTCTGGGTCACGCCCTTCCTTGGCGTCACCAGTTGTTGTAAAGAGGTGTCTTGAAGCTAGCGCTAGCATGACAATACCAGAAGCTCAAGAGGTTGTAGTTTTACAACAACAACATGTACATCCCAGCAAGTGTAACACCCCGTTACCCAAAACAATTAAATAATAAATAAACATGCATCAGAGTAATTCTCAAACGGGCATGTCACACTACTAATTCAAAATTTCTTAAATAGTATATAAAACTATTTAATAAACAACCAACTTTAATCATTTCATTAAAACCTTGCAGCGGAATATTTTCAACATTTAAATAACATCAACATCCAACATATTAATTCTCCAATAATTAAATCTTGGCATAAAAGCCTTAACAACATAAATTCAACAACCATAGGGCTACATCAGCAATATTCAAAAATTGATACATAGGAATAAAGGTGACATTAAATCTCATCCCACGTATCAGAGCCCTAGACACTTTGAGCCACCACCTACTACTCAGGATCACCTGCAAGTTACCCATAGGAAGGGCAACATTTTCAAGCAGAAGGGGTGAGATTCACAACAAAAATATAGATAAATAATTCATCAACTTGAATCTAACACCCTATCATAATAATATTTTCATCAACATATATAATAACATCATTTATCAACATCAACAACATTCGGTAATTAAAACCAATAACTGCAACTCATGCAACACTTGACACCTCCATTAAGACTCCTCTACAATGCATGTGGTACCATAATCAGGGCCGAAGCCCTCACCGCTAATTGAATGGTTAAAGGATTCATTTTCAGGACATAAGTCCTCACCGCTAAACACCGCTTTGAACAACTAGTGTTCCACCGCTTTGAACGACAAGGCGTTCCAGGGCCGAAGCCCTCCCGCTTTTAAGCTTATGCAAATAACTCCACTAGTGTATATCTACATACAACTCCAACAATGGATATGTATTTATATGACTCACCACTCCTTAATGCAACATCATGTATAACTTAATTAAATAGAAGCATACATCCCAGTCAACAACAAACCATTATAATCAATTCAATCATTCCAGAAAATGCACAATTTAATCATAATCATGCTTAAACACCAATACCAATCAACATTAATCAATTAAACACAAACAGCTCAGAAAACTGGGCAACTCGCCTCGTGAGTACTTCTACTCGCTATGGCGAGCACAAGAAAAAGGTTGCTTGCCGTGGCGAACTCAAAACAGGTGCTATCGGGAGTTTTGACATTTTTCTCACTAAAACCTCATTTTTAAGTTACCTATTCATCTTTTTAATCTGAAAATTGTCTCAGACCTCTCTAAAATCATCTAGGTACTTAAAACTATCCATTTTACAGCTTATAACAACACTTCAAAAATCATGATCTCACAGGCACTTGCTCGCCGTGGCGAGTGGTTCTGCTCGCGAGGCGAGCGATGAATATCAGCACGACCAGAACCCAGAATTTTACCCAAAATCCCAATTTTCTCAATTCCACTCCCCAAATCAGTTTAAAGATATGAAACTAAATGCTGTATGCAACCAGAACCTATTTCCAACATCAAAACAACAGTCTTTGCACTCAAACCCACTAATTCAACATAAACCTAAAATTCCCAATTTTCTACCAAAACTTGTTAAACTCAAAAATCAGAATTTAGAATCTATACTAATGAAGCAAACCTCACCCTTACCTTAGAATTGCAGAAAGAAATGCACAGGAATTGATGAACTTTGCTCTACTTGCTCTTCTCTCCCTTTTTCCCAAAACTTACAGTTTTCACGTAAAAACGTTTTCCGACTTTTTCTTTTTTCTTAACTCCCAAAAAGTAACTTCCCTTTTCTTTTCATTAAACTCCCCTTAATTCTATTAAATATTAATTAACTCCCCACACTCCAAAATAATACTATTTTCTCACTTAATCTAATTATTATTAAAATAAACTATATAACAAAATATATCACACCACATAAATCACCAATATTATTTAAATTCATATAAAAGACCCTAAATAAATCCAAAATAAATAAATTAACGACTAGGGCGTTACAACTCTCCTCAACTTAGAGAATTTCGTCCTCGAAATCTTACCTCAAACAAACAATTCTGGGTACGACTCCCGCATCTTACTCTCCAGCTCCCAAGTCAAACTCTCACCAGTTACTCCACCCCAAACAACCTTCACTGGAGGTATATCCTTGCCTCTCAACTTCTTCACCTCACGGTCTTCAATCCTCAATGGTAAGGTCTCAACTGTAAGGTTGTCTCTAACCTGCACATCATCTGGAATAACATGCGAAGGATCCGCTACATACTTCCGAAGCTGCGACACATGAAACACATCATGCAAGTTCGAAAGATGTGGTGGCAAACCAACTCTATATGCCACTGTTCCAACCCTCTCCGATATCTGATACGGACCAATGAACTTTGGAGTCAACTTCCTCGACTTCAATGCACGTCCTACACCCGTCATAGGAGTAACCCTCAGAAATACATGATCACCCTCCTGAAACTCAAGGGCCTTTCTCCGCTTGTCGTGATAACTCTTCTGTCCACTCTGCGACGCTTTCATCTTTTCTCTTATCATCTTGACTTTCTCTGTAGTCTGATGAACCAAATCCGATCCCAACACGACACTCTCTCATGACTCAAACCAGCATAAAGGAGTCCTACACCTCCGACCATACAAAGCTTCGAACGGTGCCATACCAATACTCGAATGGTAACTATTGTTGTATGTGAACTCTATCAACGGTAGGTGACTGTCCCAAGTTCCACCTTGCTTAAGCACACACACTCTCAACAAATCCTCCAATGATTTGATCGTCCTCTCCGACTGACCATCTGTCTGAGGATGATAAGCTGAACTCAACCTCAACTTCGAACCCAAAGCATCTTGCAAACTCTTCCAGAATCTAGAAGTGAACCTCGGATCTCTATTCGACACAATACTCGACGGTACTCCATGTAGCTTCACAATGTTATGAATATAAATCTCCCCCAACTGAGCTACCAGGTAACTAATATTAATAGGAATGAAGTGTGCCGACTTCGTCAACCTGTCGACAATAACCCAAATGGCATCATGCCCTCTCGGAGTGTTTGGTAAACTCGTCACAAAATCCATAGAAATGCTATCTCACTTCCACTCCGGCACATCCAACGGTGTCAACAATCCTGCAGGCCTCTGATGTTCAACCTTAGACTTCTGACAAGTCAAACATGCATACACAAAATGAGCAACATCACGCTTCAAACCGGACCACCAAAACAGTTTCTTCAAATCATGGTACATCTTTGTAGCTCCCGGATGAACACTCAAGCTACTCTTGTGACTTTCCTCTAAAATTAACTTTTTCAACTCATCATTGTCACGAATACAAATTCTTCCTCTGAACCTCAATACACCCTGATCATCCACCATGAAGTCACTTTCCTCAGTGCCATTACCAGCAACTATCAAATCAACAAACTTCACATCCACTTGCTGCGCTTCTCTGATACTATTCAAGAAATCACTATTAATCTTTAGCATCCCCAATTGAACACTCTGAGGTGTCAATTCACAGACAAGACTCAAATCTCTGAACTACTCTAGCAAATCGAATTCTTTCACCATTAAGGCAGACATATGCAGCGTTTTCCTACTTAAGGCATCTGCAACCACATTGGCTTTACCAGGATGGTAATTCAAACCAAAATCATAGTCCTTCAACAGCTCTAACCACCTCCTCTGCCTCATGTTCAACTCCTTCTGATCAAATAAATATTTTAGACTCTTATGATCACTGAACACCTCAAATCTGGAACCGTACAAATAATGCCTCCAAATTTTCAATACAAAAACTACCGCAGCCAACTCCAAATCACGCGTAGGATAATTCTTCTCATGAATCCTCAACTGCCTAGAAACATACGGTACCACCTTTCCATCTTGCATCAAAAACACCTCCTAAGCCCAACTTAGACGCATCACAGTAAACAACAAAAGGTTCTTTCGGCTTAGGTAAAATCAAAATAGGAGCAGTCGTTAGTCTTCGCTTCAACTCATTGAAACTACTCTCACACTGAGCATCCCACACAAAAGACTTACCCTTACAGGTCAACTGAGTCAACGGAAGTGCCAACTTCGAAAATCCCTCGATAAACCTGCGGTAATAACCAGCCAAACCCAAGAAGCTTCTGATCTCAGTCACTGACTTCGGGGTCTCCCATTGTGATACTGCATCAACTTTCAATGGATCAACTGCAATACAACTACCAGAAATAATGTGGCCAAGAAAACTTACTTCACTTAACCAAAACTCACATTTCGACAACTTGGCATACAACTTTTTCTCTTTCAAGACTTGCAATACAATCTTCAGATGCTCTGCATGCTCCTCTTCAGTCTTAGAATAAATCAGACTATCATCAATAAATACAACCACAAATTTATCCAGAAAAGCATGTAAAATTCGGTTCATATACTCCATGAACACACCAGGCGCATTAGTAACACCGAAAGGCATCACCTTGTATTCGTAATGACCATATCGTGTCCTAAAGGCCGTCTTCTGCATATCCTCATCCTTCACCTTAATTTGATGGTAACCTGATCTCAATTCAATCTTACTGAAAACCTTTGCACCCACTAACTGATCCAACAAGTCATAAATCCTAGGAAGTGGATACCTGTTCTTTATTGTAACTTTATTCAACTAACGATAATAAATGCACAACCTCATACTACCGTCCTTCTTCTTTACCAACAACACAGGCGCTCCCCACGGTGAGACACTTGGTCTTACAAACTTCTTATCAAGCAAGTCCTCCAACTGTTTCTTCAATTCAGCTAACTCGGAAGCTGACATACGATAAGGTGCCATCGACACCGGCTTCGTTCCCGGAACAAGGTCAATTGAAAATTCAACCTCCCTCTCTGGTGGCACATCAGAAATCTCATCAGGAAACACTTCTGGAAAATCATTCACCACCGGCAACCCGTCAATCACAACTCGATTTTCTAACGACAAATATGCCATTAAAGAATACATCAGAATTCCATCACGTTCTAGTTGTTTCATCTGTTTCGTAGACAAGAACTCAACTTCACCCTCTTCTTCAGCAGAAGAAAAATGCACCGTCTTACTAAAGCAGTTGATATGAACTCGGTTATACTCTAACTAGTTCATTCCAAAAATAACATCCATACCCATCAACGACAAACAAACTAAGTCGACTTCGAAGTCTCTACCAAACATAGACAACAGACACCTTAGACAAACAAGAGAAGTAGCTACTAAACCCTTTGCTGGAGTTTCAACAACCATTTCTCCTTTCATATCAGATACAACCAAACCCAACTTATAAGCACATTCAATAGCAATGAAACAATGAGTAACACCAGTGTCTATAATAGCAATTAAAGGAATACTATTAAAGAAACAAGTACCTCTGATAAGTCGGTCCTCACTAGTAGTCTGCGTACCAGTCAATGCAAACACTTTTCCACCGGTTCTAACCTTCTTCGGCTGTGTACATTGCGAACTGATGTGGCCCTCTTCATTGCAGTTATAACAAACAACATCACCACGCTTACAATTAGCTAAAGTGTGTCCTTTCTGACCACACCTGAAGCACTTCTTCTCATCTTTAGTACAAACATTACTCTTGTGGCCTTTCTCACCGCACTTGTAGCAAACAACATCAACAGGAGCATCTCTCCTATTGGGTCTCCTCTCATCATTCAACCTCTGTTTTCCCTTGTCAGCAGGAGCACTATACGGCTTCGGACGACTCTGCTGTCCCTTGCTCCTTCGATCACTCATCACCTTGTAATGAGCTTTCGTGTCCTCCTCATAGATCCTGCAGCTACTAACCAATTCAGAGAAGTTTCTGATCTTCTGATACCCAATGACTCTCTTGATGTCAGCTCTCAAGCCATTCTCAAACTTTATACATTTGGAGAATTCAGCTGTCTCCGCAGTATAGTGAGGGTAGAACTTAGCAAGTTCCACAAACTTTGCAGCATACTCTGTGACAAACATGTCACCCTACTTCAGCTCCAGAAATTCAATCTCTTTCTTTCCTCGGACATCTTCCGGGAAGTACCTATTCAGGAATTCTCTCCTGAACACAACCCAGGTTACTGCAGCTCCATCCTGTTCCAACACAGGTAGCAAACTTACCCACCAATCATCTGCCTCCTCAGCTAATATGTGCGTTCCGAACCGCACCTTTTGCACCTCTGAGCACTGCATGACCCTGAAAATACTTTCCACATCCTTTAGCCACTTCTGGGCACCGTCAGGATCATACCTTCCTTTGAATACTGGTGGATGATTCCTCAAAAAGGTCTCCAGCATCCTCACCTCACCGTTATCAGCTCCAGCCTGCGGTTGCTGTTGAACAGCTTGACCTACAGCCTCAAGTGCAGCAGCAATAGCAACATCATTACGACCAGCCATCTTAAGATTCTTCATAAGAAACAACAAATCAGAACAACAAGAAACAACATTAGAGTTGACACTCTATCCTAGGTGGTTCAACACGACTCTACTACTAGGCTGGACGGATCAACCATGCTCTGATACCATTTGTAACACCCCGTTACCCAAAACAATTAAATAATAAATAAACATGCATCAGAGTAATTCCCAAACGGGCATGTCACCCTACTAATTCAAAATTTCTTAAATAGTATATAAAACTATTTAATAAACAACCAACTTTAATCATTTCATTAAAACCTTGCAACGGAATATTTTCAACATTTAAATAACATCAACATCCAACATATTAATTCTCCAATAATTAAATCTTGGCATAAAAGCCTTAACAACATAAATTCAACAACCATAGGGCTACATCAGCAATATTCAAAAATTGATACATAGGAATAAAGGTGACATTAAATCCCATCCCACGTATCAGAGCCCTAGACACTTTGAGCCACCACCTACTACTCAGGATCACCTACAAGTTACCCATAGGAAGGACAACATTTTCAAGCAGAAGGGGTGAGATTCACAACAAAAATATAGATAAATAATTCATCAACTTGAATCTAACACCCTATCATAATAATATTTTCATCAACATATATAATAACATCATTTATCAACATCAACAACATTCGGTAATTAAAACCAATAACTGCAACTCATGCAACACTCGACACCTCCATTAAGACTCCTCTAATATGCATGTGGTACCATAATCAGGGCCGAAGCCCTCACCGCTAATTGAATGGTTAAAAGATTCATTTTCAGGACATAAGTCCACACCGCTAAACACCGCTTTGAACAACTAGTGTTCCACCGCTTTGAACGACAAGGCGTTCCAGGGCTGAAGCCCTCCCGCTTTTATGCTTATGCAACTAACTCCACTGGTGTATATCTACATACAACTCCAACAATGCATATGTATTTATATGACTCACCACTCCTTAATGCAACATCATGTATAACTTAATTAAATAGAAGCATACATCCCAGTCAACAACAAACCATTATAATCAATTCAATCATTCCAGAAAATGTACAATTTAATCATAATCATGCTTAAACACCAATACCAATCAACATTAATCAATTAAACACAAACAGCTCAGAAAACTGGGCAACTCGCCTCGTGAGTACTTCTACTCGCTATGGCGAGCACAAGAAAAAAGGCTGCTCGCCGTGGCGAACTCAAGGCGAACTCAAAACAGGTGCTCTCGGGAGTTTTGACATTTTTCTCACTAAAACCTCATTTTAAGTTCCCTATTCATCTTTTTAATCTGAAAATTGTCTCAGACCTCTCTAAAATCATCTAGGTACTTAAAACTATCCATTTTACAGCTTATAACGACACGTCAAAAATCATGATCTCACATGCACTTGCTCGCCGTGGCGAGTGGTTCTGCTCGCAAGGCGAGCCATGAAGATTGCTCACCCGTGAGGAGGGAAGGTCTACTTGCCTAGGCGAGCGATGAATATCAGCACGACCAGAACCCAGAATTTTACCCAAAATCCCAATTTTCTCAATTCCACTCCCCAAATCAGTTTACAGATATGAAACTAAATGTTGTATGCAACCAGAACCTATTTCTAACATCAAAACAACAGTCTCTGCACTCAAACCCACTAATTCAACATAAACCTAAAATTCCCAATTTTCTACCAAAACCTGTTAAACTCAAAAATCAGAATTTAGAATCTATACTAATGAAGCAAACCTCACCCTTACCTTAGAATTGCAGAAAGAAATGCACATGAATTGATGAACTTTGCTCTACTTGCTCTTCTCTCCCTTTTTCCCAAAACTGACAGTTTTCACGTAAAAACGTTTTCTGACTTTTTCTCTTTTCTTAACTCCCAAAAAGTAACTTCCCTTTTCTTTTCATTAAACTCCCCTTAATTCTATTAAATATTAATTAACTCCCCACACTCCAAAATAATACTAATTTCTCACTTAATCTAATTATTATTAAATTAAACTATATAATAAAATATATCACACCACATAAATCACCAGTATTATTTAAAATCATATAAAAGACTCTAAATAAATCCAAAATAAATAAATTAACGACTAGGGCGTTACAGCAAGAACATTCAACATGGCCTAGATCTATGGGACAGAGTTCATGAATATGATGCAAGGTCAGCTGCGGAAGACTTCACATCGGTCCTTACAAGGAAGCAGAAACAGAAAATTAAAGTGCAACAAGTCTTGGCTAAGCAACCCCCTAAAACCCGTGCTCGGGGTGATAATCATCAGACTGCTCAATGAATTTCCTCCATTGGAATGTTAGAGGTATCGGTAATTATGATACTCAGATTTCTTTAAAAATTTATATATGTCTCATAAACTTGTTCTGATTTTTTTGCGGACCTAGCATGGGTCATTCAGTGCAAGGATTGGTTTAGTTGTCTTCTCTCCCTAATGAGTGAATACTTTAGGGATAGATGTGGTTTACCCAATTACAGATTACCATAATCTGTTTTATGGTGTTTTTTGTTGTTTTTTTTTTCTTGCTTTCTGTTTTCTCTTTGGAGGGTTTTGGCCTAGTCCCCCCTCCTTTGTATTTATTTTTCCCTTTTTTTTTTTTTTGAACAAGCCAAAATGAAATATATATTACCACAAACGTAATTGTTACAGCACAAGGCGTGCTAAACAATCACGGAAGAAAACAAAACCCTGTCAAGAATACACAAGTTATCAACCGATGCCCATACAAACCAAAGGGCTCGACCACCAATTATGAATACCATAGCTAAAAACAACATTACTAGCTTTTAACCACCACAAAGAAGATGATTTTACTTTGTCTAACATTTGTGATAAAGAACTCTGCATGTTTCTAAAAACTATATCATTCCGCTCATTCCATAAAACCCAAAAACACTGAAGCCAAATCAAATGGAAGAATGATCGACGTGATTTCAAACTACCAGCATACTGAATAAATTGCAAAAAATGATTCGTCATAGACTGAGAATCAACGCCTACAACCCCCAGCCGCTCCCGCACCAAAGACCATAAGGCACCAAAAAATGGACAAGACAAAAACAAATGATTTACATCTTCATCATGCCCATAACCGGAAACACACAACCGCCCCTCCATAGAAATAATGCCACGGTTTGCCAAATTTCCTTTCGTAGGTAAGCCGTTCCTCAAAAGCTGCCAAGCAAGAATAGATACTTTTAGAGGTACCTGTTTATGCCAAATTAAATCCATAGAAGAATGTAACTGAGGCTGTTCCTGGGATGTCAGCATGTCATACACCCCACAGACTGAGTAACCACCTCCCTGATCCGGTAACCACAACCATCTATCGGAAACAGATTCCTGCAAAGAAACTGTCAGTAATAAAGCCCTACACTCCTCTACTAGGTCCTCGTCCCACGCCCATAACCGATGACGCCACTGCCACGCCTCACCACCAACCTCCACCCCCAATAAAAACATATTTCTAACCGTGATTACTTTGTTGACGGCCAAATCATATAACCGTCTAAAGCGCTCACGAAACGGAACATCACCACACCAACAATCCCGCCAAAAATCAGTATCGGAACCATCCCCCACCCTCCTCCTGACACAACCCGAAAACCAACCCTCCCCACCCTCATCTATCCCGTCTCTAATCCTGACTATCTCCCTCACACCATACCTAGCCACCAACACCTTACGCCATAACCCTTCCCTCTCCACTAACAAACGCCTACACCATTTTCCTAACAAGGCTAAATTAAACTCTCTTAACCTTCTAACACCCAACCCTCCATACTCCTTTTTGAGACTCAGAATTCCAACCAATCCAAACTATTTTTCTTTTATCCTCACTCCCCCCCCAAAAAAAATTTAATTAACAGAGATTCAATGGAAGAGATTATACCTGGCGGAGCTTTGAAAAACGAAATTTTCCCCTTTTTTTAATAAAATTTTTAGAGTTTGGCGGCATAGGATGGAGATTTCTCGGAGTGCCAACCTAGTTGGGATGTCGATGTTGCCTCTTGATGTCTGTCCATTCTCCTTGCTTATAAAAAAAATAAAAATACTTATGCACCGTAAAAAAAAAATATTAAGATTTTTGTTCTAAAATAAAAAATTCAAAAAACATTAAAAAATTCCGAAATTAGAAAAATATTCAGATTTTTTTCCAAAAAATTTTAAATAGATAAAAATTCAGATTTTTATCCAAATATGTTTTCTAAAATAATAACTTTGAAAAAATATTAAAAATTTTCCGAAATTAAAAAATATTTAGATTTTTTTCCAAAATTTTATAAATCGAAAAAAAATTAAGATTTTTCTTCTAAAATTAAAATTCATAAAAAAATTAAAAAATTTCCGAAATTAGAAAAATATTCAGATTTTTTTCCAAATATTGATTTCTAAAATAAAAAATTTCCGAAATTAAAAAATTAGTAAAATATTCAGATTTTTTTCCAAAAATTTTAAAATAGATAAAAATTCAGATTTTTATCCAAATATTGTTTTCTAAAATAAAATTTTCTGAAAAAACATTAAAAAATTTATGTAATTAAAAATTGTTCAGATTTTTTTCCAAAATTTTTTAAATCGAAAAAAAAATTAAGATTTTTCTTCTGAAATAAAAATTAAAAAATTTCCAAAATTAGAAAATTATTCAGATTTTTTTCCAAATATTGATTTCTAGAATAAAAAAATTAAGAAAATCGTTGAAAAAATACCAAAATTAAAAATAATTCAGATTTTTTTTCTTAAATAAGAAAGATTCAGAAAAAAAAAATTCCAAAATTTAAAAAATTTCCTAAATTTTTAAAATTGAAAAAATTCAATAGAATAGATGAGTTGGATGGAAAATTTTGATATAGAAAAAAATTCATTTGAAAATAAAAAAAAATGTAAAAAAATTATTTTTATATTTAATGGTTTAAAATAATTAAGATTTTTGTTCCATGTCTTTTTTATCATATTAATTTAAAAAATTGTTTTAACATGCAGAATAATTTTCAACTTGAATGTTTTTTCATCCTTGACTTATAGCTTTTTCTTTAAGTCTTCTATAAATAATTTCTAAATTACTTTTATTTAATTTTTTTTTTGCTATCAGTTATCACAAAGTTTTATTTCTTTTTTAACAAAAGATAATATTATATTTATTATAAAAAAAAGATATAATCTTACTATAATTACAATTTCTAGTCTCTCTTTTTATAGAAAAAGAAAAAAGTGCATATGAACTAAATCTGAGATATTATTATTTTTGACCAAAAATCATAGATTTATAATTATAAATACAATAGAATAAAATAGTGTTTGTATCGATCTGGAACTTCTCTCCTCACCTCTCGCTATGCCGTTCATCATCGAATCTGCATGGCAGGTTCTCTTCCTTATTTCCAAATCACTACATGCATTTTATTTTTATTATTATTCTTTTTTTTTTCTTTATTATTCATTTTGATGAAATGGAATTTGGATTATTTTATTATTTGGATTTTCACTTGAAGAGTACCTGAGTGAGTTAAAATTAGTGATGTTAATCACAAATCATAGAAAATAACGGGTTTTCTGTTTCGTTTTTTTTTTTTTTTTTTTTCCTGCAGTACCTGATTACAAATTTCAGTGACTTTCAATTGGCATGTTTCGGAACTTTCTTTCTGCATGAAACTGTTTTCTTTTTATTTGGGCTTCCATTTATTTGGCTTGAGAGGACAGGATGGCTCTCAAACTACAAAATTCAGGTTTACCGATTTTCAATTTCATCGCCACCTTAAACTTTATTACTATTATTTTTGTATTTCAATCTAGATTAACCTAGGGTTGTCAATCATAGATTTTCAAAAATAATGGTTTGTTCAAATTCCACAATGCTACAATGATATAGCGCCGATATTTGACAACACTTAGTATTAAATGAACAATAGTGATTTGCTCAAATTCCGCTACGCTATAGCGGTTATTTGACAATACTAAGTTAGCCACTTTACTTCTTCCCCATCTTTCCTTTTAAAGGACTTATGGCACGTTTGAAGGACAAACTTATCGTCATACTTTTATAATCATTAGAGCAATTCCATTTCCTTGATATCAATCATTCAAGGAGAGATGTATTATCATTATACTATATGAGTATAGTATGATCATTATGTAAGATTTTATTGCTAATTCTCACTTTCATGTAGGCAAAAATTAACAGCCCTGAAACTAAGGAGAGATGTATTATTCGCTTATTGGTGTTACATTTTGGAGTCAATCTACCTGCGATGATTTTTTCATATCCTGTTTTCAAATACATGGGCATGCATAGTAGCCTTCCTCTGCCGTCCTGGTACTTTCAGGTTTCTTTAGAAACTAGTTCGCTTATGAGTTTCATGATGGGAACTTTTCCTATAAACATTTAGAATACATCTTTCTATGAAGATTTCTTAGAAAGACTTGCTTTCCATTTCGCAGGAGAGTAGTTTTAACGCAGATAATATTTTACTTCATTTTGGAGGATTTTTTATTCTACTGGGAACATAGGATAATGCACACAAAATGGTTGTACAAACACGTACATAGAGTTCATCACGAGTAAGTTTTATACATGTTCTACAATTATCAATGAGCTGTGAAGTGGTTTTGGGTTTTTCTTGAAGTTCAAAGATTTTTAACTATGTTGTGAAGGTATGCCACACCATTTGGACTGACTTCTGAATATGGTCATCCTGCGGAGATTTTATTCCTTGGATTTCCGACCATGCTTGGTCCTGCTATCACTGGTCCTCACTTGATTACTCTTTGGCTATATACGGTTCTTAGAGTCCTCGAGACAGTTGAGGCACATTGCGGTTATCATTTCCCATGGAGCCCCTCAAACTTCTTACCACTTTATGGAGGGTGAGTTTCCTTTTCCTTTACTTTACTTGACATCAACCTATTAGTTTCGGTTATTTTGATTATTTCTCTATAGTTAAAATTTATATCTCCATTTCCAGAGCCGATTTTCATGACTATCATCATCGTGTGTTGTACACCAAGTCTGGAAACTATTCATCAACCTTTACATACATGGACCGGTAAGTTTTTTTTATCATATTCCTCTTAATAAGATCAGCTAAGTAACATTGGACTGGACTCACTACTGTTGTTATAACCTCATATTCACAGTCATGTGATCTCAGCCTTCCTGATCTTAATCTGACGGTTTGTATTTTGACTTTACAAAACATATCCAAAAATAAAGTCACAACATAAACTGTCAGATCGAAATCATACTGTCTAGGTCAGCAGCATGAATGCACGATGACTCGTAATCTATTTCCTAGTAACGTGGGTTTATAAATTGGATATCCCGCTTGTTAAACAGACACTGATATGTGATATTTTTGTCCATTATAATAGGATATTTGGAACTGATATAGGATACAGAAAGTTGAAAGCATTAAAGAACACTGGAGTTGAATACAGTAGCGAACAAAGGAAACAGTGAGGAAGGGAACAAATTGTAGATATCTAGAACCATTGAAAAGGTTGATTACCAAACTTTAAGGGAAATTTTGAAAATTGTCTTGTCTTGTTGTGTAATTTGGTAGCTGTTATTGTCGACAACATATGGATTGTTTTGGACATGCATGCCCTTTAATCTAGAAAAGTTTATTGTGCATCTATTTTGTTGATTACAATTCTTTCTTGGCAAACAGTGACTATTTTGGATTTAAACCAGTTGAATGAAATGAAAGAGACGATTCATATGCATGTTAGATACCTCTCCCAATTTGAGCTTTAATATTGTTCTAGATTTGCATTGTAAGAAGAGAATAAATTTATTTTAGAATTGACATTCTTTTGAGAGTACTACATCCTAAGGGTCTGTTTGGGAGAGGATTTTGGAAGGGTTTTGGAGGACTAAGATTAATTGATTTTAAATGTCTGTTTGTGATCATATAATACTTCGACCACACTTAATTGATTTTAAACATAATAAATGATCATATAATACTTCGACCACACTTAATTGATTTTAAATAAGCATTTTATAATGTCTATAATTTATTTTTTTTGGTTACAAAGCTAATAAAAGAAACAGAAAGCAGGAAAATTAAGCTCTTAGAAAACAAGTTCCCATAGCGTCTTCTTTTATAATGTCTATAATTTAAAAGAGAAAAGTAAGATCTCTCCAAAACTAAAATCAACAAACCAATTTTTTTTTTTATTTTTTTTGAGGAATCAACAAACCAATTTCTTTCGGTTTAAAATGACAAATTGGACCAAGCCAAGAACAAGTTAATTTCCAGTGCCACTTCGTCTCATGTGAACAACCTCAGCACTACTATTTTGAGAGTTCATATTTAAACCTAGTTTTTTCTATGCAGCGCTAAGGGTAACAAGTTGGTTTGATTTAAGTTTGTGATGGAAAATAATCCAAACCACTAGAAAAAGATCGGTTTTGTTAGATTCAAAAATATTTTCTCTCATGAATTTCAAACTAAATTGATGAAGAACATGTTGGTTTGATATGGTTCTTTTGTTTTTACATTTTGTTTAATTTTGATTTTGTTCGAATCCGAACGTAGAAAATAATCGAGCCAACTTAACTGGTTCGAATTTGTTCATCAAAACATTAGTTTGATTCTTGTATACCTATTCAGCACGATAAACACATGTAACAAACCTAAGATATCTGGTAGTTTGTCTTGACGCCTATGCATATAAGAGACATCTAGTGTTCCAAAAATATGTACAATATTTTCTCCTCCATACCCGCATATTTTTATAAACTTCTAGATTAATAAATCCGATTGAAGAGAAGATGGTGAAGATACATATATTAAAAGTTTCAGAATGAGACATTTCGTTTGAACAATGAAGCACAATAGATTATTGACATTGCTCCACTTGCAAGATTGGAAGCAATCAGATTACTTCTATCCTATGCGGTAAATCATGCCATAATATTATATCAAATGGATGTAAAGAGTGTATTTCTCAATAGAGTGATATCGGAAGAAGTATTTGTCAAGCAACCACCTGGTTTTGAGGATCTGAAGCAACCTGACCATGTTTATAAGCTTAAGAAATCATTATATGGTCTTAAACAAGATCCTAGAGCCTGGTATGATAAACTAAGTAATTTGTCAAATTGAATAAGTTATTTTAGCTTATTCAAATAAAAGTTAACGACTAATAATATATAATCCTACTATCGAACTATTCCACATCAGGCTAAGGCCCATTATGGTTAGACTTAAGTATGATATAAGACCCGAGATCAGGCAATACCATAGGATGAACACGCTCTACATCCCACTAGATAATGATCCGGACTAGCAGATCCTGAGGTTCCAATCCAGGTCCAATGATAGAAGACCACCTAGTTGGTCGCATATGTCCATCAAGGACAACTTTTCCATATGAATACTTGAGAACCAAGACCCTAGTTAAACTGAATTTTTAGCCGCACTCTCTCTTGAACCATTTACCGACTTGGGCTTCGGGAGCATGTGCAAGTACACATCACCCTCTTTCGATAGAGAGGACTCATGACAGACTGTGGCGGATGACGAAAAGCTCAATCTCTATATATAATGAATCTCAATCCAACAAATCATCTTCTTTGGTCCAACCGGATCAAAAAGAATAACGATATATAATCTCTTACTTATAAATGTTAACCCGTCTCTCTATACTTAAGCTAATTTTTCCCTCCACTCTTTTGCATTTAATGTTTATCTAAAGTAAAATAAAATTATGTTCCTAATTATATGCTATTTTTTTGGAAATCTCTTACTTATGAATGTTAACCCGTCTCGTTGTACTCAACCTAATTTTAACCTAATTTTTTCCTCCACACTTTTGCATTTAATGTTTATCTAAAATAAATAAAATTATGTTCCTAATTATATGCTATTTTTTTGGAAATCTCTTACTTATGAATGTTAACCCGTCTCGCTATCTCTTACTTATAAATGTTAATCCGTCTCGCTATACTTAAAATAATTTTAACCTAATATTATAAAATACTATGTGACAATTATGACATTTATCTAAACTATTTTGTTTTCTATTACCATCAAATATTGCCTTCGATATGACCCGTTCGTTGATGGTCTAGTTAATATAAGTATTATGGAATATTCTTTTGTTGATAGAATATCATGAAATATATTGACAATGTAGTAAATCTAACAACTAATTAACTCATCAAAAATGGAAGACCTACTTTTATTTTATATATAAAAAAAAAAATATAAAGTTGAATGTCTTGTGTAAGAAAACAATGATGCAAGCTATAAAATTAAACACGACAAAAGTTTTATTTTAAATACACAAGTGTTAATAAATTAGTTGTTAGGTTAATCAGTGATCGAATTCAATCTCTTTTCTATATATATCTTTTTAGTGTCGCTTAGCTCACCAACTTATTTGCCTGAACAAATTTGACAAAAGTTAGATTATATCATAATACTCCAATAATGTTTTATATATTAACTAACCCTAAAATCAGAGTCTATATAATGTCAACATTCATGATTCCATATCTATCACTTGAGCACTAGAGGGCCACTCTAGTACTTCCATTTCCACTCTTCCAAATAACTCATCAATATGGCAGCAGAAGTTTCAAGCATTGATCCTACTAATATTACTATTCCAACTCATACAAATGCTTGGTTCTACTCTGAACATGGAAAGGCTTTAGATATTCTAAAGTTACATCCAAATTGGTCCATACCTCAACTCAAAGATGATCAAGTCCTCATCAAGGTTGTTGCTGCTTCCCTTAATCCTGTTGATTACAAGAGGATGCATGCCTTGTTCAAGGACACTGACCCTCATCTACCTGTATGCTAATTTTTTTTCTTTAATTAAAAGTTAAGTTTAGAAGGATTAAATAAGTAAATGGTCCCAGTAATATATCAACATTTGATTTTAGTCCATCTAAAATATTTCTTAGAATTTTGGTCCCTCTAAGGAAAAAGCCTAAGAAATATTTTAGGAGAAAAGTAATTTATTATATATGTCTATACAATATGACCAGTAAAAGAAGTTTTTCTGTCTTTGATTTTATTTTTCAAAATTGGGATTAGTTAAATTTTGACAAAATCATTTTTTTTTAAGGAGACATGATTTTTCTTAAGATTTTTAAGTTTTTTTTACCATTTAATTTTTTTAGTTATTTAACTATAAAAGTTTGGGGAATTTCAGATATTAAAAATGTAAGTTTTTTTTTAAACAAGATATTAAAAATGTAAGTTATTTGGTGTTTAAATTTAACAATTAAATAACTTAAATGATCTAAGTAGTATGAAAAGAAACATAAAACTAACTTGTGACAATTAAATATCTTCAAAAATGGTGTAATTTAAATGTAATTCACAGAACTAACTTATTAATTATTAAATAACTTATTAAAGGATCTCTGCTATAATTTAGCTTAAATATATTTTACTATTTAAACGACTATACAGATTGGATTTTGACCCCAAGACTCCTATACCATTTTCAGAGGTCATTGAAGCTTTTTCCTACTTAGAGACTTCAAGAGCCACCGGAAAAGTGGTCATTTATTCCATTCCATGAAACCAATGATCTATTGTGAAAAGTGATAGCAACGGTCACTTTAACACATATTATCTCGGATCACTATTATGAGTAAATATTTCTTTTTGACTTTTATTAAATAATTGATATATCTCGTTTGTAATATAAATAAGATACATTACATATTTAATGAATCTGAAAAAGAAAAAAAAAATTGTTTCTCGTAATGGCGACAGGAGGGAGTATTTTTCAACATTCTCTTATATTGAGTAGAATATATATGTATCTCACAACAAACTTGAGACTATAATACGTTTTTAAAATAGTTTAAATTACACATATGATTCATCATGCATCAATTTATTGACTCTCTCCTCAGCAAGAGTCGCAAACTAAAATGTTATTGCTCTAACATCAAAAACTCTTTGCAAAGTAAGTATACCATATTCCAATCAATTTATATTCTATTTTTCATCGACTATTATGTACTTAGGATTCAGTAGCAACTTATTGCAATGTTGGCTGGTTCTAGATATTATGATAGCGACAAATATGTAAATTCAAAAATCCTTAACTATTTCACTGCACTGAAACAAAAAATAAATAAAAATAAATAAGAGGGTGTTGAAAGCAATTCAAGTGTGTAGCTAAATAGTGTAGGTGACCAAAAAAAATCAAATTTATCGAAATTGGTGCCCCCTTTCTCTTATTTTTATCATATATCCATTTTCTCTCTCATCTCTCAAACCTCGATCCACAATTCAACTCCGCAACTATATATAAATCCATCAAGTATAATCCTTAATAATCCAGAATCAATCAATGGCATTACGCAGAGGAACATTGGTCAGAGTCATCATTCTAGGTGACAGTGGGTATGTATGTAACCTTCACTTAGGGTTTTTGTTCCCTCTTTTCGTTTTCTCTAATTTAATTTTTTCTTTTTTCTTGGGGTCGGAAAAACTTCATTGATGAGTCAGTATCCTTTGCAATTTCTCATTTCGTACCTTATTTAATTATTACTTATCTATTTTTTTCAAGCGGTGTTTATTTTCTTTGCTTAATTTGCAAGATTTTGGTATACGTAGTTTTTATTTAAATTAAGATATAAATTATTTACTGAAAAAATAATTATTTATTGATATAGTGGCCATCCTTCCATTCTTATATCAGACGTTGTTCAGGTTTGACAACTATGATGAAGATATTTATAAAATACCATGTTCCATAACACTTTTTTCAATCTGACTTATGAATTCAATATTTAATGATCCTTTGCATGTTCTCAACCTATTCCAGAGGTTGCTATTCCAACAGATGAACAAAGGGTTGGATGTGCATTTTGGTCCAAGTTTCTCTCTAAGGCATGGCATTGTCAAAAGTTCTTCATGTTCTTTTTGGAAAGAGAACATGAAATGCTTGACGAAATCGTGTTTTCCCTTGGTTTTGTTAGGCCAGTAATTTAGGCCCACTTTACTTTCAAAAAACCTTTCAATTTTTACTTTCTATACATCTTTATACCTTAAATGGAGGAGATGCAAACTTTTGGTGTAGCTTTTTTCTTTCAATTTTACTCTTAATATAAACTATTTTATTTAAATAATTATTATTTTTGAAATTAAATTATCTTATGCTAAAAATATCTATTTTTTTTATTCCTATAAAATATACCTATATTTTATATAAAAATTTGAAGTATTTCCGTAACATTTATTCCTTTCGATTTTACCCTTCACTTAAACTTTTCAATTTTGCAACTTTATCCTTTAAAATCATTCCATTAATTTAGTTTTTTAAATAATCAAAAAATGTTCACAACATATATTTACCAATATAAACGGAAAGACAAACACATTAGTGTTCGTCCTGACACTATTGTTTATTTTAAATTGGTAACATGGGTATGGAATACTTATGTAGTGAACAACTGTAACACCCTGTTTTCCCAACGTGAAAATTTCATTTATTTAATCAGAGTAATTAACAAAAACGGAATGTCACACTTCTTTTCTTAAAATCATAAACTGAATAAATAACTATTTATCCTTTAAAATTCAATAACTAAAAAGTCTTTAATACTTCGCAGCGGACATTATTCAATAATCAAAACAGTCTTTGGCACAAGGCCTCATCATTAATATCTCATACAAATTCGATCAACATCTTATTCATGAAAATTCTTTAAGCAATACGTAAGGAATAGAAAGACAACATTAAAATTCTCATCCCGTTACGTATCAGAGCACCTAAAGACACACGTGAGAGCTAATCCACTCACAACAGCAACTTAAACTCGATCACCTGCAAGTTACTCATACGAAGAGCAACATTTTCAAGCAGAAGGGGTGAGATTTCACAAAACAATAATATCAAGCATATAATTCAATAATTATATTTAACAACACAAATAACTTCATCTATTATTAATAATAATTCTTCATGTATAATTCTTAACAGTACAACCAACTTCTATTATCATTTACTTCATATTTACCACATTATAACATAATCATATAACACGTATTAACCAAATCATAACAACATAGATCATCACATCATACTCATAGTTCATATATAACATAACAACATCTTAATTAATTCATATATAACATAACAACATCATTAATTCATAATAATAATTATTCATCAAACATCTCATTATCATTTCATGAATAAAAGACAACTTATCAACTTAACATAAACATCATCAAGTACATTTAACATCTCATAGATAATATCATGTAATCATCATCTCCCTATAATAATAATCATATACGACACAACATAATCATCATCTTATAATATATAACAACAACATATTTATCATTTTATATTAATATAACAACACGTACTAACACCATAATCAACATCATAAATCTTCAACATAAACATCTTAAACATAATCATCTTAAACAATAGCATCTTTGATAAACAATTACCAAGTAATTACAACGTTCGATCATCATCAATAACATAACATAATATTCACTTAATAATAATTAATCATATATGGAACAACATGTTCATCACTTTATAATAATATAACAACAACGTATTCATCATCTTATGAAAACATAACAACAACATATTCATAGCATTCACTTAATAATAATTAATCATATATAGTACAACATATCCATCACTTAATAGTAACAATTATATACAAACAACATCATAACAACTTAACAATATCATAATCAATATGTTAAACAACGTAGCAACGTAACAATATCATAATCAACATGTTAAACAACATAGCAATATCATAATCAATATAGCAACGTAACAATATCATAATCAACATTTTAAACAACATAGCAACATAACAATATCATAATCAACATGTTAAACAACATAGCAATATCATAATCAATATGTTAAACAACATAGCAACATCTTAGTCATCATCATATAATTCACATCATAAACATCGTATAATCTTCGTAGGTACTTCTTTAACAACACATAGGTAGAAGACAACTCGACAACTCATAGATGATAATTCATCGACAACTTAACAACTCATGGATGATAATTCATCAACAACGACCTTGACTCGACAAATGCGACAATGCAACTTAGACGCTTATATGCATGTGATACCAATCGTCATCATAAGTATTAATATACTTTCATCGTGCAGAGGACAAAGCTCCTAAAACGTGCGGAGGACAAAACTCCTAATCGTGCGGAGCACAAAGCTCCTAAATGTGGTGAGGACAAAGCTCAATGAAATGCTATGCATGGACTCTTAACAACAAAACACCGTAATCATCGTAATCAACATATTATCATGCATCCAATAATTTGGAGCTAAACGTCATCAACTTATTCATACTCATGCAACTTAGTTAAATAACAATTGCAGCATAATCAAATCACATCAAGTTAAATAACAAATCATTCTCGAAAGTTTCTTGATCATTCAACAACAATTCAAGTAGGTATAATTCAATCCATAATTCACTTCTTAATCATTTAACAATTCATTTTAACAACATCTTGATCATTCAATAATATTTCGAGTAATGCATTTAATCATTAAATCACATTACAAACAACTTAGCAGTTCATAACAGCAACAGAAACAGCACAAGCAATTCACAACATAACAATATTAATATGAAGTATCAACAACTTAAACATCATACATCTTCCACATAAGTCATATAAATATTTCACATAACAAACAATAGCAACATAGGCGACATGTAAACATCTCAAGATATAACAATATCAAATGATAATCAACAACAACTCATGCAACTTAGTTTAACAACAATTGCAGCATAATCAATTCATATCAAGCTTAATAACAATTCATTTCAACATCTTGATCATTCAATAATATTTCAAGTAATGCATTTAATCATTAATTCACAGTATATAATATTTTCTCATTAATCATATCATCAAAGTAAATCATATTCATCACAACAACAAAATAGCATCAATCAATAATGATAATCATCATATATAACAATTACAAATGCACGTCATCAACATCTCAATCATCAAACATAATTCATGCAATATATATCTAATTATATAACATTATAAATATCATCAAATCATCTTAATCTTATTATATAATATCATCAAATCATCTTAATCATTATCTATGGTCTAAGGACAGTTTCTACATCTTTTTAACAAGTTTCCCCGTTTATTCATTAATTCTACAATTTTAACCTACTTTTCAATTCCTCAAAAACTCATCCTACATCATGTTAAACCTAACCATTGATTCACATACTTAATAGAATTGCAAAGTTAGTCTCACCCTTACCTTGGATTGATCGACGAAGAACTATACCGCTTTCTCTTCTTTAAAATGACATTAAATGTAAGAGGGATTATACTCTTAAGAACACTTTTAAGTCCGAAGGGACAGAAAGGAGTAGAAAAAGAAGAAAGACTCATCAACACAAGTCAAAAGAGGGAGAGAAGAGAAGAAAAGCACAGGAAGCATCAACTGTGAATTTCGGTGTGTAGAATGCACTGTGTGAGTTCTCTATTTATAGAGATAATTTACAACTAATAAGTGAGAAACTTTGGAAACAAGTAATGCACCTATTAGATCTAGTAATTAAATATATCAATTGAGTACCAAAATATATTATATTAAGTACAAAAATATATTATCTAGTACAAAAATATATTAGATTGCCTACCAAAATCTCAATATTCTATTCTAATATATATATATAAAATATTTATGTAACAAATAACAATTATATCTCTATAACATATATATATATTTCTACACCAAATAAGAAATATATTTCTACATCAAATCATGTGTATTTCTACAACAAATAACATTTATTTCTATAACAAATCACATTTATTTCTGCAACAAATCATATGTATTTCTATCACAAATAACATTTATATTTCTAATCCAAATAACACATATATATATATATTTCTAAATCAAATAACATATATATTTCGAAATCAAATAACATATATTTTTAAATCAAATAACATTTATATTTCTAAACCAAATAACATATATATTTCTAAATCAAATGACATTTATATTTCTAAACCAAATAACATATATATATTTCTAAATCAAATAGCATATATATTATACTAATAAATACCAACATATATCATAACAAAATATCACTCATCAAAATAAATCATATAAATCATACAAATAATATAAGTATATCTTAAATTATTGGGTGAAAAAAAAGAGTTTCATTTCTCATAAAAAAGGGTCATGCATTTGTTAAGATGTAAAACAAATATATAAATTTTATGGATAATGAAAAATATTACAAAATCTCATGGCAAGAAAAGCAAGAATGAACCATCTATAAAGCTTAGCCGAAGTGATTTCCATCAAACCGAATTGTGCGACCATCGGCTTAATGGTTTAAACAAATGATCATTTGTTATTCTTGCAATTCTTGCTAATCTACATTTATAAAATTTTGCAACTCCCAAACCTGTCATGAATGTAGAAAATTAATTTATTACCTATTTTATATAAATAGAAACTCAAATCTTAAATCATTTCACTCACGTGACAAAGTCTCGTTCTTTAAGATGACAATCACTTATCATAATTCTCTTTTTCTCCTTTCATATCTCACACTCTCCTCTCTCTTCTCCATCAACATAGTCATTGATCGTCATCATCTCTTTATTCAATATTGCATTACAACATTGCACTCAAGGCTGAAAAATACTTTTATTTTTATTAAAAATATATATCCACTCTGGGATGAAAATGGGGCGGGGAGACCTGAATCTATCGGGGACAAGAATGAGATTCAATTTCTCATCCCCGTTGAATATGGGTAGCGTAACGGGTAAATAAATAATTGTAGAATATGGGGACGGAGAAGGTGAAACTCGTTTCTACCCTGCCTCATTGCCATGCCTAGAGTCTAGTCAGTGGACCATTTGATCTCCATTAAGCTATTTAACAAAAAAGTAAAATAAAAGACAGGTTACCACTGGATCAAGCTAAGAGAGAAGCAAAGGTTACACGTGAATAAATTATTAGTAAGATCAAGTGATTTTTTTTAAGAAGCTAAAACAAAATTATATATATCCAAATGATTAACAAACACTTAAGAGTTTAGTTTGTTAGTTTGGATAAACTTCACTTTAGTTAGTTACAAGAGACTTACTCTATAAGTCATTGTATATATATTTGCTTGTAACTCAATCATTTGTGTGTGAATAAAATTTTCAATTCAATACTCTCTCCCTTCAACTAACTTCAACCACCATAACCAACTTCATCTTCTCCATTGAAACCCTAGTTTTGTTTTGCTTGCACCACAAGAAACCTAACGCTGTGCTAATAGGGAGTTACTCTAAGCCTATGTATATTGAAAATAGAAGAAATCCACTCAAAATTACATGATGCTTTAACTAATGCAAGTCAATTCTTTTATCAAATTAATAGGCAATAGTGGTTATAAGGTATCCACAAAATAAATTTCCAACCATGACTGTATTTTGGTCAAAAATTATTTAATTTATTATTACTGATACTCATAATCTTTTTTTTGAAGACATAAAAATGGGATATATTAACAACGGCAGTGAAACACCTAAGTACAAGATGTACTAAAAGTGCCATCCCTAGAAATAGTCAACCATACAATGAAGAGTCAATGTGCTAGTCGGTTGATACCCAAACATAATAAAGGGTCCGACCACCGTCTTTGTGAACCGTACATAAAGTTGGCCTTCTTAGCCTTTAGCCACCACAAAGAGTGATATTTAACTTTTTCTACTAGTTGTTCCATGGTGGTTTGGATATTATTATAGAGTCTATTATTACGTTCATAATCTAATAAATAGATCCTCGCAAAAAGAAATATATAATAAAATAGGCGGTGCTAAATTAAACTAAAATAATTTTAATTAATTTTTTTGGAGTGAAAAATAAAATAAATATTGTATTAATTAAATAATTAGAAGCACGTATTATCTATAAAATTTGAAAACTTATAAAATAATATCATCGCTCGCAAGAATAAAACACCTTAAGGTTAAATTATAATAAAATAATTTAACATAAAAATGAGATAAATACCTGGATCTTACATAACAGACTGACATACTTAAGAGACATTTGATAATGATTCTATAATTTTATGAAGGGTTTTTAAAAAAGATAAATATAAATATTATGTATTTATCTTTTAATGACTTTGTCCTTCAAATAAACTTTAAAAATATCGTAAACTTTAGAGTTTTATCCATATATTTCTCTCTTTGTATCTAAACAATAGCACATGACTTGATCTCTTTATAGTGTATAAATTCCATGGTCTTATAATATTACTTGTCAAAAAAAATGATCTTATAATATTGAGTAAATAGTTTTATCTTTTTAAAAACCCTTAAAATTATAGAATCATTATCTTTTTTAAACATAAATTTGTCTTGTTCATAACGAAACCTATAAATACGATGAAAATTCATTTATTTTTTGGAAAACGATTGCACAACATATTCTAGGATTGATTTCTAGTTTGATCCTTCTTTTAATAATTAAAACTAGATTTACAGTTTATCAAAAACACTTGTAAACACTTATATCATTTCATTTTCACCATCTTGTAGTACAAAATAATAATTTGAAGAACTATGAAACTAGGAAGAAAAAAACAATTATTCAGTGCAAGAACAAAGACTAAACTACAGCAAGTAAATTATTCCAAGATAAGCACTATTGTTTCCAAGTACAAGAGGTACTTCATCTTAGTGGTATGTTTCAAATCACTGTACAAAAACCTTTACGACACCTAATATTCACCCCATGTACTTTTTGACAATCTTTATCAGATATACAAGCCCAAGGGTTATTGTTTTTAGGATTATTGTTCTGGTTAGAATTAAATATTGTTATGAGAAGAAATATGAAAAGAAAAAGTAAAAATATCATAAACTTTAGAGTTTTATCCATATATTTCTCTCTTTGCATCTAATAACATAAGACTTGATCTCTTTATAGTGTATAAATTTCATGGTCTTATAATAATGACTAAGTAGTTTTATCTTTAAAAAAAAAAAAACCTTCAAAGAATTATAGAATCGTTATCAAATATCTCTTAAATATAACAGTGTGTTATGTTTGTCCTTCCAACCAACATAAGAAGTATGTTATATCATAAAGTTAACATTCATATGAATATTACTTATTTATCTATTAATAACTTTGTTCTTTAAATAAACTATAAAAATATCGTAAACTTTAGAGTTTTACCTATATTTTTATCACTTTGCATCTAAACAATAGCAAATGACTTGATGTCTTTATTGTGTATAAATTCTATTGTCTTGTAATATTGACTAAATAGTTTTTTCGTTTTTAAAAACCCTTCGTAATATTATAGAATGATTATTAAATGTCTCTTGAGTATATCAGTGTGTTATGTTTGTCCCTCCAGCCCACATAAGAAGTATGTCATATGGTAAACTTAACAGTCATATGACTATTATTTATTTATCTTTTAATAACTTTGTCCTTCAAGTAAACTCTAAAAATATCGTAAACTTTAGAGTTTTATCCATACATTTCTCTCTTTGCATCTAAACAATAGCATATGATTTGATCTCTTTATAGTGTATAAATTCATGGTCTTATAATATTGACTAAATTGTTTTATCTTTCCTTAAAAACCTTTCATAAAATTATAGAATCATTATCAAATGTCTCTTAAATGTATCAATGTGTTATATAAACTAAATATAGTGAACAACTAGATATATTTCTTTTTAGAATCATTATCAAATTCCATGGTCTTATAATATTGACTAAATATATTTCTTAATGTGTGTGAAATGCCCAAAACATCATATAGGATGGAGAGAGTATTTATCAATATAAACGGAAAGACAAACACATTCCTGTTCGTTCTGACCCTAGTGTTTATTTTAAATTGGCAACATGGGTATGGAATACTTATGTAGTGAACAACTAGATCGTCGACATGTGCGACACATGGGTCTTATGTTTTATTATATATCATTATAAATTTTAAGATATACACAAGTGAATGAGTGTTTAGAGAAACGAATTGAATCATTAATCAATAAAAATAACAGTCCCAAACAAATGCCGAATTGAATCATTGTAAATTTTTTATTATCTTTTTCAACTCTTTACTTTATAATTTTTTTTTACATAAAAAAAAAAACCAATGAGAGAGGATACGGTGGTCACCCTAGGTTTTCAAGGTGGCAACCGTGCCGGAACTTATCTCCGGCAGAGAGATACACTGGGGGATCGAGGTCCAGCCTAGGTGGCAGAAAATGGGGGGGATCAGGGAGATTGGTTTGTAGTTAGGTCAAGAAAGAGGAAAGCGACGCAATTGGAGGATCGAGGACGGAACAGTTCAAGGTTTTCAGGGCGGCATGGAGATTCAGCATGGGATAAGGGTTACACACTGCATTCAGAGATGGTGGAAAATAAGGTTTCGAGACATGACAACAAGGTTTGGAGTGATCCGCATAGTGCAGACGTGATTCATGGTGCGACAGTCAGGCATGGTAATGGTTTGAACAGAGCAGATGCGAGGAATAGGGATTGGAGCGGGCAACATAGTGTTCACGAGAATTCTGATTTGAAAGGCAAGTATGGTACTGGTTCGAATAGAACATATGTGGATAACAACTTATGTCGTTATTCCGTTTACGTCAATATTTTGAAGTGTGTGGCATTTTGTCTGATGTATACGTGGCTAGACAACTCAATTCACTTGGTCAGGTTTATGGCTTTGTTCGATTTTTGAACGTTAGGAACAGAGAAAAATTGGCCCAGGCTTTGAACAATGTTTGGATTGGTGATAGGAAGGTTTGGGCTCGTGAGGCACGTTTCGATAGGTTTGCGCAATATGATGTCGAGAATAGGGCTGATGTTAATGAGGTAAGGAGGGACAGAACGGAAAGGGAGGTCAGACCTATGGTGATTACACACCGTGAGGGAGTAAAAAATGTGAGGGTTAGAAGGTTGGAGGAGGAGGCACGGGAAGGCAAGGGAGAAAAAAAAATACTGAAGGTAGGGACGGTGGAGGTTAATGTAGAGAAGAAAAAAAACGAGTTGAAAAAAAAGAAGGAAGAAAAAAAGAGAGAAGGAAGGTGTTGAGGGAGTTGCAGGTGTGGTGGAGGATGGAGGTGAAGGGAAGGGGAAGGTGGTGGTGGTAGGGAAGAAGAAGGAGAGGGAGGGGGTGGAAACCGAAGGGGAGAAAGGTGGAGGAGAGAGATGCTGCGCAGACCAACGATGGTTTATTCGAGGGTGTTTTGGTGTATACTTCAACGTCGGAGAATCGTTTGTGGGCTAAGGGTGGGATGGTAGCGAAGGTAGTGTCAGGAGATTCAGCGCTGTCTATTCAACCGAGATTGGAGGATGTGGGATTTAATAATGTTGTGGTGACGCCGATGGGAAGTGATAGGTTTTTCCTCTATTGTACGGGGGATGCCGACATTTGGAATAATGTCTTCAAATTTTCTTATGCCTTAGATGTTCTTATATATGTTTCGAATTTGAAAAAAAATCTATGGTCATGCAAACTTGAACACATATTAGCATATTCAATTGTTTTTTCAATAGTTTGTTATCATCAAAACTTCAAAGACATTGTACAAAAGTCATTTTGTTTCAACACGGTAGATTATGCGGAAAGAAAATTAGATAAAATAGATGTGAGTTAGATGACTAGAGGTAGGGGTAGACCTAGAAAAATATTAAATAAACTATTACGAAGGATCTAAAGATAAATGATTTAGAGAAAGACATGTTTTTTGATTGAATATTATGTCGTCGTTTGATACATGTAGTCACCCTATTTACTAAGATATGGCTTGGTTGTTGTTGTTTCGCTAACATCCGATTCTCAGGGAAATGACCATCATCATCCTGAGTTCGTTTGATAGATAGGTAAATTATTAAATAAATTAATCTCAACATAAAAATTCTTTTATGGTTGTCTGTGGCTACGAGGTCGAGCCATGAATTAGGTCCCTTATATCAAGTACATTTCATTTTAAACCAATCCAATTAAAGTTCAACCAGAATCCATCTATTTAAATTTAGAGAGTTTCTTTTTCCACTATTTATTTTTCTCGTGTGCTCATGAAAATTTCAATTTTATCTTGGTTTGAATATAATCTTGAACACAAAAAGCAGGATTTGGATTACGTAATCCAGAATATGCAAATATATAAGTAAGAATCACAATATGCAGAGTTTGTATTTTTCATCAAGTTTGCGGCTCTTGATATAGTGAAGGATATGAGAGACGTTGGAGAGGAGTCAGTGAAATATCATGTCTCTATCCTTTTCTAACCATCATACGGACCCTTAATGACACGATCTTTCAGATAGATAATGGAGGACAAACAACTTCATAGAATAGTGGTCGATAATTAGAATTTTAATAAAACAAAGAAAATAAAAGGGTTTATTATGTAGGAATTACAGGAATTTTGCATGAAATAAAGATCTTGAATGAGGCTTGATGTACACTTGAGATGAGGTTGTGATAGTAAAGGTATTGGAGTTTGTAGTTTGCGAAATGTTTGAGTGAAGTTAGGAAGTGCTAAGTGAGCGTTGATGACACTCTATTGTATCATATTTTTATAGTCTCTTTAATTAAGTTTTTGGTCTAATTATATTATTTTCTTATTTAATTTAGAGTCTTTTTAAATGAGTAGTGATACATAGACCACCTTAGGTGGCATGTACCACTTGTACACCCACACACAATTTTGACAAGTGTCCTTGTGGTTCCCCCACACACAAAAAAAGTCACATGTATTGTCTCTCACACACTCTCACATAAAGTGGTACAATGTGTGTATGGAAAAAGTGTGTACATGAAACATTATCCTTTTAAATAAATTATGGTTTTTTAATTATTGAGTCAAACAACGTATTATTATTATTAGAGTAAATTACACTCCCATCCCCTCAAAGATGCTTGAATTACACTCCCCTCCCCTCTTATGTTAAAATATACAATCCCCTCCCCTCTTATTCAAAACATATTAGAAAATATTACATTTCCCTCCAAGCTTGAATTACATTCCCATCCCCTCTTAAGTTAAAATCTACACTTTAGTCCCTCACTAATTTTATTTATTTATAATAATCTAGCAAAAAACATAATCTAACACACTTCAAAGAAAAATAGCACTACGGGTTCTTTTTAATATAATCAAATTTTAAATACATATCTTTCTCTATTTTTTATTCACAATTTCATTAACATATAGTTTTAAAGCCTATTATAAAATATGAAAAACCCAAAATAAAATTAAAATATTCATAAAATTACTAAAGTAGATTAAGTATGATTATTTAAAAGTGAATTTTATACTCTAAATTATAAAATTAATAACAAAAGATTTAAATTTAATTGTCGTTGACATTTAGATTATAAATAAACGAATTTATATTTTTTAAATGGTATTTCAAAATTAAAATATATTATAAAAATATTTATTTATGTTAAAATAGATTAAAGTGTAGTCCATATTTAATTATTAAGGGAGTAGGATGTAATTCAAGCATCTTATAGGGGGGGAGAGTGTAAATTTTACTTTTCAAGGAAGGGAAGTGTATATTTTAACATAAGAGGGGAGGAGAATGTAATTCAAGCATCTTTGAAGGGAGGGGAGTGTAATTTACTCTTATTATTATTGGTGAATTAGTAAAACATGTTTTCAAGACTGAAGAGAATACGAAGAATTGAGTGAAATTAAGTTCACAATGACTAGGCTCAGTTGGCCAATTGAACCTAAATGAGGTGAGATCTTATCTTATGAAGAAATAACATGTAAGGATGAATTGGATTCAAAAACAAGATGCTCCCTCCGTCTCATAATATGTGAGTCATTTGCAAAAAAAAATATGAAAATTGTTTTTTTTAACTTTCAGATATTCCTAATAACACATGAAAAGGTCTAAAATACCTCCGGCGGCAGTTAACTACCGCTGAGTTTTTTTGATCATTTCCATATGTTATTAAAAACTTTTGGAAGTCAGAAAAACAAACGTAAAAAAATAATGTCCCAAAAATATTGACCAATTTTACTTTTTTATACATCATTAATTACTTTTTTTCAAATATAACTCTAATTAATAATATGTTCATCACTCTCAATTTAATACATTTCACTTTACATTTATGATAATGGAGAATGCACCAATACTTAACAAAAACACTTAAAACCATTTTTCTATGTCCTTCATTTATGCCTTTTTCTTAATACTTATGAAATAAGCAAATGACACAGTTAATCTGAGATGGACCGAGTATGAGTAACATCATCATGAGACATAGAAATATAAATTTAAGGGTAAATTGCATCAACCTCCTCTGAGTTTTGCAAAAATGTCACTCACACCCCATTTATTTTGCAAAATGACAGAACCTCCCTTATTTTATTTTGAATGTGACGCATACATCCCTTGAAGGTTAACGACGTTAGATCTTTGTGAAAACAAACCAAAAATTGTAAGGTTCTTATCCTAATTTTATTGAGCAATCGTTCTCCTTCCTTTGCAACTATAATGCTTCAAGGTTATACTCATACTTTGTTGTTTGACCAGTTTCTCATATTTCCATTCATAAGTAGATCCATGGCATTAAAAAACAGTAGGAATAACCTGTTATTGTTGTTTCAAGAACACCCAAAATTTGATTAATATCACAACCTCAATAAATTTGATTTTAAAACACACATATATTAATAATAGTCCCAATGGTAATAAATCACCCAGTATTTTTTTAAAAAAATCAAAATGAATTATATTAACAAAAACAAACCATCCTTTCAGCACAACGTGTGTCAGAGTAAATAGATCAAAGTTTACAACAACTAGAGATCAAACAAAAAGATAACAATAATTAAGCAACACCCAATTAAGCATAACAATGGATTTTGGCAATCGCGAAATCACCCAGTTAATCATGATTAGAGTCATTTAAAAAAATTCAATTCACATAATTGCGAAGGTTCAAAAGAGCTGGAATCATACCCTGTGGAACGAGTGGCTAGAGAAGTCCAGAACAAAGAGATGTTGTCAAATGTAACAACACCATCTTCGAGATAGAAGGCTGATGGTAACGCAGGTTTTGGGTGGGAGAAAATATAGAACGTGGCTCAGTGGACGATCCAGTAAACTACGGATCATGTCTATCGAATTCCACATTCTATCTTTTCTCCCAAACGAAACATGCTGCTAATTTTTGCAGTTCAAAGATCGAGTCTGACATCATTGATGGCGGAGCCGCGGAGGCAAGATTCAGTTTTATTAAAAGACTTCAATAGAGGCAGCATGTATCAAAATCAAAATAAACATTTTTAATCTAGGGTTGTTTATCTTTTTCTGGAATTTTGCCATTAATTTATTTCATCTAAAACTCACTCTTACATGGTTCAATCAAATATTCTTCAAAGCTGCTTCAGACATAAGTATGCTTCAAGTTCTCATAATTCAAAAAGATAAGTTACATTTGAAAAACTTCCATAAACTTTTCGTTTTGAATAATGAGAATTTGAAGCAGTCTAAAGCTAGCTTAGAAGAATTTCAAGTTGAATCGTGATTGATTTTAGATGAATTAAACTGCAATGTTGGGGTTTGTATTGTGATGAAGAAGAAGTGTAAGTGGCTTTATTTATGACATGATGGTGGTAGACCCTTGGAGTAAATCAAGAAGGTATCTTTTGTCATGCTATTTTGTCTCCCTATGGCCACGTGATGTGTTTTGGAAAATGTCTCCTTTGAATTGGTCATAATAATGGTTTTCTTTGTTTTGGCAATTAAGTACTCCCTCCGTCCGAAATTGTATGTCATTTTAAAAAAAATATTTGTCCTAAATTGTATGTCACTTTAGAATATCAATGAAACATTAATGTTATTTTTCCTATTATATCCTTAACTATTTATTACTCTTTCTTTTTTCAATTCTTTCATTTATCTTTCTCATATCATTTATTAAGGATAATTTTGTAAAACAACTCATAATATCTCTTTCCCACACAATATTAATTATATTTCTTAATATGTGTGAAATGCTCAAAACGTCATACAATTTGGGACGAAGGGAGTAGCTTGATAGATTATAGAATAATGTTAATTATTTGGAGTTAGTCTTTACTAGTTATTATTGTATATTAATGTATATTGATATAAGCTGACTAGTATATTACACCCTCCGGTCACTAATATAAGCAAAAATCTGTATTTTAGATTCATTCATTTAATGATGTATGTGGTATATAATAAAGACCATGTGCATCATTAAATGAATGAACATAAAATGTAGATTTTTACTTATATTAATGACCGGAGGGTGTAATGTACACATTAATATAGGCTGTTGAGGAGTTATAGATTATAGAATAATCTTAATTATTTGTAATTAGTATTTACTAGTTATTATTGTAATTAGCATAAACTCTTCCCATCCCCTTCCATTATCTTGTGGTATGATACATAAGGAAGAAAAAAAAAAAAGAGCTATTATTAGAGAGATAAAAATAATGGATCAGAATGATATGAGAGACATCCAACCTGCAAATCATCCACATATGAGATAGCAATAGTATATTCAAGATACTGAGATTGAACATGATAATGACACATCGACATCAAAAAATGACTTTATAAAATGAATTAAATAAATGTAATCACACACTCCTTCCATTGTAAAAAAAAAAAAAAAAAAAAACACACTTCTTCCATAAGAAGTATCAGTGCTACAAATTATTGACGATCCTAAAGCATGCCATATATATACTATTTTAAAGGCATCTGAAGTTCGAATGTATCATCTACATAACTTAGAAGAAGACATAGTCTTTAAAGCAAATGTGTACGTTGATTGTTGTATTATGCAGTGGCGGAACTAGGAATATTGTAAAGCCTGGGCAAAAAAAAAATTTGCAACACATTTATAGGGCGTACATAAGAAATTGCAAGCAAATAATAAAAAATGTAAAGAAATTGCCCAATTTATAGGGATTTATATAAGAAATTCATAGGGATTTACACAAGAAATTGCAAAAAATTTGGCCCGAAACCGGGCGAGTGTCTGGGGTCGCCGGGCCTTATAACCGCCGCTGGTATTATGCATGTGAATGCTCTAAGCCTTGTTAGTTGTCTTCTCCCATATGTTTTCCACTGTAATAACCATGTGCTTCTTCAAAATCAAATTTAAAGACTGCAACCTAAACATGGAAAATCAATCGATGGCAAAGGATTATAGAAAAAACATAAAGGGAGAAAATAGAAACTAACCATTTTGCTTATGCATCGCTGCTGCAACAACTCCGTTTTTCAGCGGTGCGATGTTCGCTCTTTCTTTATTTCTTCCTCTTGAATCTCGTGCTGATGTTTTAAATTAAAAAGACAGTTATGTTCTGATTTTGCTGATTTTTAAAATGAAAAAGAAGTTATGTTTTGAGTTTGAAATATGGTAACCGACTTCCATTTCAAACAGTTAATTGTTTTGGAATTTTTGCAATTAGTGAAGGGTATAATGGGTAAAAATATAGGCTACACCAAAAGAAAAGTATTGCCTTTATTAATAAGTATAGATAAATCTATGCTATTTGGTCAAAAATAATAATATCTCAGATTTAGTTCATATGCACTTTTTTCTTTTCTATAAAAAGAGAGACCAGAAATTGTAATTATAGTATGATTATATCTTTTTTTGTTACAATAAATATAATATTATCTTTTGTTAAAAAAGAAATAAAACTTTGTGATAACTGATAACAAAAAAAAATTAAATAAAAGTAATTTTGATATAAACAATTTAGAAATTATTTTAGAAGACTGAAAGAAAAAGCTATAAATCAAGGATGAAAAAAAATTCAAGTTGAAAATAATTCTGCATGTTAAAACAATTTTTTTAATTAATATGGTCAAAAAGACATGGAAGAAAAATCTTAATTATTTTAAACCATTAAATGTAAAAACAATTTTTTTAGAATTTTTTTTTATTATAAAATGAATTTTTTTCAATTCTATTGAATTTTTTTCTATATCAAAATTTTCCATCCAACTCATCTATTCAATTGAATTTTTTCGATTTTAAAAATTAAGGACATTTTTTAAATTTCGGAAATTTTTTCTGAATTTTTCTTATTTAAGAAAAAAATCTGAATAATTTTTTAAATTTGGTTTTTTTTAATGATTTTCTGAATTTTTATTTCAAAAGAAAAATCTTAATTTTTTTTTCAAATTAAAAAATTTTGGAAAAAAATCTGAATATTTTTTTTAATTACGGAATTTTTTTAATGTTTTTTCAAAAAAAATTATTTTAGAAAACAATATTTGGATAAAAATCTGAAATTTGATCTATTTTAAAATTTTTGTAAAAAAATCTGAATATTTTTCTAATTTCGGAAATTTTTTTATGAATTTTTATTGTAGAAGAAAAATCTTAATTTTTTTTCGATTCATAAAATTTTGGAAAAAAATCTGAATATTTTTCTATTTCGGAAATTTTTTAATGTTTTTTCAAAAAAATTTATTTTAGAATACAATATTTGGATAAAAATCTGAATTTATATCTATTTTAAAATCTATTTACCCCTCTCAAAAAAAAATCTATTTTATAATTTTTCGAAAAAAATCTGAATATTTTTCTAATTTCAGAAATTTTTGAATTTTTGAATTTAGAAGAAAAATCTTAATTTATTTTCGGTTTATAATTTTTTTGAAAATTTTTTGAATTTTTTGCTAATTTTTTAAATTTCAGAAGTGATTTTTTGAATTTTTTATTTAAGAAAAAAATCTGAATTTTTTCTATTTTAAAATTTTTGAAAAAAAATCTGAATATTTTTTTAATTTTTTAATTTCGGAAATATTTTAATGTTTTTTCTGATTTAAAAAAAAAAAAAAAACAAACTACGTACAAAAATATTAACTATATATATTAGTTTTTCCGGTGTTAGTCCATCTCACATTAGTTTTCATCTCCATGGCTTTTCAAATTCTCAGTTTTTTCACTATTTTTATGTTCATGATAATTGCACTCAAAATTAGGAATCATTACAAAAAATATGACTTCGGTAAAAATATACCTCCAGGGCCATGGAAGTTACCCATTTTAGGAAATATTCTCCATCTTGTTGCAAGAAACCCACCTAGAAGATTAAGAGATTTAGCCAAAAAATATGGACCCTTGATGCATCTTCAACTTGGTGAGATCTTTTTCATTGTTATTTCTTCACCAGAAGTTGCAAAGGAGGTTTTAAAAACACATGATATTATCTTTGCATCAAGGCCTCATCTTCTTGCCACAGACATAGCATCTTACAATTCAATGGATATAGCTTTTTCACCTTATGGTGATTATTGGAGACAACTTAGAAAGATTTGTGCTATTGAGCTATTAAGCACAAGAAGAGTCAAATCTCTTTGGCCAGTAAGACAAAAAGAGATCAATTATCTCCTAAAGAAGATTGCTTCAAATGAAGGATCAGAGTTCAATCTCACTGAAGAAGTTATGTCAATGATGTATACATTCACTTCAAAGGCTGCATTTGGTAAGAAATATTTGGAACAAGAAGAGTTCATATCAGTTGTAAAACAACTTATAAAACTTGCTGGAGGGTTCTATATTGGTGACTTGTTTCCTTCAGCTCAATGGATTCAAAATATATCTGGATTGAAGCCTAAGCTTGAGAAGTTAAGCCAACAAGTAGACAGGATACTGGGCCATATCATCACTGACCATAAAGAGAAAATTTCAAGAAGAGAAAACGAAGGTTTGCCTGAAGCTGAGGAAGATCTGATTGATTGTCTCCTAAAATTTGTGGAAAGTGGCAGTGACATGGATTTTGAATTAACTATTGATAATGTCAAGGCTATAATTCTGGTATTCACATTAAATATCTCTTTAATTTTTATATGTATTAAGTGATTTTAAATTGTTGTTGCGGTAAATAAACTCCCCAAAGAACAAATTGTTCATCACCTGATTTCGATTCATGGATAGAACAATTCTTGGACGGACTTTATTTACCTGGTCAAACTCCGGATTATCAGGGACACTTATCCCCGAGAACCAGAGGGTTATTAAAATTGTGAACTTGTATATTTCAGGATGTGTTCTCTGCTGGAAGTGAGACTGCAGCAACTACTGTTAATTGGGCAATGGCTGAGATGATAAAGGATCCAAGAATTTTGAAGAAAGCACAAGCTGAAGTAAGAAATGGATTTGATAGGAGAGGAATGGTTGATGAAGCTACGATTGCTGAGTTCAAATATTTAAAATCAATCATCAAAGAGTCATTAAGATTACACCCTTCCGTTCCTCTCCTTCTTCCAAGGGAAAGTCGAGAAGCTTGTGAGATTAATGGCTATCGTATACCTGTAAAAAGTAGAGTCCTAATAAATGCTTGGGCAATGGGAAGGGATCCTAAATATTGGAATGACCCAGATAAGTTTTATCCTGAAAGGTTTATTGATAGCTCTATTGATTTCTCAGGAACTAATTTTGAGTTCATTCCATTTGGTGCTGGTAGGAGAATTTGTCCCGGCATGAACTATGGTTTGGCTAATGTAGAGCAGGTCCTTGCACTTTTATTGTATCATTTTGATTGGAAACTTCCCAATGGAATGAAAAACGAGGAATTAGAGTTGGGAGAAGAGTTTGGAGTTACTATGGCAAGAAAGGGTGACCTTTACTTGATTCCCATTACATCTCATCAGTCGCTTGTAATCTAAAAAGAAGGAGGTTTTATAAAAGTTGTACTACCTGAAGATTGAAATGTTATGTTAGCTGTTGTTTAGAGTGAAATGTTATGCTACATTCTGGATTTACCATAAGTAGCTTATTTATACTTGTTGTTTATTGTTTAAAGTGAAATGTTATCTTATTTTCATTTTAGTGGGTAAAGAAAAGTTTAGAGGCTAGCAGACACCCTGCTACTTCTTATTTTCATCTGAGGGTCTTGGCCCAGTTCCCCCCTCTTTTGTTTGTTTCCTCTTTTTCTTTTAATAAAGTTTAGAGGCTAGCAGACACCCTGCTACCTCTTTTTGCCAAAAAAAAAAAAAAAATCATTTTAGTCGATTACTACAATTTCTTCTTTTTTTGAAAGAGCCCATTACTTCATTTTCCTTTTCACAATACTGCATGCTTTGTTAATTTGAATGTAGTCGCTTTAATCTTGTAGAACTCATATGTGATTTTTCTGTAATATGTGGTTTTGGACGGGAGTGTAACACCCCGAAAATTACATGTAATGATTTAATGAAGTTAATTAGAAGAATTCTTGATTTTTTTATAATAATGGTGTTATGATGCTAGAATATTATGTTAGCTATGAAGAAATAGGCATATGATGATTAATGACGTGCTATGAGGATTATTATGATGAAAGGGAAAAATAAATAAAGTAATATAGAGGCGGGAGGTGTAGAATAGAAGTTTTAATTAAGTGGGGGAGGGAGAAGTAAAAAATAATATAAAATAGAATGACAGGAATAATATTATGAGGTTAGCCCATATATAAATAGAGAATTAACAATCAAGGTTGCCACTTTTGCTGAAACGTAGAAGCGAGAGAAGAAGAGAGAAGAGGAGGAGAAAACCCTAGTTTTGGAGAAGAGAGCCGGAAAGTTGTGACTTCGAAGATTCGAGGTAAGGGGGAGATTCTTTGCACTTTAGGGTATCTTAATCCATGATGGGAGGGTTGTATTAAATTTTAATATATTGTTGTTGTTATGGTGTTAATTTGAATGAGTTAACAAAGAGGAATGAATTAAAAGATGAGGTTGAAAGATGAGAATTGAGGGAGAACTAGTTTAGGTTTTGAATTGAGTTTTTAGTCCTAAAAAGGGTGGATAATCTGGTAGGTTAATGAAGAATTAATGTTCTAATGATAGGGTAATAATATGGTGAAGATTAGGTATGATTTTGGTGAATTTATAGTAGAAAAATGGAGCCAAGGAGGCTCCCATGGTAGAAAATCGTAGAAAAATCTGTGATTTCAGCATGTCTAATGCTGTCGAAATCATGAGGCGATTCCAATGATCATGAGGCGATTTTGACAGAAAATCTGTAATTTTAGTACGCCTGATTCTGTCAAAATCATGAAGCGATTTCACAAATCATGAGGCGATTTTGATAGCAAGTGTCAAAATGTGATGCTTTCAAAACATAAGTTAAAATAAAAAAAGTGATCCTTAGTTGGGAGGACTTTAATTAAGGGCCATGAGAGTAGTTTCATAAGCCATAATGTATTTTAAATAAGACGAGTATCAAGAGTATTAGAGGAGAACTAAAGTAAGGATATGGGTTATTCGATTACTGTAATGATAGAAAATATTTGATGAGCCTTAAACATAGTTTAGGGAGAGGGAGACATGACTATTATACGGGAGAATACGGAAGGATAGTTGTGGTAGTCGTCAATGAAAAATGAATTTCCAATGTAAAGGTAAGAGTCGTAAACTATTAAATCTAAATGAGAGAGTATTCTTAAGTGTCATTAGGATTGATTATCTCAAAAATCAAAAGAGATTAGGTAGTGAAACGATGAAGGACTTAGAAGCAAAGTAGAGAGAGTTGTGAGAGGGTAATTCAAGAACTAATGAAGATGAAAATAGTAGTCAATTAGAGTAAAGGATAGATGCAACGATGAGACTATATGAAGAGTAAGAACTAAGGTAAATTAAAGAGACACGATGGTAAGGGAATAAGGTAATAAATGACGTTAATGAAGTGGCAAAGTATGAAGTAAGGTACAAGATATGAATGGGTTAAAGAAGTGAAATTACGATGATAAGAGGGATTAATAGAGTAGATGGTTATGGGTAGTTGATGAGGTTAAACATAATAGCCTTAAATACTAATGAGCGTAGGAAGGTTGTTAGGTTGTAGGGAATAAGAGTTAATATAAGCGGTAATGTTAAAGAGTTGATGAGGTGCATATAAACGAGGAGAAAGATAGGTGGGTTAAAAGAACGGATAAGATGAAGGACTGATGAAGATATGAATATCTACTTTATTATTCATGTATCCAAATATATGTTATGATGTGAATTCTCACCCCTTTGTTGTTGTTTGTGTATTTTGTTGTCTGTACCCTTGGGGTACAGATATTCAGGACGAGGAACTTTAGATTTGCGAGATGCTTAGAAAGTGACGATGGGGGACATACCGCCGTAGCTATTATTTGGGATATTAAGTAGTCGAATATAATAGATACGTGCTCTGATCTGTAACACTTGGTTCGGTTAAGCGTTGAATGTCCTTAAATTATAAAGTTGATTTAAGCACTATGATGTTTTAAGCTATTTTTCCTAAATAATGTTAAAGACAAGACATTTATAATTATGAAATTTTATGAAGTATCTTCCGTTGTTGTATCTGATTCTCTATTATTTTATTAGTTGAAATATGAATGAATGTGTGACATCCTTTTTCATTAAAAGCATGATTATTATTATTATATAAAATTACCGTCAGAAATTAGGGTGTTACAGGGAGCCCCTAATACTACCCAAAAATAAGGGTCCATTGCAAATGACCTACTATATCTTCTTACCCTAAATTATTCCTTTTCCAAATCCATGTGTCCAAGGGATTTTAATGACTTTTTAAGATTTTACAGACTTTCAAGATTTGTAATTTGAATTTCAAGGGATTTATATTCTAAGATTTTAAAAGACTGTCAAGATTTCAAAGGGTTTATATTAAGAAGTTAATTGTGTTTTTTCTAGATACTTATGGGATGTTTTTATTTTTTTCCAACATTGTACTATACTATTATATTCATTTCTAAAATGTATCGTAATAAATTTCTGCCAATTTTTTTTTTAAGACGACTCTATGTGTAGAATTTAGTTTGAAGTAGAACCAATAAATGATTAAATCATTAACTTCGCCCCTGAATTCGCACGGATTGGCCAAATTCGTCCCCTAATTTTACGAAATATCAAAATAGTCCTTGAATTTGTAAAATGTCAGTCAATTTCGTCCCTCCGTCCAAATGAAGTGTTAACTCTAACAACCTGTTGTTCGCTAGATTTATTTTATTAATAGTTATAGGTGTGCATGTGTGTTGTTTATATGTGATTATTTGCTTCCTTGTGTATTTGATGCAGGATTAATGGATTTTTAGCATAAAAGGGTATTTTGGTATATTTAGACTAAGGCGTATTTTTATTATTCAGCGTTTGTGGGTAAAATAGTCATTTTTTAAGAAGATTATTTTTAGCGTTTTCGTGAGAATTATTATTTTTACTAAGTTACTAGTAAGTTGGGGTAATTAATTAGAGACGGTAATTATATTTGTGAGGAACATACATACCTAGACGGTCGTGCCTATTAGGGCCGTCATAAGGTTATACGTTGAAGGTGAGAAAAGGGGCGCAATTTAGAGGGAGAACATTTCTGATTTTATAAACTTAGAGAGAGAAAGATCATAAGGAAAGGAAATGATGGGGACATGACACACTTATATACCCTCTGCGTGCAAGTACCAAAATACACTTTTGTCTTATATGTGCTTGACTTGATACCGATAACTGAACCTGCTTTACTGACACTGCATGATAATATCCTTCGTTATATTTATCGCTCATGGACACCTGTCCTCTGACACGTCCGACTGATAAAGTTCAAATATTGACGAGTGGGATGCTACAAATCTTCCCTTCAATCGGATTGATTAATCTAGAAGTTTATAAAAATATGCGGGTATGGAGTATAAAATATTGTACCTATTTTTGGAACACCGGATGTCTCTTATATATATAGGCATCAAAACAAACTACCAGATATCTTAGGTTGGTTCCATATGTTTATTGTGCTGAATAGGTGTACAAGAACCAAACCAATTGGCTCGATTATTTTTTACGTTCGGATTCAAACAAAATCAAAATTAAACACAATGTAAAAACAAAAGAACCAAATCAAACCAACATATTATTCATCAATTTAGTTTGAAATTCATGAGAGAAAATATTTTTGAATCAAACAAAACCGATGATTTTTTAGTGGTTTGGATTTTTTTCCATCACAAACTTAAACCAAATCAACTTGTTACCCTTAACGCTGCATAAAAAAAACTAGGTTTAAATATGAACTCTTAAAATATTAGTGCTGAGGTTGTTCACGTGAGACGAAGTGGCACTGGCAATTAACTTGTTCTTGGTTTGGTCCAATTTGTCATTTCAAACCGAAAGAAAATTTGATTTGTTGATTCCTAAAAAAAAAAAATTGGTTTGTTGATTTTAGTTTCGGAGACATCTTACTTTTCTCTTTTAAATTATAGACATTATAAAATGCTTATTTAAAATCAATTAAGTGTAGTCGAAGTATTATATCATCATTTATTATATTTAAAATCAATTAAGTATGGTGGAAGTATTATATGATCACAACCAGACATTTAAAATCAAGTATTATACGATGTAGTACTCTCAAAAGAATGTCAATTCTAAAATAAATTTATTCTCTTCTTACAATGCAAATCTAGAACAATATTAAAGCTGAAATTGGGAGAGGTATCTAATAACATGCATATGAATCGTCTCTTTCATTTCATTCAACTGGTTTAAATCCAAAATAGTCACTGTTTGCCAAGAAAGAATTGTAATCAACAAAATAGATGCACAATAAACTTTTCTAGATTAAAGGGCATGCATGTCCAAAACAATCCATATGTTGTCGACAATAACAGCTACCAAATTACACAACAAGACAAGACAATTTTCAAAATTTCCCTTAAAGTTTGGTAATCAACCTTTTCAATGGTTCTAGATATCTACAATTTGTTCCCTTCCTCACTGTTTCCTTTGTTCGCTACTGTATTCAACTCCAGTGTTCTTTAATGCTTTCAACTTTTTCCAACTCATGGGTTAGGGTTAAATCGTTGAAATTTATTTTCCATTTGAGTTAGAGTCTTGTGAGACTCTTGTTATTTCCATTGTTGATGTCAAAGACATGAATATTTTTTACAATTGAGATAAGTTGAATTATTTCCGCTGCTGAAGTATAAATTACTATTGCATTATCGAATGATATATGATGAGTTTTGTAACATCCTTTAATTAAATCTATTCTTGTTATTAATTAAATCAAAGTCGGGATTTAAGGTGTTATATTGACCCTCTAATCTAAAACAAGTTCTTAGAATGTCTTCTTTCAACCTAATTAATTTTAACGGTGTGTCCATCAATAGATAACGGTGTGTCCTGACAACATTCACTCTAACATCTTTTTTATTCACTCTAACATCTTTTTTATTGAGTGAAATTTATGTAATTCAAACTATTTTAAGTCTCGCATTAACCGGTGAGATATACATAATTTTTTCTCGATAAGAGAAAATGTTGAAAAACAGTGTTAAAGTGATTGTTGCTATCACTTTTCTCACTAGATAAATACTAGGCCATGGATTTCAAGGAATGGGATAAATGACTACTTTTCCAGTAGCTCTTGAGGTTTCTAAGTAGGAATAAGCTTCAATGACCTCAGAAAATGGCACAGGAGTCTTGGAGTCAAGAATTGGCTTCAGTTGACCACTTTCAAAGTAAGGTCTCAACTTCTCTAAGATAGATCCTTTAGAAGTGAGCACAAAGAAAATAGCTGGTGGAAATCCAGGAGGTACTATTGTCACTACTTTGCCACCTTCCTTAATTGCCTTCATAGCCCTATCAACTTCCCCTACATCACATAGTATCAAAATGGATGAACATTTTAAAATGGGAAATGTTAACGAGTCCTCTAGGACACTCTTTAAATATTTAAAGTGGTAATATTTTATGAAAGTTTGTGCATTTATTGCATTGGAAATTGAAGTCTTTACTTTTTTTAAATAATACTCTCTCCGTTGCTTTTTAATTGTCACTTTTGGGTTCTTTACACAAACAAAGACAACAATTACATTTTATTACTTTTGATACAACAATTTATCTTTTTCCTATAATAACCTTCATCATTTATCTTTTTCTCTCTCTGCAATAAATAACCAAGAATAATAAAGACAAAACAACATTTAATGTTGTATTGAACTTTGAAAGTGACAGTTAATTAGAAACAAAAAAATTTTGCAAAAGTGATAATTAAAAAGGAACGGAGGGAATAATTTTTCATTGGGAATACTTAAAGAGTACTCAGGAACACTCATTAACAAAACTATCTTAAAATATTACTCTAGTATTGTGGATTATTAAATCCGTATAGTCCAACAATGTAGAAAATTAAATTAAATATTTAATGAATGCAAAGATAGAGAAAAGGAAACATGGATAATCTTTATAAGTGGACCATAAGTGTTCACTGTGGATCAATACTTAAAAATTATTTAAAACTTTAATGACATTAGATGTTGTCTCTTGATAAATTGATCTTCTCTAGTTTAGAATTGAAATAACAACTTAATCGGTATATATTTGATTAAAAAAAAGTGAAAAATAAATATGTAACTAGTATCAAAACCGACATCGATTAAGTCATTATGTTAATCGTAAATATAAGAAGGATCATAAGTTTTTATTTTCAAATAGTATCATCGACCATCGTTAGAATTTATGTTGATTTCCTGTACTAATCCACACGGGACCACTTATGAAAGAAAAAAAAAACCAAAGAAGATGTCTGTAGAGACATGTATGTACAAATAAATAAATCTTACCTACTCCATCATACACTACATCAAACTTTTCTGGGAGATCTTCAAAGTTCTCCTTTGTATAATCAATTGGCAAGTCAACTCCCAACTTCCTCAAAAACTCGATTTTTCCAGTGCTAGAAGTTGCTGCTATTTTAGATGCACCATAAACATGTTTGGCAAGCTGCAGCCAAATATATTAAATATATTTTTTGTTCCACAATTTATTCTAATTTTCAGTTTTGCTCCTTAAAACATACCTTTTCACTCAATTATTAATACATACTACAATTGATATATCTTAATCTCTATCATAAGTTTTTTGTTTGTGGTCCTCTAATACTTGATGAATATAATACTTTATTTATGTTCAATTAGTCATCTTCATATGATATGGAATAAAACAGAGAATATTGTATAGCTTTTAGTGTGGAAGATTTGGGTACCTTTTAAAGTTTAGCTTTTTTCTTGGCAACTTTTACTAGATAGGATCCCTTCTCGTCTTAATCTTTTTAAGCGCTACGTGATTATTGATTTAACGAGTATTTCTTGCGAGGTGTGTGTGTGGGTGGGGTGGGGGGTGTGAGGGAGTCGGTGGTTCACTTGTAGAGTTGCATCTATGATCTGGTACTTTGTTTGTAGGTGGTTAGGGTGGGAATGGGTCCTCCCGAATAGTTTGTTGGGTTTGTTTCAGGTCTTTGTGTCTTTAGGGGTGGGTAGACAGTCGATGATAAGTTTAACTTTAATCTGACATTCAACTGTGTGGTCAATCTAGAAAGCCCGTAATGATCTAATTTTTGCTGGTAAGCCAATAATTGTTGATCAACTGTTTGAAAGGATACAATTCCAGTCTTGGAAGTGGTTCTTTTGTAAACACATGAGACATCGATGTTCTTTCTATGAGTGATAGGTGGAGCCGATCCTCTGTCTACGCCAGTAGTGTCCATGGTGGTGGACAGAGTTGGATATGATCTGTGCTTTGGTAGTTCGGGGCCTAGTCTTCTGAGCTATTTTGTACGGTGTTTGGATCCTTCATTTTCTGTTTGCTTTTGATTTTTCTCCGATGTTTTTGTGGTGTTGTTTGGTGTTTTATCCTCTCGCTAGGGATTTGTTTCCTCTTTTATATTTTTGTTGTTTGGTGACCCTCTATGGTCGTTGTATCAGGAGCTTTCTGGGTGTTCGGTGTTTTGGCGTTTTGCCATACTCGTTTTTTTATATGTGTATATATACTATTTGCCATTTAAAAAAATATATGTTGTCAAAAGTGTTATTTCTTTTGGAGATCCAAGTCGCAATTTTTGCAAAGTTAGAATGCATTTAGACCAATATATTTTTTCAACTTTAAATATCAAATCTAATATGAACTTAAGTCAAAGAATAATAAGTAATGCAAACTCTCCATAATAAAATATAAGAGAAAGGTACATGTATTTGGCTCAAATTTAGATCAAATACATATAGCTTTTTGTTTATATTTATTTCTAGAGAAAATGTTAAATTCAATTTGATTATACATCAATTAAATACAAACCTGAATAGCAAAGCTTCCAACTCCACCAGCACCTCCCAAGACAAGGATAGATTTGCCAGCAGAAAGCTGAGCTCTCTCAAGTCCTTCATAAGCTGTCTCCATAGCTAAAGGAATGCTAGCAGCTTCAATGAAACTTAGATTTTTTGGCTTATGAGCCAATAATCTCTCTTCAGCTATTGTATACTCAGACAAAGTGCCAAGAATCTTTAGGTTTGAAAGTCCTTCCTCATTGATGTCACCATATATTTCATCACCAACCTTAAATTTCACCACTTCACTTCCCACTTTGATTACTATGCCAGCAACATCAAAGCCTGGTACAATCTTCTCACACAACAAAATAATTCATAAAGAAAAATATGAATGTTTTTTAAGAAAATGGCATGAGGAGAATTATTATTAAATGAAGTGGCATTAGTTATGTTTTTAAAAAGTTATTATGATTCTTATAAACAATTAAATGATGTTATTTCTTATGAAATGCTGTTCTATAAAATATAAATATTGACAAATAGCTATTTACTACATAAAAAATGATCGTTCATTTATAAAATTAAGAAGCAGGAGTACCAATACACCTCATTTTGTGAGTGTACCGTAGAAGTTCCCATAATATAATGGTTCTAAAGGAATTTTTAACATTTGTCCTTGAGATTATAATGCCAAATTCTCATCACTTAATTGACCCTTCATATTCAATTTTTATAAAAAAAAAATATCACTATCTTGAAATATAAAATTAATGACAAAAGTTTTAGACAAAAGAATTACTAATTATCGCGTCACTTTCTTTTTTATGAATTGGACATCAAGGCATTGGAAATGGGCGGGGTGGGGAAGGGTTTTACCTTCCCCGTCTCATATCCTACTCTCATATACTTATCCGTTGCACTATCCATACTCAGTGGAGATGAGAAATCGAATCTCATCCTCGTCTGCAATGTGTTCGGGTATCCTCGCCCCATCTCCATCCCCGCAGCGGATAATTTTTTTTTAATAAGAATAAAAGTATTTTTCAACCCCGGGCACAATGTTCTAATGCATTATCCGCAAAGAGATGATGATGATATCGATGACTACGGTGAAGGAGAAGAGAGAGAGGCCGAGAGTGTGAGATATGAAATTAGAAAAAAAAGAACTGTGATAAGTGAGTGTCATCTGAAAGACTAAGACTATGATTGTGTGAGTGAAATGATTTAGGGTTTGAGTTTCTATTTATATAAAAGGGATAATAAATTGATTTTTTTTTATTCGGGATGGGTTTGGGTATGGGTTCAGGGTGGGTATCTACTCTCCGTTACTCGTCCCGTACTCGTGTTTTAAAATAAGGGAAAACTCAAACCTAGTCAAAGCAGGAAAACCCCATCAAATTGAGTTTGGTTCAGATCGGTACCTGCAGGTATGAATTTTGTTGTCATACCTATTTGTGATAGCTACAAATATTAATTCCTCAAACTCGATAGAACCTATATGGGTGACAAAATTCACCCTCAAGAGAGGTATTAATAATTTTCCTCACAATTGTCTTATTAATTTACTTTTAGTAGTGAATCTCAAAATACTCTTCAAGGTTCCCTGAAAAAAAAAACCTTTAAGGTTGTTTTTTTTTCCTTTCTCGCTTTTTTAGTATGTAGAAAAAAATATAGTTGCCAATAACAAAATCTCATATATTGCTTCAAAAAGAAAAACAAAATCTCATACAAGTGTCATTAAACATGTAATTTTGACTGTCTAACATATAAAGTGTGTTTAGGCATATAATAACTTACCAAAATAAGCTGAATTTTCCTTCAAAAAATAAAAATAAAAATAAGCTGAATTTTCTTAATAGGCATATAATAAGTGATTTTAATAAAGATAACCAAATACTAACATAGAGTTGTTATGACATAAAACAAATAAATTATAAATTAAACTTTTACAAACACTCATGATTTCAATTAAAGAGAAAATTAACATACAGGTAGATGAGGATCAGTCTCCTTGAACAAGGCATGCATCCTCTTGTAATCCACAGGATTAAGGGAAGCAGCAACAACCTTGATGAGGACTTGATCATCTTTGAGTTGAGGTATGGACCAATTTGGATGTAACTTTAGAATATCTAAAGCCTTTCCATGTTCAGAGTAGAACCAAGCATTTGTATGAGTTGGAATAGTAATATTAGTAGGATCATTTCTTGAAACTTCTGTGGCCATATTGATGAGTTATTTGGAAGAGTGAAAAAGGAAGGAGAGTGGCCCTCTAGTGCTCAAGTGATAGATATGGAATCATGAATGTGGACATTATATAGACTCTTGGGTTAATTAATATATAAAGCATTATTGGACTCTAATGGTCTAATGTAACTATAGTTTATAGTTTGGTTGATGAGTTAAAGGATATTGAGACTCGGAATTCGAGCTCTAAAAACTAATCTAACCACTAACTTATCAACATTTATTTATCCAAAGTAAAACTTTTGTCATGTTTCATTTTTATAGCTAACATCATTCTTTTTCTCTCAAAAAAAAAATCATTATTTTCTTTTACTTCCTTTGAAATTTTAAATATTTGTTTAGTGACATATATAAGACATTCAACTTTATCTTTTTATATGTAAAAGTAGGTCTGCATTATTGATAAGTTAATTATTTATTAGATTTTACTTGTTCAATATTTTCCATGATATTCTATCAACCGAAAAAAATATTCCATGATATTTGCACTAATTATATACTAATTTTTTATATGAGGATTATATTTTATTTTTTAATCTCCGTGCGCATAATTCAGTTGGTAGATGTCAGAATTCCAATCTAAAATCTTTCACTTATTCATTTTAAAGGGTGAAATTCTGACCAATATTAGACTACTTGACCAATATATATTATGAAATAAATAGAAGATTCATTGCTACTTAATTTTTAATTTTACTTCAGAAAGGTTTTTACTTAATCATTATTAATAGTAATTTTTTTTAAATATTATAAATATTTAAAATTAATATTTTTTGGTTACGTTTTCTTTGGTACATATATAAAATTAAGATTAAACATACAGCAGCCAAGACAAAGGATAAATATTTTAAAATACTACCCACTACCCAATTTTAATGCTGAATTATTAACCTGCTACTATTCAATTGTATTATTTTTATTTTTTTTGGTCAGGCAATTGTATTATATTTATTCCTTCAAAAAAGTTGTATTATATATTTTATCTATAATAAACATTTAAGTGCGTTCAATTTTTATAGTAGTTCTTTAAAAAAAAATTATAATGGTTGTGGAGTGTTACCCATCCTTTTTTTTTTTTTTTTAAGGAAATGTTACCCATACTTATCCACTCTAGTATTTGTTTTTTTTTTTGTGCAAGATGCATTTAAATCATTTATGGTGTGTTTGGTTGGCGAGAAAGAGAGTTATAAGGAGAGAAATTGAAGAGAAATACCTCATTTCTCTTGCGAGCAGCAAAGAAATAGAATAGAGAGAAAAAATAGGAATGGGACCCACCTGTTTTTCTTGCTCTCTCCTCTCTTCCATAATATAGTTTATTTTATTTTATTTTATTTTATAACATATTATTCAATTTAAGGATATTTTTGTACTTTTAAAACAATCAACACTTCTCTCTTCTCTGTTTCTCTTCTTATTTCTCTTGTACCAAACAATACGTCAAATCTACTTTATTTCTTACTTATTTATCTCTTCTCTTACTCTCTCTCACATATTTCTCTCTTCACAATTTCTCTTCCAAACCAAACAAACCATTAGACAACATAGCTTTTGATCACCTCACTCACGTTCAAATAAGTTAGTATTTGATGAGAAAGAAGGCTTTTGATCTTTTAACACACTAGGGTCACATCCATAACACTCTCTTTTAACACATCCAATGATAATATGTCATGTCATCCACATTACAAACCGGTTTGTGTTTCCTTTATTTTATTTTTATGATTAAATTAGATTTAAATTTTCATCTTCTCCACTCAACTTCCCACAAACCTGGTTTCTTCATAGAAAGTCAAAAATTGTTTGCTTTCATATAACAAAATAAAATATGCATACACAGGAAAAAAAATGGAACGTAACTATACTTTTTCAATCTCAGTCTTTGTATAAGTTTTTCCCCTTTAATACAACGTGCAATGGACAGATCAGATGAAAAGGAAGACATGGAGAAATGAGTAAGAGAAGAAGAAGGAGCCATGAATGTTTTAGAGAACCATGGTGTGTGTTCACATGGGAAAGGTTAATCTTTTCCCACCATGGGAAAGTTGGATTCAATGATTAGATTAAGTGAAGAACATATTCTTAACATGTTCTCTCAACACTAGATTTTTCTTCACACTAACTACCAACAATTTAAAAATTCTGAAAATTAATTTTCAGAAATTAAAAAAATTGAAAAAATATAAAAAAATTCAGATAATTTTTTTTTTAAATTCTGTAATTCATTTATTGAATGTTAAATTTTTTTTATTTCAATAAAAATAAAATTTTGGAAACTAAGATAAGTTCTTATTTTTCTAAAAAGAATATATTTTTTAATTTCATAATAAAATAAGATATTCTGAAAAATAAAATAAAAATCTTAAAAAAAATATTTTGAAATTAAACTTTTTTATTTTTCTAAGAAAATAAAATTCTGGAAAATAAGGTTTTTGAAATAAAATTCTGGAATTTTTTTTTCATTTTTAAAAAAAAAAATTCTAACGTTCAATAGATGAATTACAGAATTTAAAAAAAAAATATCTGAATTTTTTTCGATTTTTTTAATTTCTGAAAATTAATTTTCAAAATTTTTAAATTGTTGGAAGATAGTGTGAAGAAAAATCTAGTGTTGAGAGAGCATGGTAAGAATATGTTCTTCACTTAATCTAATCATTGAATCCAACTTTCCCATGGTGGGAAAGGATTAACCTTTTCCATGTGAAATGCCACCGTTTGAAATAGTTTTTTTTTTTTTTTTTTTTTCAGTTTTTGAAATATACAAGTCCTCTTCTCACAATAGTTATTATTTTACATGTTTTAGTTTTAGTCCCCAAAACTAAAAATTCAAAACAGTTTCCAAATCTGTAATTTTAAAAAAAATTTAGCAAAAAAATTTTTAATTTTCAAGTTTTTAAAAACTAAAAAAGAGTTTTTGGGAAGTGTTTTAAATAATTTTTTTTTTTTTTAATTCAAATTTCCAGAGCCTTAGAGTTCAAGTAAAATTAACAAAAAATGTGATTTAGCAACTTTTAGTATCGGTTGCCACTCAAGGAATTAAAATAAGTGGATGATGTGTCTAATAATCATTGGAGTGTGTTGAAAGAAAGTGTTAAAATGAGTGATTCTAACATTTCTCTATTGTGCTTTATACAATTATTCTTTCAAGGGATGTACTTGTGTTATGATCATGGCGAACACCTAGTGAGGTTTTCTTTTCACTTTAATTACCTAACATCCAGTTATAGACAACATTATGTTTATTATATATGTGTGCTAAAAGAATTATTTGATCTTAGCAACACTTAAATCATTACGCATAAATAATTAAAGTTAGAAAAAATGTTGGAAAAAAAACAAATTTAAAGGTAAAAACAAACATTTTCAGCACAACGGGTGAAACCACCGTAACGGTAACCAGAGTCGGGGTCGACTCTACAACAGATGAACGAACAACTTGTAGTGTTGGAGGGGAGATGATTGTAACTGTAATTGAAGGTTGGGGAGCAACCGCAAACATTACTGTCATTGGAGCTAGAAGCAATGAGGATTTAGACATGCATTACCATAATGTTTGAATCCTTAACGCTTCCAGCTCCAATGATGGTTACATTCATGGTTGCTCCCAGATCTCCAAGTACAATGACGGTAACCGCTCCTCCAACCTTGCGGGTTGTTCGTATTGTCTCTGGCTCTAGTGACGGTTACAGAGACTTCATCCGTTGTGCAGAAAAGATATGGATTTGCATTTAAATTTGTTTTTATATCACCGTTTTTTTCTCATATTAATTAGGCTTAAATGCAATTAATTTTTTTCTCATATTAAAGGTATTATATTTTTTTGACAAATTGTAAAATTTAGTATTTATCGATTATAGTTACAAGATGCAGTAGATTATGAGTATCTAAAGGGAAAAGAATAATATAAAGAAAAAATAAAATAAATTAAAAACAATAATCATGATCTATTATGTAACTGAGATACATAATCTTTATTTTAGCTTAGTAACACTTCTCTGTAAAACAAATTCAGAACGATCATTTTTATTAGCACTTCTCTTGTGGAAAAAAAATTAAAAGTAAGCAAAACGTAAGAAAAATAAAAGGAAACGATAAAAATTAATAAAAAGCTAGTTAGTCTAAGCATAATTGTTCAGTCCATAGCATAGAAAAGAATGGTGCCCTATGAGATGAAAGAGATTGACTTGGGGTCAGGGATGTAAATTGAAAAAAGTATTGATATTTTAACAATAAGTTGAACAAATTATGAGACAACTTATAAAATCACACTAAAAACAAATGTTAATTTGGTTGAGAGAGAGCCTTAAAAAAAAAAAAAAAATTGGTTGAGAGAGAGCTATTATAAATTTTTTGTGTGATTTTTTATAATATGTCCGATTGATTATCCAATTTTTCATGTGCAAATATCAATACTCATATATTAATAAAAAAAAAATAACTTGTGCAAATTTAAAAAATTAATGGTGTGCGGGTACAATCTCGTACCTGAAAAGACCCACCTATGATCACGATGTTGAAGAGGAAGGAAGCTTGCGCTTATCACCAATAGCTTCTTGGAAAAAGGGAGATAAAGTATTTTTATCTTCGGATTTCCATGAAACCATCGGTGACAAGTGCAAGCACAGTCAATTAAGAAGGAAGATGAGTTGTATGATACATTTAATGCAACATGGAAATTGGAAGGAGTAGTGCTATATAGAACAATACAAAATGCAACCAAGCCGAAATCATGGAAATCATATGGTGGAATCTTTATACTAACAATTTAGAGTTCTTAGAAATAGCCTATTTTAAATTCCTTTCCTCTAAGGATGTCCACCTCATCAAAAGCCTACTTGGCATATGTTCCCAAAATTCATCCTAATTTTTAATACAAGCTTAATAATTTTAATTATTATCAAAAATCGTTTTTTATTTAAGATTAAATTGTACATAAAGTAAATAGTTGGTTACAATCAGATAATGATTAATATAATTACTGTTTCGATTAAAATTTATATTTTACAATAAAAATTTGAACGTTACAAATCAAATAATTATTAATCTAATTAATATTCAATTAACATTTATATGTAACATTCAAAATTTGGTTGGTTACAAAATTATAATAAATAAACTGAATAAATTATATTTTAAATTTTGGGACGTTACACTAAGGCATTAACCTACTAATTAAAAAATTAATTGTATTAATTAGTTTTTAAGGTTGTATAATTAATTTTTGTTTGTTACAAAACTATATTACATAATTATTTATAAAATATTATTAAATATTAAATTAAATTTCAAATGTTATGAAGTTAATTTTTGTACATTACATGAAATATAATTTAATCGTTTAATGCACATTTTATAATATTAAAGACGTAGTTAATATTAATTTTAAAACGGTCAAATTGATAATTAATTTATATTAACCGTTATGGTACTATTTTTCTATATAAATAGTAGAGATTTTGGGTATGAGTACACAACAATCACAAAATATAGTTCTTCGTTTTCTGTTCTTTGGTGCTCTGATATCTATATTCTAAACGATTTCTGTAATTTTTCTATTGCAAAGGAAAATGTCTACGAAACACGACTTCATCTCTAATGTTTCGATAAGAAAACAATCGTGGATATTGGTTGTGAGGGTTGTTCGTGCTTGGTTTGGTCAAGACTACAAAAATAAAAAAACTACCATTTTCCATGGAGTTGGTTCTAATGGATCGAAAGGTACCTTTTTCATATCGTTTTTCTTTTTTGTTTTTTTTAGTATTTTTTTTGTTTAAAGTATAGTGGTCTCATCTTTTTTATCTAGGGTGATCGAATTGGTGTGTCTATACGAAGAACATTGATCTACAAGTTCAATGAGCAACTCCAAGAGGGAATGGTGTTCACGATTTCCTCATCTGATGTTGCTAGCAACAGTGGTTTGTATCGACCATCACGCAACGAATACAAACTGAATTTCACAATCAACACAAAAGTCAAACTATCTAAAACTGTTTTGGTCCCAACAAACGTGTATTCGTTTACACCTGCACCTGATGTTTTCAATGAATCTTACGACAACAACTACGTAGTTGGTAAGTGACTATAATTTTCTTCATGTAGATTTTTTTAAATATTATTTTTGCTTAAAAAAATAACACAATAATTTATATATTGAATTAATAAAATGTTTTGTTTAATATGATTCAATTGTACATTATATTCTTTTAATAATAAATAGTAATTTGATCGATATTTTAATGTGTGTTGTATATGCAGATGTAATTGGAGTCATGATTGGAGTTGGAGTTGAAAGAGAGTACGAAAGAGATGGTGTAAAAACTAAAATGAATGTCATTGAATTGGATTCAAATGGGTAGGTTTGATTTTTTTTTTTTTTTGTAATTGTAATTTTTCAAGACCTGTATTATAGTATTTTTATTAATATTTGTATAATCTTTGACAATTTTAAATGTACTCTTTTTGGAGAGTATGTTGAAGACCTGCACTCTTTCCTATCATCCGGTGAATCTCAAAATGCTATTGTAGTCATTATGTTGGCAAAAGTTAAATTGTTTCAAGGTAATAATTTATGACTAGCAATTGTGATTGTTTGTTTATACGAATATATATACTTGATTCATATACTTTTGAATCTTAATGATAGGAAAACCAGCATTGCAAAATGCATTTTCTTCCACTAGAATCACATTCAATCCTGAAATTGGTGAAACAAAGGAACTAAGGAAAAGGTATATAAATATTTTTTAATATAACATTTTTTTTCTTCTTAAGTTATAATATTATTGATTGATACTTTTTATTATAGCTTTCTTAGTGCAAATACAAATTATCCTGCATCGGGATTGATCCAGTTACCAAATTCATCTCGCATACCTGTAAATGAGGAGTTTCTCTTACTTACTCCTAGGACCACTATTGAGGAGTTGAAGAATGTTAATAAAGTTTTTTTTTTTAATACAGGTCTATTTTGGTAAAGTTTGTACACCTTTTGGTATAATGTTATTTGTATGGTGATGCAGGGCACCTCTTTTATTGTCTTGGGAATTTCAATTTTCAATTGAACAAATCGTTTTTGTTGCATGTATTGACACTTCAATAAAAAAAAAACCAGTTTCCATATTTTCAATTTACAATTTACTTATGTCTTAAACTTTACACAAATTCTAAAGTAAATACAAAAATTAAGTTTCTCTAAGTGTGAATAATTATCGATAACCTATTATTTTAAAAATATTGTTTTTCTGTTTTAATCTTATTTTTTGTTCACAAATATAAAACCAAGCATGATTTGTTAATGCTTTTTTTTATATTCAAAATTTAACATAAAAATTCATTTTTTTTAATGAAATACAAAATATACATATATTTATGAGGTAAATTTTATTCAAAAATGTGCTTATTTTGATAAATTAAAAAATATAATTTCAATGAATATTATTTATGAAACCAATAAAAATAATAGATGTAACTAAAATTTTAAATTTAGGTTTTTTTTATTTATAATCGCGATCATATAGATCATTGTGATTAAGTAAAAAATTAATATTTTTATTAAGAGTGAAAAATTAAAACATAGGTAATCATATCCATTTGATATATTGAATGACTGACAAACCAAAGCTAATACAAACTCTTACTAATTAGTTAATTTTTTAGAAATATATTAATTATTTATAGTGTTTTTATCTTTTGGGTTTAATTGTACTTTTGTTGATTATTTTATCACTCTCACAAAAATAGTCATCTATAAAATTTAACTTTTTGATCTCAATAAATGATTATTTATTTTTCAATTTTAAATACGAAGATAAAATACCACATAACGCCAAAATTATAGATGAAAAGAAACAAAAACAATAATATTTAAAAAATCTGTTAAAACTTAAATCATATTAAAAAAAATTAAATAAAATGTATCTCGTGCTTGACACGGGACGTTACACTAGTACAATACATGGGAGAGTGAAAAGAATTTGTCAATGAAAAAAAATAGATATGTTTGATAGGCTTATGTAGGGTTGGGAATAGGCCAGGCCGGCCTACAGGGGCCTACGGCCTGGTCTGTTTTGGCCTGGCCTGGCCTGGCCTGTTTAGTTGATAGGCCAAGGCTTAGGCTTTTTAGAAAGTCTGTTTGGTTAAATAGGCCAGTCTTAGGCTTTCAGAAAAGCTTGTTAAGCCTAATAGGCCGGCCTATTAATACTTATTTATTAAAAAAATATTTTTTTTATATTAAAATAATTGCATACATTAAAAATATAAACATTTCTTTATCTATCAATTAGTCCCTTAATAGACTTTGTTGTTATAGGCTTTAATCTAGTTAAAATTTACTTATGGTGAAATAGGCTTTTAAGTAGGCTTTAAGGCCTGTTTAGCCTATTTAGTAGGCCAAATGAACTATTTGATGGCCTTAATGTTAAGTAGGCTTGTAATTAGGCTTTCAGGCCAGTCCAGGCTTTTAAATAGGCCAGGCCAGGCCTAGAAAAACGGCCTATGATAGGCCATAGGCCAGGCTCAGGCCTGTAATTTTTTTCGTAGGCCAGGCTCAGGCCTATCAAAGTCTGGCCTGGCCTGGCCTATTCCCACCCCTAGGCTTATGGAATGCTTAAGAGATTGAAATGTGTGATGAGGAGAATGTAATGCCTATAAGTGAGGAATAGTAAGTGAGGAATAGTTTGAAAGGTGGAGATTAAGTATTACATTATGATATAATTAATCAACAATAGTTAATTGATAGGTTAACTAAAGTTACTGGCTTCGTTAAGAGTTAGTTAGAATTAGTTACTCCAACTAATCTATTTATAGAAACACTCATGTACTATTTCGTTCATCTTTTATTTAATTGTCAAAATGTATGTCAAACAAAAATATAAAATGTGTTTTTTATGACTTAACAATAAACTGTATTTGAAAAATAGTTTTAAACAAAAACTCATTAAAAAACATGGCAACTCATTAAAAAACATGGCAGTTGATATGTTATCGCATGAAACCAGTGATTAACAAAGATTAATTTATTATATGGATACACGGTACGAGATGTCTATCGCTTTATTACCAACTCGGGTGTTCAAATGGATAGAAATTTTGTTGATGATGTCTGACATAGGTATCTACCGGTGAAGGTGTCTATGTTTGCCTAACGTTTACTTCGCAATAGATTACCGACTCGCAACAACTTCGTAAGACGTAATATCATTCAACATATCGATTCATTGTGTTCTGACGGTTGTAATGTATTGGAATCAGCTAGACACCTCTTTTTGGATTGCGGTACTTCAAACTCTTTATGGACCCGGGTTCGAAATTGGTTGGGCATATCTACGGTGTTTCCTAGTGATCTATGTGAGTATCTGCATCAGTTTTTAAAGGTATCTGATTTGCATGTGTTTGGAATGACCGCATCTTTAATAATGTGGATTCACATCCTTATGCTCTTTTTGAGAAAGTAAAGTTACACTCTTTTTTATGGGTGAAGGCAAAGCATCCATATTTTAGTTATTGCTATTATGATTGGTGGACACATTCGTTGCTATGTATCGGTGTTCACCACTAATTATTATAAATATGTAACCTTGGATTGGTGATTTACTTTTTGCACACCTTGTGCAGGGTATATCACCGTTGTTATTAATATTCATCATTTTTGTTTGTGAAAAAAAAAAAAACAAAGATTAATTTATAATCTTTCAAAAAAAAAACTTAATTTATAATCTTCCATTAAGGTACCGTTTGACTCGGGTTTTTTGCAGCTTCTCCGCATTTTTAAGGAGAAGTTAGACCAAACACAATATCAATAAAGTACCTTCCAAAAAAAGTACTTTTTTTAAAATGCATAAAATTGAATGAAATGAGTTTTGGCCAAAAGTTGTTGAATGCTACTTCAAAAAACTACTTCTCAGCAATTTATTTCACAAGTACCTCTCTTCAACTCACGTTGGGAACCTTTTCTTTTATTTTTTAATATTATATTTCAATATTTTTTTTTTCTTCCATTTTATTTTATTGAACCGGTCAATTTTTTTTTTGAAGGAGGGTCCATTTAATTTTATTATCTTTTTTTTAAGAAATTTTATTTTTTTATCACTTATATATTTAATTTCAATATCATTTAATTATCACAACCTCACAAATATTTTTATTTACGCTGTCATTGAATGACACAAAAAAATTTTATTCCCTTTCTTCAACCTCGCAAATATACAGACACACATTAGCATTTAGAGTAATATTTTATGTTTGTGTGTTTGTTACGCTATTGCCTAATTTTTTTTACTGTTGAATAATGCGTATTATTATTTTGTGTATATGTGTGTCTATATATAAAGAATATATTTATAATATGTATATGTGCGTGTATATATAAAGAGAATAGTTGGTTTTTTTATTTTCCAATTATACTTTATAACAAATTTTGTTATAAGAATACCATATTTTTGGTGTCATTAAAAAATATAAGAATTTATATTATATGATATTTTATTTGTTACATTATTATTGTCATTGAAAAAGATATTTTTAATTTTTTTTAATAAGAAAAAGATATGCATAGTTTGTTACAATATAAAGGTGCAAAATATATATATAAGCATAATTTTTTTAGGCATCTATACTTATACTTTTAATTAAATAAAAAATTTATAAAAACAATTATACGCATTATGCAACACTAAAAAAAAATTAAATTGAATTATAATATTAAAAAATAAAATTGCTAAGAAGTAAGTTTTGTAAAATATTTTGTCAAACATCTTTTAACCTTAAAATAGTTTTTAAATTAAAAAAAAATTAAGGAACCAAACAGCTTTAGCTTCTTTCTTAAAGAGCTTTATTTTAACTTTGTTTTAAAGTAACTTTTAGACCGTAAAAAAGTCTGGCCAAACGGTAGTAGCTTAGTACGGTAGAAAGAAAATAGAATGTGGATATTTTTAAGTAAAGATCGGCATTACTAACACTTAGGGCCCGTTTGGCGCACATGATAGGATAGACACATGATAGGATAAAAAAATGGATAAGGATAGGATATGGTAGTGACATGATAACATTTATCCTATCATGTGTTTGGTGCACACATGATAACAAACATTATCACATTATATCTATATATATATATATATATATATATATATATATATATATATAATTAATTAAATTAACACTACATGTGAAACAAATACATTTTATGTTCTTTCAAAAATTGCATATATTTTTTTAAAGGATTAATAGTGTCATTTATGGGTTCAGTTCAGCCCCTGTAATTTTTTGTTTTTGTCCTTGTTTTTTTTTATATTATCCTCTAATAGACCATTTTTAGAAAAATATTTTAGAAATTTTGGTTTTTGAATGACCTATTAAGGGAGTATTTCGAAAAAAAATAATATTACAAAGACGAAAACAAAAATAAAATGTACATAGATAAATTCGAAAATGACCTATATTACACAGAATAAAACACTATTAACCCTTTTTTAAATTAAATTATATATATATTGCAAAATCAATACTAAGCAAAATTCATTAACAGGCACGTCAGCACCACCAACAGAATCATCCATGGCAAAATCAATATATAAAATATATAAATTGAGAAAGCCTCAAACATTTTCATTAGGAAGCAAATGCAAATTTATTAATAAAAAACACACATAAAGGACACGATATCAATATTACTGCTACTCGCAGCAGAAAATATGGAGAAAAGTGGGATTAAATTACAAAGTGGGAGTCATGGGAATCGAAGAGGGTAAGCGCGTGTTTATGCTATCCTATTTGTAACCCAACTAAAACAAATGATTAGAATAATGAAGGATGAATAGGATAGGATAGGTAATAGGATTATTTTATCAATCTTATTGGTGCACTAAATAAAGGATTTGTCTCCTTATCCTACGTGCCAAACAAACCGTTATGGTCTAATGTAACTTTAATCAACATTTGTTTCGACTAATAGCTCGGTAGATGAGTTAAATGATACAAATGAGATATAAGAAGGTGTAAAATTCGATCCGTAAAAATTAATTTATTAACATTTGTCTATCTATAGTAAAACTTTTGTCTTCGTCCATTTTATAGCTTGCATGCTTGCTTTGAAATTTTAATAATGTGTTTAGTGATATATAAGACATTCAACTTTATATTTTTATATATAAAAGTAGGTCTTTATTTAAAAAATATATAAAAGTAAGTCTGCATTATTGATGAGTTAATCAATTATTAGATTTATTACTTGGTCAATACACCAATACAAGGATAACACTTTGACTTGATCCACCATTTCATCCACTCCCCAAATTTTATTGTTGAAGAACCTATCATTCCTCATCTTCTAAATAATCCAAATAACCGCATGCCAAATGATCCAAGCCCCTTTCCTCAATTTTTTCGAGTTCAAAGAACTAGACCAACCCAAAATATGAATAGTCTTCCTAATTTTGTTTTTCTCATTATAATCTTCCCAACTTTGTTTTTCTAATTGTTACCTAATTATATATTTTTCATGCTAAAATTATAATATATATAGTCTTGAAGTATGTGTTTGTAGGGAATAAAATGTTACCCACCTGTCTTTCAAATAGGAGAAAAACCAAATTTGTGTTCAATTAGGAGAAAAATGTCATCCATTGAAAGGTTTGGTTTTTCATCAAGAACTTTCAATACACTTAATGTTGCTATCACTACCAACGATTACGATCTCTTGTTTCACCAAAACAGTATCCTCATGTAAATTTCAAAAATTATATATTCTTCCCTACAAATGCAACATTCTAAAGTTGAACCACAAGTAAACAGAACTCTAATGGCATCATCAAGGGCAGACATGATTTACTCAAGCATCTCATGTGGAGTGTACAAAAAGGGGGAGGGAGTGATCTAATGAGACAAAAAAGAATTGAAGAATTTGAGCCAACGCATTGGAGAGAAATTCCGGTCAGCATGCGCACCCACCCCTCTGCTCATTCTCCGGAACAACAGGCTCCGGAATAGGTTGAAAATATCTGCAAGGAATAATGAAATATTGAATTCAGAAGTCAGTTAGGCAAGCATTTGTTCGAATCTCTTATCTGATACAAAGAACTGACAGTAACATGGTATTTTATTAGGAAAAATAAAGTGAATAATTCCTCTATTTATGGATTATTGAAACATACGAAATCTTCAACATAATTGTCAATCCCAGACAACCCGGGATAACATGTAGCAGGATGCCCTCTCCTTCACTAAATAATTTATATCTAACTCTAAATACTTTCACTATACATCTACATATATTTATACCATATATATACAGGTAACTATTTTACTATAAGTTTATCTTATTATTTTGCTATTCACCGCACGCCCGCACCCTTAATGCATGACGTCCTTGTCTCACCATGATGAATGCTCCGTGCTGCAAGCCCGTAACGGCTCAATCGCAGCATAAAACACAGCAATCAACTACCTTGATTTCCGAGGGTCTGCACCATGCCAAAAGACACCAGTTTCCTCTTAAATTCTTAGGCACCTCTCCCTTTTCATTCTAAAACCCTTTTAACTATGTCTGACCAACTAACCTAACTGATGGATTTAGAGTTGGTTACTAACAAAAAGCCAATGCGACTACTATTATAGACCTCAAAAGAAGGAAGAAAATCGAGAAAGTGCATGAATAAATTCCACATCATTGAATTAGATGAATTAGATTAAACCAACGATCAAATTTATAAGATTTAATGGGGAAAAGTTTAAAATCTAACTCTGGAAGCTGAGTCATTCACTCTGAAGTGCTTATTCCTACTGTCCCAAGTGGGAGTCCCCTATGTTAACTACCAGCTTCACCAATCAACTTTTTCACAAGTAGTGAGAAATGGGCAGCTGCATAAAGCCCTAACTGGCAGTTCCCTATGTTAAATCCTACTGTCCCAAGTGGGAGTCCCCTATGTTAACTGGCAGCTTCGTTACAAGTTACAATTTGATACACAACACTTCTTGCCAAGAGATAGTTTATGCAAACAATTGGTTAGTAACAACAGAAGTTCAGACTAAATGTTAAGAGGCACAATCACATTTTCCCAAAACTAAAACCTAAAAATAACGCAAAACTACATAAGTATTTTGTGTCTATCACAAAAATAGCAGAAACAATGATTATCTGTATTTATAATCTTTTGCTTTGGGCAAGCAGACTCAGGCAAAGAGCCAAAGAAGCCATGTGATTTATAGCTGTGTATTCAGGGAAAGTAAAAAATAAAAAACATTACAGATAAAAAGATAGCCAGGAAGTCCTATACTCTATCTGCTACACAACACTACTAACTGGTGTGTGATGCATATAATGATTCACCATTTCAGTATTTGTCTACAACAACAACCAAGACTTCTCCCACTAAGTGGAGTTGGCTCCATGGATCAAATGCCACATTAATGTTTTATCATAGACACTAAAGAAAAATGTCTAGGAACTAAACATAATTGGACAAAAATAAGCAAAATTTAAATTTAAAACAATTAAAATCTTACATGTCTTGCTCACGTTCATTGGCTAATGCAGTCTTGGCAATACGTAGGAATGCAGCATCAACATTGAGGTCTTCCTTTGCAGATGTCTCAAAGTAAGGAACATTCCCTTTTGAGGCACACCAGTCCTTTGCTTTCTTATCAGAAACCTGTATAGAAGATAATTAGACCCTTGAGCAGGAGATGAAGAAATATATAACATAAGTGCAATAGCATCTGCCTACCACTCGACTATTCCCGCCATCAATATCAACTTTGTTTCCAAGCAATATAAATGGAAAAGTGCTTGGATTAGAAGGGTTTGCCTGTGACACAACATTAAAACGGTAATTAATGAACCGGAAAAGTATGTATCCACACTGAACAGATCATAAAATTTGTCAGCTCAACGAACTTCAACATCCGGTAGGCTCAAATGCCTTTAAACAGAAAAATTACTACCCATAGCAGTTCAATTACATGACAAATCATGGTGTGGTATGTTTGATTCAATAAGAATTTGAATGCTTCATTCACACCAAAAATATCCATGATCCGGGGTATATAATTTACTACATAGAAATTCAAGGAAGACAAAAAAGGACATCCAAAGGACAGAATCTTAGTAAAAAGCCAAAAACTAGCAACAAACTCTGATTCTTGGAATCTAGGAACATAATAACATATATCTTAGTATAGAGAACCAAGTATGTATGAGAGTATAGAAAATAGTTCATCTAAGGTACTGCTGTCTCGAAGCACTAAAACCCTGTTTGGTGATATTGGCACCAGTCAGTAAAGCCTTGACAGCATGTAATGTGTTATAAGGCACTGGTTAGTTTCTGACAGTTTTAAATTGTTCAGAGTTAGTTAAAGTGAGTGCAGGTTAGTATCAATCTAAGTGAAGGATAAGCCAATGTACAAACAGCTAATCTGAACTATCAAGGTCAATCTTGAGAACCAATAAATATATGAAAATTCCCTATCATTTTCTTATCTTTAATATAGCCATAGAGCTCTAGTTCAAATTTACGAGGATTTTCACAGGCCATTAATTTTCACTTGATGGCTTGTGCAGAGAGCAAGGGCCCTTAGTTTATATAGAATCTGGCCCTTCAGCCACTAGCAAAACTGCCGGGTACAAGCTGTCATGCAGAGAATGGAAAAAAGGAAGCTGACTAAGGCAACAGTGAATGATGGAATAAAGATAACGGTGAAATCTGATGGGTACCAACTGGGCCCTGTTCCAAAGCAAATGGGCTAAAACCACCAACAATGGGAAAACTTGGCCTCTAAGAGTGCAGTGAGTCTGATTACTAGTCCAATCAAATTGTACGTAGAGGAAGCCCAAGCTGTCCATGAAATGAAGTTATAGTATTAATGGACTGGGTACAGTTTAGCATAGAGAGTCAGGATGCTGGAAAGGCAGATGTTTCTCTGCATTATGCTGCTGGACGGGAAGATTTTGGTCCAGCCCATAAGCAAAAGGCATTCTTTGGTGAAATGGGCAGAGTCCGTATCAAACAGTGGGACCATGCTAGCTTATTGGATTTAGTCATCATTAACATTGAGGACAAGGTGAAACTTGTTGGGGGAAGTATTTATAGGCACATTAATAATGTGAGGGGAGGATAAAACTTAATCTGGGGGAAGTAACACTTATTCAGAGGGAGGCAACGGATTGGGGAGTTATGCAATTCCTGAGTGGGTTTCTGGGTTCTGTAGAGTAAGGAGTTGACCCTTCTCTGTGGTTCATCACTGTTTTCCATTTTGTTTGTTAGGTTATTCATCCAATTTGGTTTCCTTCACTGTTTTCTCCGTTGATTCATTCATAACCATTGTAAGAGGAAATGTAGAACCAATCCTCCTCTTTGATGGTAATAGAGGTCCAAGACAAGTAAGAACTAAATACTGGAGAATTAAGCTGTGTTTTTGTTATCGTTTAACGTCACAAGAAACATTCAGATGCAACAATTGTCTCAACAAACTATTGGAGAAGGTGCTATACAGCATAACCATGGTTACGAGTTACTACATATATAATTAACATATGAAAGCTATATGAAATAATCAAAATCAATTTCTGCTGCAATAAATAATTATAATGCCAAGTTTAGTTTAAAATCCGTATTCACACTAATCCTCTACACATGAAGAAATGAGGTTCTCCAGTGTCATCATAATTTCAAAACAGCTTATATTCAGAATTTATCTCACAAACCTCAAATGCACTCAAAGGAATCTATTTGTTTTATATGTATAGCCTATAATTTATTTGGACTCAACATTTAAAAGAGTGTTATCATGCAAATCACCGAGAGTAAAAAAATTAGAAAAATAGAGGAGACATAGTAAACCTGTTTCAGAAACTCCTCGTGCCAGTTATCAAGTGTGTCAAATGACTTCATCACATTAACATCATAAACGAGAACACAGCAATCGGCCCCTCTATAAAATGCAACACCAAGACTTTGAAATCTCTCCTGCCCTGCAGTGTCCCATATCTACAACACATACACATAAATCATTAAAATATATATAATTTATATTATAATTATAATAATCTTAAACACAATAAAAAAATAATACTGAAATAACAATGAACTAGAAAACCCACTTGTAGAGTCACTAGTCGGTCATCGATCTGCAATTCTTTGGTGACAAAGTCAGCACCGATTGTAGCTTTATATTGCTGACTGAACTTCTTGTGCACATATCTATACAAGTAGTTAATGGCCCACATATGCCGATATTCGAAAAATAAAATAGTCCTTGAATAACCTTAAATCGATCTAAATCAAATAATCATAAGTTTTACAGAAGCGTAATATTTAAAGAAACTCAGCAAAATTAAATGTGTATCACCCTAATTATGTGCCCAACCACATTCAATGCTAGAGAGAAACAACAATACATTTTAGAATAGTGCTAAAGAGCCATAATTTACCAATGATTCAGAGAAAATAGTAAGGACCACTTCTACCTACCAATCTCCAATATTCATTAAGCATGCCAATTCATTGAGTATGCCAAATAGTATTTGCCCTCTGTTATTTTTAATTTTAATAGCTCATTAATGTATTTAGCTGCTCTGAAGTGATGCAGTTTTAAATAAAGATCGAGGACTGCAGTCTAAGATGCAACAATAGGTTTTTTTTTTTTTATTTCTCCGCGATATTGATTGAAACCGCCATTAAACTCCATGCATTAACCTACAATTTCAGCAATATCAAAGATCACGATGAACTATTACAACAATTCAGCTGCTTTGAAATGAGACACGGTTTCAAATAGATCTGCAACATTATGGCTTATGATTTCTAAACAACTGCAATTGAGGCTCCGTTTGACTAGAATTCTCAGCAATATCAAAGATCGCGACGAACCATTGCCATGATCCAGATTCTTTAAAGTGACATACATAGTTTTAAATAAAGGTCTGCAACTACAACATTAGGGTTTTTGATTTCTCTGCGATTTAAACACAATTTTCCATAATATAAAAGATTGTGACAACCCATTACCACAATTCGGCTACTCTGAAGTAAGATATAGAGTTTCAAACAACATTGCACAACTACGATCTAAACTACAACATTAGAGTCGATTTCTCCGAGATCATGATCGTGATCGAGACCGTATTTTACCCCAATTCTCATCAATATGAAAAATCGTGATGAACCACTAAATAAAGTTTTGTGACTAAATCCTAAGCTATGACATTAGGGTTTTTGGTTTCCCGGCGATTGCAATCGTGGCCACAAATCTCCACGGTATCGAAAATCGCGATAAAAACCATCCCACAACGCGATATTGAAAATTGCGATAAAATCTACAATACAACCACAACTCTCCACGATATTGAAATTCACGATAAAACCATGATACGATTACCGCGATTCAAAATCTCGGTGAGATGTGCATTCGGATATAGTAAAAATTAAATTCAACTCAAATTCTCAACCACAATTATAAATTCGAATCTCCACAAATGCATCCCTATGCGATATTAAAAATTGCGATAAAATCTACGATACAACCACAACTCCCCACGATATTGAAAATCACGATAAAACCACAATACGATTACCGCGATTCAAAATCTCGGCAAGATGTACATTCGGATATAGTAAAAATTAAATTAAACACAGATTCTCAACCACAATCATAAATTCCACTCTCCAAAAATGCATCTAAATTGAAATAAAAACTACAAATACCCAAAATCATGCAAATGAAGCAATAAACTAAAATCATGCAAATGAAGCAATAAACTAAAATCAAATGAGTAATAATAATAATAAAAATGAAAATAAAATGAATCAAATTATCAAATCAGAAAATCGCAGAGGATACTGATTCATCAACGAAGTTTTTCCAACCCTAACAAAAATGAAAACAAAATCACGTTAGAGAAAAAGGAAAAAAAAAAAACTAAAAATGAAGTTTATGATTTACGAACGTACCCACTGTCTCCAAGAACGATAACTTTGAGTAAAGTTCTTCTGCGTAAGGCCATGTTTGGGTGTGATAATCGATTAATTTATGGATTAGTATTATGAGATTTAGGGATTGTGATATTGTTTTGTGTGAGGTTTTGATTTATATAGTTGCGGAAATGGTTCGTGGATGGATCGAGAGAAAGTAGAGAGAGATGAATGAATGTGAATGTTAGAAAGGGAAAAAGGAGCGCCAATTTCGATCTATTTGTTTTTGTCGCCTGCACTGTTTATCTATACTAGACACTTCCATCGCTTTCAACACCCTTTCATTCTTTTTCTTAAAAAAAAATAATTACATTTTGGTCTTCGTGTTTTGGCCTACTCACGAAAATGGTCATGATCTTTTAAAACAAAACATAATCGTCCTTCAATTATCATTTTTGTTGCATTTTTCGTCCTACACCCATTTTATCCTCAAAAAACGCGCAGGTGGCAAGTAAACGCCTATGGCGCATTGTGAGTTTGAAAAATGTCATTTACATATCATTAAAACAACAATTTTTAATTTTAAAAAACAATTTAAACATTCATAAATTAAAACAAAAAAAATTGTAATTAAAAGAATTTCATCCATTTTCAATTCATTTTTCCATAGATTCATCATCCCTCTTCATCGTACCAACACCATCATCATCAACACCCAACATACCATTTCCATATCCATATTTTCAGAATCATGATACCACTATTTTGGCATTTCTATCCCCTGTGTAGTGTTGTATTTTTCAGGCTTTGTTTATGGACAAGCCACTCAAGAAGCGCATAAGGGGGAAAACAACAACACACAACAGCTCCTAACAGTAGCAGAGTGGGGAAAACACAAATCCATACATCATTGATTGGAACAAAATTAAGTTGTTTCAAACTAGAAGGGATCTGAAAACGCAGAGCAAACCCAGTAACCAACCAAATCTTGATCTCGCCGGAAAAGAACATCTGCATCGTAGTTGAAGATTCTTCTTTCTCTATTTAAATATTATACTATGAATGAACGAAAAAAGAAAAATAAAATAAAAGGAAAAGGGTTGTGAGGGACATGACATGTTCAAATCACTGTTACTACGACTCGTTCAAATCAAATCGGCAAACAACATATAACCAGCCTCTTTCTTTGTTTGTTTATGAATTGAGAAAATAGAAGAAGAATTAGATCTGATAAAGAAAGTATGTCAAGAGGGAGATCTGATTCATCATCATCATGGTTAAGATGGAGTTTGGTTTTGTTTGCAATGATATCAGCTTTAATGGTGTGTGGTCCTTCTCTTTACTGGAGATTCAAGAATGGTATCACTCTTAATTCCAAACTTCACAACTTAATCTCTATTTGGCATTAACACCAGCCTTGTTTGAAGAAAAAAGAAAAAGAAGAAGAAAACGAAAATGACAATGAAGGAATTGGACGAAAATGAAGATGGGGAAGAAGACAACAACAAAATAAGAAGAACTAGATGGAAGGAATTGAAGATGGAAAGGATTTGGGAATTAGAGTTCTTATGGAATTAGAATTAGGGTTCTTATGCTTGGATTTTGATTTAGAACATAGGTTTTTTATTTTATTTTAAGCATTTTATATTTTTTAATTGTTTTCTAAATTTATTACTTAATTGATTTAAATGACATTTTCCAAGTGGGAATTGCCACACAGGTGTTTTTTTGCCACATCAGTTAAAAATCTGATACATGTGCGTTTTTGGAGGATCAAATGGGAGGTGAGACGAAAAATGCAACAAAAATGATAATTGAAGGACAGTTTTGTTTTGTTTTAAAAGGGCAGGATCATTTTCGTGAGTAGGCCAAAACACGAGGATCAAAAGTGTAATTAAGCAAAAAAAAAAGAATATCTAAAGAGTATCTTGGGCATTAATTAAGGATGGATTATACGGTGAGAGTCCAATTAAGTCCATCACCGGTGGACCACTATTAAGAGGTATCAAATTAATCAAATTAAATACATCTTGTTCTACACCGTCTACACCGGATCACAAATATTTTCTTCTCTTGCCGGTAAAAATCATGGCTCTAGGGTCAGGGTAATTCACAACCATTGCCCGGGTTAAAAATTGATGTAAAACATAATCCCTCGTCCATGCATCCACACAAACGGAAATTCAGTCCTTCATTCCATGGCAAAATTTTAGAAATTTCAGATTTTTCCATTATGCTTCAATGGTAAAATTGAAAACTTGTATCTTTAATATCAAGCATGCAATGGAAAATTAAAGTTATAAAAGTTTTTTTACTTCAGAAAATAATAATGTAAGTGTTTTTTCTCAACTATACTTTTTCATTTTCTTTTTGTGAATGGTGATATTTATTGAGGGTTGTTATAGTTATAGATCTTGACATGAGAAAGACTTCAATGTAGGCTTTGATATCAACACAATTCTAGCAGTTTTTTTCTTTTAGCCATCGAGTACTTACATTGGAAAGGTAGGAAGAAAATAAATCAAAAAGTTATGGCGTGTCTTTTATCGTACCTAATCAGAAGGTGGCTGTCAGTGCTTGGTTAAATGCGGTGGTGAAAGTACTCCAGTGAGCGTTAAACCGAAAGGGGTGTGTGTACCTGCAGACACTCCGACGCTCAAATAAGTAGAGTTTCAGAATGGAGGTTTGAGAGTGAAAGAGATTCTACCTTGGAGGTTGCGAGGAGCCTCCTATTTATAGAGGTAGGTGAATGCAGAGCCGTTGCGAGGAGCCTCCTATTAAATGAGGCCTTTTGCGTTTAGAATTTGGTTTGGAATCCTAAGTGTTTTTAGAGCGACCTTTACCCTTGTATAATAAGAATAACGATGTATGTGCTCGTACTTTTCCCTGACTTAGATGTATGCTTTGTAGGATTTTTATGATAAATCCGAGCAATAAATCAAAAGTAGGTTTGATATCGCGATGGTGAGGGTATGCCCCCGGCAGTCGTTGCTTTATTGTTTGGAATAAAGAGATGGCTGGGGTGTTTGCCATGATCATTTCCGCCTGTTTAAGACCTTTAATTTGTTGTTTTGTGACTTAAAGGTGTGCCCTTCCTCCCTTGAGTGTTGATTTGTTTGTTTAAAATTGAACACTTGTGCGTTGTTGTGCGAGGGGATCCGAGCGTGATAGTTCTAACACTTACGCTGGGTATTTTATGTTAGAAGTCTTTTTCACTTCCAAGAGTTGTTTATCTGAACGAGTGTCCGGAGTTGTGTTCTGAACGTGTAACGGAGGATGAACGAAAAATAATTTTAAGTTCAACGCCCCGAGGCGTGAATTGTAACGCCCTACTTCTTTTAAAGTGATAAAACACTCTAATAATGCAATTATTGAAGAAATACACATTACGTTCTCCAAAAATCTCCAAACATCCATATTAAAATTTCTCAAAAACTTTGCAGCGGATAAATAGCATACATCACCAAGTAGCCATAATATAAATATCAAATACAACATCCAATAAACTCTAGACAACCACATATGGATAAAGTCTCAACAACATAATCAATTTAAAATAAATACAGACCGACGACCTACATCAGAGTCTATACTAAGACTCTAAAACAATAAACAGAGGAAGCTCTAGCTATCCTTAAGTAATTCACCAAGCAAGCTAAAAGATTAATCATGCTTGCTATCTACCCATTCATACAAATAGGTAGGCGGTCCACCACAGACCACTGAGGGTTATCTTCACATCAATCATAATCAAATATAAACAACCATAAACATTCAAGGATTTCATGCATGACACATATACATAACCATCTCTCTGAGAATATTAACATCACATAAATATTGTCCCCCATTCCATACACATCATGCTATCACAATTCTAACCTAGCATTGCAAGCACATTCAATCTCTAATCAAGTCATTGACATAAGCTCATCGTTTATCAACATCAATCAATGAAAGGATTACTCACCTTATTTTCATCTAGCCTAATCAACTCAACAAATATAATTCATCATTTCAGAGCATAAGCAAGAAATTCATCATCACCAATCATAAAATCACATTCATATACATTACACTTCATTATTTCCACCGAAATAAACTTCATCAATTAAAATCATCAAATGTACAGGTTTCACCATTAACAACAAACATCAACAAGTACACATCTTCACATATTCACCAAATATCACCAAGTGTACAATTCACCAAACTCACCAATGCACATAAATCACCAAAATTCACCAAACACATGATCAAATATAATGCAGTTAACAATTTCATCAAATGTATGTAATGCGCCTAGACACGACTCCTACATGGACATGGTACCATCACCAACAACAGGTCGTCACCTCATGATACAACAAAAACATCATATAACCATTGAATACAAAGTATTCAAATCACTCCACTTGATGTAAACGTCCTAAGACTCATGATGCATGAACATATGATACATTATGCACATGTTTAACAACAACTCACCAACATCATCACCATTGGATATATATATATATATATATATATATATATAAATATCCTAAACCATTGTGTCATACCCCAAATTTTGACCTAAAAGTTCCACTGACACACGTCTCCGAACTCAGACCAGACTCGCATTTCAGTGAAAATTCGGCAGGGAGGTATTTTGAAATACCTCATAAAATTCCGAATCGGGCCCTCTTCTCTCAGTCTTTAATTATTTATTTCCATCTTTTAATTTAAAAACTCTAAATTTAATTTTAGTCCAAGATTAAATTAAAATTTCTTTTATTCCCATTTTAAATTTTTCTTTTTTTATTATTATTAATCATTTAAAACGTAGATATTATCCTTTTAATTATTTTTTTCTCTTTTTAAGTCCAAAAAGTCCAAAAAGTCCGAAAAATCCAAAAAATGTCCAGGTTCAAGATAACAACATCGCGCTTACGCTTGTTCTAATCCAAACCCGGATTCACGCTTCCTCTGAAACAAATCCAGTAACAAACAGACGCATTTCCTTTTTTCTCCTCCACAAGCCACTGATTTTGTGCTCATCAGTAACAAATTCCAGCTTCAAACTCACTCTATAAATAGAGACCTGCACAACAACAAAAAAGGCAGCAGAACAAGAAAAACAGAGAAGCCACACACAATAGAATACGGGAACAACAGAAGCCAGAGGCGCGCAACCACAACAGCATCGCAACACAACACACACGCACAGAACCGCAACAACAACAACAGCATCGCAACACAACACACACGCACAGAACCGCAACAAACAACAACAGCATCACAACACACGCACACACACACAGGAGCGACACGACCCCAAGCACACAGCAGCGCAAGCCAACACCATCACAAAACCGGATTCACGAAAAAACCAAAGAGGTAGTATTTTCTTTACCTTTAGATCTAGGTCTCTGTGTGTATATTTTTGAACATCTAGGGTTAGAAATAGGCGTAGAAAAGGAAGTAGAAGAAGATAGGCAAAAAAAAAAAGCAAAAAATTAATTTAGGGTTCCGGCGCGGTGGCGCCGCCGCACCGGCCGGCCAACCGCCGCCGGAACCCCCACCCCACTCCGCCGGAGAAGAAGAGAGTTAGAGAGAGAACAGAGAAGAAGAGAGAGAACCGGTGAGGAAGAGAGAGAAAGGAAAAAGAAAAATGAAAGAAAAAGGGCCCAACAGCCCTTATATACCCCCCAAACGGGTCAACCCACGACCCATGACCCATGACCCGCAACCCGGTTCATTTTCCTTGAGCCCAATCCTTTTTTTTTTCTGCTTTCTGCACACCCCTGTTTACCACTGCACCCCACCATGTGTTTGGACCTTTTTTTATTCTTTTTCGTATTTATTTATTTTTCTTAGCATTTTAATTTTATTGCAGACCTTAGAATGTAAATAGGTTTTTATGTAATAGTCATAGATTTTATATTTCTAACTTAGGGTAGCCACGCTTTTATTCTTTATGCTCCGTTAGTTTAAATATTTTCAAAAATCACAAAACATGCAAATAACCAAAAAAAATCACAAAAAATATTTTTTATAATAAACCTTGATCCAAATCAAGTGACCGCATCTTTATTTTCTTTTCTTAATCAAACATCAATCAATTTAATTCTACCTTGAGTTTATTTTCATTTAAATTAAAAAACACAAACAAATTCTTATTTGCCACTTGGCTTTTATCTTTAAAACCTTTTTCAAAAAACTAATAAAAAACACAAAACCAATCAAGCGTCATTTTCTACCCCGAACTACGAGGTTTTGATCCCTCACGGGTACGTAGGCAGAGGACCATGTCCTTTCAAACAATAAAAAATGTAGATAAATTAGGTCTCACTTTATTTTCCTCTTCATCACATTAATTCCTTCTTTTCAAAAGCAAGCAAGTTATAGCACATTAACTTAAATAAAATCAAGAGGTTCCCGTAGAGTACTACGGACATAAAGGATGCTAATACCTTCCCTTTGTGTAACTAACCCCCGAACCCTAAATCTTTTCAAATAGGGGTAGTTTGAACTTTTTTTTTTTCCCCTTTTCTTAAAAATTAAATGTTCAGTCGTGAAATAAATTAGTGAGTCAAAAGCTAATCAAATAGCCTTGATCTCCGAAAAATGACACGACAGAAATGGCGACTTCACTGGGGACCCCCCCTAAGAGGGTTGAGCCTAACTTGGCTTTATTTAATTCTTTGTGCTATAACTTGCTTAAAACAAAAAAACAAAAAATAAAGATGGAAATAATTGTATATATCTTTTATCTTCTCTTTTCTCTCCTTCTTCCTTTCTTCTTAAATATGAGTGGTGAGATAAAGCCCTACACCCGGGCTTGAGAGAAACATAAGATAGGACGGTGGTATAACCAAAGTGCCTTTCCGAGAGTCAAGTCTTGTGTTTAGGTTCATGTGGTACAACCCCACTCAATGGAGGAATCTTGAAAGTAATTTATGTCGGCATGAATAGTCGTGTTGGCATTATATTTTCAAGTGACCGTCGAAGTTGAGGACCTTTAGTTACCCTTAACCCATCTTAGCCTTTTAGGACGTAGTGCGGTGGCTAATCAAGAGTAGTCTTGAATTAGTTGATACGCGATACTACACTCAAATGAAACTTTCTTACGGATATTATTGGATCGAGAGTAGTCTTGTAACCTGATAACGTTCGGAAGTAGTTGATGACTTTGGGAACTTAATAGAACCCGTGATACAGGTACAAATGAAACCATAGTCCTTACCAAATGGGGGTTACTACCTTTAAACTCCAACATGATAAGCTTAACCTATGCATAATCATGCATACATGCATTCATTCATAATTTTATCTTTTTTCATCAAAAAATATCGAAGGGCTTATACTTGTTTTTGTAAATATCATAGGCATGGAAAGAAGAAATACTAGGAAGTTTACATTCAGGAAATTGGATCTAGAGAACTTAAAGAAGCTTGCATTTGAAGTAACTAACTTGGAGAACTTTTGTGATCGTCATGGGAAGTTGCTTGGTGTCCTCTGGACAAATATCGAGAAGGGGTGCTTGGAGACCTTGGTCCAGTTCTATGACCCTGCTTACCACTGTTTCACTTTTCCCGACTACCAGCTTATGCCTACCCTCGAAGAATATTCCCACTTAATTGGCCTACCCGTACTTGATAAGGTACCTTTTACTGGTTTAGAACCTTTTCCCAAAGCCGCCACCATTGCAAATGCCCTCCATCTCAAAACCTCCCTCATAAAAGAAAAACTCACCCTAAAAGGGAATCTCCCAAGCTTACCTACTAAATTTCTTTACCAACAAGCCTTCAATTTTTCCAAAACAAACAATGTTGAGGCCTTTTACTCTATCCTAGCTTTACTCATCTATGGCCTAGTATTGTTCCCGAATATTGATAACTATGTTGACATCCATGCCATTCAAATTTTCCTCACAAAGAACCCAGTCCCCACATTGTTAGCTGATATATATCATTCCATTCACGATCGAACCCAGGTAGGTCGTGGAGCTATCCTTGGTTGCGCACCCTTACTATACAAATGGTTTACCTCTCACTTACCTCAGACCCACTCCTTTCAAGCCAACCCAGAAAATCTCTCCTGGCCCAAAAGAATCATGTCCCTTACCCCATCCGACATAACTTGGTACCGTGCTACTTATAACTTCACGAACATCATTATCAGTTGTGGAGAATACTCAAATGTACCCCTTCTCGGTACGCAAGGAGGAATCAGCTACAATCCTATCCTTGCCAAACGTCAGTTCGGATGTCCAATGGAAGCTAAGCCAGATAACATCTACCTACAGGGTGAATACTACTTTAACCATGAAGATCCCTCAAACAAAAGAGGGAGATTTGTCCAAGCATGGCATGCCATTCGCACACTCAATAGAAGCCAATTGGCGAGGAGATCAGACTCTTTACAGGGGTCTTACACTCAATGGGTCATCAATAGAGCTTCCGATCTGGTCTTACCATATCATTTGCCGAGGTACCTATCTTCAACAACCCCGGCGCCGGCTTTACCATTGGCCCCCGCAACTGTGGAGGAATGTCAAGAGAGGTTGGCCCAATCGGAATGTGTGGGTGCTACTTGGAAGAGGAAGTATGATGAAGCTATGCTCAAGATGGAAACTATGAGTGGTGAGATAGAACAACAAGAGCATGAGGTTCACAAGCTGAGACGGCAAATAGTAAAAAAGAATGTTCAGATCCGAGCTCAGAGCACAAGGCTATCACAATTTATCAGCGCAGGGGAGCGTTGGGAGTTCTTCAAAGATGCACATTCAGATTCTGATGAATAGTCTACTTCAAAGAGCTTGAGAGTTCCCAGTTTTTCTTTTATTTTTGCTTTTAGCTTTAAGTTAGATATTTATCTTATTTATTTGCAAAGTCTATCCCTTGGCTTCGTTGTTTAGAAAGGGAATTATCTTATAGTATGCGAATTATTCAATGGAACTCTCAACTATGATATTTACAAAAATACTTTCATAAGTCCTTCGATAAAAAATATACGTCTATTTTTGCATAAACATCATGCATCATCCTGCATTTCATAGTCTCAAATCAAAGTCTCACACAAACTTCCTTTTCCAGAGAAAAAGAGTCAACTCGTTTCATAAGGTGGCCCCACGTATCATCTACAAGTCAACCCGTACTCACTACACTCGGGCAAACGTAAAAAAGAAGATGGATTATCTTGAGCAGGAAAATCGGGTACTTCGTGAAGAAATGACAGCCATGCAGACTAGGATGGACGAGATGGCTGAATTAATAAAAACAATGGCGGAAGCTCAGACTCAAGCTCAAGCACAGATTCAAGCACAAGCGCAAGCATTGGCACAAGCTCAAACTCAAGCTCAGGCCCCAACAGAGGCGCAGGCCCGATCACAAGCACCTCCACCCCCTCCTCCTATCAGAACTCAGGCCGAGGCATCTTCTTCTTGGACACTATGCGCTGACACTCCGACGCAGTCCGCTCCGCAACGTTCCACGCCTTGGTTTCCACCTTTCACTGCTGGGGAGATATTTCGTCCTATCACTTGTGAAGCTCAGATGCCCACTCACCAGTACACGGCTCAAGTACCCCTACCTGCCATGAGGGCCACTCCCGCCACCATAACCTACTCAGCACCTGTGATGCATACAATTCCGCAAGCTGAAGAGCCTATCTTTCATTCAGGGAATGCAGAGGCTTACGGGGAAGTAAGCGACCTACGAGAGAAGTATGATGAACTACGCCGAGATATGAAAGCTCTCCATGAAAAAGGGAAATTCGGGAAGACTGCGTACGATCTCTGTTTGGTACCAAGTGTGCAGGTACCTCACAAATTCAAGATTCCAGATTTCGAGAAATACAAAGGGAGTTCTTGTCCTGAGGAACATCTAAAAATGTATGTGAGAAGGATGCCTGCATACGCCCAAGATGATCAGATTCTTATTTACTACTTCCAAGAAAGCTTGACCGGCCCTGCTTCAAAGTGGTACACAAACCTAGACAAAACAAGAGTTCAAACTTTCCGTGACCTTTGCGAAGCTTTTGTGGAACAGTACAGTTACAATGTAGACATGACTCCGGACCGAAGTGATCTCCAAGCCATGACTCAGGGGGATAAAGAAACGTTCAAAGAGTACGCCCAACGGTGGAGAGACACCGCTGCCCAAGTCAGCCCACGAATTGAGGAGAAAGAGATGACCAAGCTCTTCCTAAAAACTTTGAATCATTTTTATTACAAAAAGATGGTCGGGAGTACACCAAAGAGCTTCGCGGAGATGGTTGGTATGGGAGTACAGTTAGAAGAAGGAGTCCGAGAAGGACGCTTAGTAAAGAATACAACTCCTGCCAGTGGGACCAAGAAGACCGGGAACCATTTCCCGAGGAAGAAAGAACAAGAAGTCGGTATGGTGACTCATGGAGGGCCTCAACAAACTTATCCAGCCTATCAACACATTGCTGCCATCACACCCACCTCTCACCCTTTTCAACAAACAAATAACCATCCTCAAATACCACAATATCCTCAAATACCACAATATCCTCAAATACCACAATATCCTCAATTACCACAAAATCCTTCACCACAAAATACTCAACAACAAAATGTCCAACAACAAAATTTCCAACAACAACCATACCAACAGCAACCATACCAACAATACCCATATCAACAATACCCTCAACAAAATTTCCAACAACAGCCTTATCAACAACGCCCACAACAACCTCGACCACCAAGAATGCCGATTAACCCAATACCAGTCACTTATGCAGAATTACTTCCCGGCTTACTCAAGAAAAACCTTGTCCAAACTAGAACAGCTCCTCCTATCCCAGAAAAACTACCATCTTGGTATAGACTTGACCAAACTTGTGACTTCCATGAAGGGGGCCGTGGCCATAACATTGAAACTTGTTATGCCTTTAAAAGCACAGTGCAGAGGTTGATCAATGATGGAAAAATAACTTTCACAGACTCGGCGCCAAATGTTCAAACAAACCCATTGCCGAATCATGGTGCCGCAACAGTCAACATGATCGAAGATTGTCAAAAGACTCGTCCCATTCAGAATGTTCAACATATTAGGACACCCTTGGTCCCGTTACATGCCAAGTTATGCAAAATTGACCTTTTTGAACATAATCATGATCTCTGTGAAATATGCCTTGTGAATTCCGGAGGGTGTCAGAAAGTAAGAAATGATATTCAAGGGCTTCTAGACCGAGGAGAGCTTGTGGTCGAAAGGAAGTGTGATGATGTGTGTGTAATAACTCCCGAAGGACCTTTGGAGGTATTTTATGACAGTCAAAAGTCAACTATCACCCCTCTGGTGATCTGCTTACCAGGTCCACTGCCATATGTTTCTAAAAAGGCCGTTCCATACAAATACAATGCCACCATGATTGAAGAGGGTCGTGAGGTTCCAATACCGCTTTTGTCTAGTGTGGATAATATTGTTGAAGACAGTAGAGTTCTGAGAAATGGGCGCGTTGTCCCCATAGTGTTCCCAAAGAGGATTGATGCTACAGTAAACAAGGAGGTTCGGACTAAAGATGCTGATGTCGCCAAAGAAGTGGATCAACCCAAAGAGGCTGGTACAAGTGCAGAGTTCGATGAGATTCTCAAGTTAATAAAGAAGAGCGAGTACAGGGTTGTTGACCAACTAATGCAGACTCCATCCAAAATATCCATAATGTCTTTATTACTAAATTCTGAGGCCCATAAAGATGCATTAATGAAGGTCTTAGAACAAGCTTTTGTGGATTATGACGTAACGGTGGGTCAGTTTGGCGGAATAGTAGGGAACATCACTGCATGCAACAACTTGAGTTTCAGTGATGAAGAGCTCCCAGCAGAAGGAAGAAACCATAATCGGGCGCTGCATATATCTGTGAACTGTAAAACTGATGCTTTGTCAAATGTGCTGGTGGATACTGGATCATCTTTGAATGTGTTGTCCAAAACAACTTATACCCAGCTCACTTACCAAGGTGCACCTTTGAGACGAAGTGGGGTAATGGTGAAAGCTTTTGATGGCTCGAGGAAGGATGTCCTTGGAGAGGTGGTTCTACCCATCACAGTTGGGCCACAAGTTTTCCAAGTTAATTTTCAAGTCATGGACATTCAAGCCTCGTATAGTTGCCTACTGGGTCGACCCTGGATTCACGAGGCAGGGGCTGTCACATCCACGCTGCATCAAAAGTTGAAGTTTGTGAAGAATGGGAAGCTAGTAACTGTAAACGGTGAAGAGGCTTTATTGGTGAGTCATTTGTCATCTTTCTCTTTCATTGGGGCAGACGATGTCGAAGGGACACCTTTTCAAGGGTTTACTATAGAAGATAAAAATACCAAAAAGAATGAGGCCTCTATCTCATCTCTGAAAGATGCTCAGAAGGTCATACAAGCAGGAGGGTCCACAAGCTGGGGAAAGCTGATAGAGCTTCCAGAAAACAAGCACCGAGAAGGTTTGGGTTTCTTCCCATCTACTGGTTTGTCCACAGCGAAGAAGGGCGCTTTCCACAGTTCGGGCTTTATCCATGCAATCATTGAAGATAGTCCTGAAAGTGTGCTACGAGGTTTTATAACGCCAGGAGTATCCAGCCACAATTGGGTTGCCGTAGATGTTCCTTTTGTTGCTCACTTGTCCAAGTAATGCATTTGTCTAGTTTATGCTTTTCTTTTCAAAAAAAAATCCTTTCGCCCCGCCCCAAGCGAAAGTGAACTTATCTAGGGCTTTTATTTCAAGAAATTATCATCAATAAAATAAAAATGTCGTTTTTTTCCCGATGTTTTGTCTCATTTTCTTTTATGCTTTTCTGAAAAGTGGTAAATACAAAAAACCCAACATGAAATTTTCAAAAAAATCTGCATGTATCTTTTTTCTAAAAAATCATCCATCACATGTGCAGATTAGAAATCGACGAACCCGCTGAACAACATAACCCTATGATCTCTCCCAACTTTGAGTTCCCTGTGTATGAGGCGGAGGAAGAAGAGAATGAAGAGATCCCTGACGAAATCTCTCGACTACTCGAACAAGAGAAGAAGACCATTCAGCCTTATGGGGACGAACTAGAAGTGATTAATTTGGGCACCAAAGAAGACAAGAAAGAAATCAAGGTTGGGGCATCGCTCGAAACAAGTGTTAAAAAGCAAGTGATAGAGCTCCTCAAAGAATATGTTGATGTGTTTGCCTGGTCCTACCAAGATATGCCGGGTCTAGACACTGATATTGTGGTGCATCACTTACCGTTGAAACCTGAGTGTCCGCCAGTCAAACAAAAATTGAGAAGAACACGTCCTGACATGGCTCTCAAAATCAAAGAAGAGGTACAGAAGCAGATCGACGCAGGTTTCCTCATCACATCAAATTACCCCCAATGGTTAGCTAACATAGTGCCTGTTCCAAAGAAAGATGGTAAGGTCAGAATGTGTGTTGACTACCGCGATCTAAACAAAGCTAGCCCGAAAGACGACTTTCCTTTACCCCATATTGACGTGTTGGTTGACAGTACTGCAAAGTCTAAAGTTTTCTCATTCATGGATGGATTCTCCGGTTATAACCAAATCAAGATGGCACCCGAAGATAGAGAGAAAACATCCTTTATTACACCTTGGGGCACTTTCTGTTACAAAGTAATGCCGTTCGGTTTAATCAATGCCGGAGCTACTTATCAGAGGGGTATGACTACTCTTTTCCACGATATGATACATAAAGAGATTGAGGTCTATGTGGATGATATGATAGTCAAGTCGGTTACTGAAGAAGACCATGTCAAGTATCTACAGAAGATGTTCCAGCGCCTGAGGAAGTACAAACTTCGTCTAAATCCCAACAAATGCACTTTTGGTGTCAGATCCGGAAAGCTTCTAGGTTTCATTGTCAGCCAGAAAGGCATCGAAGTAGATCCTGACAAAGTCAAAGCCATCAGAGAGATGCCTGCTCCGAGAACAGAAAAAGAAGTAAGGGGTTTTCTTGGACGACTAAATTACATCTCCCGGTTCATTTCCCATATGACTGCAACTTGTGGGCCGATATTCAAACTACTCCGCAAAGAACAAGGTATTGTGTGGACCGAAGATTGCCAGAAGGCTTTTGACAGCATAAAGAAGTGCTTGCTAGAACCACCGATTCTCATCCCTCCAGTTGAAGGAAGACCTTTGATCATGTACCTAACAGTGTTAGAAAATTCCATGGGTTGTGTGCTCGGACAACAAGATGAAACCGGAAGAAAAGAGCACGCCATTTATTATTTAAGCAAGAAGTTTACTGAATGTGAATCTCGCTACTCCATGCTCGAGAAGACGTGTTGTGCTCTAGCCTGGGCTGCCAAACGCCTCCGTCATTATATGATTAATCACACTACTTGGCTGGTATCTAAAATGGATCCAATCAAGTACATATTTGAGAAGCCCGCTTTGACAGGAAGGATTGCACGGTGGCAGATGCTACTATCTGAATATGATATCGAGTACCGTTCCCAGAAGGCAATCAAAGGCAGTATCCTTGCTGATCACTTGGCTCACCAACCACTTGAAGACTATCAACCTATCAAGTTTGACTTTCCTGATGAAGAGATTATGTATCTAAAAATGAAAGACTGTGACGAGCCACTATTCGGAGAAGGTCCTGATCCGGATTCAGTGTGGGGTTTGATATTTGATGGGGCTGTCAATGTATACGGCAACGGCATAGGGGCAGTACTCCTTACTCCTAAAGGTGCTCACATCCCTTTCACAGCAAGACTCCGGTTTGACTGCACGAACAACATCGCTGAATATGAAGCCTGCATCATGGGTATTGAAGAAGCCATTGATCTGAGAATCAAGAACATCGAAATATATGGAGATTCAGCTCTTGTAATCAACCAGATCAAAGGAAAATGGGAAACTCTTCACGCAGGACTAATACCTTATCGAGACTATGCAAGACGTTTATTGACCTTCTTCAACAAAGTGGAATTACATCATATTCCTCGGGATGAGAATCAGATGGCGGATGCCTTGGCTACTTTGTCTTCAATGATCAAGGTGAATCATCACAATGACGTGCCACTAATCAGTGTCAAATTCCTTGATAGACCCGCTTATGTGTTTGCCGCTGAAGCAGTTTTCGACGATAAACCGTGGTTTCATGATATTAAAGTGTTTCTCCAAACTCGAGAGTATCCTCCTGGAGCATCCAACAAAGATAAGAAGACTCTCAGAAGATTATCTAATAATTTCTTCCTGAATGGGGATATCTTGTACAAAAGAAACTTTGACACGGTCTTGCTCAGATGTGTAGACAAATATGAAGCTGATTTATTAATACATGAAATACACGAGGGATCCTTCGGAATTCATCCTAATGGGCACACAATGGCTAAAAAGATATTGCGAGCAGGCTACTACTGGATGACAATGGAATCAGATTGCTACAAGCATACCAGAAAGTGTCACAAGTGTCAGATATACGCCGACAGGATTCATATGCCGCCAACTACACTCAATTTGCTTTCCTCTCCGTGGCCTTTCTCTATGTGGGGCATTGACATGATCGGAAGGATTGAGCCCAAAGCTTCAAATGGACACCGTTTTATCCTAGTGGCTATTGACTACTTCACCAAGTGGGTTGAGGCCGCATCATATGCCAATGTGACCAAACAAGTAGTGGTCAAATTTATCAAGAATCATATCATTTGTCGCTATGGCATCCCCAACCGGATCATCACCGACAACGGAACAAATCTAAACAACAAGATGATGAAAGAATTGTGTGATGATTTCAAGATCGAGCACCATAACTCTTCACCTTACAGACCCCAAATGAATGGTGCTGTCGAAGCTGCAAATAAGAATATAAAGAGGATTGTCCAGAAGATGGTGGTGACTTATAAAGATTGGCATGAAATGCTTCCCTTTGCATTACATGGATATCGTACCTCTGTACGCACATCAACAGGGGCAACTCCCTTCTCCCTGGTATATGGCATGGAGGCAGTACTTCCTGTAGAAGTCGAAATTCCATCATTGAGAGTCCTAATGGAAGCTGACTTATCAGAAGCTGAATGGGTTCAGAATAGATACGACCAGTTGAATCTAATTGAAGAAAAGCGCATGACGGCCCTATGTCACGGACAATTATATCAAAAAAGGATGAAGCAGGCCTTTGACAAGAAAGTTCGTCCCCGTGAGTTTAAAGAAGGTGATCTCGTGCTCAAAAAGATTTTCTCTTTCCAACCAGACTCCCGAGGCAAGTGGGCTCCTAATTATGAAGGTCCGTATGTTGTTAAAAGAGCCTTCTCAGGTGGTGCCATGACTCTACAAACCATGGACGGTGAAGAACTTCCACGACCTGTGAACACAGATGCAGTCAAGAAATACTCTGTCTAAAATTTTTTTTAAAAGAACAGCTCGGTAAGTCGAAAACCCGAAAAGGGCGACTTAGGCAAAAATGAGCGTCTCGGTGGACTGAAAACCCGAAAAGGGCGGTCCAGGCAAAAATTAGAGACAATAAACAGAGATCATTATCCTGATAGAGTGAAAACCCGAAAGGGCAGTCTATGCAAAAATTAAGGATTTAAAAAAAAAAAAAAAAAAAAAAAAAAAAAAAAAAAAAGAGACAAAGTAACTGCATCCGGTCGAACACAGATACACTTGGGGCATACCTGATATCAAAAGCATTCGAGCCACAAGATAACGGATTTCAAAGTTGCTAGAGAACGATAGCGTTATGAAGTTCAACGTACCTTTCCATTTTAAATTACCATTTCTTTTCAAAACTTTGTAAATAACTCCATGAAGTCATGCCATTGGCGTAGCGTCATTCGATTAATAAACTTTGAGCCTTTACCTCTCTTTTGATTCCCATTTGTTTTGTTTCACGAATTTTTCCTCTTTTATTGATGATAATATTTTGAAATGGATTTCTAAAACACTATATAATAAAAAGCATAAACAAATAGATACAGTTTTGGCACTCGGGAGTAAAAGAGGCATATATCAACTCAAGTGAGGTTAGATCCTGCTAAAAGCGTGGCTCGACACTAAGGAAAGTCTCTAAATAAACAAATACAAAAAAATAATACAAAGAAGCTCGCTAAGTTGAAAACCTGAAAAGGCGACTTAGGCAACAGAGAGCGTCCCGGTGGACTGAAAACCCGAAAGGGCGGTCCAGGCAAAAATTAGGGGCAAAACAAAAAAATATATTCCCGGTGGACTGAAAACCCGAAAGGGCGGTCCAGGCAAAAATTAGGGATTTTCGTTTAATAAAACCAAAGGTATGACTGCTGAAGCATACCAATGGAAGGACACTCTGTGCCGGTTTACAAATGGCGACTTCTTCCAGACTTCTTTCATCGACAATGGGCTCACCCCCCAGGAAGCACCGGTGGCTACCTAGTGCCAGGTTCTTACACCATCAACGGCTCGATTTGCTCACAATAATATCATCTCCAAAGAAGGTTGCCGAGTGTTTGTAATGCAAATGTCGATCCGACTCCCATCTTACCTGTCTTGTCTCGGTTCATCGATTCACGTGTCATGTACATTCACATATCCATACATTCATACAATCATGCATTCACCAATATTTTCACATGATCATACGTTTACGCGTACACGACGTATGCATAACATCAATTCACACATAATTGCATCAGTCAAAGCTTACCATTGTGTCAAGCCGCAAGTTTCTACAAATGAGCGTCTCCCGTTTCAAATTTCAAATCCAAAAGTGTCACCCCCGGCGTAAAGCCATGCTAGTTATGTCACTAATCAATGTCAATTTCAATTTCAAATTCAAAGGTGTCATGCCCGGTGAAAGACCGTGCTAAGTCATGTCACTAATCAAAGTCAAATTCAATTTTAGTTTCGAAGTGACATCCCCGGCAGAAGGCCGTACTAGTCATGGCGCTAGTTGATCTCGATGTCGACTTCAAACTCCAGGTATCATCCCCAGCATAGCTGTTCTAGAGATGTCACCAATCCAAACTTTTCAAGCGACCAAGTTCCAACCAACGAACAGCTTGTGTCTTTATTTTAAGTAACCAGTTCCAACCAACGAACAACTCATGTTTCAAGCGACCGATTCCAACAAACGAATAGCCTATGTCAGTTTTTCCCTTTCGAGCAACCAGTTCCAACGAACGAACAACTCATGTCAATATTTTATCTTTATGCCCAGCGACCGATTCCAACAAACGAATAGCCTATGCCAATGTCTTTTACCTTCCGAGCAACTAGTTCCAACAAACGAACAACTCATGTCAAACTTTTATCTTTATGCTCAGCGACCAGTTCCAACCAACGAACAGCCTGTGACAAGTGGCCAATTTCAACCAACAAAAAGCTTGTATCCTTCTATTATTTCATTTTCAAAACCAAGTCCACAAATGGACATTGAAGTCTGAACCTTTGCACTTTGTTTCGAGATGTCGAGACAATGAGGAACAACCATCTTCCCCAGTGAAACCAGATTCCCTAGTAAAGTCGGATCCCTTTCTTCGAAGAATTTGGGTATCCTAGTGTCTTTTTATTCCAGTCGAGCCGTCACTGTCATCATGCATTCATAATTAAATCATGAGCATTCATAAACCTCTTAGGTCAAAATTGGTGCACTTTTGTATTTAAGTATCTTCGGCTCGTCGAGTCGAAGATTTTACCTTCGAATCTCTGAGCGAAGAAACTTAAATAGGGGCATCTGTCATACCCCAAATTTTGACCTAAAAGTTCCACTGACACACGTCTCCGAACTCAGACCAGACTCGCATTTCAGTGAAAATTCGGCAGGGAGGTATTTTGAAATACCTCATAAAATTCCGAATCGGGCCCTCTTCTCTCAGTCTTTAATTATTTATTTCCATCTTTTAATTTAAAAACTCTAAATTTAATTTTAGTCCAAGATTAAATTAAAATTTCTTTTATTCCCATTTTAAATTTTTCTTTTTTTATTATTATTAATCATTTAAAACGTAGATATTATCCTTTTAATTATTTTTTTCTCTTTTTAAGTCCAAAAAGTCCAAAAAGTCCGAAAAATCCAAAAAATGTCCAGGTTCAAGATAACAACATCGCGCTTACGCTTGTTCTAATCCAAACCCGGATTCACGCTTCCTCTGAAACAAATCCAGTAACAAACAGACGCATTTCCTTTTTTCTCCTCCACAAGCCACTGATTTTGTGCTCATCAGTAACAAATTCCAGCTTCAAACTCACTCTATAAATAGAGACCTGCACAACAACAAAAAAGGCAGCAGAACAAGAAAAACAGAGAAGCCACACACAATAGAATACGGGAACAACAGAAGCCAGAGGCGCGCAACCACAACAGCATCGCAACACAACACACACGCACAGAACCGCAACAACAACAACAGCATCGCAACACAACACACACGCACAGAACCGCAACAAACAACAACAGCATCACAACACACGCACACACACACAGGAGCGACACGACCCCAAGCACACAGCAGCGCAAGCCAACACCATCACAAAACCGGATTCACGAAAAAACCAAAGAGGTAGTATTTTCTTTACCTTTAGATCTAGGTCTCTGTGTGTATATTTTTGAACATCTAGGGTTAGAAATAGGCGTAGAAAAGGAAGTAGAAGAAGATAGGCAAAAAAAAAAAGCAAAAAAATTAATTTAGGGTTCCGGCGCGGTGGCGCCGCCGCACCGGCCGGCCAACCGCCGCCGGAACCCCCACCCCACTCCGCCGGAGAAGAAGAGAGTTAGAGAGAGAACAGAGAAGAAGAGAGAGAACCGGTGAGGAAGAGAGAGAAAGGAAAAAGAAAAATGAAAGAAAAAGGGCCCAACAGCCCTTATATACCCCCCAAACGGGTCAACCCACGACCCATGACCCATGACCCGCAACCCGGTTCATTTTCCTTGAGCCCAATCCTTTTTTTTTTCTGCTTTCTGCACACCCCTGTTTACCACTGCACCCCACCATGTGTTTGGACCTTTTTTTATTCTTTTTCGTATTTATTTATTTTTCTTAGCATTTTAATTTTATTGCAGACCTTAGAATGTAAATAGGTTTTTATGTAATAGTCATAGATTTTATATTTCTAACTTAGGGTAGCCACGCTTTTATTCTTTATGCTCCGTTAGTTTAAATATTTTCAAAAATCACAAAACATGCAAATAACCAAAAAAAATCACAAAAAATATTTTTTATAATAAACCTTGATCCAAATCAAGTGACCGCATCTTTATTTTCTTTTCTTAATCAAACATCAATCAATTTAATTCTACCTTGAGTTTATTTTCATTTAAATTAAAAAACACAAACAAATTCTTATTTGCCACTTGGCTTTTATCTTTAAAACCTTTTTCAAAAAACTAATAAAAAACACAAAACCAATCAAGCGTCATTTTCTACCCCGAACTACGAGGTTTTGATCCCTCACGGGTACGTAGGCAGAGGACCATGTCCTTTCAAACAATAAAAAATGTAGATAAATTAGGTCTCACTTTATTTTCCTCTTCATCACATTAATTCCTTCTTTTCAAAAGCAAGCAAGTTATAGCACATTAACTTAAATAAAATCAAGAGGTTCCCGTAGAGTACTACGGACATAAAGGATGCTAATACCTTCCCTTTGTGTAACTAACCCCCGAACCCTAAATCTTTTCAAATAGGGGTAGTTTGAACTTTTTTTTTTTCCCCTTTTCTTAAAAATTAAATGTTCAGTCGTGAAATAAATTAGTGAGTCAAAAGCTAATCAAATAGCCTTGATCTCCGAAAAATGACACGACACATTGAATACAAAGTATTCAAATCACTCTATTGGATATAAACATCCTAAACAACCTTCATTTTTGCAAATATGCATTCACCATCAATAACACCATCGTTCGCATGTAATAATTCAACAACATAATTCATCACCAAAACAAACACCTTTCATACATGCAAGCACCACAACTATCATCATCAAATTTGCATATAAGAAATCACAAAAATCACAAAGTTCGTCTCTCTTTATCGATTTTCACAAAGAATGCCATTTTCAAAGCAAAACAAGTTAAACTCATTGAAACCATTCACAACCATTTTTAGCAATCATGTATTGAATAAACAACCTTAACCTTACTCCTTTCCTTTGAGAAAAATGAGTTTCGGATAAATCGACGTTCTTGGACGTTTTTCATAAGTTTAGTTCAATTTCGTAAAATCAAGCTCAATCCAATTCATAAGATGTTCCAGTAAGTTAAAGAGTGAAAACAACAATTAAACATGTTGAGAGAAGCATTATAAAAAGCTCGGATCGGCCCCAGAATACCCGAAACAACAAAAACGGGGTGTGCTGTTTCTGGACATCTCGCCGGGCACGCCATTGTCGCCCAGGCGGGATGCACCAGAACATCAATCCTGTTCTTGGTGTTTTCGCTTACGGGAATCCACCATGTTCAACCCCAAAACCCCAATTTTGATTCCCTTGATCCAAAATTCATCCCCAAAGTTTGTCTATACATTTATGAACTTAAAACGGCAATCAAAACCATATAAAACTTGAAATCAAATCATCATTCCATCACAAATCATCAATTCACCCATTTTTCATAAAACTTTCAAAAACAACTCAATTCACACCACAACTCCATAGTTATGAATACCCATAGCAAAAATCATCAACAACAACATCTCATAAAAACAACATCAATTAACCATGAATTCATCAACAATCCAACAACAACAATGCCATACTTCACTAATTTTGAGCAAAACACAAAGAATACATACATATAAATATATATATATAGGGTCATGTTAACCTGTGTCTTAAGGGCACAAGTTAAGGAGCTTAAAATAGAATAAACAAATAAATTTAATATTTAAATGATAACTTTTGAAACTTTCAAAGCATTGAATGCACAACTTTTAAGGAAAAGTTTATATATTTGCTTCCTTAACTTATGCCCCAAGGACACATACCCAAACATTGCATCAAAATAAGAGCACGAATTTCATCAATTAAATTCACAATAAGTACTTTTCACAAATAAGCACTTTTGAATATAAGTAGAAAAGAGGTTATAACTTAAAGATTATGATAGAACAATATCCCCCTTACCTCAATTGAACACAAACCTAGCCTTAACTTCACTTTAGCTCCTTGAATCTCTAACCCATTCTTGATCTTCAAGCTCTTCTCTTATAACCCTTTTTCTCTCCCTCTAGCTGTTTCTCTCTCTACCTCTCTCAAATGTTATGTGAAATGAATGTGAAACCCTATTTCCTCTAAATACTAGAGTTTATATAGGTCTACGTGAATGGTCTTAACCCTCAACATGTCTTAATGGGCTCAAAGCTCTCATTAACTAACTCACAAAGTCTCTACTCACTTACAGTTAAAAAAAATATTGAATAGTTATCGGCTCTTAACTAATTACCACAACCCACTAGTAACTTAGTAAAAATAATGGTTCCCACTTGAAACACTAAAAACAATCCTCACAATGAAATTACTAATTTACCCTTGCTCACACAATGACCAAAATACCCCTTAGTCCAAAATCATTAAAATACCATTCTAACACCGAATTCCAATAATCCCAACCAAAATACACACAGAGGCAATTAATCACATACATGCACATATAAAAATTAATTAAAATAAATCTAACGAAAATCGGGCTGTTACATGAATCACACATCGCGAGCTGGGTTCCTTCCGAACAATGTCGAGCAGTGATGTCGCAGTTGTGAGCGAGCATACTGAGGAGTTAATGAATCTGTTCGTTTAGAATTCATCAATACTATACACTAGTTTTGGAGTTAGAGTGGCACAAATTTATGATTCCGTTGTTAGTGCTCGTTCGTGAGAGCGTTTGGTTCGTTGATTTTGAACTAGATATATGCGAGTAGATCTCCGAGTTAACTTTTAGGTTTAGTACCTCTTAAGCTTTTCGGCGTTCCAAGTTCTAGGAATGGGACCTTTAGTGAAGTCTTCGAGGCCGCAGGCTCCTGTCCCCATTTTCATCATGATTATGTAGGGTCCTTCCCAGTTGGCAGCGAGTTTCCCTTCTTCAAAATCTTTTTGATTTCTTCGTAAGACGAGGTCACTCACTTTGAATTCTCGATTGATGACCTTTTTGTTGTGTCGGGTGGCTATTTTTTGTTTTAGCGCGACTTCCCTTAGTGATGCATCACTTCTTATCTCGTCAATGAACTCGAGTTCCCCATTGCAGCATTGGTTCGAACTCTGTGTCGGCGCTTGTTCGCCAACTAAGTTCGTTTGCGTCAATGAGGATGACGGCTTCCATACCGTAAGTAAGCCGGAAAGGTGACTCACCAGTCGTGGAGTGAGGGGTCGTTCGATAAGCCCAAAGGACCTTATGAAGCTCCTCAAGCCAACTGGTTTTAACTTCGTCGAGCCTTCTTCATATTCCGCGTAGGATTACTCTGTTCGCTTATTCGATGGCATCGTTAGCTTGAGGATGTTCGACGAAGGTGAGGCTTTGCTTTATGTTCAAGTTTATTACGTAGTCTTGAAACTTACGATCGGTGAACTAAGTTCCGTTGTCGGAGACTACGAGCGCTGGGATTCCGAATCTTTCTAGGATGTTTCTTTTAAAGAATCGGAGAACGTTTTTGGCTGTAATCTTCGTTAGAGGCTCAGATTCAATCCATTTTGTAGAGTAGTTTACTGCCACCACTAACTATTTTAGTTGTTCGACAACTTTAGGAAAAGGTCCCAGTAGATCAATTCCCCACCACGCAAAAGGCCAAGGAGAAGTTAGTGATGTGAGTTCGGCCGGTGGAGTGATATGCATGTACGAATGTCTTTGGCACTTATCACATATAATAACATAATCCTTCGCGTCTTTAAGCATGGTGGGCCAGAAGTATCATGCTCGCAGGACCTTTTTTGCGGGAGCATTAGCACCAAGAATTTTCCAGCAAATACCGTCATGAGTTTCGGCTAGGGCTTCTTGGGCCTCGTTTGGTCCAAGACACTTGATTAGTGGTATGTTAAAATCTATTTTGTATAAGGTCCCTTCTTCTAACGTGAATGAGTAGGTTCTTCATTTTAAAATCGTCCTTTTGGAAGAATCTAAAGGGAGTTATCTGTTAGTGATATAGTGGATCAACGGTCCTCACCAATCTTGGATCTCCGAGATCGTGTTGATCTCGTGGAGGCGAGCTTTTTGCCTTTGAACGCTTGGTTCTGTAAAGACTTCTTGAATTACGGTTTTGTTCCCGTTTGTTGTTCGCGTTCTAGCTAGTTTGGAGAGGATATTCGCTCTGGTGTTTCGTTCGCGAGGAACATGTACTACATCGATGGAGTCGAACTCCTTCATCTTAGCTTGCAGTAGCATGACATATTCATGTAGATGTTCCTCTCGGACTTGGAATTCACCGGTGACTTGAGAGGCTACAATTTATGAACCCGTACAGATTTTGAGTCTTTTGGCTCCCATGTCTTTGGCCACACGTACTTCTGCCACGAAAGCTTCGTATTATGTAGTTTTGTTCGCCATTGCAAAGGATAGTCCTAGGGACAGTCCAATAACAATTCCCTCGTCATTTTCGATGATGATGCCCGCACCACTTCCTTTGGAATTGGATGACCCATCGACGAAGATGGTCCATATTCCTTTCTCTTTTTCCTCGATCGGGAAAGTCGTATCGGCTACGAAGTCAGCGAACGCCCGTGCCTTTAGTGCCTTCCGTGATTCATAGTGTATGTTGAATTATGATAATTCGAGCGACCATTTCATCATTCTTCCGAAAACGTCGGGACGACCCAAAATTTGTCTTATGGGTTGATTGGTTTTGACGACGATGGTATGTGCCAAGAAGTATTGCCTCAACCTTCGAGTAGCAATTACTAGGGTAAGAACTATCTTTTCAATTTTTTGGTACCTCGTTTCGGGTTCTAATAAGGCTTTGATTGTGAAATATGTAGGTTTATGCCCCTCTTGTGTCTCTCTAATCGGATGGCGCTGAACGCTTCAGAAGAGACAGAGAGATAGAGGTACAATGTTTCACCCTCGTCTGGTTTAGACAAAGAGAGTGAGTTTTTGAGGTGATTGAGTGCTTTTTCGCATTCGTTCGTCCATTGGAACATTGTTTCCATTCTCAAGAGTTTGAAGAAAGGTAACGCGTGTTGAGCGGATTTGGCAACGAAACGAGAGAGCAAGGTTAACATCCCGTTGAGCGTTTGGATGCACTTTTTCGTTTTTGGCGTGGCGAGTTCCGTAAATGCTCGGCATTTTGATCCAATAAAGGCTCCCACGTAGACACATTGCACGAATTTTCTCCCACTGAAAGCCCCAAATATTTCAAGGAACCAATTCTTGCCTACAATTCAAAAACCAACACACCATCTCCAAAAATACCGATGAGACGTCTGAAGGTGCGAAAAACATAAGAAAGGAGGTTGAATTGTGTTAGCTTTTTCTTCTTTTTAAACTAAGTTCAAAGTCCAGAGTCTGATGAAGTTCAGAGTCTGAAACAATGTTCAGAGTCTAACGCAGCAGAAAACACACAGAGAGAGAGAGAGAGAGAGAGGAATTCTATCTGTCCGACTCATTGCACGACCATTAGGATGATACCAAGTAAATCTTCTACCAATAGGACTAACATCCTCCAAATCTAAGGATCTAAGAAACGAAATAAAAAGATATGTTTGTAATTAGTTAAATTGATTTTTTTTTTTTATATATCTTCTAAATAATAATAAGTATAATCTGGAAATGATCTATTATAATTTTATATAAAGAAATCTTGCGTATAATACATATTTATTATTTATAAATGTATATAAAAAGTATAAAATATTTGTAATTATTCTATGAAAAATACATGATTTAAAAACGTCATCTATATCATTAGTGAGATCTTTACTATTTTTTATTTTTTGACTTAGGGAGATATATTGGATTAGGATTCTATGGAATTTTAAAAGACTTTTTAATTATGAAAAAGTCTTGTGGTATTCAATCAAGACTTTTTGCAATTTAAAAAAAATCTTGTGGTATTAAATCAAGACTCTTTGTCATTTTAAAAAAGTTTGAGATATTCAATCAAGACTTTTCATCATTTAAAAAAAGTCTTGTGATATTCAAAATCATTCAAATTTCGAAGGATTGTTTAATAAATTGGATTTTGATGGATTTTGTGGGATTTTGTAGTGTAATTTTAACAAGAAAAAGTCTTTCATGAAAAGATGAGATTTCTTGAGATTGTTTTTGTTTTAAAAGTTACTCTCTCTCTCTCTCTCCATTCTCTCTCTCTCATCTCTCATCCCCCTCTCTATCTTATAAAAAAATAAAAAATTGTATTGAGAATATTATGATAGAGAGTACGTCGTAATCAATGTTCCGCAAATTGAGTGTTAACTCTCCAAGATTACCGAGTTTACATTTTTAGGTACAAAAATCGTGTTAAGTCTGAGGTAAAATCGATTTCTGGTAAAATTGGAAGGTTTAACGAGTTTGACTGAGTTAACACTCGGTAAACTCGTGTAACTCGACCGATTTGTAATGTTTGACAGAATATTTTTTTTTTGAAACATTTGTAAGTGCTGGCATAATTTTAAATATGTACAATTGAATTTTGTGGGAATAACATTTTTAACAAATAAAAAATGTGTATTGAGAATAATGTGTTATAGTGTTTTTTAGTCCCTTAAAATCTTATCAAATCCATAAAATTCTTAAAATTTGAAAATCAATAGTAAAAGAATTTTTTATTGGTTTTATTTTTCTTTATTCAAACGCTTGAATTTATTTGTTCATTATTTTTATCACTCACGCTTGTAAGTTTGTTCTTTTTCTCCTAAAATTCATTGAATCCTTTGAAATTTTAAAATCACATAAAATCCTTTGAAATCCTTAATAGTCTGTGTGATAAATCCTTTAAAATCTTGAGTGTATAAAGTCTTTTACATAAAAAGTTTTTTAAAATCTCACAGAATCAATACAATCTCACACAGTCTCTTAAAATCTTAAAGACTTTTTTTATTAAAATAGTCTTTTAAAATCCTAATCCAATACACCCCCTTAGTTTTACCATATAATGTATTTAACAACTATTTCATTGTTTTTAATGGGAACTATTTTATTGTTTTTATCATTAATGTCAACTTTATCTTTTTTTCTTATTTCTCAATACAATACTATTACTAATGCACTTTGACGCATAACCCTCACTTCGACGTCCAGCCCGCGCCCGTGATTAACATGGGTTTTGTTGCTACTTGCTAGTTAATTTTAAAATGCGTTTATGATTGTTTTTTTTTTTTTTTGAAGGATGATAGATTTTTTTTTTTGTTGGGAATAAAAGATGCACTAAAATTTACCCCATCTCTCCACAAATACTTGTTCAACCGGCAAACAATGCCAGCTCAAGTATTGTCAAACCATATGCCGTAATTGGGGGGTTCAACTTTGACTCCATTAATGATACGTGTGAACTTTCGATAACTACTATGATGATTTTGGTATTATACAAACAGAAAGAAAGGAATGAAAACCCTCCCAACTTTTCTCATAACATGCCTCAGTTCTTTCGTCGCCCAAACTTACCAATCATATCAAACAAGGATGGTCCGTATTATCTAAGTTCTCCTTCCTCAAACGACGTCGTTTGAGGAAACGTTTATTAAGTTAGGTTTGTATCGCTCGACTGAATCTTGGAACATAACCCTAGTAATACATGGTTAGTGTAATTTAATTGAATTGGTTTTGTAGTTTTTTACTTTTATTGGTTTGTGATGATTTCAGGAGACATCTATTAGTTGGTATAATTACAGATCTTGCGGTATTGCCATGGAATGACAAATTTCCAGATCGTCGTCCACAGGTGTGTGATTTTTATTTTCTTTGGTCATATCTGTTGTTTCGCCAATGTTGTCAATTGCGGATAGTATAAAATAGCAGATTGTTAAAAGTCCTCTATGCAATAGTGCTATGGCGCCACCATAGCAGCTATTCGACAACATTTTGTATTAAATAGCATATCGCAGAACAACAATGGTTTGTCCAAATTTCGCTATGATATAGTATATAACTGTGATTTAACATCATTGTGTTTCGTCAATATGAAATCGTGATATTGCAGCCCAAATCCTAGTTTCAAAGTGTTATTCAAAAAAGATGAAATTCTAGAATTCATGATTGATTACTAATTAGCAAAAGGCTTTTATTGGAATAAGAATATAGATAGATCAATATAAGTTATATTTTTGTTAGAGGTGGAGGAGTTAATGAAAGAACATCAATCCTATAATGAACGGATTAATGGAAACACATAAAAAGCAAAGAAAGAAAAATAAGACATTTGTAGCACAATAATTATTTAACTTAAATGAAATTTGATTGCAGAGATTAGTCTACTCTGTGTATGTAGTGCGTCCATCTTAACGGATTCCGGAAAGCTGTCATTGCTTACATTTTGCAATGAAATGAACAGGTCTACGTCTTTAACTGTCTTTTCTCTTTATTGTTGGATTGGTACTGCGTATTATTTTGGGTTTATTTTCAGTTTGATTCATTAGTGTATCACTATAGTAAGATAAAGTATTATTACAAATCATGAACTACATTTTTTTTGGGAAACAATTAAGCTTTGTATCCCTATTATGCTTCCTCATTTTCTGTTATGCATCGTCGTAGGTTTTCTCCTATAACACAAGGGATCTCCTGGGAAGAATGTTGGTTGTTGATTCCAGGTGATATCTTCTTTTTTAGTTGTGTGTCTTGTTGCCACTCTGCAAGCAAGAAATTGATTTATGGTCATCCCTTGAATTTGTTCCTCTTTATCTCCAACATTTTGTCTAGCAATGGTATATTATCTCCAAAACCATGCCCGGGAAACTCTCTGACTTTGCAACATGGAGTCTTACTTCGACTGGTAATGAACAAGTCATAGGGATGATAAGATATTCCGATGTCCACAAACAACGATCCCTTGTAGTTGCGGGATCATGGAGGGCTTAAGTTTACTAATTTATTATAGATATTAGACTCTCCATGATTCATCATCATCTTGTTATTAAAATTATTTTATCAAAGTCTTCAATAAAAATGCTTAGAACTTTACCTCCCTTATGGCATATGATCAGGATAGTCGTGTGTGGGTGTACAATAACAAGCAAGGGTTCCAAGACTGTGAAACATATGCATGTCTTGAACAGTGACTTGGGAAAGAAGTAGATATTGAATAATGGGATTTTTTTTTTATTCAGTGTCTGGTAAAAAAATTCTTTCAACTGTAGCATCATTTATTAAAAATTGTCAAGTTCTTCTATTCCATTTAAAACTTAATGTGGACAGTCTGTTCGATTTATCAATTAGGTTTCTTCAAATAATTGAATTTGATAACAATAGCATAATTGGTACTTTAAATGGTTCTTGTCCTCTTATTTTTCATCTACCTGTGAATTTTCCTGAACATTACTTTTATTTATTTCTAAGGAAAAGGAGGATAAGTGTGTCTACAAACCATATTGTAAATGGGTGCAATGTGACCTATCCGAAAAGTGGAGAATGTTACCTCCCACCTTTGATAGGTAAAATTCTCCTGTTTATGTGTTGGTCACATTGCACCTACTCATAATCTGGTTTGTAGACACAACTATTCTCTTTGTCTTAAGGAAGAAATAATAGCATAGTTTAGTAAAAATCGTTTGTAAATAAGAGTATGAGGACATGAACCATTTACATTACTAATTAAGTTACGGTTATCAAATTCAATTATTTGAAACAACCTAATATGGTAAATCTGAAAGACAACCCACATTGAGACCTCAATGAATTACTATAATTTGGTGATCTTGAATATACAATGATACAATTGAAATAAAAGTCTCACCCAACGAAGTGAATCAAAATTTTTGTGCCAATATCATCTACTTTTTTCCCAGGCCATCTCTCAAGACATGGTTATGATTCAAAGTTAAATTCCGTCTTGTTATTGTGCACCCACACACAACCATCCTATGCAAAAAAGGAAGTAAAGGACTAAACCATATCAAAATTAAGTATTGTTGTTGCCACTTATAACAAAACTGCAACAATTAAAATACAATAACTTGACTATCCATATTAGTATTTTGTCAAAAAAAAAAAAACTATCATGTCTAACCATAGCTTTCCATCCACCATCAGTAGTTCACCTTTAAAAGAAATACATACCATGATATTATATATAATTTACAATATGAATTTATGGATATCTTTTGATAAGGAAATTCCAATATTCGTTCAGCTTATAATCAATTGGAACAACTTCATCCCACTTGCCTGTACAAAATATAGCATATGCATCCGCCGCATACCTAATTAAAAGAGATAACCAATATTAATCGAAAAGATAAACACAGTGTCACATAAATTTTAAAAAAATGGCTTAGTTAGAGTTTTGGTTGCTGTAGCTTGAGCTAAATGCAATTTTGGCCCCTCAGTTTTTATCGTGTAATTTGGTCCCTATATTTTAAAAATTAACGAAATATGGTCCTATCATCGGTTGTAATTCACATAAATCCTTTCTTGCATGACCTTTATACATCCCCTATCCGCCACTTCGCCTTCAACATTCAAGCAACGAAACTATCCAACTTGCATAGCATATTCCACACACGATAGTCCTTTTTAAATTATTTTATAAAAACGTAGATTTCAAAGGATTTATGTGAAACACAACCGATGGTAGGACCATATTTCTTTAATTTTTAAAATATAGAGACCAAGTTACACGGAAAAAACCCGAGGGGCCAAAATTGCATTTAGCTCAAGCTACAACAACCAAAACTCTAACTAAGCCTTCTTTTTAATTTACGCGACACTATAATATTTTCTTTATATTGATTAATATCGATTATCTCTTTTAATTAGGTATGCGTCGGATGCATATGCTATATTTTGTATAGGCAAGTAGGATGAAGTTGTGCCAATTGATTATAAGCTGAACGAATATTGGACTTTCCTTCTCGAAGGATATCCATAAACTTAGTTTGTTTATTATATATATAATATTATGGTATATTTTTTTTTAAAGGTGGACTGCTGATGGTGGATGGAAAACTATGGTTAGACATGGTAGTTTTGCTTTTTTGTTTTTTTTTTACAAAATGCTAATATGGATATTCAAGTTAATGTATTTTAATTGTTGCAGTTTTTGTTGCAAGTGGCAACAATACTTAATTTTGATATGGTTTAGTAAAACCTGTGAACTTTCTTTCAAACTTTGTTTTAACCAATATACTTCGGAGGATACATTCCTACAAATGGTGGTTGATTGTGTTTGAATTATATTAGGTTAGACTGAATGAATTACAAATACCACTAAAGGTCATGGCTAATGTTTTCAAATCCCTTGATTGGTTGCATTAAATTGTACAAGAATAGAAAAAATGTATAAGAAGCTCTGAGATTGTGCACCTGTGACAGATTAAAAATGCTATGTTGCTTTTTATTTTTATTTTTTATAGAACAATACCATTTATGTAATATTATGTTTCTAGAATGCTGATTTTCTAATATTTGCATGCTTTTAATTAATCAAAGGTTTTGATGTTCATTGATCAAGGGTTTGTTACGAAAATTCTGATTCGATTTATGGTTCTATAGCTTTTGTTTAAAGATTGATCATGGGTTAATTTAACAAAATGTTGATCTTCTACGCTGTTTTTGTTTCCTACAATAATTAAAATGCTGAAAGAGACTTGATATTGCAATGTTCATCGCCATCATGGAATTCTGGTAAGTTTTCTCGATCAAATAAGTTATATATGATGTATGATTTGTTACTATAGAGATATTCTGAAGATACTTCTAGGCTTTAAGATACATAAATATTTATGTTTTTTGTATTTGCACGGTTGTTCTTTTGCAATTTGTTAAGTATTGATCACTAGAGAATATTCTGAAGATACTTATAGGTTGTAGCGTTCACAAATATAAGTTAGTGGGAAAGGTGAGATAAGTAACTATGGTTGTTAGAATCTTACAATACGCATGAGTCATATCTCGATTTGATACAAAATAAGACCCAACTGAGGAAATTTTCCTGGAATGACAAGTCAAGAGTCCAAGTTTGGGTAAAATCTTGCTATTGACTTCTCTTCCAACATACATATTTGAAGCTATTTTTGCAGTTGTTGATGCCATCCATAGATTGAAATTGGAAACATCTGTTGCATGAATAATAATTATTTGGGTGTTGGTATCGAAGAACATAAAGAGTTAAAGTTCTTCTCAATTAAAATAAACTTACAGTTGTTTATGGAGAATCGAAGAACAGATTTTAAAATCATAATTGTCCTGTTTAATTGTTGTGCAACAAACATATGTCAAAGGAAAATATTTTTCTTGTTCACCATGACTATCGATTTTGAAGATTGTCATTCCTTTTTAGTTATTAGTGTTGATAAGTATTTACATTTCTAATCATTGCTTTATACATTTCTTTTCAGCCAACTACATAGAATCGTCAAGAGATAGCATGTGCTCCTCTGGGTCTAGCTACCGCTCTGAAGATCATGGAGCAATATCACTAAGGAATATTTTGATAATTTCGTGAACTTCTAATTTTGTAGTTGTTTTGAATGTCCGAGAAACCACATTAGTACTTCAGTTTTTGAATGTTTAAAACTACTTTATTTATGGTTGTAATTAAGTTCTATGTAAGAAATTATATATTGTAGTTGTTACTCTTGAATGAATTATATGAAAGAAATCTAGTCATTTAGAATTATATATTTTTACATTTTAAGTCTTTATTAATTTTTTATTTAAGATTAAATATTTTTTTACATTTTTATTTTTATTTAATAATATGTTATTTCAATTTTCAATGATGATCAAAATGATAGAAGTGCCGAGTTTAAATATATAATAATCTAAACTTAACGGGCATACTTAATGGGCCACAATATTAAAAATAAAAAAGGTTAATGGTGCTTTACCCCCTGTAATATAGGTCATGAAAAAACGACTTTATTTTTTTTTTTTGCAGAATTTTTTCGTTTTTTTATGACTTATTCCAAAAAAAATATATTTTATAGGGGCGTAAATCAAAAAAAATATTTTACAGGAGGGAAAACAAAAAATGACCTATATTACAGGGGGGTAAAGCACCATTAACCCAAATAAAAATAACTAGACATATTGTTATTTGCACAATTATTTTCAACAATACCCATCAAGCTAGAGAAAAGATATCTATCATTTCCAGCTTGAACGTAAGTTGATTATATTTTTCGGTTGGTAAGATTTGTTTTTAACACATCTTCCAAATGATGTCCAGAAGGAATGTAGGATGTATTTATAAATACACTATGAATCTTTGATGTGAATCTTTGATGTAATGTCGGTCAATCCCATTGTGTTTGTCTTATCATGTTTAAGATGATTATGCGCAATACTAATGGTCGATTTATTGTCACAAAACAACTTCATTGCGCCTTTACATTGTATCTTTAAATTTTCTATGACATGTTTCATCGACATTAGTTCACAAATTATTAATGTCATAGCTATGAATTCTACTTCAGCGCTTGATCGAGCAGCCACACTTTACTTCTTACTCTTCATACAACAAGGTTTCCACACAAGAAATTACAATGAAGTAGATCTCCTATCACTTAATAAATCCTCATAATTAACATCTTATGCTATTATAATAACAAGTGCTCTAATAAATAGTTGATATTTTAGTAATTGATTAAGGTTATCTAAGTGGGTGAATTAAAAATTAAATTAATAATTCTAATCATAGCACTTGTAATATTAGACGAAATGAAATGATATTGCACTACCAAAAAAAAAAATGAAATGATATTCAATCCCATTAGTTCAGGATTGAATTATTCAACACACTGTCATTTAAAGGCACAAGATTCTTTCATGGTGTGCTGGAACGTATTCATCTCTGTCAATTCTCGTAGAATCTAAAGGTACACACTAATCACTATATTCTTGATCTGATCCATGTATTAGTATGTAGATGTGCTATAATCTGTTATCTATAAGGAAAATTAACCCAAGAAAAAATAACTTGTCATTTGTTAGGACCAACCTTTTTTATCTTTCGTTACGAAAATGGTGAACCCTAACAGAGCAAGCTTTGAAGATAAGATGCTTCTCACCATGTTTGATGCCTGTGATGCTGCTAAGGATGCTACTCAAGATGACATTGATGATCGTATGCATTTCATTCCTAGTGGGGAATTTGTTTAGGGTTTAGGCTATTTAATTCTTTTATTTATATGTGAATTCATATATGTAGGGCTTGCTTTCTTGGATGCTGTTCGTGCTTCTTCGATTGGGCTTGAAGGTGGAAAACCACCATCTTTGTAAGTTTCTTTCACACACTATGTAGCACTGATACTTTAGATTGAAGGTTATCACAAACATATGTGGTTACTTTTAATCAATCTATTTCTTATTTATTTTTGTCAACTTATTGTTATTATTTAGTGTCATGTTTGGTGTTTGTGTCAGTCTGTCTAGAGGTTCAAAGATTACACACATGCTTATACTTTTTGAGAGAAAATTTTATTTTTTTGAATATATAGGTTAATTCTCCTCTATAAGCAAGTTGTATTTATCAAAAATATTGAATTTTGTTATCACTTTTGTGTTCTACATTGAGTATATGAATATATTTTAAATTGTGTAGAAAAATATGTGGGGTAGTCTTCCATATGCTGAGGACTGTGAAGTCATTACAGTTGATAATGGCATGTCATAAGCTTCTGGTTGATTTGGAAAAGGTATGTGATGTCCAAGGTTTTCCTTTCCCCTTTATAATCACGCGTCTTAAATTTAACTAAAGCGTTATTCAAATGTGTATTTTCTTTTTCTTTTTGGGTTTAGCACTTCCCTCGAGCGTATTTATCAGATGAGGATGATTCCCTATCATCGTCTAACGCTCCACCGAAATTGGTTGTGGCTGAAGAGGTATGAATGACTACAAATAATCTCAATATGTTGTTTTATTGCTCTTCCCTCGAGCGTACTTGTTATGAAATGTAAAATATTTTCTCCTAGGCATGGTCTCCTCTTATTCTTGGTTTAGATAATGCCGCTGTTGTTAGTGGAGCAAGTGAAAAACAGTCTGGTGGATCTCTCGACCCCTCTGTGAGTTAGTTTCTCTATTTGTGGTCACGTTCACTTTTTACCTGTCCTTAACTTAGTTAATTGGTTTTATTGAACAACATATCTTTCATTAGTTTTATGACAAAGAACTTGTTTCCTTGCTTGTAAAATTCCGATTATTTTTTTTTCAAAATATCAGATGTTTTAGTTACATTTAATGGACCTCTCGACCCCTCTAGTGATACCGCAAATTGCATATGCCATTGTTTCACATGTTCTATTCATGCTAGTTCTCAGTAATGCCGTTGTTTAAAATATTTAGTTTCTGCACGGTTCTCTTAACCGTTTTTCTTTCAAATTGCAATTTGATATTGTTTTCTTAACTTATTTCCACTCTTTATGTTTTCCACTTACCTTAGAGCTTTCATCTCCTGATTCAAGAGCTCGCTGAAATTTTAACTGATTCCAACTTTCAAGAGAAAGGCATGAAGGTTAGTCCACCAACCAACCATTTTTGTACATTTTTTCTGAAGTTTTGTGGGGGGCTTGTTTCTGCAGTTTGCAACAAAATATGCTTGATTTCTTTGTAATTTTGTTGCAGCTTTTGCAGAGCTTGTTACTCTTTCAATATCTCGTCATTGTGCTTGAAGGCGATTTCCTACCTCGTAATGGTGTGTATGAAGTTGAATGAAATTTTTGTTGTTGCCATTCCTTAAACTAGTAAGTTCGAAGTAACTGTTATGTTGCAGCCACCATGAACTGGAGCTTGCAGCGGAAGTCTTGGCTCAACATGTTACTGGTAATCAGTTCACCATAAGATTGTGTGACCAACCAATCGACAATAAGCCATGATCTGCTAATACTCTTCTTTCGACATGTTGAGTTGTTGAGATCTTATGCACCTTGATTCCTCTGCCTGAATTTTTGTTCCTTTTGTATTTCAGAAATATATATCTGATATAGTTTCTACAGGGTTCTCGGAAAATAAACTACAAAAGCTTGATGAAAAATTGCATCGAAGTTATCTGTCTACTATGCCAACCTTTTGAAAATGATAATTTTCATAAAAGCAATACTGCATTATTTCTTGCTTTAGCTGAAGTATTAAAGAACACGCGTGTCTCTATAGATAAATTTTTGGTGATGGTAAGTTCGGAAATAATTTTTGTTGTTGTTATATTTAAGCAAACTTCAATCAACTCTTGTCTACTTACATTGTGGGTGATTTTAGATTTTGGCCCTTGATGTGTCTAAGAAGAAAGCAGATATCGAAGGCAATACTTCAAGATCAGATGGTTCAAGGTAGTTTGTTTCTTCAGTTTAATTTTCTTGTTTCCTTAAATGCATGTTTTCTGATTGAAGTATGCAATCATGTTTATTGGTGCATTTTGTGCAGAACACCTTTGGTGGACATAATTTTGGATGAATTGGCTTACAACAAAGATAATATCCCCCATTTTTTTAAGGTGACTCCCGAATCCTGTCTCTCTGCACTTTCCCTCCACCGTTGATACATTTTACTTATGTTTTTATCAGTCAATGTTTCCAATATTGCCATGTTAAGTCATATTTTATAGAAGTTATCTTGTTATTCCATGAGAACTGATGTAGACGATCAGTGAGCCTAAATGGAAGACGGAAATAGTTGTGCAGTATCTTTGGAAATACATACCTAAGGTAATGCTTTTTGAAAATTGTCATACTTTCTTTAACAATATATTTTCTTTGTACCGAAAGGGAGACTCTATTTGGTACTATGACACCGGCTTTTGATAATCTCTTGATCTTTGTTTTGTACAAAATTTTCAGCCTGCTGCTCGCACTCGTCGATCAAGTGGTGTTACTGAAGATACAACATTTGATGGAGCTTTGAAATGCTTTTCAAATAAGACTAGAACTAAGAGCATAATAAAGAAAATTGGTGCAGATGTTGTTCAGTTGCTTTTGGCTCATGGTTTTCAGGTAACTCTCTTTATTCCTTATTTCCGTTTCTATCTTTTGTTGATTTCCTGCTATTGCTCATCAAAATCTGTATGAGGTTCTTCGATAACGGATTTTTCCTGGTTTTCAGGCTCAATTGTCAATATTGTCAAACAGTGCTCTTGTAGATTTGTGCCGGGAGTTTATATCTACTTTTGAGAGTTTGAGAAGCACAGATGGGTAAGAAAACCATTTCTCAGGATTATAACGTAAATCGCTTCCTTGGTTCTACTTAAACAATGTTGTTTGCTTTAATGCTTGAATTATCTACGTCAAAACTTTGAATTTTGAACAGATCCTGAAAATCCAGAATTTTCATATATAACCTGTTGAAAACATTTTGTTTAGTTTACCGGAAAAGTTCAAATTAGTTTTCTGTCTTAATGCAGGAATATGGAGATACTGTCCATTGGAAAAGAGGCACTATTTACTGCAGCATGTGTTATCTCCATGAAGTCATAGGAGTGTAAATAACAACATTGAATTTATTAGTTTTAATCATTATTTCCTTAAAGGAATGTGTTCACATTGATCAACTCATTCTTTATTGGAGTCTGAAGCATGTTGAATCGCAAGATCGTACGATCTTGAGATATAAAGCGCGATCTTGACAACCATGTATATTAGCATTACAATTGAAAATGATTTTAGATAGTATCATTTGAAACATATTTGTAGTTTAGTAAAGTTTTCACCCCCTCGCGATGTATGGTATGTGTTATTTGTCAAATTATTATTTATATATTGATTATAAATACTACGACTCGTGAAGACACAATTTTGCAAATAAATTAACAAATAATTAAAAGATTAATCTTGGTGAATAAATGTGAACAAACCATTGCATTTATAACAGCACTAAACAAAATCATTGTTTAAAGATGAACTCCATAAAAGAAACTTGTAGTTAAGTCGAGGAAGTCTAAATTCATTTACTTCGACCAATGTGCTTCAACAATTCGGTTCAGCATCTGGATTGAAGATCAATATTCAAAGTCTAAATTCATTACTTCTACCAATGTGCCTCAAACTAAGATACAAAAGTTTGAATATCGCTTCTTCGTTTTACTCATGCTACTCGGTTGGGTATGTACCTTGGGGTTCCTATGCTTACCGGAAGAGTCAAGAACTCAGATCTTCACTTTAATTTAGATAAGATTAATGGTAGACTGACTGGTTGGAAAATGAATCTCTTGAGAAGACCTGGTCGTGCCTTTAGCTAAAAGTGTGGTGACTTCCATGCTTATTTACTCTATGTAGAATCGTTGGCTTCCCTCTGGTATTTGTGATAATATTGTTGTTATTGTTCGATCTGACATTTGGGTTAGAAATTCTTGTCATTGGGTTAATTGGAATACTTTATCGAAACCCAAACATCATGGAGGTTTAGGAGTTCATGCCATTAGACACTCTAATTCATCCTTGCTCGACAAGCATATTTGGGACATTTTGCACCAACCTCAAAAACTTTGGGCTAGATATGTTAAAAGGCTCAATATTTGTTCAATACACATATTCTGCACACTTCCTTTATACAAGGAGATTCTTGTATTTGGCGTGCTATCATAAAAGCGGGTTTGTAGAGGCCATGTCTCTATATGGTATGATAAATGGATAAACAATACTTATCTTTGCGAGGTGGTACCATATGTTCATATCAGCAACATTGAGCTTCACCTTACAGATATTGTTGAAAATTGGGAGTGGAACTTCAAAATTCTCTCTATACTCAACTTCCAACAACACCAATTACTTTCTTGTAAGCCTCCAAAAGTAAAGAAAAAAATAGTTTTAAATTCATTACGTTATGTTAAATATTGAAAGTTGAACAATGTCTAAATGATGTTGAGTTTGATGTGTTGATGAGGCTAGGTGACATGCAAGAGTGTAATAATGGAGAGAAGGTAAATAATGAAAAGATGCTAACTGATAAAATAATAGCTAAATGTCCTTGTGAGCTTAGCTGAGTTGGTATGGACAATACATAAAATATGTAAGGTCCGGGGTTCAAACCCCGGCCACCACAAAAAAAAAAAAAAACAATAGATAAATAATTACTCATCAAATGAAATGTAAAAAATTAATTAAATTGGATATAATCTCATATGTCACTACTGTGTTGGTATGAAAATACCTTCAACTGGAAGAGTCAAAGTCGGACATTGGAAACACATTCAATCAGACGTGTTGGAAGAGTATTCAAGGAAAACCATTTCATCTTCAAGGCCACAAAACACACACCTCTTAGTCTTCAAACGCCAAAAGATGTCTTCTCACAAAATTAACCTTGGTTGGAATGCGATCAAGAAGCAAGGTCGACGAGAATGCCAACACCTCTGACGGTGCCTTACTCTTCCAAAGATTTCGGAACACCACCTCCTCCTCCCCACTCCAAACCCGCTCTACTAACCGCAGGTATGAGAATCCCATCAATTAAGTAAAAGTATTATCAAACTAAAACATTTAACGAAATAAGGGATGTTAATTAATAATAATCAACCAACGTGGGTTGTCTCTTATGAAGTGATGCATAACATTCTGCGCTTGATGCACCAGCGCTAAAGTTAGGATGGATATGCATTTAGGAGGAATCAAAGTCTGTCTTTCATCTTGACTCTTAGGGTTGTTAATTCATCTATTCATAAAGAAGAGTCATCATTGGACCTTATAGAGAAAGGTTCCCCTTTTCATGCTCTCACTCTTGAGATATTGGAAACGTCACCAATTCAGTCGTCTTCACTTTCGGAGGGTATACTTGATGAGGAGTTGGATTGATACTTTGGTGATGATGGACCTCACTCCCCAGCTTCTTCAGGGATTAGGGAAGATCTGAATCATATTGAAGCAGTACTACAATGTGACATCCAAACGAATGAATATGAAGTTGGGAACCTCGCAACTATATCATATTGTTTGGAATCTTCTAACTTGTGCTTCTCATATAAAAAGAAGTCTTTTAGCATCTTGCCTATGAGTGACCTTTCAAGAGGATACTTGGGATTCAAGGACCAATATGATTAAGTTAATCATGATTTTGATCATATTAAGACGATTCAGGAGAACAAAGAGGAGCTTAGGAATATGTTAATAAAGACACAAACTTGTACGCTGCCTTCTTGATGTGTTTGTTGACCTTACAATGCATACCACTTCCAAAGGGGTGATGATCGATTCTATAGTTTCCACAAAATTTTCAGTCAATAATTTATGTTTCCGATCGGTGTTTACCTATACTATCAGACCCTCTTTCAGACCAAACAAATTAGAATAGTCGCATCAACAACGATACAAGATAGCAAAATAAACCTTTTTTTCAAGACATTCTCCTTAACAAGAGTCGCTAACACCATATGACAGTTCTTGCTCTTAAATAAAAAACTTGGGGTAATGTAAGTATACCATATTCCAATCTTTGCAAATTTTATATTTTATTGACTACTAAGTACTTAGGATTCAATAGTAGCTTAATGTCATATTGACATGATCGAGATAACTATGATAGCAAGAAATATGTACCTAATGTGTAAATTAAAAAATCCACATCTTTTTCACTACACTGAAAAAAAAGGGGGAATAAGGGGATTCGAAGGCGAGACAAGTGTCTACTCTAGTTAAACAGTGACAAAAGACAAGTTGATAGAAATTGGTGCCCTTTTCCCTTATTTTTATCATCTATCAACTTTCTCTATGATCTATTAAAACTCACAAACCTGGATCCACAATTCAATTCTGCAACTATATACAAAACCCCCCAAAGAGTATTTTCCTTTCTAATCCAAAGTCAATCGATGGCACTATGCAGAAGAACATTGCTCAAAGTTATCGTTCTAGGAGACAGTGGGTACGTGCATAAACTTCACTTTACGGTTGCTTTTCTCTCTTTCCCTTTTGTCTAACTCTATTTTTTAATTTTTCTTAGGGTTGGAAAAACATCTTTGATGAATCAGTATCCTTTAAAATTTCTCATTTGGTAGCCGATTAAATTTTTATTAATTGCTTCATTTGCAAGATTTTTTTATTAGTGTTTTACTTCGATTGGGATTCATCGTATTGAGTAGAATGTGGAATTATAGAGTGTACCACTTGCCTAGGTTTTATACTGCGCTAAATCTGTCGTGGTTTCGTTGCAATCTTTGATATTAAGGAGGATTTTGATCAAATGCAGCCTCAACTACAATCACGCATAAATCAAAAACCCTAATTTCGCAGCTTAGATTTTAGTCATATACCTCAACTGCAATATTTTAAACATTATGTCTTACTTCAAGTCAGCCTAATTGCAGTAATGGATCATCATGATCATTGATATTAATAAGAATTGTAGTTAAATGAGGCTTCGATTTTGATCACAGAAATTTAAAACCTTAATATCATAGCTATGGATGGATTCTTTAGACCTTTATTTAAAAATACTACTCGTTATACTCGATGACTATTGTTGGTAGGCAGCAAGGAGTGATCCTTACAATTAGGTTGATACACATTTTATATTGTTGAGTGTCTTTAAATTTGATGCTTCTTTAAAACTTATGATTATTTGATTTAGATGAAGTTATGTTTATTCAAGAACATTCCTTTCTTGAAATTGGTAGATGTGGGCCATTAACTACTTGTATAGATATGCACTCAAGAAGTTTAGTCTGAAATGCAAGGGTACAATAGGTGCTGATTTTGTTACCAAAGATTTACAGATCGATAACAAACTCGTTACATTACAGGTAGGTTTTCTAGTTCATTGGCATTTCAGTGTTCTTATTTTTATCAAGTGGTATCATGTAAAATGTGTATATACATTGATTTATGTGTTGGGATTGTAGATATGGGACACTGAAGGGAAAGAGACATTTCAAAATGTGTGTGCTGACTTTTATAGAGGAGCTGATTGTTGCGTTCTTGTCTATGATGTCAATTGTTTTGAGTCATTTGATATTCTTGATTCCTGGCACGATGACTTTCTCAAAAAGGTTTACTATGCCGTCTCTATATTTATGATTTTGTTCCTTGTTACTATGCCATCTTATAATTTGTTTTAAGGCTATATGCATCAATAGATCTGAATACTAATTTTAAACTTTATGGCATTATTAATTGTGGAAGTAAATGATTTGATTATGTCATGTAGATTTATTATGTTTGATGTATTGCCAACCGAGAGGGAGATCGATTCTAGCATAATTAGTCTTCCTTCACAAAAGCATATGACATAATGTAATTTATGCATTTCATGCTTGTTTTCTTTTGATTTTGAAACATGTTCTACGATTGGGATGGTTTTTGTGTGGTTATCGTTTGAAAAGGTCTTGCAGAATGCTTACATTTATTTGATCTCTGAGGTTAAAATACGTCCATGCAATAGCACCCCTAAAACTGCTATTTGACAAGGTTTCGAACAAAATAGGATATCGTGGAACAATAGTGGTTTGTTCGTATTCTACATAAGAAACTATGTCATTCTATTTCTCCGTACTCTACATGACAATTATTATATGTCCGTTTTGCTAGTGGCCGAGCGGTTAATTTAGGTATAAATCAGGGATCCTTGCTTTTTGCACAAGCACTCAGATGACCTTAGATGAGACATGTGGAAAGCGTTCAGAGCGTAACAAACTGGTGCCAACGTCACACTAAATTAACCTTAGATGACTACTATACTCACATATACCAAGATACATGATGCTACATTCAAACTCTGTAATAATCAATGTTTTATTGTGTCTCTTTGTTGTTATTTAGCAAGTTTGAATGTGTTTTTCTTGTCGTCTTTTAGTTTTATGGAGCACGGACTTTTAATTCTTTTATTTCTTTATGGACATTCATGTTTTTTTTTTTCACTTTTGGTTTCCTATTTCCATTTAAGATAGGCTTTGGTTATGATTAATGTTTTGTGAGACAGGGAAATACTTCTAATCATGGGATTTCTCCATTTATTTTGCTTGGAAACAAAGTTGATATTGATGGCGGGAAAAGTCGAGTGGTATGCATATGATATTGCTGTTATATAATTATTCATCTCTTTTCCGAGAGTCTAATTATGTTCTACGCAGGTTCCTGAGAAGAAAGCAAAGAAATGGTGCGCCTCAAAAGGGAATATTCCCTACTTTGAGACTTCTGCAAAAGAGGACTTCAATGTTGATGATGCATTCCTGTGTATTGCAAAAACTGCTTTAGCCAATGAGCGTGACCAGAACATGTAAGATTTACTTTTGATTTGCATGTTTATATATAATATCACATGTGTGCCATGTGGTTTTAAATTTAGCCACACCTAACTACACTGTCTGGATCCGCCCCCGACCACATATTATAATATTAAGGGATCGTCAACTAGTAAGCTAAATTTGTTTTTTCATGAAATATAAATTGAAAACATAGTTCAGCTGACTATTTTTTATTTGTTAAATCTTTTATTTTCATGAAATATAAACTGAAAACCTATTACCAGCTAGATATTAAGGAAACCATGTTAGGTAGTAGGTCAATTAGTGGATTGGTTAAATTTAACTCAAAGGTTGAGTTAACGTATCAAATTTAACTTTTCTGAAATTGGCACCCCAATGTCACCCAAGTGCTACCCTTGGATGGTTATGTTTACTGTATACATATGTTGAATTTTACATTTCATTATCCTTTGCAGATGTGTTCAACCTATATGGCCTGCTATGCTAGAGAATGAGCAGAGAGTTGGATGTGCATGTTGGTTTGAATTTCTCTCTACTGCATTGACTCAAGTTCTTCATACACTTTTTGGAAAGAGAATATGAGATGTTTGAGTAACTAATGTTTACCCTTGATGTTGTCATTGTACTCATGTTTGACTTGTGATCCAACTTTAGATGTTACATTTGAATAATTTAGTTTTATTTATGTTTGTTTTAAATTGGTAATAAGGTGATGGAATGGACATGTATTTTGTCAAAACAATAAATTACATCTTAGAAATACTTGCATCCATTTCAATAATGTAGTTCTAACGGTGTAAGTGGCAGCTTCACCCACCTATGCCCTTGTCATATTATGATAGGCCAACCGTAAAAACAGTATATATAATAGAACTATGTATAAGTTTTATCCTTTTCAAAATTTCTAAAAATGATATATATGTTCTAAAAAGTTGAAAATAAAAAGTGATGGAGAAAATATTAGATTTATTCTCTTATGTATACAAGCTAAGGACATATTTGGCTCTTGCAATTGTTGTATATATGTATATTTTAGGGTTAATAGTGTTTTACTCCCTGTAATATAGGCCATTTCTGATTTCCCTCTTGTAAAATATTTTTTTTTTGAATTTCATCCTTGTAATTCGAAGATTTTTTGGTTTTGAACCTTTCATGGAAAATTTCATCCCCTGTAATTTGAGCAAATTTAGGTTTACCCCCTTGTAATTTGCGCAAATTCTGGTTCACCCCCTGTTAATTTGAGCAAATTTTGGTTTACCCCTTGCCATATCTTCGATTTTGTATAGTCAAAATTCATGAAGGTCCAAAACCAAAAATCTTTAATTTAAATCAATACTTCTAAACCCTAGCTACCGCACAATATATTTTGCCTGTAGTATAATTTCAATTTCAATTTTGTTTGGTTATTTTCTTTTAAATTCAGCCGCTACTATTGTTACTACTTGGCTGTTAGTACTTTAATTTAAATTCCAATTCATTCAATGGAGTTTCACGATTATTATCTTGCTATATCGCTACTTTCTTTTTTATCAAACAAACTAATAACATCCATCCTATTAACATAAAACCGCAAATTACCTAAACTTATTCATGGCTCCGAATCTGGAATGTTGAACATGCCAAATGTATCGATTGTATCAGCAGCATGTTAAAGCGAATCTTCCAACCTCAACAACAAAAACCCTGCACTAAGATGGGAATTCAAAAAACACCTCACCATAGTGTGTAATCAAATATTGTTCTAAGACAACAAAATCACATAAACATGCCAAATGTGAAAGTCAGTTATTTAACCAAGAGAAAGACAATATTTTCTAACTATAGCAATCTTGTTATCTTCTTTTACCATTGCATCAGCTATAAAACCAACCAGCGCTTTGAGTAATTATTTGTGAACACTGTTGAGTATTCATATTTTAGTTACAATAATGTTCATATGTCTATGTGTTGTTTGTGTACATATGCGTGCAGAATCTCAAGTCAAGGGAGTGAAAATAGATTTGTTTGTTTACCTGGCCGTCTTTTGATTAAGGTTTTAAAAAATAATCCTGTGCCGGGATTTCGGAAGTTACAAAACTGTCACGGCAGATACCGATACCGTTTTTGTCCGTTTTCACAGGGCGAACAAAAATCACAACTGTAAGGTCGTTACGACCGTGACATAACACTGTTAGGGCCACAAATCGCCGTTACCAACGTGATACACCAGAAAAACGTTGTTACGGGCCTCCCTCCTAGATTTAGTTCAACCATCTTCTAACTAAGATTGCATCCTCCAATCCAAGTTGAGATTTGAGAGAGAAAAAATTGGAACTTTCCATGGTAGACATTAGAGATTATAGATGAAAGTTGAGGGTGACAATTGAAACTGTTGAGAAATTGTTTGGGTCTACGTTTATGTGGTAAATTTTGGGAAATTTAAGGTAAGTTGTAAAATTCTGGCTAGAAGGATCAAAGTGACTAGAGAGAGAAGAAAAGGGAAAGTGAGAGAAATTGGGTGGCCGAGGAGTTGTTGTGAGTGAAAGAAATAGATATTTGAATTTATAATTTTTTATTTAAATTACTTAATTAAAGTTATTATCAGATGTATGACAATATAAATAATTTTAATAACATTTATACAATGTTTTGATTAATTCACACCGCGATAACCGTAATATGCATCACAACATCCGTGATAGTCGAAATCGCGAAAACTTTGACGCGACTGTAACCACGACCGTTATTTAAAACCTTGCTTTTGATAAGTCGTAAACACAAGTGTGAATGTATTGGAGATCTCACAACCAAACCTCACAAATGACATTTCTAGTTCAATAGCTTCATATACAAACTGAGTATAGTAGAATATTGTAAAATAATCATCGTGTTTGGACGAGAATAATGTATTAAATGTTAATCCGAAATGGTTACTACATTATATTTTGAAAATGAGATTAAACTCTTGGATTTTTTTTCCCAAAACTGAGACAAATTAGGGAAGGATAAGCAATTTATATTAGTCGACGAGATCACCACTTGTCCAAGATGTTTTTTATGACACGGTCGCAATGCCAGAAGCTGAAGGTTATTGGAAGTGGATATGGTGTGTTGCTGCACCAAAGAAGATTAAATTCCTCATCAAGACGGTATGTCATGACGCTCTTCCTACCTACGAGGGCTATGCTTAACAATGGGGCATGTTTCACTTAACTTCTTGTCCAAGATGTATGTCGGTCAATGAGAGTATCTTCCATTGTTTCAGGGACTGCCCTTATGCTAAAAAACTATGGTTATCTCTTGCTTTTGATAACATTAATTTCTTCATGGATCAATCAATTGATTTTTGGTTTAAAAGCGGCGCTAACGGTTATAAACTGAGCTTATTTTTGGCTGGTTGTTGGTGGATTTGGAGGGCAAGAAATCTAATATGCATGGAAAGTGTGACGATTGCCCGCTGGAATCACCCCTTTGTTGCGAGTTGATGCTCTTCGGGCACAGTTTTTGAGTGAATAATTTTTCTTTCTGTTTTGTTGTTTTCCTTTCCTGTTTTTTTTCCCTCTCTATTCCCAAAAAAAAATAAAACGAGAGCACTACTGACAGAGAGAGAAGAGAAACTAATATTGACTAGCTACGACATTGAGCATCCCTAATAGACATTCATTCGAGTCTAGCTACGACATTGAGGATAATGGAGCAACATGACTAAAGGGATACTTAGATATTTTTATGCAATTTTAACACTGTTATAGTTGTTTTGAATGTTTAGCCACTAGTGTAATAGTTTTTGAATGTTTTAACTATGCATTTTATCGTCTCTTGTAATCAAGTTGATGCTTGGATCAATATAGTTACTCTTGGATGAATTATATGAATGAGATTTAGTCATTTATAGTTATATATTTTTGCATTTTAAGTATTTGATAATATATTTAGTTAAATTGAAGAACTAAATAGACTAAAATTAAAAAAAAATAAAAATATTCATTTGCGACTGTTATAACCGTCGCAAGATCTTTTCATACCATTTTAAAGCATTTATTTTGCGACTGTTATGAACGGTCGCAAAGGAGCAATTGCGGCTATTGGCAAGGGTTGCAATAGCCTTAGCGACGGTTTGAACGACTGTTCTCTGAACTGTCGCTTAATGTATTTGCGACCCCAACATCTTTGTCTGTTAGGGAACAGTCGCAAATGTACATTTGCGACCCTTCTAACAGTCGCAATCAATCATTTTAAAAGTCGCAAAATGCAATTTATGGTTTAAACTATAAACCAAATTAAAGAAGTCACGTGCTTGCTCTTTACATCTCTTAGTGCCTTTTCATTTCCTTCATGTTGCTGCCTTTCACAAACCATATCTTTTCATTTCTTTGTTCATATGATAATTGTCATACCCTAATTTTTGATCAATTAATATTTTCCGCGTTTCAAATTAGTCAATTTGTTTTCATTCGTATTTTAGTCGGATAAACGTTTCTATTCGTATTTTTAGCTCGTCAAAATATTTTTATTCATATTTTAAGTAGTTAACATTGTTATTCGTATTTTGGTTGGTTAAAATATTTTTCATTCGCTTTTTCAAACAATTAAATATTCTCATTGTTATTAATTTGTAATGTTCAGTTGGTGTCGCATTTTAAGTAGTGAAAATCTTTTATTCGTATTTTGAGTATTTAAAATTTTTGTTCGCATGTTTGTACGACTAAAACCACTTTGTTTGTATTTTTAGGCATTTAAAGTTTTTATTTCGTACACTTATTTAATTAAAATCTTTTGCACGTATTTGTAGATAAATCAAATTTCCTTTTTTCTTCTAGTTAAAATTTATTTTCATCCAGTTTGACTACTTCGTTATCGGGTGGTTTGTCAATGTGAATCAATGGTGTTGCTGCTATGAAGGTGGATTTTGTTGTTGCACCAGTTGTTGTTGTTGTACCAAAGGTGAATTCGTTAAGGGTGCATCGATTGTAGTTGTGGCGAAGATGGTTGTTGTTGTTTCAATCGTTATTGTTACTGGTTGTTGTTGTTGTTGGTTGTTGTGTTGGTTCTTGACGTTGTTTTTGGGGCTTGTGTGTGAGCAGCGGAATGTAGGTGGTGGAAGTTGATTTTGGTGGTAGCTTGTGATGTTGGTTAAGGTTTTTTTTATGTATGTGGTTGAGAGTTTTTGTACAACTTTTGTTATCCTTTATATGTTGCTACTTTACGAATCTTAGTCAAACATTCCTTGTATTTGTCAGGATTCTTTTTTATTTTAGTAAATTCTATTTCGCCTTCTTCCAAAACAAAAAAAAATATAAAAAATCAATGCAACACTAATTATTGATTTATCCATAATACTCTTACCTAGTTATTGTAGAGAGATAAATAATAAAATGAAATAATAAAGGGGTAAGGGTATTATAGAAAAAAGCACAGAATTTCATAAAAAATAACAAAATTTATTTGATTTATTGGCATGTGTAATTTTCTCAAAAACTACAAGTATTGTGAAACGGAGGGAGTATCATTTTGATAATTTATGTCACTGTTTGGAAAATAAAACTAGTTAATCATAATTCAGATTATAAAATCTGAAATTCACAAATACGCTTCGAATCATAAAATTCAAACATGATAAAATGGTCAATTTGGAGGGGCTTGAGAAGTGAGTAGGGTGCGAAAAAAAAAGTTGAGTAATGTATAGTGTTTAGGGCCTTTTGAATTTTGTACTAAAAAAAATAAGTGAAGAGTTGTTGGGTTGATGGGCCTATTTTATACATTTTACTATGTATACCCCATAAATTGAAGCCTTGCTATATACACCCCCACCCCACACAAAAATTATGGGCCCCTACAGGGCTAGGCCCTAGGCCATCGCACCCCCGACCTATGTCTAGGGTCGGCCCTGTTCACACCAGGGTTAATCGTCATATGAAGCCAATTGTGAGAATAAAATCTAGTAACAGAAGATTAATAAGAAACGAAAATAAAAGGCAATGAACAAATTATCTTTGTTAGCGGAATTCAGCAAATGCTGCCTACCTCTGCGACTATAGAGAAGTTATATTTTCATTTGTAATACTGTGCTAAATTAGAGTTTCAATATTGCAAGCAATATATATAGTAGTGCTAAACATTTTTGTATATATAGGTTCTTTGCCCTCTTTAGTGTCTTGTATATATGAGTCATACTTTGTCATAACTAGAATACATTTTCTAGTAACAAATATTACTAAAACAAATAATAGTTTGATTTTCCGAAATATACTTATACTAAAATATTGGTTACAGAAATTTTTCAATATTGGAAAAAAAAATTATATTAGAAATATTTGATACGAATAATAGCTAATACTTTTATTTGCCAATAGAGTTTGGTTCAGTTTGTCAGAAGCCGACTCATATCACAATTGTGTTTGTTCAACTCTCTTTGTCGGTGTGTGATAAACTCTTTGGTGAGTGATTTTTAAGTATCATTGTAGATGTTCTTTGAGCTTTCACAAAAAAGATAATATTTTTATTTAGTTGCAATTATAAATAAAAAGAGGTCGAGAAATCAAATTTACCCATTTATCGTATTTCACATCTACGACGAATCATCCTAGAGACCTTTACCTTCAAAACCCTAGATCTTTTATATCTTTCATAAACTATTTCTTCCTCCATTCCACCCTCGAATACCTTAGCATGGCACATGCATTCTCACGCGTGTAAGCTTAGGTATTGGTCCAACATGTGATTTTTTAAAATGCAAGCTTATCCATTCTTTTCTCTTATACCTTTTACAGTCAAAAAGTTTTTCTTGTATGTACTTGCTTGCCTTGCTTAGGTATTGGTCAAGGGATGGTTTTGGAGATAAACCAAAAACCATGTGCTCTTCCATGTTGTAGTGTACTTGATTTGTCCACAAATTAAATGACAATAAGTGGTTTTGCTGCAAAGGCTAGTCCAAAACCGTGGCATTGTTTTATGCAAGAGATAATGAAGTGTTGCTTTCTTATTGGTCCAAAGCTATTTTTCCAAAAACTTCATATTTCATATGTTGTATTTTTGTCACAATGGAAAGTTAATTAAATATTCTTTGATGCCTTAAATTGCAATATGCCAAATAACACTTTTGTCTTTCTTTTGATTGTTTGATACATGTGGGAGAAGGCTTTGGCTCTCAAAATTGGATGTGATTGTTGCGTGCCTTTGATATTTAACCTGGGACTAAATAGAACACTCAAATACACAAGTTAAACATTAACTGCTTTAGAGATTTGTCATCTGGATTCTAATAGGTTGATCTCTTTTTCTTCGAGATCATGAGTTATATTTAGCTTCAAGCTTTTGGATTTTTTATGGTGTCCTCTTTGGTAAGCTGGGAGTTGAGATGTACCATAGTGATTTGTTTATTAGAATATGGTGGGAAGATAGATTTTGCTTCAAGAATTTATAGTAGAAAGTTATGTGGGCTTGTTATGGTTTTTCTCCAACGGATCGGAGGTAGGTTGGTGGTTGAAAATAAATGTGTTGGAATAAATATTTTTAGGGTGTTTATTTGGACTCAGTTGTGGAAAGAGAATGGTAGGTGCTAGAACAGGGGTTTTGGTCAGTTTTGATGGGTTTTAGAGGCTTTCGGTATGTGTAGTGGACGATAGGTGTTTGGAATTTGATTTTGTGGTCATTCATGATGGAGTTTGATATTTTGGCTTAACAGTTATTTTTGCTGTTGTGTGGGGTTTAACATTGATTTTTGGAGTTGGCTTTGCTATTGGTGGTTATCTTTTAATGGTTTTGGTGGTAGTTACCTGTTGGGTGGCGTATTTACTGATGTGTTGATGTATGCGATGTAAGTGTTTTTGTTGGGTTTTACGCTATATACGGCACCTTTTACCATGTTCTTTTTGTTTTACCGGTCTATGTTCTTCTTGAGGAGAGACTACTTTATCAATAAATTTTTCCATTCATGAATATACACTGGATCAACAAGAACAAATAAATATTGCTATATTATTTTGGTAACATATTATTGGTACAAATATCTACCATCTTTTAAAAATAACTAATATGTATCAGAAAAATAATAATGCTATATATGTCATTCATTGCTAGCTTATGGATATTACTTATAGAACTTTTTGTTGGTTGCTTCTTCCCTTACAAGTTTTCAATCTTATGTAATGTAAAATTTGACTTTCTTAAACTATTAACTGTTGTTGTTTATTATTTGAAAGTATTTATATTGATACAAAACTCTTTGTTGTCTTATGTTTTTCCACAAATCATAATGTCCCCCACTCAGTAGCAAAATTGGAGAATCAAGGGGATTGCAAGGTTTCTCTTTTAGATTTATCTGATGAAGTTGTACATTGCATCATTAAGCATCTTTCATCACAAGATTTGTTTAGGATAGCACAAGTGTGTACTAATTTGAGGAACATGAGTAGAAGCGATTATTTATGGGAGAAACATGTCGAACAAAAGTGGAGCATGTTGGTAGGTAATGATGCTTACCATGAATGGGAGTATCATACAACAAAATATAAAGGACTATTAGTGGATCAGAATTTGAGGAGATCTTCTGGAACTATTAGTGGTGATTCCTTTTTTCGACGCCATCATTCTTATTTAAAAAGCAATAGATCCTTGATTGCTTTTATTAAAAATCATTCAAAATGGCTTTGTATATTTTCCTTGAGACTAGTTGCTTCTGCTTTCCTGCTCAAGTTTATAAGGTATGATTATCCATAACTACCAAGTATTTCTTTTGTACTTCTACTACCTAGTAAGAATAAAGTGATGCTTACTAAATTGTGGATTGCATCCTAAGTAAGTAGAACTACACTATGTATTTAATAAGAATCACTTTATTATTACTTGGTTTGAAAAATACATAATAATAATAATAAGGGTTAAATAAGTAAATAGTCCTCAAGTAAATGTCCTGGGGACTACCGAGGACAACCCAATTGAGTTAAGCGACGATGGAGATACTTAAATGTAATGCCTTGTAATAAAGTATGATGTTTTTATACGTTCCTTTCTAATGTAACGACTTGAATAAATCTGAATAAAGTTGCGTGACTTAACTCATGCAGAAAACACAACTAGCGTGAGTTAACTCACGCAGGGGTAATATGGTCTTTTCAGTTGGGAGCGAGCAATTTCTGTTGAGTAAAGAGCAGAATTATAAGAGTTTTTGAGGAATTAAGAGAATATGGATGTACGAGTAAATAGAAGTTTAAGTGAAGTAAATGTGTAGTGTTTTGTTTGTGGAGAATAAATTCGAAACTAAGCACATTTAGTGTTTTATGAACCAAACCCAAAACAAGGGGATACAAATAAGTAGTAGTCTTTATGAACTTATGATTGAAAAATTATTTGTAACATTAGAGATAAGAAGTGAGAGATGAAGGAAAAGGGGTCTAGAGAGAAAGATAATAGTATTTTTGGCAAATATTTTATTTGCTAATGGTTTCATATCATCAACATAGTGAAAAAAACTAGAAAACATCATCGCCTTCATATCCATTAACACAAACCTAGAAAAACAAAAACAAAATTTTTTGACCAAATGAGAAAAATATTTGTGTTTTTTAACATATAACACTCATTCTCTTCTTTGTTAGTTTTAACAAATACATCGAAGTACCATCCCGTGATCTTAGATAATCTTTTGTATCGTCTCCGTTCTAGCCGCCGTCTCCCCTCCCTCTAAGGTGCGTTCCCGTTCTCATTTGTCCCTTTCCCTTTCTATCGCTATTACTTTCTTTTCCCTTTTTTAATTTCAGACAATTCCATTCTATCCATAAGTTGTTTTTAACTTATTTGCATAAGCTCTTCATCATAGCTGATAAAAACAGCTTATACCTTATATGAAAATAATTTAATTTGAACATGACGTAGTAGTTTGACCTTAATTGAACGAATTGTGATTACTGTGGATAACAATGAGGAGGCTAAAGCATCATAAATAGAGGCTTTTGAGGAAGGTGAATTTTTGGGAATGGAAGAAAGAAAGGGGTCACAGAGAGAACATGGTAATTGATGACAGTAGTTATTTCGTTATTTTTCTTATAAACTCATGATCTTTTGAGTTTACGAGCAAGCTAAAACAGCAAGGAAAACATGAAAAGTTGAAAATTTTGAAGAAAGTAATTTTCTGAAGAATATTGGACTTCACAGTTCTTTTGAGCATAATAAAGTGCGAAAAACAGGAAAAATTGAAGATGCTGAAAAAACGCCAAAAACGTGACACGATTTTACCAGACCAGAAAAACATGCTCTCGACGTTGGGCAAAACGTGTCACGATTGCAAAAACGTGACACGATTTCTGCAGCTGTTTGTGAAAATGTGTCACGATTTACTTAAAACGTGACATGATTTTGGGCGAATTTCTGAGCCTATTTAAGCTGAACTCTATTCTGAAGACAAGGGTTACGAATTGGAGAGAAAAAAGTGTGATTTTCAGACCTAAAGACGGCTAGAAGGGTGATTTCTTTAACCTTCTATCAATTGATCATGTATGTTTTAATTCCATTATTGATTATGCTATTTGGAAACTCAATTATGTGTAGCTAAATCTCTTAAAGATTAGGTCTGAGATGATTCTTTGTAACCATAATTGAACCATGTTGTTGTGAAACTCTATTTATTTTGAATAACAATCTAGTTTTTATTCAATTCAATTGTTCTTATTGCTTTTTATATATTGACACCATATAAACATGATTTCGTTAGAATGAATGACTACTGACCATAACTTTCGACTTAGACCTAATTCAATTGTTCTAATAAACATGGTTAGTCTAGGAATTGATAATCGTTTATTAGTGATATTAGGTTAACGTACTTAAAACCTTCAAAGATTATTAGACCACCTAAGGAATTAGGGGTTGTAGTTTGAGAAGAGGGTCCTAACTCAAGGGATTGATTAGGACTATTTTGTTAACTATCGTGAAACAAGAGAATCATTCATAAGAATAGGTGCAGTATCCCAATTAGGGGAACATAGATGATTCGAAAGACCTGATGTCATCTCTCTCTCCTTTTCTTTTCCAAAACTATCTTTATTTTCTGTTTATTTAATTTTATGCAATCAAAACTACTGCGTTGGGCACTAAAATAATTTACACATCCTAGATATTAACCTTATTGCTAAATTGAGATTAACACAGTCTCTGTGGATACAAACTTATAAATTTTATTACTTCTATAGTTTTAGTACACTTGCTAAAAGTCTACAAGTAATGCAGCGCTACCATGTTGCCGAACAGGATGATTACAAAAAGTATACATTGTTTATATTGTCCTTGCATTTGGTAATTTCTTTTGTTTTAGTTTTTTTTGCGCCATGATAAAGAAGAAATTTGTGATTGTGATGAAGATGAGTGGGAGTGAAAATCGAGAGAAATAGATGAAAATTTTGGAAGAGAAAATGGTTGAAGAAGATGAGGCTGAAGGGCCATGATAAAGAAGGAGTGCAATTAAGAAGGGGATTTATGGTTGATGACTTTAAGGATATGAAGATGGGTTGTGGTTGAAGATGGTTTTCCATTTTTTCCCCTTTTTTTCCTTTTTCTTTTTCATTTTTTTAATTACTATGATATATATTTTGATTTTTCATTTATTTTTAATTAAAAAATTACCTACATGGCATCTAACTCACATAAGTGACGAGCCACGTTGCTTTTACCATGTCAAAATTACAGAGGCTTGAATGTTGCAAAATGAGGAAAAATTAGGGGATCGAAAGTGATTTTTTTTAATAGGGGACCAAAATTGTAACTATGACAAAGTTAGCGGGCCAAAAGTGCGTATAATCCTTTATATTTTAATTTTTGCTTTACCACATTTGATCGCGGTCCATGTTGCAACATAAGTTAATTAATTTTTTAATTAAAGAAATCAAATGATATAGATAAATAGATAATTTCATGAATAATAGTCTAATTTTCCATAATATGGTTATACTAAAATAATTGTTAAAGACGTTTTTCAATGTTGGTCTAACCCGGATGAGCTTCGATGACCCGACTCCCCTAAAATTTCGTTCACAGAAAAGATAATACTTTTATTTAGTTGCAGTTATAAATAAAAAGAGGGCGAGAAAACAAATCTACCCATTTATCGTATTTCTCATCTACGGCGAATCATCCTCGAGCACTTTACCTTCAAAACCCTAGATCTCTAAAATCTTTCATAAGCTCTTTCTTCCTCCATTCCACCCTCGAATTTCTTGCGCAATCCATCAAAAAATTCTAAGATTGCAAAGATATCACAAATCTCAACATTTTTCTAATTGTTTCTCCACTCTTTCTCTTTTCCGGACCTTTCTCTACCCCTTTTCCTCTAACCCATGATCTTTTCATTTATCTAAGACCTTTGGCATACAACTATTTGAATCATCTCTTTATTTTGTTTCATTTTCTCCGATCCAGATCTTAGAGTAACTTGGAATCGTATCTCACCTTCTCAAGTGCAAGAGAGGGATAGGTAAATATGATTTTTTTTCACATGCCTGAATATATCATGTCTTTTACTATTTATTGTGGGGGTGTATTTGTTTTGTTTTCCCTTATGTGTGCCTGTCGTGACCTCCAATTTGGGTCCATGTTTGGTGTCGTTAGCTCTTCCTAATTCTAGTTTGTTTTTTTCGATGGCCTTATTGTTTGATTTTGAATCGCTTTGATTTAGGTGGTTTGATTTTGGGTTCTTTTCGACTTGGTCCCCTTTACTCCATGATTTTGTTTTTTCTACCACTACACATGTTAACTGCCTGAGGGTTTTGTTGTTTGGATTCTAGTTATTGTGTCCTCTCTAGTGGTCCAGGAGTTGAGAGGTGCCTTAGTGATTTTTTTTTTGGAATATGATGGGCGTACCGCTTTTGCTTATAGATTGAGAGACAATTTCTATAAGAAAGTTATTTGGGATTTTTATGTTTTTCTCGGGCAGAAGGGGGTTAGGTTGGTGGTTCAAACCGAATGTATTGGAATAAGTGTTTTTTGGGTGTTTATTTGGTCTCATTTGTGCGAAGAGAACATTAGGTGCTAGTATAGGTGTTTTGGTCGGTTTTAATTGTTTTTTTTAAAGGTTTTTGATACGAATAGCATATGATAGCTGTTTAGAACTTATTTTTGTGGTCATTCATGATGAAGTTTGGGGTTTTGGCTCAACTTTGCTTTCTACAATCGGTGGTCATCTTTTATTGGTTTTGGTGGTAGTCATTGATTTGGTGGTATATTAAGTGGTGTGTTGATGTATGAGATGTAAGGGTTTTCTGTGCGTATTTTACTATGTTATTTTTTATTTATAGGTCTATGTTCTTCTTAAGCAAAGTTTACATTATCAATAAATTTTTCCGTTAAAAAAAGAGTAGTTATACTCTATTACATTTTTATGTTTGTAATTGTGCAATCATTAATATACAATGAATCAACACCAACAAATAAATATTGCTATATAATTTTGGTAACATAAGATAGGTACGAATATCCACTGCCTTTTTAAAAAAAAGAAATTTGTATTAGAAAAATAATAATGCTATTTATGTCTTTGGGTGCTAGCTTATGAATATTTTAACATTTTCCATTACTTATAGACCTTTTTGCTGGTTGTTTCTTCCCTCGTAAGTTTTTCAATCTTATGTAATGTAAATTTTGACTTTCTTTTCAAATATTAACTATTGTTGTTTGTTAATAAAAAATTATTTATATTGATACAACTCTTTGTTGTTTAAGGTTTTCCCACAAATCATAATGTCATCAGCAAACCACTCAGCACCAAAATTGAAGAATCAAGGGGATTGCAAGGTTTCTCTTTTAGATTTACCTGATGAAATTGTACATTGCATACTTAAGCGTCTTTCACCACAAGATTTGTATAGGATATCGCAAGTGTGTAGTCGTTTGAGGAATATTAGTAGAGGCGATTGTTTGTGGGAGAAACATGTCGAACAAAAATGGAGCAGGTTGGTAGGTGATGATGCTTACCATGAATGGGAGTATCATACAACAAAATATAAGGAACTATTAGTGGATCAAAATCTGAGTGAACCATTTGGAACAATTAGTGGTGATTCTCCATCTCAACGCCTTCATTCTTATTTGAAAATCAATAGAACCTTGATTGGTTTGATTAAAAATCACTCAAAAATGGCTTTGTATATCCTCCTTGAGACTGGTCGCTTCTGGTTTCCTGCTCAAGTTTATAAGGTATGATTAGCAATACTACTAAATACTAATGTATTTCTTTTGTATTTCTAATAGCTAGTAAGAATGAAGTGATGCTTATTACATTATGGATTCCATCCTAAGTAAGAATAACTACAAAGTATTTAATAACCCACATGGGTTGGCCTGGTGTATTGGCTTGGGACCTGGGAGTGCGCTCCTCCTCAAGGTCTCAGGTTTGATTCTCTCTGGTGTCAATTTGGGTGGGCTGATCTTAAAATGCTTGCTTAATAAGCATCACTATATTATTACTTACTCTCAAAAACACATAAAAGTAATTAGTCTTTAGTGATTTAAAAGAACTACTTATATACTATTGAAACTTAAAGGCCTAAATTATGGGTTTAATATACTCTCATTCACTTTTATCCTTAAATTTAAAATTAGTTTAATCACATATAACTTTTTATGCAGGCAACATTGCAAATATTATACTGTTATGACGCCATCGTTAGCTATGATTCTAAAACAGATACCTTTCGAGCAAGGTACACTTCACTACCATATGATGATTAACTAGTTCCTATTATTCTGAATTAAATTTTATTGTTGTTGATTTAATATGAATCATAAAATAAATCAATGACATCAAATTGTGTTGAAATTGTATTTCAAATTCTATCAATTTTATAGGTCTCCAAATTTAGGGCGACAATGGATTCAAGGAGATATTCCCTGGGATATGTTGAGAATACCACCTCCAAAGACATTTTTAGTGGATTACTATGAGTATACTGATTTGGATGAATTGAAACCAGGTGATCTTATTGAGATTCAAAAGAGAAGAAGGATAGGATTCCCTATTTGTGGTAAGTGGTAACTAATAATCCTTCACTTTTATCATATATATGTATGAAACTTTGCGGTGCGTATAAGGGATGAGGATTTCCTGCTGTATATTTACACTTAGTTGCACGCTATAGCTGTTCTACACCGTCTGATCTGAAGTGAACGGTTAAGATCTGACATTGTGTTAAATTGTTGAAATTCGTGCTGTGAATTGGAATCGTCAGATCATGAATTGACGGCTGAGATTTGCTACTGCGGCAAACTGTGTGAATTTGCTACAGCAGCAAATCCTGATCCGCGTATAAGTCGGGTGTTTGGGGTTCGAACTTCAGCCTTTACATATAACAATGTATGTCCCTGACAACTAAGCTATGCTCACGGGGACGAGTGGTAATTAAATTTAATAGCTAATTTATTTATTTTCTAATGATCAACATATATAGACTGGGCGCATGGGATAATTTTCCATTCGGAGTCATGTTACGAGGATGTGAATAATTGCTCATGCCAAAAAAGTGGTAATGTTCAATATATATGTCTAAATAATTTTTATCTCCTTTTTGTTTCTTTTATTTATTTTTGTAAGACAAGGCTATTAAAATTTTACATTGGTTTTTTTTAGACACTTTGACTATGGGGATTTTCAAATGCAACTCTCGCAAGGATTATGTAATGAGTAAATCAATGAAACACAAAAATGCTTATAGAGAATTCAACTTTCTCAAAGGAATCAGAAAATCACTTGATGAGGAGGAGATTGAAAAGTGGAACGACCTCATTACAACAAATAATAGGTTTGCGACCGATGAATGAATATACATGCTATTTATTTTAATTTAATATTGTAGTATTTTCTAAAGTTGTGCATGATGTGAGACATTGCATGGATTCAGAACAAAAGCAACTTGTTTATTGTTGTAATTTTATTTCTTGATTTAAAATACTATGGTTTGTTAAGACTCTCACTTATGAGGAGGAGATTTGAATAAAACTAATACAAAGGACTAAATGTAGTAACGGTGAGAAATTTAGAGGACCGAAGTAAATCAATTTTTAGTTAGAGGATCAATCCGATACCAATTAAATAGGTAGAGGACCAAAAAGGTAATTAAACCTATTTTTTATTTTGTTGCAAAAACCACGAATAAGAAAATGATGACGACAAACATAATTAGAGTTGTTATTATTGCACGAAGAAATTCCAAAGCGTGTATCACACTAAACTTTAGGCCAATCTTACCCTTTTTGTTTTTCGACTGTTTACTTCTTCATCGTATTCGGGGGCACAAAAAACCCAAGTTGTTGTTCGAATGTGGCAACAAGCCACATAGGCCTAGAGAGTCCAAGAGCTTTTCCTTCCTCCAAAGCTTGCATCATTTGGCCTCCATATCCGAAGTTAGAGGAACTAGATATGGTTGAAGGAGATATAACAACATGGATTGAATTTAAAAAAATTCATGTAAAACCTCCATAACTCCCCAAAACTCTACCCCATTACAATTTTTTCGTTCGCTCAAATGAGGAGATTTTTTATTATGAGTAAAAAATTAACCTTCATAGCCCTCTCCTCCCAATGTCTTCTATTTCTTCCACTTGCTCATTCCTTTTTTTTCAAAACCTTCACCAAAAGCTGGGAAAAACAATCATAACGAGGGTAGCAAAAGAATAAATGTAGTATCAAATTTCTAAAATGCATACATATAGAGTAATTCAGACCAAAACTTATCGTAGATTTTTTTATAAAATAAGTCTACTTCTCAATCGTTATTAAAAAGTTGAATACTTCAACCACAATTTTAAACGCTAATAAGTACCATAAAAAACACGTGGCACTATCTCATTGGGTGAATGACACATCTCATTCCCTCTCCTATGGCACTGAAGCGTTACCCCAACATAACATATAGCATCGCACATGGAATGGGGAGTTATAGCTTCCTATAGGCAAAAAACTTGTTTGCAAGGAAATAGAATAAAATATTTCTCACAAAAATAAAACAAAGGTTTAGGTAAATATTTAAAAAGACTTAGAATTTCTCAAACGTAAAAGCGTTGTTCAAACAAATAAATTAGTTATGACAGAGCTTTGCTATAATCTACAAAGTTATAACTTTCTTAGGCTTCCTGGAAATGGTGGCTCCTAGGAGATGTTTCACTCGGCCTTCATGTTAAGCACGTGAAAACATCCTGTCAAAGTACAATAACATAGTCTTAACACGCAACATTGCTAGGTTAGATCATCCCTAGTTCGAACTGAAGTATTACTATGTTGAGCCTTTTGTCTATGACAAGAGTGCAAGTTAGATCTTAGCGCTTCTAGGTTCCTCCAAGATCTAGTACTCGTGCAAAATAGTCGCTCTTGTTCCCGTCACTTTTTAATACATAGGGACGTAACTCTTATCAAACAAACATTTTTCATTCCCACAACCTTTCGGTTTCAGGGATCTATAGCATTTAAAGTAAAAGTGATCAAGTTTGACTTTTAAAGATTTTTCGTTTAAACAGTTTGTTTGAAAAAACGCGAAGCTATAACTTTATAAATCTTAAGCAAAGAATATCATAACCTCATCATGTCTAAACCAGAGAAGGGGTTTATGTCATGACGAGCTTAACCACGAAAATGGAGATGAAATGCAACATAAATGAAAACATGGAAAACTAAATTGATAGATAAAATAGAGTTACTAGAATATTATAATCCTAGCAAAAATGAGGTGAGCTTGAAGCATCACTTAAATAATCTTAACTATAAATCATTAAGAACTAGCTCTCATCTTCATCTATGGAGAAAATGAGATGGAGTGAGAACTCTAGTGCTTCTTAACCCTAGCTTGACTTGGCCGCTTAATTCACAAATGTCAAATTTCGGACCCCTAGTGCTACCACGTGGTTGTCCTTTTATAATACAAGGTCAACCACTACAATTTGTACCCTTTAGTCATTTGTCCTATGACTTGTCCTATTCCTACCAGCGTAAGACATAGTACTTGATTCCTTGTACTGCCAATCATTGATGCCAACCCATAAAACTTACTCATTAAGCAATGACAAGAAGGGCTCAATGAGTTCATCCAATAGTACAACCCAGCTGGAAATATGGTATGCTACATCTTCTTATCTCTTTAGCAATGCATCTTCAATTTGAAGTTTTAGCTCCCGAGATCTCTAGTGTTATTGTTCACCCTGTTTCATCAAACATTCAAACACAAGCATTATTAGTTCAAAATGATTAAACTACACTAAAAACTAATTAAAATCATAAAATCTTAAATAGTCATTAATTAGCTGCTTTATGCCATGCATTCAATCATTTCTCATTCAATATGTGGGACAAGTGATAACCTACAAATTTGCCAGTTATCAACACTCTATTGGAGTTTACCAGTTGAAATGATGTTTCGATGCTCGTGATTACGCAATAGAAACAGTTTAACAAAAAAGAAAGAACCAATTTATTTCATGCAATTTGTTATGCTAGCAAGGTCTTGAATTAAAATCAGGTAAATTATGCACACAAAAAAGAAAAGAAATACTAGCGGTAATATTTGGATTACAAAAGTTTCGTTCATACTTAGTAAGTTTAAAGGTAATTTTTTTCACATAACATGCAACTTTGAAATATTTGCTAACCAAAGGGGATTCAAAACTCGACTGCTTAGGTGGATTCTATGACAATCACCTTGAAAAGACCTTTCTTTTGTTAATTGAGGACAAACAACAATTTAAGTTTGGATTGTGATGACAAGTCAACTTACGTTATTTTCCATATATTTTTCAGTCAATTTAGTTATGATTTAGCCCAATGAAGAGGAGATTTAGAACAATAGCCTATGATTTATGGGATATTTTGTAATGTTTTCTTATCGAGTCTTGTAATTCTAGTTTTCCCATAACCAAGCAGTTATTAGGAGTTTTTGATGTAATCCACTGCAAAATCAGCAGTTATCATGAAGAATTGAAAAGACAATGAATGAAGATTCAAGAGGCCTTTGAAGATATTACAGATTGGATAAATTCTATTTCAAGTTCCAAGACAAGTTTCAAGGAAGAAAAAACTAAAAAAAATGAAGAAAATGGCAAAAACGCGTTGGGAAAAGGTGTTGTGCACCCCAGACATAATCATGTGCACCCAAGGTGTGCACAACAATGCACAATTTTGAGCACCGCAAGCGAGGCGCATGCCTCCATGCGTGGCCCGCGTGCGTATGCACCTAAAGGAAAACAATTTTTTTCTGTTTTAAGTTGAGGGTTTGGGGGAAAAAGTTTTTCAGTCCAAATCCGTTGGTAGTTCAGCCTATAGGTATAACTCCTCTCATTCAGAATTATTCATTTAGAACAAAGAGGTTTAAGAGGAAGGCAAGCTCTAGGAGCATCAAGAAAAGACTATCTTCTAAACCTTAGTCTCTATGGTATGTTTTATTTATTTTGTAATTTGTCAGCAATAACCATGGATAACTAAACCTAATTGGGTAGGATTCTAAAAAGAACCTCTTTTTTTTAGTTGGTTCTTTTTAATTCAAGTCTTTTATTAAATTCTTTTATGAAATATATTTAATTTATATATGCAAATATCTTGATTCTTGTAGAATCCCTGAGGAGTGTGACATGCCTAGGGAATATACTCGAACATAGAATAAATGAGGCTTCAGAAGATGCTTTGGATCATAATTTTCTAACATTGCATGTTAAATTTTATTCTTTTCCATTGGCAAGGTAAACGGGATAGGGCTATCTGTATGTAGAACTACTAACGTAAGAGAGGGTATCTAATAAACATATAAGATTCATAAACGAAGTTAGAGCCTTTAGTTGACAATTTAGAAATCTCAAATCTTCTATGTTTAATTACCTCTAAGAGAGTAAAACTCTGCTTTAATAAATTTACGTAAGCATGTCTGATCTTGTAGGATTGACTACTAAACACCCATAGAGAGCGTATAATCTTATTGTGATCACCAGGTGAAACTCAACAGTTGAAGGGATATAATTATCCCACAGACTCATCACTTAAATAGAACCATTGACTCATAATTGAACTATTATTTACCTTTAATCCAATAAGGAGATAGAGTGTTTCCAATGAATCTTAATCGCCGCTAAAATTCTACATTCAAACTAGGTTACAATATCACTTGTGCAATCAAATTAAACTTGCAAACTCTGTTGGAACAAGAAGGGTCATGTACAATTCCTCTAAGATTTTGATGATAACAAAGTATTGCAGAATAGTTAGATATACAGATATTTGTTCAAGTGTGCAGCATCATAGAATGTATCCTTCAAGTATTGAACAAGTATGAAAGCATAAGCACAAGAGAAACTCAAAGACTTTGGTAGAAGATTTAAAGAAAGGTAAACTAGAAGTAAACACATTGGAACATAAGAAAAGGACGCCTCTCCAAAATCTGAAGAAGATCATCATACTCTGTGGAAATCATCAGACTCAGAAGTACTACCAGGACACAGAAGACCCCATTAGACTTGGAAGACCTTCAGACTCCAGAAGCACTTGAGGGACCTAGACTCCATGTCAGCTTTGTCGTCTTCTGTAGTTGTCTACATCAAAGGATCAAAGCATAGTTTTGTCTCCTTCTAAGCACGTGTGAAAACAGACAAAGGACTTCATAAGCAAGACGAATGAATGGATATTTCATGTTTCACAAAGGATTTTCGAATGACTATCCAACACAATTATCCATATCTAGCAATGGTTCATCATCCTTGATTTGAAGCTTCTCAACGACTCTTTATACAATGCCACTCTTCTCCAACATCTCTCAAATCCCTGCCTATATAAGGAGATGAAAACCATGAAGAATATAAACAATACTCTGCTTTTTTAACTGTATCATTACTCTATCAAATCAAATAGCGCATAAACTCTTAGGATTTTTGTTTTGCTTGTTGTATGTTAGAAATCCTAGGAGTTTAAAAGAGTTTGTTCATATTGTTCTGTCTACACCATAAATTATTAAATCTGGTGTAGGAACAAGTTTGTTGATATTTCGTGTAAACAAACATAAGTCTCTTGCTTGTTAAGCTTGAGTGTGATGTAGTATTTTTCTATCAATCAAAAGTAAGTATTTTTGTGTATATCGTCTCCACAGGGACTAGCGCGATATTCAAGTCATTCAACAATCAATATTGTTCTAAGTGTATGGATTTAAAATGTGTGTTTGTGTAAACTATATAAACTATTTGACATAAAATAAATAGAGAAGAGATATGACCATTTCGCTTCGGGTTAGAGATATCAACCAAGCGTAACAGCTGCAATCTCTCTATCAATTAACAGATTCTAGCTTTTTAAACGATATTATCACAATCACTCGACAATATCATTCGTGTCCAAATGATATCGTTATTTCTAAGGGATCGTTTAAACATCGATTTCCCAAACATTTAAACGATCACAAAGTCGATTGGATAGTTTAATCGACGATTTCCCAACCGATTAAATTACCCAAAAGCATTAAGTCCTAGATTAAAAGTGATTATCAAATATTAACATCCATGTCTAGAGTGATAACTTAAGATAGATTGCTATTCTATTTCTAGATTCAAAAGTATGTGTCCATATCATTTTGAATCTCAATAAAACATTAAACACAAGAATAACAACAATATTGAATAAATAAGCTAGAACCATATATTAAAAAATCAAGAAATTACATAATAGCTTGTTTGAATACCTCAAAACCCACAAGGGTATATATAGCTACATATGTCTATGATAGTTTTGCAAAAGATGAAGAAAAGATGAAGATTCACTGCCTAGATCTATGATGTCTCAACAAATCTTGGGTTGAATCTACTCCTAACACCTTGCTTTGTGTTTCTCTCTAGAAATGTCATCTCTCCAAAAATGTGATATTGCTCCCTCCCCAAACAGTGATGTGCCGCTCCATGGCTGTTGTGTAATGCCCCTTTTTATGTGTTGCCGTCATATATATATCATAGGGAGTGCTAGACTTCACTTCTTTTGTAATTCTCGGGTCACATAAAGCCATTGACCCATCACTCACATCACACCAAAGCCAAAATCCACTTTCTTTCCTAATTTTCTTTCACGTGCTATTTACACCCTTTGTTAACAATCATTCTTTTATTTGCATTTGTTCCATTTGTCCACTTCATTTTCTCTCTTTGATTTGAGACACTTATTGACCAATAAAAGTATAATAATACATTACTTGACTCAATAAACTAAAAATGATAATTTATTTAAAATGACTCTAAATTAAATATTAAACTAATAAAATAAGACCAAAAGCTTAATTAAAATGACTCTAAAAATATGATATGACGGACTGTCATCAGAGTGTATAAGTCTCTTGGTGAAACCTTGAGCACCAAAATCTTAATTTGTTGTGATTGAACACCAGCAGTCTTAGTTAGTTGAGATTAAGCATATTTCCGTTGTTTGATAACACTCAGATTTAAAGAAAGCCAAACAAATTCAACCCACCTCCCCACCTTACCCCATTTGTGTTTTTCTTACCTTCAAACTCCACCAATTTAGTCGTTTTTACTTATTTTATTGATTTTTTCTGTTTTAATAAATAACTCTAATTGTCGAGTTGAAATGACAATCCCTGTAAAGACGATATTACTTACTAGTTTGGTGCACTTGCCAAAGCTTACACACTCTAATAATTCCCTTCAATCGTGGATTTCAACTTCACTGCAGCTTTTCCGTGTGCGACCGCATCGATCTCCGTTCTCCGTTATACAAGTTTGAAGGTTTATGGAAAAGATAGTTTTTGGACAATGGGGTTAAGGTGATGGAGTTGCTTCGGAGGGAGGAGTAATTCATGATAACAAGCTCGTATTCTTCTCTATCACATCATTCACCATTAACCCCCATTCGTCACCGTTGTTTTTGTTTAAGTCTTCCTCTTCGTCTTCTCACCCGTCCCACACGTCATTGCGTCGGCCTTCCCATCACCGGAATTGTGATTCATGATAACAGCTTCTTTATAAAAGCCGGAACGCTATTGGTGACTACTTCAAAAGTATCTTGAAAATAAATAGAAAAAGCTGTTTGTGGCATCTTTCCCAATTCTCCCCAAAAAGAATTGGAAGGGAACTAGGGAGACAATTACTGCCATTCATCTGTGTTTGCGTAAGCTTGATAAGAGAAATCTATGAATTGTAAAATAAAAATTGTTACTCAAGTTATCTCATAAAAAACTAACTAACTGATTAGTTGTTAACTAACTAACACTTATTCTAAACTATAGCTTGATTAACTAATAACACCAAATTTCCATAATCTAGAAAGTGGTCCATAAGTTTATTATTTCTTTGTCAAAAAAAAAGTTTGTTTTTTCTATCAAAACGTGTTAAATGCACAAACTGGGGATGGGGAGAACCATGGCCCAAGCAGGTCCATATCGGTCAGGCAACCTATGCATAATCAACAAAAACATAAGTGTACAAAAAGTCTTATCTCAATTTCTTTACAACCTTTAATTATAGATGAATCCAAACCAGGCGTAATCTACAAAAGGATAAGCGTACAAAGAGTCTTATCTCAATTTCTTTACAACCTTTAATTATACTATATGAATCCAATTGGGACCGTAATGTAATTGGTAAATGTCAAATTAACATTAAGTATTCAATACACTCAAATAATCCCTTAAAATCGGTTTGCTATTACCCTTTATAAACGTGTGGGTAAGTTACCCATGCTAATGTGGACAAATTAAAATCAGCAACGTGGACAATACTAACTAAGTCATACATATATACTATGGATCGGTCAGAAGACCAATCCCAGTATGAAACGTGGCCTAAAATTGCACCGCCTTAAGACTCCACATCTAGAGGAACACGCCAACTTTAGGGCACTGCATCACATCCAAACATGCCTTGCACGTGGGGATCACCTTACACGTGTCCTCTAACCGCTCCCTAATCACACGCCATAAACCCGGAAACGGTTATCTTTGTGCGTGCCTATATAAGGGTGACTTAGCTTCACCCCTCACGATATGATTCACTTTTCAAAACACTTTCTACACACTATGTCTTAGTTCCATTACTGACTTCAGCGTTGGAGTGCTAACCTACAAGCACATTTCGTTCGACCGCAAAGACTCATTGCCACCGTACCGGAGTACATACCGCCGCTGTTGCTTCTCATCCATCCTCCACGGTCTAACGATCGTCCATCGTAACCGTTTTCTGTACACAAGGTGTAGATAATGACCATTTATAAAGATTTTATAATACTTTTATTTTTATTTTATTTTAAAAAAGTTAATTTCATATAAATATCTATGTAGTAAGACAACTTATTTCCCGTCCCAAAACCTTAGAGTTGAAGAAGTAGAGCTATTAAGAAGTTAAACTATCCATTCATTTCATTAGGGATGTCTACTCTAACTAACTCCAATCCTGAAATCAAGCAAAGAAATCTGGCAGATTATCACCCTAATATTTGGGGGGAATATTTTATTCAATATGCTTCGGAGTCTATGGTACATATGTAATGACATTAATTGCCTTTTTAGTTTTTATTCATTTATACAGTTCATCCATTCGAACAACTATTAACCTCATAGTTTATAATCAGCTAAATTCTCTTATTAATTGAAAAATTTATTTTCAAAAACATGCAGGATCTTGATCAAAACATTGTAGCAGAAATTGATACACTTAAAAGTGAAGTGAGAAATATGCTTGTCGCAAAAACAGATGAGCCTTTCGCGAAAGTTAAACTGGTTGATTCAATATGTCGTTTGGGTGTGAGTTATCACTTTGAAAAAGAAATTGATGATGTTTTGCAACAAGTTCACAAGAGCTGTGTTGAAAATGGAGAAGTAATTCTTGAAGACAACCTTTGCGCTCTTGCTGTGCTGTTTAGGGTGTTGAGGCAACAAGGATTTTACGTTTCACCGAGTATAAATGCATATAACTCATACTTATTTACATTTGTTGATTTCACTTTAGTCAATTGTTAGGAACTCCCTTAACTCTATTTAATGAGGAGAAATGTATAAAACACTTGGTCCAGAAAAAGTATGCATGACTAGTAAAAATAATAGCGTTTGTTTAAAATCGCCATCTTTGTGAACGTAAATAATACCGCTTTTATAAAAGTGCTATATTATCTAATTTATAACTAGTTTATAATAGCTCCTGTGTTAAATCGCTATAACAGGTCAGTGGGATGTCTTTACAATAGCTTTTATGGAGAAAAGCTATTAAAATTGTGCTATTAAAAGCCAAAATTATGGTAACAGCTCAATTTTTATTTTTGTCTCAAACACTTAGCGTCAGAAAATAAATTGTGGTTAGATAAATGAATTACTCAATAAATCTTTGCTTATATTTGACACTAGAGAGAATAGTAATTTTTTGTGTGAGGGAAATGCAATGATTTTCTTGTAGTTGGAGAGTAGTCGATTTTAGTGTGAGTCTAATATGGTTGTTTTTTTATGTAAACTCCTAGATGTGTTCACCAAGTTCAAGGATAAGCAAGGAAACTTTAACGAAACACTTATCACGGACGTTGAAGGGATGCTAAGCTTGTATGAAGCTTCACATATGATCGTTCATGAAGAAGACATTTTGGAAGAGGCATTGGGGTTTACTTCCACTCACCTGGAGTCCATTGCTACTCAATTAAACCATTCTCTTGCAGAACAGGTCAAATATGCTTCAAAGCATCCTATACACAAGAATTTGCCTAGGCTAGAGGCACGACATTACATTTCTATCTACGAGCAAGATCCATCCCATAATGAAATTCTACTCACTTTCTCGAAATTAGATTTTAATTTGCTCCAAAGCCTACATCAAAAAGAATTTGGTAACATTTGCAAGTAAGTATTTTAATCAAACACTCCGATCTTTTGAAACAAAACCATATTAAAATGATATCTCAAAGAGTAACCCTTGAAATAACAAAATTATTTTTTATCTTTAAAGATGGTGGAAGGAATTGGACTTCTCTAGCAAATTACCTTATGCACGAGACAGGATTGTGGAATGTTCGTTTTGGAGTTTAATCGTATATTTTGAGCCCCAATATCCTCAAGCAAGGAAAATGTTGTCGAAAGTAAACGCCATATTATCATTCATTGATGATACATATGATTCATATGGAACCATTGATGAACTGGAGCTTTTTACCGAAGCAATTGAAAGGTTTTTTGACATATTTATAGATGCCTATAATTCCATCACATTTATTTTTTCTGTCTATTTGTTTTTTAAGAAAAAATGGAAGTGGTTGTAACGAAATTGATTTTCAGGTGGGATATTGACGCCTTGAATAATCTTCCAGACTACATGAAATTACTTTATAAATCATTCTGGAATATTTACAAGGAAATAGAGCAAGAAATGATTAAACAAGGAAGGTTGTATATCCTCAACTACTACGAAAAAGAAGTATGAGTTTGTACTTTTTCTATACTTGATTTGACGTTTTTATTTTATTTTTTATAGGCAAATATAATTGATAATAGAGAAAACTAATAATCAACACAAAAGTAGTGCCAATTTAACCTTTTTTTTTTTAAGTTTGTTTAAACTCAATTTATAGTAATCAATGATCATGCAATTTAATTTAATTTGTATTACTACTAGGGATAAGAATAGGTCAGGCTGCCCATCAAGGGTCTATGGCCCAACCTACTTACAACACGGCTCGATCTAACTCGTTTGTTAAATAGGTTAGACTCAAGCTTTTTAAAAAGCTCATTAACTTAAATAGGGCAGACTTATAGAAAACCCTACTAGGCCTATCAAATCAGCCCATATATATTTTTAATTTTATATACTACATTACAAAATACATGCGTATTAGCCTCTACACAGTAGATGCACAAGCTCTACAAAATTTTATTGGATATACATGCTTTACAAAATTAAATTTTATTGACCACTAGCCTTTTAAAAAATAAATATTTACTAGCCTTTTTATAAATAGGTCAAATGTTATATTTAAAATTTTAAGTAGAAATTAGGCTTTTTGACTGACTAATAGGTCAAGCGGGGCCTTTAAAAAGGTCATGTCAGACTTAAAGTAAAGCCTTTGAAAGTGTAATAGGCTAATCGACTTTAGTTTTTTTAACTAGGTCTGACCTATTTAAACAATGTCCGGTTCGGCATGACCTATTCCCACTCCTAAGTTTAAATTCCTCTTTGTTCATAAATGAAATTTATTTATTATTATTCAACTGTATGATGATGATGATAGTTTAAAAAGGCAGTCCAAGCTTATATGACTGAGGCCAGATGGTTGAACAAAAACTATATACCAACAACAGAAGAGTACATGAGCGTATCAACAATATCATGTTGCTCCACTTTGCTAATATTAACTTCTTACATTGGCATGGGAGACACAGTCATAGAGAACATCTTCAATTGGTTAACGAATGAGCCAATTATTGCTAATGCTGCTGCAACTATCTGTAGGGTGATGGATGAAATTGTGTCCAGTGAGGTATTTATTTTAATTATATCCAAATTATTTCTTCCATAATATACTATTTTTTACAAGGATTATTTCTCATTGTCCAGTTTGAACATAAAAGAGGACATGTTTGCTCATTGTTGGATTGCTATATAAAACAATATGGTATGACTAGGGAAGCTGCTATTCAAGAATGCCAAAAGAGAGTTGCAATCGCTTGGAAAGATATAAACAAAGAATGTCTAAGGCCAACCGAAGTTCCAATCGAGTTTCTAACCCGCGCTCTCAATTTTTCGCGTTTTATGGATGTGTTTTACACAGATAAAGATAACTATACTCATGTTGAAGGTCTCATGAAAACATACATTAAAGACGTCCTGGTGGATCCAATTCCAATTTGAGCATCAATGTTTATGTCTTTGTGTGCTTTGTATATATTTCGAGTTTCTAGTTTGTATAAAGAAAACTTGGTGCTTCTAATGTGGAGAACCTCAAAAAATGCTTGAATAAAGAAAATGTTTAAGTCCTTTTTTCGGAGCTCAATAATTATAAGCACTCAAGAAAACAAGAAGGCATGCATGTCAGGTGTGAGACTTCTTTTGTTGCAATTGAATTGAAAGTTTGTGTTTTGTTATTTTTCTGGGTACAAGGTTGGATTTTTTTCAATAATAATGAAAGTTTGAAGTTTGAGTGTGTAATGAAAGTTTGTGTCTTATGAATATAATGTAATCTGCGATGCATCCACGGTTTGATGAGCTTAAATTAAAGTTGAATTTTATATTTACATGAAATATTACTCGTGTTAGTTGAATTTTACATCATTGAAAGAGTCTTAAGATTTTTGTTGTTATAAAAAATGTTAGTTTTACTGAATATAATTCTATGTAGTTTATCAATAAACTTTGATTTGTAATTGAGAAGGGTAGGAATAAATTTCAACCATTAGATCAAACTGTTTGATTAGGATTAAAAAAAAAAGGTTTAATTAAACGTTTGGTCCCATAACTTAATTGCTGTTTTCAATTTGGTCCCATAAGTATAAAAATTTTCCACTTACTCCCTCGTGTACATCTCCGTCGCGACTACTGGTCCATTCTGTCAAATATTATAATCTGTCGTTATCGAGTGCACATGTGGACAATCCCACGTGGCACGTATATAAGTGTTATGTGTAGTGTAGAGAGAGAAGCATTCAGTTTTAGAAAGAGGAAAAGAAACTTAGAGAGAAGAACAAAAGAAGAAGAAACGTCAAAACCCTAGTGCGAATCTAAGCAATCTGACGAAGAAGACGACCAATTCCAGCTCGAAGGACACTCCAATGACAGAGGATGACGATTTCGATATTGATGCTTGGGTTGAGGTAAGATTTCTTCAACATTTTGAAATTAGGGTTTCTGGTTCTTCGAAATCTGGTTTTGGGTGTCTGGTTTTAGGGTTTTCGTTTTTTGGTATTCTGGGTTTAGGATTAGTTTGATTTCTGAAAAACAAAGTAAAAATCAATTTTTTAAAGATGTAAAACCCTTTTCGCTATCTTCTTCGTTGTACCAATTTCTATAAATCATAAAATAGACAAAACTGGTTTTCAATGTTGTTTTATGCATATTCTTCATTGTTTATGTTATTTAAACACAACACACCATTGTTTATTGTATGCTGAGGATGGGAGGTTTGTTCTTGTACTACACCACGGGGGTGGTTTTGTTGAGTTTAACCATGCTGACTATAATGGCATTGAGACTGTTTTGGAGTGTGAAGAAGACTACTGGGCATACTTCTCAGTGTTGTCAACTGTAAAGCGTTTAGGTTACACCATGATTAATGCTATTTGGTACTATGAACCTTACCTGGTGGATGAGCTGGTTCGTTTGAGGGATGACCTGGGTTGTAGAAGGATGAAAGCAATAGTTGAAATGCATGGAAGGGTTCATTTATATGTAGAACATAGTGTATGTGCTTCTGAACATGCCCCCAACTTAAACCCTTTGATTCAGTACCCTTTAGGACATGTGGATCCTCATGGTGCAGCTGATGTGGAAGAGGGGGGTGCACATGTGGAAGAGGTGGAAGAAGTTGAGGTGGACAAGGTGGGACCAGATATGGAAAGTTCTTTTGTGGGACCAGATATGGGAAGTGGATTTGCTGATGTGGACACTGACGTTAATGAAGTGGGACCACTTTGAGGGAGGAAACAAATGTTGAGGGGGCCACTGAGGATAATGAAGTAATTGATGTGGGTCCCACTCATGTTAGCTTTGAACAAGATCTTAATAGGCCAAGTGGTGGAGTGAATGGGCTTGTTGGATATGCTGGACTAGAGGGTGAATTAAGGACAGAGCTTGATGACTAAGGGGGATGTATTGGATTAGGATTCTACGGGATTTTAAAAGACTTTTTAATTATGAAAAAATCTTGTGGTATTCAATCAAGATTTTTTGCAACTTAAAAAAAGTCTTGTGGTATTCAATCAAGACTCTTTGTCATTTTTAAAAAGTCTTGAGGTATTCAATCAAGACTTTTCATCACTTAAAAAAAGTCTTGTGGTATTCAAAATCATTTAAATTTCGAAGGATTGTTTAATAAATTGGATTTTGATGGATTTTGTGGGATTTTGTAGTGTAATTTTAACAAGAAAAAGTCTTTCATGAAAAGATGGGATTTCTTGAGATTGTTTTTCTTTTAAAAGTTACTCTCTCTCTCTCCCCCTCCCTATTCTCTCCTTTCTCTCTTCATTTCTCTATCTCTTCATTCTCTCTCTCTCTATCTGTCTCTCTCTCTCTCTCTCATCTCTCATCCCCCCTCTCTCCCTCTCTCTATCTTATAAAAAAATAAAAAATTGTATTGAGAATATTATGATAGAGAGTATGTCGTAATCAATGTTCCGCAAATCGAGTGTTAACTCTCCGAGATTACCGAGTTTACGTTTTTAGGTACAAAAATCGTGTTAACTCTGAGGTAAAATCGATTTCTGGTAAAATTGGAAGGTTTAACGAGTTTGACTGAGTTAACACTCGGTGTAACTCGACCGATTTGTAATGGCTGACACAATATTTGTTTTTGAAAGATTTGTAAGTGCTGGCATAATTTTAAATATGTACAATTGAATTTTGTGGGAATAACATTTTTAACAAATAAAAAATGCATATTGAGAATAATGTGTTACAGTGTTTTTTAATCCCTTAAAATCTTATAAAATCTATAAAATTCTTAAAATTTGAAAATCAATACTAAAAGTATTTTTTGTTGGTTTTATTTTTCTTTATTCAAACGCTAGAATTTATTTGTTCATTATTTTTATCATCCACACTTGTAAGTTTGTTCTTTTCCCCCTAAAATTCATTGAATCCTTTGAAATTTTAAAATCACATAAAATCCTTTGAAATCATTAAAAGTCAGTGTGATAAATCCTTTAAAATCTTGAGTGTATAAAGTTTTTTACATAAAAAGTCTTTTAAAATCTCACAGAATCAATACAATCTCACACAGTCTTTTAAAATCTTAAAGACTTTTTTTATTAAAATTGTCTTTTAAAATCATAATCCAATACACCCTTTTTAATAGATGTTTATGGGTCATACTATGAAGCTGCTGAGAAGGAGGATAGTGCACTTGATGTACTCTTTGGAGATTCAGAGGAAGAGATAGGTCAGGAAGACAACTTTGGTTCTGAAGTAAGTGCATCTTCTCATCATTAGTTTGAAGATGGGGTTAATCTTGGTGAAGATGTGTTTGTAGGTGGGGTTGGGGCTGCTGCAACAGAAACTGAACCACCAACTGAAGCAGGGCAGATTAAAGAAAAAGACAAGGCTGGGTCAAGTGGAAAGGGAAAGGGTGCAGCTGGTAGTAAGCCAAAGAGGAAGAGCGAAAGACCAACAAAGAAGAAACAAGTTGATACTGAAGGGGTGTTTGATGATGAAGTTTTACAATAGTTGCTTAACAATGGTGACAATGGTCAGTCTAGTAGAACAGGCAAGCATAGAGGATTGAGTGACACTGAGGAATATGAAAGTAATGTTCTAGATAGTGGCTGTGACAGTGAAGATGAGGATGAGTTGCCTAAGAAAAAATTCTCAACCTTCAAGCTACCTGAAAACATGTATGATTACAGATGGGAAATAGGAACCTTTTTTCTGTCTAGAGAACAGTTCAAGGAAGCCTACAGAACATATGTTGTTCATTCTGGAAGACCATTAAAGTTCTTGAAGAATGATAAAAGGAGGGTTAGAATGATTTGTAAGGGAAACAAGGGAAGCTGTGAGTGGGAGGCTTATTGTGCAAAGATCCCAGATGAAGAAACTTGGCAATTGAGGAAGGTAACTAAACATAACTGTAGTAAGGAGTATAAGATTAGGCTTATGAATTCTAAGTGGTTGGGGCCTAAGCTACATAACAGGGTTAAAGAGAATCCAAATCTGAAGTTGAAATCTATAATTGACAGAGCACAAACTAAGTGGGGAATCAATGTTGGTCCAAGCAAGGCATACAGAGCAAGAGGGATTGCAATTGATATGGTGGATGGGTCATTCAGGGAGAAGTATACCAGAATTTATGACTATTGTCATGAGTTGTTAAGGTTTAATCCCCTCTCAACTGTCAAAGTTAGCACTCAACCATTTGTCGGAAGTGAAGAAGCATTGGAAAGACCTGGAGCTGTTATGTGTCCACACTTTCAGAGGATGTACATTTGTTTTAAAGCTTGCAAAGATAACTTCTTAAAGTGTAGGTCAATTATTGGATTGGATGGATGTTTCCTAAAGGGTTATTATGGAGGTCAACCGTTATCTGCAATTGGAAGAGACCCAAATGATCAAATGATGTCAATAGCCTTTGTTGTGGTTGAAGGAGAAACAAAAAAGTCTTGGGCATGGTTTTTGGACCTTCTTGTCAAGGATCTTGGTGGGGTCAGATTGTGTAAGACATAAACTTTTATAAGTGATCAACAAAAGGTAACTACTTAACTTCAATCAATTTATTAAGTTTATCATGTAATGTTTTTATTTTTTTAGTATTCAATTGAAGAATTATTGCCTGATGTGGATCAGAGATTTTGTGTTAGACATTTGTATAGCAACTTTTGGAAGAGGTATCCATGCAACAAATTGAAGGAGTTAATGTGGAGAGCTGCTAAGGCAACTTACTCAAATGCCTTTGATGATGTTATGCAAGAGATTAAAAAAATCAGTGAGCCTGCATTCGAATATTTGAAATTGATCCCTGCTAAGCATTGAAGTAAGTCCCAATTCACTAATGGGCCACAATGTGATACCTTAGTAAATAACATGTCTGAGGCTTTTAATTCAATAATTGTGATTCCAAGAGGAAAACCAATGGTAAAAATGTGTGAAGACATAAGGGTGTATATGATGGAAAGGTGGGAAACAAATAGTCAGAAAATTGCTAGATATGAGGATGGAGTTCTTCCCAACATCAAGAAAAGGCTTATTAGGGAATCTGCATACACCAACAATTGGTTGGTTAGGTAAGTTTTATATGGTTTATATAGTTCATTATAAATTGTCATGTAAAATTTGTATGTCTTTTATGTATTTCAGTGATGTCATTGTAATTATGAGTTGTATATTATTCAATGTTGAGGTGTTCAACTGAGTTTGATTATGAAGTGAGACACATTGCTGCTGGAACAATTGAAAAGTATTTGTGCTTCGTGCTTAAGCCCAACTAAGTATTTAGCCCAAGCTGCTTCAGTATATAAGGAAGACTTCAAGACCTAATTGATCATTCAAGTCGTCATATTAAAAAGTTTAGATTTTTAGGGTTTTGAGTCTTTATGTATTCTACTCTTGTATCATGTTGATGCAAGTTTAAAATCTTTACTGTGTGTTCTTTCTTTTTATCATTAGTGATACTTGTTTAGGACTGTGTGTAAGTATTGATACTCTTGTGTATTACACCGAAGTTGTCAAACAATGTGTTAGTTGTTTGTTTTTGAAGGTAACTTCAACCTTTGTGTTTGTGTTCAGGTCTGATAGGTCACATGGGTTGTGACTGACCATTAGGATAGTGAGATGGGATCTCAGATCTAGGAGTTCATAAGTGGAAGTCTATACGGGTAGGTCCTAGGTCATATATTGTAAACGATAAGTTTGTTGAGAGCTATTGAATAAGGACTACACTAGTGGATTTCCTTCCTCGCTTGGTAGCCCCCAAAGTAGGTGTGTTTCTCACCGAACTGGGTCAACAAACTCATTGTGTTCTTTACTTTCCTATTGTTTATTTTCTTGTTTTTATTTCTGCTTATCGCGTGATGTTGAAACATTAATCGTAACATTGCAAACGTTAAAACATCATAAAAAACATATTAAAACAAGTGCGTTAAAATTTCAGATTGTTTGTGAGAGAAACATGTCGAACAAAAATGGAGCAGGTTGGTAGGTAATAATGCTTACCATGAATGGGAGTAGCATACAACAAAATATAAAGGACTATTAGTGGAGCATAATTTGAGTAGATCATGTGGAACTATTAGTGACGATTCTTTCTTTCGACGCCATCATTCTTATTTGAAAAGCAATAGATCCTTGATTTCTTTGATTAAAAATCATTCAAAAATGCCTTTGTATATTTTCCTTGAGACTGGTCGCTTCTGGTTTCCTGCTCAAGTTTATAAGCTATGATTATCAATAACTTACTAGTTAGTAAGAATAAAGTGATGCTTATTAAATTGTGGATTGCATCCTAAGTAAGAATAACTACTATGTATTTAATAAGAATCACTTTATTAGTTCCCGTGAGCATAGCTCCGTTGGTAGGAACATGCATTGCTATATGCAGGGATCAGGGTTCGAACCCTGGACACTCCACTTATTAAATTCTAGTTAGGCTACATAATAATAATAATAATAATAATAATTAGTAGTCTTTAGTGTTTTATACTTAACAAGATATCAGTGATATCTTATATATTTTCCTTCTGTAAAAACTCCTTATAGATTTTTCTCGTCATATACTATAGAAATATAGTATCTAGGTAGGAGAGAAATGATACATAAGGGCCTAAATTGAGGATTTAATCTACTCTCATTCATATATAACTTTTTATGCAGGCAACTTTGAAAACACTATACTGTTATGATGCCATTGTTAGTAATGATTATAAAACAGACACCTTTCGAGCAGGGTACAATTCACTACCTTACGCTAGTTAACTAGCTCCTATTATTTTCAATTAACTTTTATTGTTGTGGATTTAATACGAAGCATAAAGTTAATCAATAGCATCAAGTTTGATATATATAACTAGCTCCTATTCTTTAGAGGTGAGTAAAATTGTTGAAGTGAAAATTCAAACTCGAGTAAAGTCTAGCCAATTTGTTATAATGTCTTCTAGAAACTAACTAATATGTTCCCCACCAAAGTGAGAAGACTAATTACTCTATCGAAAAATATAGATAGTACTATTGAGTATAAATTCAAGGGTTAAATATGTTTTTGGTCCCTATATTTTATGCAATTTTGAGAATAGTCCCTACATTTCAATAAATGTTTTTAAAATCCCTACATTTTTCCTTCGTTAGTGCAATTGGTCCCTGCCATCAGTGCCATGTTGATGAAACACAAGCCATCCTGACAAGTTCAACCCCACCCCACCAAATCTCCACCACAACACCTTCCATACCCGCAACGGCAAAAACTTTCAACGATAACATCATCGCTTTCGGCCTCCAAATCTTCCCCTCTAAACCAACATATTTCACTGGAAATGTGACAAACAGTGGCGATCCGCATCTACGACGCTGCGGAGAAAGATCGTGGTGAAGTTCCCCGCCGTTTTTCGGCGAGATTGAACCGCCAACATTGACATCACGTTAGAAATTTGACAACAGGGACTATTTACGCTAACGGAGAAAAAATGTAGGGATTTTAAAAACATTTATTGAAATGTAGGGACTATTCTCAAAATCGCGTAAAATGTAGGGACCAAAAACATATTTAACCCTAAATTCAATAACATGCTACTTTTGAAAGTGCTGTTTACATGTGGTTGTTATGGCCATGGACAAGTAATTCTTCTCATCTATTCTTTTAACCACTGGTGGCCATACCTCTTGCACGATCGGAATTGAATAAATAATTCTAATTGACTTAGAGAATAAGATATTTCAAAGGATTTAACTTTGATGCAAAACCATCTTATTTGTTGGTGGCAAGTGTTAGTCACAAGTTGGTTGAATAATTGAATATATGTTGAGTTACATATAAGTGAGATTGTTAGAACAATCGGTGTGAGGTTGCTGCCAAAACTTTGAATAAGAAAAGATGATGATAAAGATAGTTAGGGTTGTTGGTATTGCATGAGGAAATTTTATAAAGCATGTATCACACTAAAACTTTAGGTTGTATTTGCCCCCACCGGCGGTCTATATTAATTGAAAACACAACAAATCTATCTTTTGATAATTGGGGAATTTCCTTCAGGATACTTTGGAAACCTTGATGTGATATGCAAAAACATGACAAATTTATCTTTTGATAATAGTTTACAAAAATATGTTTCCAACATTTAACTCATACGCATTAGAAAAAGGGTTAATTATGTTTTTGGTCCCTATAAAATTGAAAGCTTTTAAGTTTAGTCCTTACTTAATTTTAATAGTTCTTTTAGTCTCTAATAAAATTTTCTGCTCTCAGTATTAGTTCCTACTCAATTCAAATTTATTTAATTTATGCTTAAACTCTTGAGTTTTTTTAACAATTTTTGGTAGACATGTTAAAAACATTACTAAAAGTTCCTCTGCAAAAAATTGTCGCAAAATTTGATTTCAACGTCCAAATTTTGTTACTTTTAACTTTTGTCGTTTTGAAAAATTCATATTTAATTCTTTTCATGTTAATAAATTCTAAATTTTAGTAAATGAACCTTTCATAGTGTTTCGAGTTTGTCACAAAAAATTGTTCAAAAATTTAAGAATTTAAGGATAATTAAACAAACTTTTTTGTTTTATGGACTAAAATTAGAAGTAATTTTTTTTTGCACAGAGACCAATTTGCATGCACCATTATCTTTCGTTCTATGTTTATCTAAGACTTTTCAAAACAACGTAAAAATAAAATAGTAAATTTAATTTGGAGAAATGCTAGCGATTTTAACACACATTTTTTAATATTTTGATTAAAATTCACATGATCCTACAAAATTACGGATCTCACTTGTGTAAGATAGAGAGATTTATGTTATATACACCATTGACCAATAAATGTGTGCCACGTGGCACACTTTTTTTTTTTTTAGAAAAAAAAAGACAAAATATAAGAAAAAACACAAGAGAGGAAGAAAAGTCAAGCTCCACACCCTTTTCCTCTTCTTCTTCTTCCTCCCTTCCTCTTCAAAACAAAACCCAATTACAGTACTGTGTTTCTGCTTCAATTTGTATTTTGATAATGGTTCGATTAAATGGACAAGAGCAATAGTAATGAAACAAAGAATCTCAATTCATTATGTTCTAAAAAGAGTTACAAACTTATATAAAACAACATACTTTCCAATGGAACTACAACTATGTCTTCTATCAGCTTCAAATCTATCTTTGTGTTAAGCTTTTATGCTGTCAAATTTATGTCCAGTGATAGATCTTCAGCCAAATTGAGTTCTCACATTATCTCCATTAAATCCAATTCCAAATCACCCAATAACCAACCTGAACAAAATAACACTTAAACATTAAATTTAAAACACAAGTAGATGACCACACAAAAACAATAGCCATGCTAAAAATCAATGAATTCTAAACAAAATTCAGAACAAATCTGAAGTTACCGACAGTTGGTGGAAAATTGACAGCGGATGGGTTTTGTTTTGAAGAGAAAGAAAGAAGAAGAAAAGGGTGTGGCAGGTCGGCAGCGGTGGAGGCGCCGATGGACAAGAAGCTAATGATGATGGTGGGTGGGTTTTGTTTTAAAGAGGAAGGGAGGAAGAAGAAGAAGAATAGGAGGAAAAGGGTTTCGAGTTTAGGCATGCTAACAAAATCCATACTCGTGGTTACCCACTCGAATCAAACCCATTTTGACAGATTTTCCTCGTTTTGACTGGGTTTGGGTATGGGTTTGAGTTTTCTCTGATTTCAAACACGGGTATGGGACGTGTAACGGAAATATAGGTACCCACCATGAACCCATACCCAAATTCGTCCCAAATGCAAATAATAACTTTATGTTGATATGTCATGTTATTTTGTTTGAAATTTGATGTGTTATAAAAACTATCATTGATATTTAAAGGAGCGATTAAATCATTCGGTCTAATAAATGTTAAAGTCAACATATTGCTAGATAATGTATTACAATATTTCCCTAGCGGCTGCAAAAAACTTATATTTTTTATTAAAAAAATTATTCAATGCAGAGACGGGGATGAGGCAGGGATACCCGAACCCGTCGGGGACGGGGATGAGATTCAATTTCTCATCCATGTTCGATATGAGTAGGGTAACATGTAAGTATATGAGAATCGGGTATGGGAATGAGGATGTAAAACCCGTCCCTACCCCACCCCAATGCCATGTATTGGAGCTTGACTTTTCTTCCTCTCTCATGAGTTTTTTTTCTTTTATTTTGGCTTTTAAAAAAAGGTGTGCCACGTGGCACACTCTTATTGATCAATGGTATATATGATAATTCCCTCTATGTTTAGACAAGTGGGATCCACCAAATTACAAGAGCAAAGGTTGAAGCTTGCGCAAGAAAGGAATCGAACATTTTGGTAAATCCACAACACAAACATATAAAAGAATCTAGGCTTAATTGCAATTTTACCCCCCCCCCCCCTCCCTCCCCCCCACCCCCCCTATTTTAAAACTCCGAATTTTACCCCCTCTATTTTGATTGAATGGGGAATTTTACCCCCTCTATTTTACGTTTTTCAGAATTTTACCCCCTATTTTAAAATAAAGAACCAAAAAATATTAGAAAAATAAAGAAACGATTAGAAAATATTAATTTGGTAAAAAAATATAATGAAAACAAGAAAACACAAAAAAAAAAACTAAAAAATAGAAAAACAATGAAATTACAAGAAAAAATTCAATTAAGAATACATGAAAAAACTAGTTTGCACCTCTAGATATTTGTTGTCGTGAGTGGACTATCTCTCACGTGTGTCTTTAGGTGCTCTGATACTTAACAGGATGGGAACTTTGTTGCATGTTTTTCTATTCCTTACGTATTGTTTATGAATTTACAAGATTATGTTGTTAATTGGATTTTAATGAGATCTTTTGATGAGGCCTTCGTGCCAAGACTATTTTAGATGTTGAAATAAATTCCGATGCGAAGCTTTTGAATATTATGTTGATTGAACTTTGAAGGAAAATTAGTTAATTATTCCATTTATGATTTTTATGAAGTGTGACATTCCGTTTGTGATGATTACTCTGATTATTTTAATAAAATTTTTAAGTTGGGAAAACAGAGTGTTGCAAACGCCCAGCATGAAGCTGAAACACGTTTTCAACCATCATTAAACAGAGTATAATTATAAATATTATTTAATGACGAAACAAAGCAATGAATTTGAATATAACGCATCGGCCTTGATTTCGAACGAGAGGCAAGATTTTGCTTTCGTCATTTCCCGAATCAAAACTCTCAGGGAGTTTCTCTCCTACTTTCCAGCTATTGTACAAACGTTTTGTGGTGGTCTTCAAAGGTTTCAGAACATGGGTCAACGCTTTTCCAATGTTCCTAAAGAAAAATAGAATAAAAGATAATAAAGAATGAGAAAAACAGTCCAATGAGAAATATGGTGAATGTGTTCTTAAAGAAAAATAGAATAAAAGAAAAATAAAGTTAATAAAGATTTCTCATTAAAACATTTTCATGGTGAATCAAGGAAAGATAATAAACAATGAGAAAAATAAATAAAAGTTAATAACTTTAACAAGAAAAATAAAGAATGAAAGAGTTCTCATTAAACATGAATCAATGAAAGATAATAAACAATGAGAAAAATAGTTAAAAGTTAATAACTTTAACAAGAAAAATAAAGAATGAAAAAGTTCTCATTAAATAGTTCAGTGAGAAAATTCATTGTGAAACAAAGCGTAAAAACAAAGAAGGAGACTATTTACATTTTGCCAATGTTGTTTTGACAGTAGAGAATAAAAAGAAGATGAACCGTAAAAAATGTTACAATGGGAATTGTGATTTGTAACTGATGACAGTCAGTCATTCACTATTTTTAGTGTTATTTTCATGATATTTTGAGTTCACATGCAAGCTTAAACAACAAAGAAAACAAGAAAAATAGAAGATTTTTGAAGAAAGCAAAATCGTGTCACGATTGTTGAAAACGTGTCACGATTTGGAACGCATGATGAGGTTCATTCGCCATTGGTTAAAACGTGTCACGATGGCTATTTCGTGACACGATTTTAGGAACATGTGGCACAAGGAAAGAAAATGCAGCAAGAAATATGTGGCCACGGTAGCAACATGGGGGTGCTGGAATTGATATATAAATTGGGCTTATTAGCCAAGTTATGTTTTGTTTGGTCCAAGAAGAAAAGAAAGAAAGATTAGGAAACGTGAAAGAAGGGTTTGGCATAAAATATACATATATATAGCGCTGCATAGACTTGGAAAGGACATCTTTGGATCACTGTTTCGGCAAGCACACGACAACGTGCATCAAATCACGTTTTGGAAGACAAGTGAGGAACGGATCCCGAGACGAGGAAAAGAGGTAGAAGACTAACGCATGTACAAAGGGACTAGGCATATCAAATTCAAGAAACTCTCAGGATCCAAATCTGTAATTTAATTTCTTTTATTAATATTCCTTAATCTTTATTGTCATGAGTTGCTAAGTTTTCTTTGGTTAGGTCTGAGATGATTCTTTGTAACCTCAATTGAAACATGTTGCTGTGAAACTCTATTTATTGTGAATGATAATCTAGTTTTTATTCAAATCAATTGTTCTTAATGCTTTTTATATCCTGATCAAATATAAACATGATTTAGTGAGAATGAATGACTACTGACTATAGCTTTCTACTTAGACAGAATTGAATTCTTATAATAAACAGGGTTAGTCTAGGAATGGATAATCGTTTGTTAGTGATATTAGGTTAACGAGCTTAAACCTTTAAAGATTATTAGACCACCTAAGGAATTAGGGGCTGTAGTTTGAGAAGAGGGTCCTAACTCAAGGGATTGATTAGGACTATTTTGTTAACTATCGTGGAACTAGAAAATCATTCATAAGAATAGGTGCAGTATACCAATTAGGGGAACTTAGATGATTCGAAAGACTTAATCTCATCTCTCTCTTTCCAACTCTATCTTTATATTCTGTTTATTTAATTTTATGCAAACCAAAACTACTGCCTAGGGCAACTAAAAGAAATTTACACATCCTAAATATTTACCTTATTGCTAAATTGAGATTAACACAGTCCTCGTGGGAACGATATTTTTACTACTTCGATAGTATTTAGTACACTTGCTAAAAATATCTATCAGTAACGTCGCATATAAAGATACCAATACACACAAATGAAGAAAAGATGGACATTGTAAAATTGTTGTATCTTTCTGTGTACTCCAAATAAGGAATGAAATAAAAAATTTGTCCTTTTGTGTGTACTACTCACCAAAGAGGGCGTTACAGCTTGATGCCCTAGAATAGTACCACATGCATATAAGAGGTCCAAGTTGCATAGTCGAGTTGAAGTCGCATTGTCGTCGTCGATAAGTTGTCATTTGTCAATGAGTTATTAATATAGAATTATGTGGAGTATTAATATTTATTAATCGTTGTTGTCCATGTTGTGATAAGATGATGTGATGTGTTGTTTATATTGTTAAGAGGTGAAGATTATGTTGTGTTGTTTATGATATTATTATGAGATGAAGATTATGTTGTGTAGCTTAAGTTATTATGAGATGATGATTATATTATGTTGTTTATGATATTATGAGATGATGATTATGTTTGTGTGTTAAAGATAATATTTATGATGTGATGATCTATGATGGTATGATTTGATTATTATGTGCTAAGTGATGATGTATACAATGCGATGAATATGTGTTATCATGGTTTTTGGGTGCCAAGCCATTAATTGGACTTGAACCTTTTGACCGTTGATATCCCTCTTTTTTCTTGGGAAGGGTAAAAGGAGAAAAACCCTTGAGTTTCCGGATTCGGGGGTCGTTTTCGCTACGGGAAGGTGTTAGGCACCCGGAGCGATTATGGTATTCCATAAGAACCGCTCTCCTAAGTTTATTTCTACGCTTTAGTTTTATTGCTTATTTGTAAAAAAGAAAGTGTGATTAGTTAAGAATGGGGGTGAGAAGAAGTAGAATTTGATTTTTATTTCGGCTTGGATGAGTTTTGACTCATTGCCTACGTACCGTTTTACGGGATCAAAACCGGCGTAGTTCTTGCTAAAAAACTTGTTGTTTTTTTTGTTTTAATTGTTTGATTTTAAGTTTTGAAAATGGTTTTGAAGAGGGGGATTGAGAGGCTTCATGAGCATTAGAGTATGAAAAAGTGAGGGTTTGTTTAGTGATTTTGCAAAAAAGCCTTAATGATTAGGTTTATTTGAGAATTTGATTAAGAAAATAAAAGGGGAAAAATTATTGGAGTTTTGACTCCATTTTTTATGAAAAATATTTGAAGTGAATTTGTTTGCATATTTTTTGGAAAAAATTGGATTTTCTCTAAGTGTTTAAACCTAAGCATTCATCTAATCATGCAATCCTAGCCATACATCTACACATGCAACCCTAGGCATACATCTAGGGTGAGTGTGTGCGTGCCGGTGCGTCATAGTGTCCATAGTCCATATTACAAAAATTCCCTAAATACATTCTATGGCCCCTTTGCCAAGCTACAAACCAATGATAACAAATTACATCACCAAATGAATTAAAATTTGCAAAAATAAATGCTAAGCTAAAGAAAGTGGAGGAGATAGTGAAATGCTATGGGTGAAGTCACATAAGGAACAAAATGTTAGTGAAACAAGGAAAAATATAATGGGAATGATAAAAAATGCACCAAATGAATATGCAATAAAAAGGGGTAAAAACATGAGAATTTATCAATCAAAATATGTAAAAATGCATCAAGAACATATATGAAATTTTAATGAGCAAAAATTAAAGAACAAAGTAAAGGAAATAAATGCAAAAATAAGCACATAAATTCTAATACTTAGAGGAAAAATTAAAATGATGGGGAAATATTTTTTAGAAATTTTTTAGAAGCATAAAACACCAAGAAAGTGTAAAAAAGCATTTAAAACACAATTAAAAAGCAATTTAAAAAAAAAACTCAGCAGGATTTAATCTGGACCGTTGGATGAATCCAGAGGTCCAGATCTAGCCTTCAAGATCACATCACAGCCACTTGATCAAAGATCAAAGGGTCCAGAAAAAAGCATAAAAGATAGTGTAAATTGCAGGAAGCACAGTGACCGTTAGATCAAAGATCTAACGGTTCAAACAGAAGATATACCATATTTCACACAAAAAGTCATGCACAGGATCCAAAATCAAACACACAGCAGCCATCAGATCTTGGAACAATCCAGATCTGATGGTTCACAGAGCGAGGGAACATGGCAAGAGCACGCACGCGCGCGCGTGGGATCGGAGGGAGTATAAAAAGGATTTTCTTCACAAAAAAAACACAAAACCTTTCCTCTTCTCTCTCTAAGTTAAACTTAGAGAGAGAAGCTCTCCCTTCTCTCTAAAAAAGGTGGCGGCCGGAGCTGATATGGAGGTGGCGGCCGGAGCTTTTCCGGCGCGGTGGCCGGCCGGTTTCCGGCGGCGGCGCCACCGCGTCGGAATATTTTATTATTTTTTTTTTCAAAATTTTTATACCAAAAGCTTCGTTTCCTCCTCCTCTACACAAATCCGGCACTAGTTTTAGCGAGAAAGGTTCGGTTCGGACTAGATCTACATTTTTCTTTGAAAAATTTTTTCACACTTTTTTTGAAAAAAAACCACGGATCTATATATCCTTTTTGCTCTAGTGTCCGAATACGGCCTTAGAATTTTCAAAATCCGAACGTACAAGCCTAGATCTACCGATACATATCCGTAACAAACTTTTTCACATGTTTATTCAAGCACAAGAACGCGGAAATGGCCTAGAAAGCGAAGAAAACGCGTTACCTTCGTCGTGGAAATGAAAAAAAATCCGAGCCTCTTCTCTTCCTCCCCGCGCGCGCGCGTGTGGCTCCGGTGGTGCCGCTTTTGCTCGAAAATCCGGTACGTTTTTTGTGTTGATGTGATGTTTCGCGGTGGTTTCGAGTGAATCCGGTTCGGATTTGTTGATTTTGTGATGATTTGAGTTGGTTTTGAGTGAATCCGGTTCGGATTTGTTGATTTTGTGAAGATTTGTTCTTGGTGTTCTTGGAGAATTTTTGGTGATTTTTCTGTTTTGGATCTAACTGATTTTGGAGAGAGAAAGAAATTTCTGTTTTTGTGATGTGACTGATTCTTTTTTTTTTTATTTGGATCTGACACATCTATTTATAGCCTGCCATGTGTATTTGTGGGCCAATGAGAAAATGCCATCTGGACTGGGACTGAAGTGTGCGAAAATTCTGGACAAAAATGCCCCTGGGACCTTTTCTGCAAAAAAAAATAATAAAAAATGACTGGACAGCAATTAAAAATGGACAAAAAATAAAAATTAAAAAGTTTTGGACTAAATTGTGATTTAAAAAAAGTAATTTTGACAAACGTAAAGTGAAACAAAAAATAAAATTGACAAAACGGACTAAAACGAATCAATGGCTTAAATGAGGTACTTCAAAGTAACCTCTCTATGCCGAAATTTTGTGTGAAATGACCAAAATGCCCCTAGGGCTAAAAATGACCTAAACAGATTCAAATTGACTTGACACTGACTCAGATGCAAGTTTGAAATGAATTTAACAAGGTTTACTGATGAAATGTTAAAAATCAATCTGAAAAGACTCAGAGACAGTCACAAGGATGAAAATGGGTCCCACTGCAGGAAATGACCAAAATACCCTTCTGTACGACTTTTTGCAAATTTTGAAATAAACTGTAGAAAAAGCAATGTAATGATTCAGAGACACTTTTGAATGACTTACAAGACAAGTAAAGACATTTCGAAAGGTTTTATGCAAGAAAAACATAGGTAAAATTGTGATTGAAAATACTGCGAGGCAGAGACAATTTGAACTGTGCAGTTGAAATTTGATAATTGACAAAGTTTGAAATGAAATTGGGCCCAGTATTTTTAGGTCCAAAAACAGGGTATAACAGCTGCCCCTATTTAAGTTTCTTTGTCTGGAGAGTCAAGAGACGGAGTCTTTGGCTTGACAGGACGAAGATACTTAAATATTAGCATTTGCACTGTGTTTGGACGTAAAAATACGCCTACCCATTTTCAAATAATATGCATGCCATGCATCATTTGGATTATGAATGCAAGACCTCATGGGGATTGGAATTAACAAAATATGTCGTATCCATTGCGGGATTGGTAGACATTGACAAAGATAGTGAATAGCAGAGTAACGGGAAACTAGAAACAAGTTGGACAGGTACAAGCTGTTCTTGGATTCAAACTAGCCACTTGACCGGGAATGAAACAAACAGACAACTGCGAGTTGTTCTTATGCATTCGAACTGGTCACTCGACCGAAAGCAAAGGCAAATAAACAGGTGTGAGCTTGTTCTTGGATGCGAACTAGTTACTCCACTGGACAGAAACATATAGACAGGTACAAGCTGCTCTTGGATTGAGCTAGCCACTTGACCAAACGGAAACATATTGACAGGTACAAGCTGCTCTTGGATTGAGCTGGGCACTCGACCGATAACATAAGCAAATTGATAGGTACAAGCTGTTCTTGGACTTGAACTAGCCACTTGACCAAACAGAAACATATTGACAGGTACAAGCTGCTCTTGGATTGAGCTGGGCACTCGACCGGGAATAAAGGCAGACAGACAGGTGCGAGTAGTTCTTGGATCTGAACTGGTTACTCGACCGATAACATTGGAAAGTAAACGGGTGCAAGTCGTTCTTGGATGTGAACTGGTAACTTGACCAAACAGAAACATATTGACAGGTACAAGCTGCTCTTGGATTGAGCTGGGCACTCGACCGATAACATAAGCAAATAGGTAGGTTCAAGCTGCTCTTGGATTGAGCTAGCCACTTGACCAAGCAGAAACAGATTCACTGGGATTTAGTTTTTTTTGACAAAATATAGATTGAGATTGACTTGACATCGATTTGAATTGAAAGGTAGAAATTGACCGATATTATTGGCTCACAAGGTTTTGACAGGGAACCTGACATGAGTATTGAATGGAGACTGATGTTGACATTGGAAATGCAATATGCATGGATGATATAACAGTTTCATTAAATGCATGGGCACGTAATATGCATGATTATGCATGTATGAATGCTTGTAATGCATGACTGTTGGCATTTTGTAGGCACGACTTCACGGGGAAGACAAGACATCAGAGTATTGGGCACGTAGTGGCTCGTGCTATATTACACATTCTTGGAAATCCTCTTTGGAGATGACGTCGTTGGGAGACGTTTCGGAACCATGGCTGAGGGCAGGTAGCTATGCATCTTGCTGGGGATAGAATCTTGGAAGACCCGACTGGGGAAAACGCCGTTGTGCTGGGCATTTCAGCGCTGGGTATGTTGTAGACATTGCATCTGTGGTCAATGCTTTTGCATGTTATATTCTCATTTTCATTCATCATTTTTTGCATCCCATTTTTGCCTGGATCGCCCTTTCGGGTTTTCGGTCCACCGGGGAAATAAATTCTTTTCAATGCCCCATTTTTGCCTGAATTGCCCTTTCGGGTTGTCAATCCAGCGGGGTGCTCATTTTTGCCTAAGTCGCCCTTTCGGGTTTTCAACTTAGCGAGCTCATTCATTTTCATGCATTTTCATTCTGTTTTTTCATTCTTGCCATTGACCACAGACTATCCCGGAGGAGAACCTGCTTGTAACATATATTGAAATAGACATCAACATACTCTCGCTCATGCATGTTTCATTTGAATGTACCCTGTTGCTCAGGTTTGCTTTTCAAAATAGACAAAAAGTTTTCAATTTTCAAAAATGTTCGTTTCAGGCATTGTCATTATCAAAATAGAAGGAAAATGATTTGTATATAGCTTTGAAAGTAGAAGAAAGTAGAGTTTTAAACAAAAGCACAGGCTCAATTTGATGTATAAGAGTGGTGGTCAGCCGAAGGCGTGACTCCACGGATTTACAAAGCTTGGAAAATGGTAATTTTATTGGTTGGTGATACATTGAACACAGTAATCATGACATTTCCTAGAAACTTTGAATTCGCAAGCATAGGAGCTTTTGATGAAGATGGTCATTAACAGCTGCAGATGCCCCAAGGGGACGGTGGTTAGCCAGATATAGTTACTTGCCTTTTGCTTCAATCTCATTTTTGCATGAACCGCCCTTCCGGGTTTTCGATTCATCGAGACGCTCATTTTTGCCTGAGTTGCGAACAATCTCAGCGAGCTTTTTCATATTTGTTTTTTGTCCCTTATTTTTGCCTGGACCGCCCTTTCGGGTTTTCGATCCACCGGGAAGCGCATTTTTGCCTAGGCCGCCCTTTCGGGTTTTCGACCTACCACGCTGTTCTTTTCACATTTCTAGGCAAAGTATTTCTTGACTATATCGGCATTCACTGGATTTGGAAGTTCTACACCATCCATGTGTGTAAGGATTAGAGCACCACCAGAGAAGGCCTTCTTGACAACATAAGGACCTTCATAGTTAGGCGTCCACTTGCCCCTTGGGTCAGGTTGCTGGCTTACCCTCCTTTTCAATACAAGTTCCCCTACCTTGAATTCTCGAGGATGGACTTTCTTGTCAAAAGCAGTCTTCATTCTTGCTTGATATGACTGTCCACGAGCCATGGCATCCATACGTTTTTCCTCAATCAAATTCAACTGATCATACCGGCTTTGGCACCATTCAGCCTCGGATAACTTTGCTTCCATGATCACACGGAGAGATGGGATCTCCACTTCCAAAGGAAGAACTGCTTCCATACCATATACAAGAGAGAAAGGGGTTGCCCCGGTCGAACTGCGCACAGTAGTACGGTAGCCATGCAGAGCATAGGGTAACATCTCATGCCAATCCTTGTAAGTGGTTACCATCTTCTGGACAATTCTCTTGATATTCTTGTTGGCGGCCTCAACTGCACCATTCATCTGAGGTCTATAGGGAGAAGAGTTATGATGCTCAATTTTGAATTCTTCACAAAGAGCTTGCACCACATTGTTGTTCAGGTTGGTACCATTGTCGGTAATAATCTTGCTGGGAACACCATATCGACAGATGATGTTGTTCTTGATGAACTTAGCTACCACTTGCTTGGTCACATTGGTATAAGATGCTGCTTCAACCCACTTGGTGAAGTAGTCAATTGCCACTAAGATGAAACGATGACCATTTGAAGCCTTCGGTTCAATTCTTCCAATCATGTCAATGCCCCACATTGAGAACGGCCATGGGGACGAAATAACATTGAGAGCGTGCGGAGGCACGTGAATCTTATCAGCATAGATTTGACATTTGTGGCACTTTCTGGCGTGCTGGTAGCAATCATGCTCCATGGCCATCCAGTAGTAACCTACTCGTAACAACTTCCTTGACATAGTATGCCCTGTAGCATGGGTCCCGAAGGTACCGTCATGTACATCATGCATTAACTGCTCTGCTTCATGTTCATCAACACATCTTAATAATACCATGTCATAGTTTCTCTTGTACAGAATATCTCCAACTAACAGGAATCTACTGGCCAATCTTCTCAAGGTCTTCTTGTCTTGTTTGGAAGCACCCGGCGGATACTCACGGCTTAGCAAGAACTGTTTGATGTCGTAGTACCAGGGTTTATAGCCAACCACATTTTCACCAACCTGATCGATCACATCCCCAATAGCAAACACATGCGAAGGTCTTTCAAGGCGTTGCACTTTGATTATTGGCACATCATTCCAATGGTTTACTCGAAACATGGAGGATAGAGTAGCAAGAGCATCAGCCATTTGGTTCTCATCACGAGGAATATGGTGCAGCTCAACCTTTGTAAAATATGTCAGCAAACGTCTCGCATAATCACGATAAGGAATCAACTTAGCATGGTGGGTCTCCCATTCACCCTTTATCTGATTGATGACGAGCGCAGAATCTCCATAGATGTCGAGGTGTTTGATTCTCATGTCAATGGCTTCCTCGATCCCGAAGATACATGCTTCATATTCAGCCATATTGTTGGTACATTCGAACAGAATTCGGGCGGTAAAAGGAATGTGATGCCCCTGTGGGGATACAATGACTGCCCCAATTCCTTTACCATAAGCATTGACAGCACCATCAAAGACTAAACCCCACTTGCTATTGGGATCTGGACCTTCATTAATCAACGGTTCTTCGCAGTCTTTTGATTTCAGATACATGATCTCTTCATCAGGGAAATCGAATTCAATTGGTTGATAATCATCAAGAGGTTGGTAAGCCAGATGATCGGCAAGAATGCTACCTTTGATTGCCTTTTGAGTTTTGAACACAATATCATATTCAGACAAAAGCATATGCCAGCGTGCAATCTTCCCAGTAACAACAGCTTTCTCAAAGATATACTTTATCGGATCCATTCTGGATATCAACCAAGTTGTATGATTCACCAAATAATGACGCAGGCGTTTGGCAGCCCAAGCTAGACCACAACAAGTCTTCTCAAGCATTGTATACCGAGTTTCACAGTCGGTGAACTTCTTGCTCAGATAGTAGATAGCATGTTCTTTCTTTCCAGTCTCATCTTGTTGACCAAGCACGCATCCCACATATTCATCAAACACTGACAAATACAAAATCAAAGGCCTTCCTTCCACGGGAGGGACAAGGATAGGTGGTTCCAGCAGGTAATTCTTGATGCTATCAAAAGCTTCCTGGCCTTCATCGTTCCATACAATAGGCTGATTCTTGCTCAAGCAGTCGAGTGATCTCATATGGTATATCATCATCCTCTTCATCTTCGGCTTCATACACAGGGAATTCAAAATTTGGAGGAACCGTAGGATTACTGTGTTCAACGGGTTTATTATGGTTCAAACTGCATAGAATGATTGAATGATTTTAGAAAATGGTTTTTTTTTTCTTTTATGCAGTTCTTTGAAATTGATAAGAAAAATAAAGATGTTTTGGTTTTTTCTGGTATTACCATTATTTCCAAGGAAAAAAGCACTAAAAAAAAATAAAAGTCGTGAAAGAAACGACAATTTTTATTAATAACGGCGATGCCGAAACAAACATGCCCTTACAGAAAATATCACTGTCGCTTCGGGCAGAGCGAGAGGATTGTTATTTTTTGAAAAACAAAACACTTAAGCAACAAGACACATTACTCGGAAACATGCATGATTGAAGGAATGATGATGGCATCCCAATTTCTCGCAATGCCTCCTGGTATAACAAACATAGGCCTAGGATCAAATCCAGTCGCCTTTTCAGTAATTGCATTGACAAACTCAGCACTGTAGAAGGTTCCTGTGGAGACTCCTGAAGTTGGGGAATATCCGAGACCCTCTTTATGCTTATTCTCAAGGAGTTGTATTAACTTGCCCCAGCCGGCAGCTTGTCCTTCTTGGATGTCATTGACAGTCAGATAATTGTCGTTCATCAGTCTCTGGATGTTATTCTGAACGACGTAGCAACCCCAAGGATTATGGAAGCATTCTGGGCAACTGGCATAATCATGGTCAAACAGAGAGGCTTGGCATAACTCGATGTGTAGTGGCACCAGAGGAGTTGCAACGTTACAAACGTCCGATCTGGGAGCTTCCTCATATACCTCAATCATGTTTACAGCAGCATGATTCGGAAGAGGATTGTCGACGACATGAGGGACGTTATTCTCAAAGGTCAATTTTCCTTGGTCTATGAGTTTTTTTACAATGTACCTCAACGCGTAGCATCCTTCGACATCATGACCCAGAGCACCTTGATGAAAATCACACTTGAGGTCCGAACGGAACTTGGGAGGCGACGGATCAGGTGGAGGCTTGCCCTGTCTGGTTGTGCAGTGCCCTTTGAGAAGTAGAGTCGGGAGTAATTCAGCATATAACATTGGTATCAGAGGAAAGGTAGGTCTAGCTGGTTGCTGCTGTCGTTGTTGAGCTGGAGGCTGTTGTTGCATTCGCTGAACGACGGCATTAACGGGTACCTGAGGTTGTCCCGATGGCAAAGGATACTGATGATAGAATGGTGGAAAGAAAGGATGCTGAGAGTATTGCGCATACGGGTACGACGGAGGTAGCTGAGCAGCATTGATGTCCAAGACCTGGAACGTGATCAGGAAGGTTTCGGGACAGACAGTTATTGGCAGATCTATCTCCCCAAGAATGTTCTTACGGGATCCGTCGAAGGCTTTAACCAGAAAGGTGCTCCTTCCCAAGGGAGTTCCCCGATAGCTCAATTGATCCGGAGTGGCCGTTGTCTGAGGCAAGCTGGTATTGACAGAGACAGGGTTCGTCCCAGGAATCTGGCCATTATTGACAGTACCAGAAACGCCAGCTGCAGTACTAGGAGTGAAAAACGGTGGAAGCCCATACGGAAACCCAGCTGGCATAGCAAAGCGAGCGTCTGCAGATGCGGTTGGGAGCACGCTTGTAGTCACCGGTGCAGCTGTGGCTATAGGGATAGCCGTAGCTGATTGTTCTTGAGCGGCTAGCAGAGCAGTCATGACATCATTAGCTTTAGCCAATTCCTCCCTTAGAGTGGCTAACTCGGTACGGAGCTGAGCGTTCTCTTCTTCCATAGCCTTTTTCCTTCTTCTGTACTCTCTGGTTCGATCGATTCTATCAGGTTCGTAGACCTTCTGAGCACGAGCCACTTTTCAAACTGTGGCAGAGGAACCAGGAAGTAGTGAGCAATTGGAAGCCTTTGTGACCGATGTATGATGCATATGATGCATGATATGCAGATGCAAATGCAAAAACGACTCTTTTTAATGTCATCGAAGGACTTTTTAAACAAATTCGAAACATTGTAAACACTGTTAAACAAGCAAAATAAGGTTTTACAATGGTAAACTTATGAATACAAGTTCACACCTGCGGTGTCTTACAATGTTTCGATCTGTCTAAAAAAATCTTCGATGTATGCGTGAAAAAAAACTTATGCATGAATGCATGTATGCATGGTTGTTTTGTTTAGTTACAAAGAACAAGGTGGGTTGAGATTCAAAGTAACAGGGCCACGGATGGACACGGCGTCCGGTGAACTAAGGCTTTGGATAGTAGTAACCAAGGTTCTAACACAGTTCCCAAACTGCAACCTCTCTCACATATATCATGGTAGTACAGGACGACACCCGTTCCATGATTATTTGTGAGAAGGTCTAGTTTGAGTGTAGTATCGCGTGACGACTAAAGTTTGAGACAACACTCAATTTAGCCACCGCACTACGTCCTAAAAAGGCTAGGATGGGTTTGGTAACTACGGTTCATAGCTTCGTCGAACAATTGAAAGTGAAGTGCCTAAGCATGACAACACACGCCGACAATATCACCTTCAAAATGCCTCAGCTATGTGAGATTGATCGCATAATCCAATACACGAGGCAACCCCCGGATCGAATTGTCGATTATATCTCTACCTAAACATAAGTTCACTCAGCCCGGGTATAGGACTTTTGATATTCTCACCCCACACGTCAAATGAAAATAAACAAGTATTCACATATGTAAGTAATAAAACAAAGCGTAAATATAAACTAAGGAAAACTAGGCATGACCCGCTAAAAAAAAAGTCCCCAGTGAAGTCGCCATTTCTGTTATCATGGTTTTTGGGTGCCAAGCCATTAATTGGACTTGAACCTTTTGACCGTTGATATCCCTCTTTTTTCTTGGGAAGGGTAAAAGGAGAAAAACCCTTGAGTTTCCGGATTCGGGGGTCGTTTTCGCTACGGGAAGGTGTTAGGCACCCGGAGCGATTATGGTATTCCATAAGAACCGCTCTCCTAAGTTTATTTCTACGCTTTAGTTTTATTGCTTATTTGTAAAAAAGAAAGTGTGATTAGTTAAGAATGGGGGTGAGAAGAAGTAGAATTTGATTTTTATTTCGGCTTGGATGAGTTTTGACTCATTGCCTACGTACCGTTTTACGGGATCAAAACCGGCGTAGTTCTTGCTAAAAAACTTGTTGTTTTTTTTGTTTTAATTGTTTGATTTTAAGTTTTGAAAATGGTTTTGAAGAGGGGGATTGAGAGGCTTCATGAGCATTAGAGTATGAAAAAGTGAGGGTTTGTTTAGTGATTTTGCAAAAAAGCCTTAATGATTAGGTTTATTTGAGAATTTGATTAAGAAAATAAAAGGGGAAAAATTATTGGAGTTTTGACTCCATTTTTTATGAAAAATATTTGAAGTGAATTTGTTTGCATATTTTTTGGAAAAAATTGGATTTTCTCTAAGTGTTTAAACCTAAGCATTCATCTAATCATGCAATCCTAGCCATACATCTACACATGCAACCCTAGGCATACATCTAGGGTGAGTGTGTGCGTGCCGGTGCGTCATAGTGTCCATAGTCCATATTACAAAAATTCCCTAAATACATTCTATGGCCCTTTGCCAAGCTACAAACCAATGATAACAAATTACATCACCAAATGAATTAAAATTTGCAAAAATAAATGCTAAGCTAAAGAAAGTGGAGGAGATAGTGAAATGCTATGGGTGAAGTCACATAAGGAACAAAATGTTAGTGAAACAAGGAAAAATATAATGGGAATGATAAAAAATGCACCAAATGAATATGCAATAAAAAGGGGTAAAAACATGAGAATTTATCAATCAAAATATGTAAAAATGCATCAAGAACATATATGAAATTTTAATGAGCAAAAATTAAAGAACAAAGTAAAGGAAATAAATGCAAAAATAAGCACATAAATTCTAATACTTAGAGGAAAAATTAAAATGATGGGGAAATATTTTTTAGAAATTTTTTAGAAGCATAAAACACCAAGAAAGTGTAAAAAAGCATTTAAAACACAATTAAAAAGCAATTTAAAAAAAAAACTCAGCAGGATTTAATCTGGACCGTTGGATGAATCCAGAGGTCCAGATCTAGCCTTCAAGATCACATCACAGCCACTTGATCAAAGATCAAAGGGTCCAGAAAAAGCATAAAAGATAGTGTAAATTGCAGGAAGCACAGTGACCGTTAGATCAAAGATCTAACGGTTCAAACAGAAGATATACCATATTTCACACAAAAAGTCATGCACAGGATCCAAAATCAAACACACAGCAGCCATCAGATCTTGGAACAATCCAGATCTGATGGTTCACAGAGCGAGGGAACATGGCAAGAGCACGCACGCGCGCGCGTGGGATCGGAGGGAGTATAAAAAGGATTTTCTTCACAAAAAAACACAAAACCTTTCCTCTTCTCTCTCTAAGTTAAACTTAGAGAGAGAAGCTCTCCCTTCTCTCTAAAAAAGGTGGCGGCCGGAGCTGATATGGAGGTGGCGGCCGGAGCTTTTCCGGCGCGGTGGCCGGCCGGTTTCCGGCGGCGGCGCCACCGCGTCGGAATATTTTATTATTTTTTTTTTCAAAATTTTTATACCAAAAGCTTCGTTTCCTCCTCCTCTACACAAATCCGGCACTAGTTTTAGCGAGAAAGGTTCGGTTCGGACTAGATCTACATTTTTCTTTGAAAAATTTTTTCACACTTTTTTTGAAAAAAAACCACGGATCTATATATCCTTTTTGCTCTAGTGTCCGAATACGGCCTTAGAATTTTCAAAATCCGAACGTACAAGCCTAGATCTACCGATACATATCCGTAACAAACTTTTTCACATGTTTATTCAAGCACAAGAACGCGGAAATGGCCTAGAAAGCGAAGAAAACGCGTTACCTTCGTCGTGGAAATGAAAAAAAATCCGAGCCTCTTCTCTTCCTCCCCGCGCGCGCGCGTGTGGCTCCGGTGGTGCCGCTTTTGCTCGAAAATCCGGTACGTTTTTTGTGTTGATGTGATGTTTCGCGGTGGTTTCGAGTGAATCCGGTTCGGATTTGTTGATTTTGTGATGATTTGAGTTGGTTTTGAGTGAATCCGGTTCGGATTTGTTGATTTTGTGAAGATTTGTTCTTGGTGTTCTTGGAGAATTTTTGGTGATTTTTCTGTTTTGGATCTAACTGATTTTGGAGAGAGAAAGAAATTTCTGTTTTTGTGATGTGACTGATTCTTTTTTTTTTTATTTGGATCTGACACATCTATTTATAGCCTGCCATGTGTATTTGTGGGCCAATGAGAAAATGCCATCTGGACTGGGACTGAAGTGTGCGAAAATTCTGGACAAAAATGCCCCTGGGACCTTTTCTGCAAAAAAAAATAATAAAAAATGACTGGACAGCAATTAAAAATGGACAAAAATAAAAATTAAAAAGTTTTGGACTAAATTGTGATTTAAAAAAAGTAATTTTGACAAACGTAAAGTGAAACAAAAATAAAATTGACAAAACGGACTAAAACGAATCAATGGCTTAAATGAGGTACTTCAAAGTAACCTCTCTATGCCGAAATTTTGTGTGAAATGACCAAAATGCCCCTAGGGCTAAAAATGACCTAAACAGATTCAAATTGACTTGACACTGACTCAGATGCAAGTTTGAAATGAATTTAACAAGGTTTACTGATGAAATGTTAAAAATCAATCTCAAAAGACTCAGAGACAGTCACAAGGATGAAAATGGGTCCCACTGCAGGAAATGACCAAAATACCCTTCTGTACGACTTTTTGCAAATTTTGAAATAAACTGTAGAAAAAGCAATGTAATGATTTAGAGACACTTTTGAATGACTTACAAGACAAGTAAAGACATTTCGAAAGGTTTTATGCAAGAAAAACATAGGTAAAATTGTGATTGAAAAAACTGCGAGGCAGAGACAATTTGAACTGTGCAGTTGAAATTTGATAATTGACAAAGTTTGAAATGAAATTGGGCCCAGTATTTTTAGGTCCAAAAACAGGGTATAACAATATGAAGTTAGTAATGATTAGAAGTTGATTGAGTTATTAATGAAATATTATAAGAAGATTTAATGTTTATTAATTGATGAAGTTTAAGTTGTTGAATGTTTTTGATGAATTATATCCTTATTATTATTGAATGTGAAATCTCACCACTTCTGCTTGGAAATGTTGCTCTTCATATGAGTAACTTGCAGGTGATCAAGTTTAAGTTGCTGTTAGATTGTTGTCGTGAGTGGACTATCTCTCACGTGTGTCTTTAGGTGCTCTGATACGTAACAGAATGGGAACTTTGTTGCATGCTTTTCTATTCCTTCCGTATTGTTTATGAATTTACAAGATTAAGTTGTTAATTGGATTTTTATGAGATCTTTTGATGAGGCCTTCGTGCCAAGACTATTTTAGATGTTGAAATAAATTCCGCTGCGAAGCTTTTGAATATTATGTTGATTGAACTTTGAAGGAGAATTAGTTAATTATTCCATTTATGATTTTTATGAAGTGTGACATTCCGTTTGTGATGATTACTCTGATTATTTTAATGAAATTTTTAAGTTGGAAAAATAGGGTGTTGCAAACGCCCAGCATGAAGCTGAAACACGTTTTCAACCATCATTAAACAGAGTATTATTATAAATATTATTTAATGACGAAACAAAGCAATGAATTTGAATATAACGCATCGGCCTTGATTTCGAACGAGAGGCAAGATTTTCCTTTCGTCATTTCCCGAATCAAAACTCTCAGGGAGTTTCTCTCCTACTTTCCAGCTACTGTACAAACGTTTTGTGGTAGTCTTCAAAGGTTTCAGAACATGGGTCAACGCTTTTCCAATGTTCCTAAAGAAAAATAGAAGAAAAGATAATAAAAAATGAGAAATATGGTGAATGTGTTCTTAAAGAAAAATAGAATAAAAGAAAAAAAAGTTAATAAAGAGTTTTCATTAAAACATTTTCATGGTGAATCAAGGAAAGATAATAAACAATGAGAAAAATAAATAAAAGTTAATAACTTTAACAAGAAAAATAAAGAATGAAAGAGTTCTCATTCAACATGAATCAATGAAAGATAATAAACAATGAGAAAAATAGTTAAAAGTTAATAACTTTAACAAGAAAAATAAAGAATGAAAAAGTTCTCATTAAACAGTTCAGTGAGAAAATTCATTGTGAAACAAAGCGTAAAAACAAAGAAGGAGACTATTTACATTTTGGCAATGTTGTTTTGACAGTAGAGAATAAAAAAAAGATGAACCCTAAAAAATATTACAATGAGAATTGTGATTTGTAACGTCGCATATAAAGAAACCAATACACACAAATGAAGAAAAGATGGACATTGTAAAATTGTTGTATCTTTCTGTGTACTCCAAATAAGGAATGAAATAAAAAATTTGTCCTTTTGTGTGTACTACTCACCAAAGAGGGCGTTACAGCTTGATGCCCTAGAATAGTACCACATGCATATAAGAGGTCCAAGTTGCATAGTCGAGTTGAAGTCGCATTGTCGTCGTCGATAAGTTGTCATTTGTCAATGAGTTATTAATATAGAATTATGTGGAGTATTAATATTTATTAATCGTTGTTGTCCATGTTGTGATAAGATGATGTGATGTGTTGTTTATATTGTTAAGAGGTGATGATTATGTTGTGTTGTTTATGATATTATTATGAGATGAAGATTATGTTGTGTAGCTTAAGTTATTATGAGATGATGATTATATTATGTTGTTTATGATATTATGAGATGATGATTATGTTTGTGTGTTAAAGATAATATTTATGATGTGATAATATATGATGGTATGATTTGATTATTATGTGCTAAGTGATGATGTATACAATGCGATGAATATGAAGTTAGTAATGATTAGAAGTTGATTGAGTTATTAATGAAATATTATAAGAAGATTTAATGTTTATTAATTGATGAAGTTTAAGTTGTTGAATGTTTTTGATGAATTATATCCTTATTATTATTGAATGTGAAATCTCACCACTTCTGCTTGGAAATGTTGCTCTTCATATGAGTAACTTGCAGGTGATCAAGTTTAAGTTGCTGTTAGATTGTTGTCGTGAGTGGACTATCTCTCACGTGTGTCTTTAGGTGCTCTGATACGTAACAGAATGGGAACTTTGTTGCATGCTTTTCTATTCCTTACGTATTGTTTATGAATTTACAAGATTAAGTTGTTAATTGGATTTTTATGAGATCTTTTGATGAGGCCTTCGTGCCAAGACTATTTTAGATGTTGAAATAAATTCCGCTGCGAAGCTTTTGAATATTATGTTGATTGAACTTTGAAGGAGAATTAGTTAATTATTCCATTTATGATTTTTATGAAGTGTGACATTCAGTTTGTGATGATTACTCTGATTATTTTAATGAAATTTTTAAGTTGGAAAAATAGGGTGTTGCAAACGCCCAGCATGAAGCTGAAACACGTTTTCAACCATCATTAAACAGAGTATTATTATAAATATTATTTAATGACGAAACAAAGCAATGAATTTGAATATAACGCATCGGCCTTGATTTCGAACGAGAGGCAAGATTTTCCTTTCGTCATTTCCCGAATCAAAACTCTCAGGGAGTTTCTCTCCTACTTTCCAGCTACTGTACAAACGTTTTGTGGTGGTCTTCAAAGGTTTCAGAATATGGGTCAACGCTTTTCCAATGTTCCTAAAGAAAAATAGAAGAAAAGATAATAAAGAATGAGAAAAACAGTCCAATGAGAAATATGGTGAATGTGTTCTTAAAGAAAAATAGAATAAAAGAAAAATAAAGTTAATAAAGAGTTCGCATTAAAACATTTTCATGGTGAATCAAGGAAAGATAATAAACAATGAGAAAAATAGTTAAAAGTTAATAACTTTAACAAGAAAAATAAAGAATGAAAGAGTTCTCATTAAACATGAATCAATGAAAGATAATAAACAATGAGAAAAATAGTTAAAAGTTAATAACTTTAACAAGAAAAATAAAGAATGAAAAAGTTCTCATTAAACAGTTCAGTGAGAAAATTCATTGTGAAACAAAGCGTAAAAACAAAGAAGGAGACTATTTACATTTTGGCAATGTTGTTTTGACAGTAGAGAATAAAAAAAATATGAACCCTAAAAAATATTACAATGAGAATTGTGATTTGTAACGTCGCATATAAAGAAACCAATACACACAAATGAAGAAAAGATGGACATTGTAAAATTGTTGTATCTTTCTGTGTACTCCAAATAAGGAATGAAATAAAAAATTTGTCCTTTTGTGTGTACTACTCACCAAAGAGGGCGTTACAGCTTGATGCCCTAGAATAGTACCACATGCATATAAGAGGTCCAAGTTGCATAGTCGAGTTGAAGTCGCATTGTCGTCGTCGATAAGTTGTCATTTGTCAATGAGTTATTAATATAGAATTATGTGGAGTATTAATATTTATTAATCGTTGTTGTCCATGTTGTGATAAGATGATGTGATGTGTTGTTTATATTGTTAAGAGGTGAAAATTATGTTGTGTTGTTTATGATATTATTATGAGATGAAGATTATGTTGTGTAGCTTAAGTTATTATGAGATGATGATTATATTATGTTGTTTATGATATTATGAGATGATGATTATGTTTGTGTGTTAAAGATAATATTTATGATGTGATGATCTATGATGGTATGATTTGATTATTATGTGCTAAGTGATGATGTATACAATGCGATGAATATGAAGTTAGTAATGATTAGAAGTTGATTGAGTTATTAATGAAATATTATAAGAAGATTTAATGTTTATTAATTGATGAAGTTTAAGTTGTTGAATGTTTTTGATGAATTATATCCTTATTATTATTGAATGTGAAATCTCACCACTTCTGCTTGGAAATGTTGCTCTTCATATGAGTAACTTGCAGGTGATCAAGTTTAAGTTGCTGTTAGATTGTTGTCGTGAGTGGACTATCTCTCACGTGTGTCTTTAGGTGCTCTGATACGTAACAGAATGGGAACTTTGTTGCATGCTTTTCTATTCCTTACGTATTGTTTATGAATTTACAAGATTAAGTTGTTAATTGGATTTTTATGAGATCTTTTGATGAGGCCTTCGTGCCAAGACTATTTTAGATGTTGAAATAAATTCCGCTGCGAAGCTTTTGAATATTATGTTGATTGAACTTTGAAGGAGAATTAGTTAATTATTCCATTTATGATTTTTATGAAGTGTGACATTCAGTTTGTGATGATTACTCTGATTATTTTAATGAAATTTTTAAGTTGGAAAAATAGGGTGTTGCAAACGCCCAGCATGAAGCTGAAACACGTTTTCAACCATCATTAAACAGAGTATTATTATAAATATTATTTAATGACGAAACAAAGCAATGAATTTGAATATAACGCATCTGCCTTGATTTCGAACGAGAGGCAAGATTTTCCTTTCGTCATTTCCCGAATCAAAACTCTCAGGGAGTTTCTCTCCTACTTTCCAGCTACTGTACAAACGTTTTGTGGTGGTCTTCAAAGGTTTCAGAATATGGGTCAACGCTTTTCCAATGTTCCTAAAGAAAAATAGAAGAAAAGATAATAAAGAATGAGAAAAACAGTCCAATGAGAAATATGGTGAATGTGTTCTTAAAGAAAAATAGAATAAAAGAAAAATAAAGTTAATAAAGAGTTCGCATTAAAACATTTTCATGGTGAATCAAGGAAAGATAATAAACAATGAGAAAAATAGTTAAAAGTTAATAACTTTAACAAGAAAAATAAAGAATGAAAGAGTTCTCATTAAACATGAATCAATGAAAGATAATAAACAATGAGAAAAATAGTTAAAAGTTAATAACTTTAACAAGAAAAATAAAGAATGAAAAAGTTCTCATTAAACAGTTCAGTGAGAAAATTCATTGTGAAACAAAGCGTAAAAACAAAGAAGGAGACTATTTACATTTTGGCAATGTTGTTTTGACAGTAGAGAATAAAAAAAATATGAACCCTAAAAAATATTACAATGAGAATTGTGATTTGTAACGTCGCATATAAAGAAACCAATACACACAAATGAAGAAAAGATGGACATTGTAAAATTGTTGTATCTTTCTGTGTACTCCAAATAAGGAATGAAATAAAAAATTTGTCCTTTTGTGTGTACTACTCACCAAAGAGGGCGTTACAGCTTGATGCCCTAGAATAGTACCACATGCATATAAGAGGTCCAAGTTGCATAGTCGAGTTGAAGTCGCATTGTCGTCGTCGATAAGTTGTCATTTGTCAATGAGTTATTAATATAGAATTATGTGGAGTATTAATATTTATTAATCGTTGTTGTCCATGTTGTGATAAGATGATGTGATGTGTTGTTTATATTGTTAAGAGGTGAAGATTATGTTGTGTTGTTTATGATATTATTATGAGATGAAGATTATATTGTGTAGCTTAAGTTATTATGAGATGATGATTATATTATGTTGTTTATGATATTATGAGATGATGATTATGTTTGTGTGTTAAAGATAATATTTATGATGTGATGATCTATGATGGTATGATTTGATTATTATGTGCTAAGTGATGATGTATACAATGCGATGAATATGAAGTTAGTAATGATTAGAAGTTGATTGAGTTATTAATGAAATATTATAAGAAGATTTAATGTTTATTAATTGATGAAGTTTAAATTGTTGAATGTTTTTGATGAATTATATCCTTATTATTATTGAATGTGAAATCTCACCACTTCTGCTTGGAAATGTTGCTCTTCATATGAGTAACTTGCAGGTGATCAAGTTTAAGTTGCTGTTAGATTGCTGTTGTGAGTGGACTATCTCTCACGTGTGTCTTTAGGTGCTATGATACGTAACAGAATGGGAACTGTGTTGCAAGCTTTTCTATTCCTTACGTATTGTTTATGAATTTACAAGATTAAGTTGTTAATTGGATTTTTATGAGATACTTTGATGAGGCCTTCGTGCCAAGACTATTTTAGATATTGAAATAAATTCCGCTGCGAAGCTTTTGAATATTATGTTGATTGAACTTTGAAGGAGAATTAGTTAATTATTCCATTTATGATTTTTATGAAGTGTGACATTCCGTTTGTGATGATTACTCTGATTATTTTAATGAAATTTTTAAGTTGGAAAAATAGGGTGTTGCAAACGCCCAGCATGAAGCTGAAACACGTTTTCAACCATCATTAAACAGAGTATTATTATAAATATTATTTAATGACGAAACAAAGCAATGAATTTGAATATAACGCATCGGCCTTGATTTCGAACGAGAGGCAAGATTTTCCTTTCGTCATTTCCCGAATCAAAACTCTCAGGGAGTTTCTCTCCTACTTTCCAGCTACTGTACAAACGTTTTGTGGTGGTCTTCAAAGGTTTCAGAATATGGGTCAACGCTTTTCCAATGTTCCTAAAGAAAAATAGAAGAAAAGATAATAAAGAATGAGAAAAACAGTCCAATGAGAAATATGGTGAATGTGTTCTTAAAGAAAAATAGAATAAAAGAAAAATAAAGTTAATAAAGAGTTCGCATTAAAACATTTTCATGGTGAATCAAGGAAAGATAATAAACAATGAGAAAAATAGTTAAAAGTTAATAACTTTAACAAGAAAAATAAAGAATGAAAGAGTTCTCATTAAACATGAATCAATGAAAGATAATAAACAATGAGAAAAATAGTTAAAAGTTAATAACTTTAACAAGAAAAATAAAGAATGAAAAAGTTCTCATTAAACAGTTCAGTGAGAAAATTCATTGTGAAACAAAGCGTAAAAACAAAGAAGGAGACTATTTACATTTTGGCAATGTTGTTTTGACAGTAGAGAATAAAAAAAATATGAACCCTAAAAAATATTACAATGAGAATTGTGATTTGTAACGTCGCATATAAAGAAACCAATACACACAAATGAAGAAAAGATGGACATTGTAAAATTGTTGTATCTTTCTGTGTACTCCAAATAAGGAATGAAATAAAAAATTTGTCCTTTTGTGTGTACTACTCACCAAAGAGGGCGTTACAGCTTGATGCCCTAGAATAGTACCACATGCATATAAGAGATCCAAGTTGCATAGTCGAGTTGAAGTCGCATTGTCGTCGTCGATAAGTTGTCATTTGTCAATGAGTTATTAATATAGAATTATGTGGAGTATTAATATTTATTAATCGTTGTTGTCCATGTTGTGATAAGATGATGTGATGTGTTGTTTATATTGTTAAGAGGTGAAAATTATGTTGTGTTGTTTATGATATTATTATGAGATGAAGATTATGTTGTGTAGCTTAAGTTATTATGAGATGATGATTATATTATGTTGTTTATGATATTATGAGATGATGATTATGTTTGTGTGTTAAAGATAATATTTATGATGTGATGATCTATGATGGTATGATTTGATTATTATGTGCTAAGTGATGATGTATACAATGCGATGAATATGAAGTTAGTAATGATTAGAAGTTGATTGAGTTATTAATGAAATATTATGAGAAGATTTAATGTTTATTAATTGATGAAGTTTAAGTTGTTGAATGTTTTTGATGAATTATATCCTTATTATTATTGAATGTGAAATCTCACCACTTCTGCTTGGAAATGTTGCTCTTCATATGAGTAACTTGCAGGTGATCAAGTTTAAGTTGCTGTTAGATTGTTGTCGTGAGTGGACTATCTCTCACGTGTGTCTTTAGGTGCTCTGATACGTAACAGAATGGGAACTTTGTTGCATGCTTTTCTATTCCTTACGTATTGTTTATGAATTTACAAGATTAAGTTGTTAATTGGATTTTTATGAGATCTTTTGATGAGGCCTTCGTGCCAAGACTATTTTAGATGTTGAAATAAATTCCGCTGCGAAGCTTTTGAATATTATGTTGATTGAACTTTGAAGGAGAATTAGTTAATTATTCCATTTATGATTTTTATGAAGTGTGACATTCAGTTTGTGATGATTACTCTGATTATTTTAATGAAATTTTTAAGTTGGAAAAATAGGGTGTTGCAAACGCCCAGCATGAAGCTGAAACACGTTTTCAACCATCATTAAACAGAGTATTATTATAAATATTATTTAATGACGAAACAAAGCAATGAATTTGAATATAACGCATCTGCCTTGATTTCGAACGAGAGGCAAGATTTTCCTTTCGTCATTTCCCGAATCAAAACTCTCAGGGAGTTTCTCTCCTACTTTCCAGCTACTGTACAAACGTTTTGTGGTGGTCTTCAAAGGTTTCAGAATATGGGTCAACGCTTTTCCAATGTTCCTAAAGAAAAATAGAAGAAAAGATAATAAAGAATGAGAAAAACAGTCCAATGAGAAATATGGTGAATGTGTTCTTAAAGAAAAATAGAATAAAAGAAAAATAAAGTTAATAAAGAGTTCGCATTAAAACATTTTCATGGTGAATCAAGGAAAGATAATAAACAATGAGAAAAATAGTTAAAAGTTAATAACTTTAACAAGAAAAATAAAGAATGAAAGAGTTCTCATTAAACATGAATCAATGAAAGATAATAAACAATGAGAAAAATAGTTAAAAGTTAATAACTTTAACAAGAAAAATAAAGAATGAAAAAGTTCTCATTAAACAGTTCAGTGAGAAAATTCATTGTGAAACAAAGCGTAAAAACAAAGAAGGAGACTATTTACATTTTGGCAATGTTGTTTTGACAGTAGAGAATAAAAAAAATATGAACCCTAAAAAATATTACAATGAGAATTGTGATTTGTAACGTCGCATATAAAGAAACCAATACACACAAATGAAGAAAAGATGGACATTGTAAAATTGTTGTATCTTTCTGTGTACTCCAAATAAGGAATGAAATAAAAAATTTGTCCTTTTGTGTGTACTACTCACCAAAGAGGGCGTTACAGCTTGATGCCCTAGAATAGTACCACATGCATATAAGAGGTCCAAGTTGCATAGTCGAGTTGAAGTCGCATTGTCGTCGTCGATAAGTTGTCATTTGTCAATGAGTTATTAATATAGAATTATGTGGAGTATTAATATTTATTAATCGTTGTTGTCCATGTTGTGATAAGATGATGTGATGTGTTGTTTATATTGTTAAGAGGTGAAAATTATGTTGTGTTGTTTATGATATTATTATGAGATGAAGATTATGTTGTGTAGCTTAAGTTATTATGAGATGATGATTATATTATGTTGTTTATGATATTATGAGATGATGATTATGTTTGTGTGTTAAAGATAATATTTATGATGTGATGATCTATGATGGTATGATTTGATTATTATGTGCTAAGTGATGATGTATACAATGCGATGAATATGAAGTTAGTAATGATTAGAAGTTGATTGAGTTATTAATGAAATATTATGAGAAGATTTAATGTTTATTAATTGATGAAGTTTAAGTTGTTGAATGTTTTTGATGAATTATATCCTTATTATTATTGAATGTGAAATCTCACCACTTCTGCTTGGAAATGTTGCTCTTCATATGAGTAACTTGCAGGTGATCAAGTTTAAGTTGCTGTTAGATTGTTGTCGTGAGTGGACTATCTCTCACGTGTGTCTTTAGGTGCTCTGATACGTAACAGAATGGGAACTTTTTGCATGCTTTTCTATTCCTTACGTATTGTTTATTAATTTACAAGATTAAGTTGTTAATTGGATTTTTATGAGATCTTTTGATGAGGCCTTCGTGCCAAGACTATTTTAGATGTTGAAATAAATTCCGCTGCGAAGCTTTTGAATATTATGTTGATTGAACTTTGAAGGAGAATTAGTTAATTATTCCATTTATGATTTTTATGAAGTGTGACATTCAGTTTGTGATGATTACTCTGATTATTTTAATGAAATTTTTAAGTTGGAAAAATAGGGTGTTGCAAACGCCCAGCATGAAGCTGAAACACGTTTTCAACCATCATTAAACAGAGTATTATTATAAATATTATTTAATGACGAAACAAAGCAATGAATTTGAATATAACGCATCTGCCTTGATTTCGAACGAGAGGCAAGATTTTCCTTTCGTCATTTCCCGAATCAAAACTCTCAGGGAGTTTCTCTCCTACTTTCCAGCTACTGTACAAACGTTTTGTGGTGGTCTTCAAAGGTTTCAGAATATGGGTCAACGCTTTTCCAATGTTCCTAAAGAAAAATAGAAGAAAAGATAATAAAGAATGAGAAAAACAGTCCAATGAGAAATATGGTGAATGTGTTCTTAAAGAAAAATAGAATAAAAGAAAAATAAAGTTAATAAAGAGTTCGCATTAAAACATTTTCATGGTGAATCAAGGAAAGATAATAAACAATGAGAAAAATAGTTAAAAGTTAATAACTTTAACAAGAAAATAAAGAATGAAAGAGTTCTCATTAAACATGAATCAATGAAAGATAATAAACAATGAGAAAAATAGTTAAAAGTTAATAACTTTAACAAGAAAAATAAAGAATGAAAAAGTTCTCATTAAACAGTTCAGTGAGAAAATTCATTGTGAAACAAAGCGTAAAAACAAAGAAGGAGACTATTTACATTTTGGCAATGTTGTTTTGACAGTAGAGAATAAAAAAATATGAACCCTAAAAATATTACAATGAGAATTGTGATTTGTAACGTCGCATATAAAGAAACCAATACACACAAATGAAGAAAAGATGGACATTGTAAAATTGTTGTATCTTTCTGTGTACTCCAAATAAGGAATGAAATAAAAAATTTGTCCTTTTGTGTGTACTACTCACCAAAGAGGGCGTTACAGCTTGATGCCCTAGAATAGTACCACATGCATATAAGAGGTCCAAGTTGCATAGTCGAGTTGAAGTCGCATTGTCGTCGTCGATAAGTTGTCATTTGTCAATGAGTTATTAATATAGAATTATGTGGAGTATTAATATTTATTAATCGTTGTTGTCCATGTTGTGATAAGATGATGTGATGTGTTGTTTATATTGTTAAGAGGTGAAAATTATGTTGTGTTGTTTATGATATTATTATGAGATGAAGATTATGTTGTGTAGCTTAAGTTATTATGAGATGATGATTATATTATGTTGTTTATGATATTATGAGATGATGATTATGTTTGTGTGTTAAAGATAATATTTATGATGTGATGATCTATGATGGTATGATTTGATTATTATGTGCTAAGTGATGATGTATACAATGCGATGAATATGAAGTTAGTAATGATTAGAAGTTGATTGAGTTATTAATGAAATATTATAGAAGATTTAATGTTTATTAATTGATGAAGTTTAATTGTTGAATGTTTTTGATGAATTATATCCTTATTATTATTGAATGTGAAATCTCACCACTTCTGCTTGGAAATGTTGCTCTTCATATGAGTAACTTGCAGGTGATCAAGTTTAAGTTGCTGTTAGATTGTTGTCGTGAGTGGACTATCTCTCACGTGTGTCTTTAGGTGCTCTGATACGTAACAGAATGGGAACTTTTTGCATGCTTTTCTATTCCTTACGTATTGTTTATTAATTTACAAGATTAAGTTGTTAATTGGATTTTTATGAGATCTTTTGATGAGGCCTTCGTGCCAAGACTATTTTAGATGTTGAAATAAATTCCGCTGCGAAGCTTTTGAATATTATGTTGATTGAACTTTGAAGGAGAATTAGTTAATTATTCCATTTATGATTTTTATGAAGTGTGACATTCAGTTTGTGATGATTACTCTGATTATTTTAATGAAATTTTTAAGTTGGAAAAATAGGGTGTTGCAAACGCCCAGCATGAAGCTGAAACACGTTTTCAACCATCATTAAACAGAGTATTATTATAAATATTATTTAATGACGAAACAAAGCAATGAATTTGAATATAACGCATCTGCCTTGATTTCGAACGAGAGGCAAGATTTTCCTTTCGTCATTTCCCGAATCAAAACTCTCAGGGAGTTTCTCTCCTACTTTCCAGCTACTGTACAAACGTTTTGTGGTGGTCTTCAAAGGTTTCAGAATATGGGTCAACGCTTTTCCAATGTTCCTAAAGAAAAATAGAAGAAAAGATAATAAAGAATGAGAAAAACAGTCCAATGAGAAATATGGTGAATGTGTTCTTAAAGAAAAATAGAATAAAAGAAAAATAAAGTTAATAAAGAGTTCGCATTAAAACATTTTCATGGTGAATCAAGGAAAGATAATAAACAATGAGAAAAATAGTTAAAAGTTAATAACTTTAACAAGAAAATAAAGAATGAAAGAGTTCTCATTAAACATGAATCAATGAAAGATAATAAACAATGAGAAAAATAGTTAAAAGTTAATAACTTTAACAAGAAAAATAAAGAATGAAAAAGTTCTCATTAAACAGTTCAGTGAGAAAATTCATTGTGAAACAAAGCGTAAAAACAAAGAAGGAGACTATTTACATTTTGGCAATGTTGTTTTGACAGTAGAGAATAAAAAAAATATGAACCCTAAAAAATATTACAATGAGAATTGTGATTTGTAACGTCGCATATAAAGAAACCAATACACACAAATGAAGAAAAGATGGACATTGTAAAATTGTTGTATCTTTCTGTGTACTCCAAATAAGGAATGAAATAAAAAATTTGTCCTTTTGTGTGTACTACTCACCAAAGAGGGCGTTACAGCTTGATGCCCTAGAATAGTACCACATGCATATAAGAGGTCCAAGTTGCATAGTCGAGTTGAAGTCGCATTGTCGTCGTCGATAAGTTGTCATTTGTCAATGAGTTATTAATATAGAATTATGTGGAGTATTAATATTTATTAATCGTTGTTGTCCATGTTGTGATAAGATGATGTGATGTGTTGTTTATATTGTTAAGAGGTGAAAATTATGTTGTGTTGTTTATGATATTATTATGAGATGAAGATTATGTTGTGTAGCTTAAGTTATTATGAGATGATGATTATATTATGTTGTTTATGATATTATGAGATGATGATTATGTTTGTGTGTTAAAGATAATATTTATGATGTGATGATCTATGATGGTATGATTTGATTATTATGTGCTAAGTGATGATGTATACAATGCGATGAATATGAAGTTAGTAATGATTAGAAGTTGATTGAGTTATTAATGAAATATTATAAGAAGATTTAATGTTTATTAATTGATGAAGTTTAAATTGTTGAATGTTTTTGATGAATTATATCCTTATTATTATTGAATGTGAAATCTCACCACTTCTGCTTGGAAATGTTGCTCTTCATATGAGTAACTTGCAGGTGATCAAGTTTAAGTTGCTGTTAGATTGTTGTCGTGAGTGGACTATCTCTCACGTGTGTCTTTAGGTGCTCTGATACGTAACAGAATGGGAACTTTTTGCATGCTTTTCTATTCCTTACGTATTGTTTATTAATTTACAAGATTAAGTTGTTAATTGGATTTTTATGAGATCTTTTGATGAGGCCTTCGTGCCAAGACTATTTTAGATGTTGAAATAAATTCCGCTGCGAAGCTTTTGAATATTATGTTGATTGAACTTTGAAGGAGAATTAGTTAATTATTCCATTTATGATTTTTATGAAGTGTGACATTCAGTTTGTGATGATTACTCTGATTATTTTAATGAAATTTTTAAGTTGGAAAAATAGGGTGTTGCAAACGCCCAGCATGAAGCTGAAACACGTTTTCAACCATCATTAAACAGAGTATTATTATAAATATTATTTAATGACGAAACAAAGCAATGAATTTGAATATAACGCATCTGCCTTGATTTCGAACGAGAGGCAAGATTTTCCTTTCGTCATTTCCCGAATCAAAACTCTCAGGGAGTTTCTCTCCTACTTTCCAGCTACTGTACAAACGTTTTGTGGTGGTCTTCAAAGGTTTCAGAATATGGGTCAACGCTTTTCCAATGTTCCTAAAGAAAAATAGAAGAAAAGATAATAAAGAATGAGAAAAACAGTCCAATGAGAAATATGGTGAATGTGTTCTTAAAGAAAAATAGAATAAAAGAAAAATAAAGTTAATAAAGAGTTCGCATTAAAACATTTTCATGGTGAATCAAGGAAAGATAATAAACAATGAGAAAAATAGTTAAAAGTTAATAACTTTAACAAGAAAAATAAAGAATGAAAGAGTTCTCATTAAACATGAATCAATGAAAGATAATAAACAATGAGAAAAATAGTTAAAAGTTAATAACTTTAACAAGAAAAATAAAGAATGAAAAAGTTCTCATTAAACAGTTCAGTGAGAAAATTCATTGTGAAACAAAGCGTAAAAACAAAGAAGGAGACTATTTACATTTTGGCAATGTTGTTTTGACAGTAGAGAATAAAAAAAATATGAACCCTAAAAAATATTACAATGAGAATTGTGATTTGTAACGTCGCATATAAAGAAACCAATACACACAAATGAAGAAAAGATGGACATTGTAAAATTGTTGTATCTTTCTGTGTACTCCAAATAAGGAATGAAATAAAAAATTTGTCCTTTTGTGTGTACTACTCACCAAAGAGGGCGTTACAGCTTGATGCCCTAGAATAGTACCACATGCATATAAGAGGTCCAAGTTGCATAGTCGAGTTGAAGTCGCATTGTCGTCGTCGATAAGTTGTCATTTGTCAATGAGTTATTAATATAGAATTATGTGGAGTATTAATATTTATTAATCGTTGTTGTCCATGTTGTGATAAGATGATGTGATGTGTTGTTTATATTGTTAAGAGGTGAAGATTATGTTGTGTTGTTTATGATATTATTATGAGATGAAGATTATATTGTGTAGCTTAAGTTATTATGAGATGATGATTATATTATGTTGTTTATGATATTATGAGATGATGATTATGTTTGTGTGTTAAAGATAATATTTATGATGTGATGATCTATGATGGTATGATTTGATTATTATGTGCTAAGTGATGATGTATACAATGCGATGAATATGAAGTTAGTAATGATTAGAAGTTGATTGAGTTATTAATGAAATATTATAAGAAGATTTAATGTTTATTAATTGATGAAGTTTAAATTGTTGAATGTTTTTGATGAATTATATCCTTATTATTATTGAATGTGAAATCTCACCACTTCTGCTTGGAAATGTTGCTCTTCATATGAGTAACTTGCAGGTGATCAAGTTTAAGTTGCTGTTAGATTGCTGTTGTGAGTGGACTATCTCTCACGTGTGTCTTTAGGTGCTATGATACGTAACAGAATGGGAACTGTGTTGCAAGCTTTTCTATTCCTTACGTATTGTTTATGAATTTACAAGATTAAGTTGTTAATTGGATTTTTATGAGATACTTTGATGAGGCCTTCGTGCCAAGACTATTTTAGATATTGAAATAAATTCCGCTGCGAAGCTTTTGAATATTATGTTGATTGAACTTTGAAGGAGAATTAGTTAATTATTCCATTTATGATTTTTATGAAGTGTGACATTCCGTTTGTGATGATTACTCTGATTATTTTAATGAAATTTTTAAGTTGGAAAAATAGGGTGTTGCAAACGCCCAGCATGAAGCTGAAACACGTTTTCAACCATCATTAAACAGAGTATTATTATAAATATTATTTAATGACGAAACAAAGCAATGAATTTGAATATAACGCATCGGCCTTGATTTCGAACGAGAGGCAGGGATTTTCCTTTCGTCATTTCCCGAATCAAAACTCTCAGGGAGTTTCTCTCCTACTTTCCAGCTACTGTACAAACGTTTTGTGGTGGTCTTCAAAGGTTTCAGAACATGGGTCAACGCTTTTCCAATGTTCCCAAAGAAAAATAGAAGAAAAGATAATAAAGAATGAGAAAAACAGTCCAATGAGAAATATGGTGAATGTGCTCTTAAAGAAAAATAGAATAAAAGAAAAATAAAGTTAATAAAGAGTTCTCATTAAAACATTTTCATGGTGAATCAAGGAAAGATAATAAACAATTAGAAAAATAAATAAAAGTTAATAACTTTAACAAGAAAAATAAAGAATGAAAGAGTTCTCAATAAACATGAATCAATGAAAGATAATAAACAATGAGAAAAATAGTTAAAAGTTAATAACTTTAACAAGAAAAATAAAGAATGAAAAAGTTCTCATTAAACAGTTCAGTGAGAAAATTCATTGTGAAACAAAGCGTAAAAACAAAGAAGGAGACTATTTACATTTTGACAATGTTGTTTTGACAGTAGAGAATAAAAAAAAGATGAACCCTAAAAAATGTTTCAATGAGAATTGTGATTTGTAACGTCCATATAAAGAAACCAATACACACAAATGAAGAAAGGATGGACATTGTAAAATTGTTGTATCTTTCTTTGTACTCCAAATAAGGAATGAAATAAAAAATTTGTCATTTTGTGTGTACTACTCACCAAAGAGGGCGTTACAGCTTGATGCCCTGGATTGGTACCACATGCATATAAGAGGTCTAAGTTGCATAGTCGAGTTGAAGTCGCATTGTCGTCGTCGATAAGTTGCATTTGTCAATGAGTTATCAATGAAGAATTATGTGCAGTATTAATATTTATTAATCGTTGTTGTCCATGTTGTGATAAGATGATGTGATGTGTTGTTTATATTGTTATGAGGTGAAGATTATGTTGTGTTGTTAATGATATTATTATGAGATGGAAGATTATGTTGTGTAGCTTAAGTTATTATGAGATGATGAATATATTATGTTGTTTATGATATTATGAGATGATGATTATGTTTGTGTGTTACAGATAATATATATGATGTGATGATCTATGATGGTATGATTTGATTATTATGTGCTAAGTGATGATGTATACAATGCGATGAATATGAAGTTAGTAATGATTAGAAGTTGATTGAGTTATTAATGAAATATTATAAGAAGATTTAATGTGTATTAATTGATGAAGTTTAAGTTGTTGAATGTTTTTGATGAATTATATGCTTAATATTATTGAATGTGAAATTTCACCACTTTGCTTGGAAATGTTGCTCTTCGTATGAGTAACTTGCAGGTGATCAAGTTTAAGTTGCTGTTAGATTGCTGTTGTGAGTGGACTATCTCTCACGTGTGTCTTTAGGTGCTATGATACGTAACAGAATGGGAACTGTGTTGCAAGCTTTTCTATTCCTTACGTATTGTTTATGAATTTACAAGATTAAGTTGTTAATTGGATTTTTATGAGATACTTTGATGAGGCCTTCGTGCCAAGACTATTTTAGATATTGAAATAAATTCCGCTGCGAAGCTTTTGAATATTATGTTGATTGAACTTTGAAGGAGAATTAGTTAATTATTCCATTTATGATTTTTATGAAGTGTGACATTCCGTTTGTGATGATTACTCTGATTATTTTAATGAAATTTTTAAGTTGGAAAAATAGGGTGTTGCAAACGCCCAGCATGAAGCTGAAACACGTTTTCAACCATCATTAAACAGAGTATTATTATAAATATTATTTAATGACGAAACAAAGCAATGAATTTGAATATAACGCATCGGCCTTGATTTCGAACGAGAGGCAGGATTTTCCTTTCGTCATTTCCCGAATCAAAACTCTCAGGGAGTTTCTCTCCTACTTTCCAGCTACTGTACAAACGTTTTGTGGTGGTCTTCAAAGGTTTCAGAACATGGGTCAACGCTTTTCCAATGTTCCCAAAGAAAAATAGAAGAAAAGATAATAAAGAATGAGAAAAACAGTCCAATGAGAAATATGGTGAATGTGCTCTTAAAGAAAAATAGAATAAAAGAAAAATAAAGTTAATAAAGAGTTCTCATTAAAACATTTTCATGGTGAATCAAGGAAAGATAATAAACAATTAGAAAAATAAATAAAAGTTAATAACTTTAACAAGAAAAATAAAGAATGAAAGAGTTCTCAATAAACATGAATCAATGAAAGATAATAAACAATGAGAAAAATAGTTAAAAGTTAATAACTTTAACAAGAAAAATAAAGAATGAAAAAGTTCTCATTAAACAGTTCAGTGAGAAAATTCATTGTGAAACAAAGCGTAAAAACAAAGAAGGAGACTATTTACATTTTGACAATGTTGTTTTGACAGTAGAGAATAAAAAAAAGATGAACCCTAAAAAATGTTTCAATGAGAATTGTGATTTGTAACGTCCCATATAAAGAAACCAATACACACAAATGAAGAAAGGATGGACATTGTAAAATTGTTGTATCTTTCTTTGTACTCCAAATAAGGAATGAAATAAAAAATTTGTCATTTTGTGTGTACTACTCACCAAAGAGGGCGTTACAGCTTGATGCCCTGGATTGGTACCACATGCATATAAGAGGTCTAAGTTGCATAGTCGAGTTGAAGTCGCATTGTCGTCGTCGATAAGTTGGCATTTGTCAATGAGTTATCAATGAAGAATTATGTGCAGTATTAATATTTATTAATCGTTGTTGTCCATGTTGTGATAAGATGATGTGATGTGTTGTTTATATTGTTATGAGGTGAAGATTATGTTGTGTTGTTAATGATATTATTATGAGATGGAAGATTATGTTGTGTAGCTTAAGTTATTATGAGATGATGAATATATTATGTTGTTTATGATATTATGAGATGATGATTATGTTTGTGTGTTACAGATAATATATATGATGTGATGATCTATGATGGTATGATTTGATTATTATGTGCTAAGTGATGATGTATACAATGCGATGAATATGAAGTTAGTAATGATTAGAAGTTGATTGAGTTATTAATGAAATATTATAAGAAGATTTAATGTGTATTAATTGATGAAGTTTAAGTTGTTGAATGTTTTTGATGAATTATATGCTTAATATTATTGAATGTGAAATTTCACCACTTTTGCTTGGAAATGTTGCTCTTCGTATGAGTAACTTGCAGGTGATCAAGTTTAAGTTGCTGTTAGATTGCTGTTGTGAGTGGACTATCTCTCACGTGTGTCTTTAGGTGCTATGATACGTAACAGAATGGGAACTGTGTTGCAAGCTTTTCTATTCCTTACGTATTGTTTATGAATTTACAAGATTAAGTTGTTAATTGGATTTTTATGAGATACTTTGATGAGGCCTTCGTGCCAAGACTATTTTAGATATTGAAATAAATTCCGCTGCGAAGCTTTTGAATATTATGTTGATTGAACTTTGAAGGAGAATTAGTTAATTATTCCATTTATGATTTTTATGAAGTGTGACATTCCGTTTGTGATGATTACTCTGATTATTTTAATGAAATTTTTAAGTTGGAAAAATAGGGTGTTGCAAACGCCCAGCATGAAGCTGAAACACGTTTTCAACCATCATTAAACAGAGTATTATTATAAATATTATTTAATGACGAAACAAAGCAATGAATTTGAATATAACGCATCGGCCTTGATTTCGAACGAGAGGCAGGATTTTCCTTTCGTCATTTCCCGAATCAAAACTCTCAGGGAGTTTCTCTCCTACTTTCCAGCTACTGTACAAACGTTTTGTGGTGGTCTTCAAAGGTTTCAGAACATGGGTCAACGCTTTTCCAATGTTCCCAAAGAAAAATAGAAGAAAAGATAATAAAGAATGAGAAAAACAGTCCAATGAGAAATATGGTGAATGTGCTCTTAAAGAAAAATAGAATAAAAGAAAAATAAAGTTAATAAAGAGTTCTCATTAAAACATTTTCATGGTGAATCAAGGAAAGATAATAAACAATTAGAAAAATAAATAAAAGTTAATAACTTTAACAAGAAAAATAAAGAATGAAAGAGTTCTCAATAAACATGAATCAATGAAAGATAATAAACAATGAGAAAAATAGTTAAAAGTTAATAACTTTAACAAGAAAATAAAGAATGAAAAAGTTCTCATTAAACAGTTCAGTGAGAAAATTCATTGTGAAACAAAGCGTAAAAACAAAGAAGGAGACTATTTACATTTTGACAATGTTGTTTTGACAGTAGAGAATAAAAAAAGATGAACCCTAAAAAATGTTTCAATGAGAATTGTGATTTGTAACGTCCCATATAAAGAAACCAATACACACAAATGAAGAAAGGATGGACATTGTAAAATTGTTGTATCTTTCTTTGTACTCCAAATAAGGAATGAAATAAAAAATTTGTCATTTTGTGTGTACTACTCACCAAAGAGGGCGTTACAGCTTGATGCCCTGGATTGGTACCACATGCATATAAGAGGTCTAAGTTGCATAGTCGAGTTGAAGTCGCATTGTCGTCGTCGATAAGTTGGCATTTGTCAATGAGTTATCAATGAAGAATTATGTGCAGTATTAATATTTATTAATCGTTGTTGTCCATGTTGTGATAAGATGATGTGATGTGTTGTTTATATTGTTATGAGGTGAAGATTATGTTGTGTTGTTAATGATATTATTATGAGATGGAAGATTATGTTGTGTAGCTTAAGTTATTATGAGATGATGAATATATTATGTTGTTTATGATATTATGAGATGATGATTATGTTTGTGTGTTACAGATAATATATATGATGTGATGATCTATGATGGTATGATTTGATTATTATGTGCTAAGTGATGATGTATACAATGCGATGAATATGAAGTTAGTAATGATTAGAAGTTGATTGAGTTATTAATGAAATATTATAAGAAGATTTAATGTGTATTAATTGATGAAGTTTAAGTTGTTGAATGTTTTTGATGAATTATATGCTTAATATTATTGAATGTGAAATTTCACCACTTTTGCTTGGAAATGTTGCTCTTCGTATGAGTAACTTGCAGGTGATCAAGTTTAAGTTGCTGTTAGATTGCTGTTGTGAGTGGACTATCTCTCACGTGTGTCTTTAGGTGCTATGATACGTAACAGAATGGGAACTGTGTTGCAAGCTTTTCTATTCCTTACGTATTGTTTATGAATTTACAAGATTAAGTTGTTAATTGGATTTTTATGAGATACTTTGATGAGGCCTTCGTGCCAAGACTATTTTAGATATTGAAATAAATTCCGCTGCGAAGCTTTTGAATATTATGTTGATTGAACTTTGAAGGAGAATTAGTTAATTATTCCATTTATGATTTTTATGAAGTGTGACATTCCGTTTGTGATGATTACTCTGATTATTTTAATGAAATTTTTAAGTTGGAAAAATAGGGTGTTGCAAACGCCCAGCATGAAGCTGAAACACGTTTTCAACCATCATTAAACAGAGTATTATTATAAATATTATTTAATGACGAAACAAAGCAATGAATTTGAATATAACGCATCGGCCTTGATTTCGAACGAGAGGCAGGATTTTCCTTTCGTCATTTCCCGAATCAAAACTCTCAGGGAGTTTCTCTCCTACTTTCCAGCTACTGTACAAACGTTTTGTGGTGGTCTTCAAAGGTTTCAGAACATGGGTCAACGCTTTTCCAATGTTCCCAAAGAAAAATAGAAGAAAAGATAATAAAGAATGAGAAAAACAGTCCAATGAGAAATATGGTGAATGTGCTCTTAAAGAAAAATAGAATAAAAGAAAAATAAAGTTAATAAAGAGTTCTCATTAAAACATTTTCATGGTGAATCAAGGAAAGATAATAAACAATTAGAAAAATAAATAAAAGTTAATAACTTTAACAAGAAAAATAAAGAATGAAAGAGTTCTCAATAAACATGAATCAATGAAAGATAATAAACAATGAGAAAAATAGTTAAAAGTTAATAACTTTAACAAGAAAAATAAAGAATGAAAAAGTTCTCATTAAACAGTTCAGTGAGAAAATTCATTGTGAAACAAAGCGTAAAAACAAAGAAGGAGACTATTTACATTTTGACAATGTTGTTTTGACAGTAGAGAATAAAAAAAAGATGAACCCTAAAAAATGTTTCAATGAGAATTGTGATTTGTAACGTCCCATATAAAGAAACCAATACACACAAATGAAGAAAGGATGGACATTGTAAAATTGTTGTATCTTTCTTTGTACTCCAAATAAGGAATGAAATAAAAAATTTGTCATTTTGTGTGTACTACTCACCAAAGAGGGCGTTACAGCTTGATGCCCTGGATTGGTACCACATGCATATAAGAGGTCTAAGTTGCATAGTCGAGTTGAAGTCGCATTGTCGTCGTCGATAAGTTGGCATTTGTCAATGAGTTATCAATGAAGAATTATGTGCAGTATTAATATTTATTAATCGTTGTTGTCCATGTTGTGATAAGATGATGTGATGTGTTGTTTATATTGTTATGAGGTGAAGATTATGTTGTGTTGTTAATGATATTATTATGAGATGGAAGATTATGTTGTGTAGCTTAAGTTATTATGAGATGATGAATATATTATGTTGTTTATGATATTATGAGATGATGATTATGTTTGTGTGTTACAGATAATATATATGATGTGATGATCTATGATGGTATGATTTGATTATTATGTGCTAAGTGATGATGTATACAATGCGATGAATATGAAGTTAGTAATGATTAGAAGTTGATTGAGTTATTAATGAAATATTATAAGAAGATTTAATGTGTATTAATTGATGAAGTTTAAGTTGTTGAATGTTTTTGATGAATTATATGCTTAATATTATTGAATGTGAAATTTCACCACTTTTGCTTGGAAATGTTGCTCTTCGTATGAGTAACTTGCAGGTGATCAAGTTTAAGTTGCTGTTAGATTGCTGTTGTGAGTGGACTATCTCTCACGTGTGTCTTTAGGTGCTATGATACGTAACAGAATGGGAACTGTGTTGCAAGCTTTTCTATTCCTTACGTATTGTTTATGAATTTACAAGATTAAGTTGTTAATTGGATTTTTATGAGATACTTTGATGAGGCCTTCGTGCCAAGACTATTTTAGATATTGAAATAAATTCCGCTGCGAAGCTTTTGAATATTATGTTGATTGAACTTTGAAGGAGAATTAGTTAATTATTCCATTTATGATTTTTATGAAGTGTGACATTCCGTTTGTGATGATTACTCTGATTATTTTAATGAAATTTTTAAGTTGGAAAAATAGGGTGTTGCAAACGCCCAGCATGAAGCTGAAACACGTTTTCAACCATCATTAAACAGAGTATTATTATAAATATTATTTAATGACGAAACAAAGCAATGAATTTGAATATAACGCATCGGCCTTGATTTCGAACGAGAGGCAGGATTTTCCTTTCGTCATTTCCCGAATCAAAACTCTCAGGGAGTTTCTCTCCTACTTTCCAGCTACTGTACAAACGTTTTGTGGTGGTCTTCAAAGGTTTCAGAACATGGGTCAACGCTTTTCCAATGTTCCCAAAGAAAAATAGAAGAAAAGATAATAAAGAATGAGAAAAACAGTCCAATGAGAAATATGGTGAATGTGCTCTTAAAGAAAAATAGAATAAAAGAAAAATAAAGTTAATAAAGAGTTCTCATTAAAACATTTTCATGGTGAATCAAGGAAAGATAATAAACAATTAGAAAAATAAATAAAAGTTAATAACTTTAACAAGAAAAATAAAGAATGAAAGAGTTCTCAATAAACATGAATCAATGAAAGATAATAAACAATGAGAAAAATAGTTAAAAGTTAATAACTTTAACAAGAAAAATAAAGAATGAAAAAGTTCTCATTAAACAGTTCAGTGAGAAAATTCATTGTGAAACAAAGCGTAAAAACAAAGAAGGAGACTATTTACATTTTGACAATGTTGTTTTGACAGTAGAGAATAAAAAAAAGATGAACCCTAAAAAATGTTTCAATGAGAATTGTGATTTGTAACGTCCCATATAAAGAAACCAATACACACAAATGAAGAAAGGATGGACATTGTAAAATTGTTGTATCTTTCTTTGTACTCCAAATAAGGAATGAAATAAAAAATTTGTCATTTTGTGTGTACTACTCACCAAAGAGGGCGTTACAGCTTGATGCCCTGGATTGGTACCACATGCATATAAGAGGTCTAAGTTGCATAGTCGAGTTGAAGTCGCATTGTCGTCGTCGATAAGTTGGCATTTGTCAATGAGTTATCAATGAAGAATTATGTGCAGTATTAATATTTATTAATCGTTGTTGTCCATGTTGTGATAAGATGATGTGATGTGTTGTTTATATTGTTATGAGGTGAAGATTATGTTGTGTTGTTAATGATATTATTATGAGATGGAAGATTATGTTGTGTAGCTTAAGTTATTATGAGATGATGAATATATTATGTTGTTTATGATATTATGAGATGATGATTATGTTTGTGTGTTACAGATAATATATATGATGTGATGATCTATGATGGTATGATTTGATTATTATGTGCTAAGTGATGATGTATACAATGCGATGAATATGAAGTTAGTAATGATTAGAAGTTGATTGAGTTATTAATGAAATATTATAAGAAGATTTAATGTGTATTAATTGATGAAGTTTAAGTTGTTGAATGTTTTTGATGAATTATATGCTTAATATTATTGAATGTGAAATTTCACCACTTTTGCTTGGAAATGTTGCTCTTCGTATGAGTAACTTGCAGGTGATCAAGTTTAAGTTGCTGTTAGATTGCTGTTGTGAGTGGACTATCTCTCACGTGTGTCTTTAGGTGCTATGATACGTAACAGAATGGGAACTGTGTTGCAAGCTTTTCTATTCCTTACGTATTGTTTATGAATTTACAAGATTAAGTTGTTAATTGGATTTTTATGAGATACTTTGATGAGGCCTTCGTGCCAAGACTATTTTAGATATTGAAATAAATTCCGCTGCGAAGCTTTTGAATATTATGTTGATTGAACTTTGAAGGAGAATTAGTTAATTATTCCATTTATGATTTTTATGAAGTGTGACATTCCGTTTGTGATGATTACTCTGATTATTTTAATGAAATTTTTAAGTTGGAAAAATAGGGTGTTGCAAACGCCCAGCATGAAGCTGAAACACGTTTTCAACCATCATTAAACAGAGTATTATTATAAATATTATTTAATGGCGAAACAAAGCAATGAATTTGAATATAACGCATCGGCCTTGATTTCGAACGAGAGGCAGGATTTTCCTTTCGTCATTTCCCGAATCAAAACTCTCAGGGAGTTTCTCTCCTACTTTCCAGCTACTGTACAAACGTTTTGTGGTGGTCTTCAAAGGTTTCAGAACATGGGTCAACGCTTTTCCAATGTTCCCAAAGAAAAATAGAAGAAAAGATAATAAAGAATGAGAAAAACAGTCCAATGAGAAATATGGTGAATGTGCTCTTAAAGAAAAATAGAATAAAAGAAAAATAAAGTTAATAAAGAGTTCTCATTAAAACATTTTCATGGTGAATCAAGGAAAGATAATAAACAATTAGAAAAATAAATAAAAGTTAATAACTTTAACAAGAAAAATAAAGAATGAAAGAGTTCTCAATAAACATGAATCAATGAAAGATAATAAACAATGAGAAAAATAGTTAAAAGTTAATAACTTTAACAAGAAAAATAAAGAATGAAAAAGTTCTCATTAAACAGTTCAGTGAGAAAATTCATTGTGAAACAAAGCGTAAAAACAAAGAAGGAGACTATTTACATTTTGACAATGTTGTTTTGACAGTAGAGAATAAAAAAAAGATGAACCCTAAAAAATGTTTCAATGAGAATTGTGATTTGTAACGTCCCATATAAAGAAACCAATACACACAAATGAAGAAAGGATGGACATTGTAAAATTGTTGTATCTTTCTTTGTACTCCAAATAAGGAATGAAATAAAAAATTTGTCATTTTGTGTGTACTACTCACCAAAGAGGGCGTTACAGCTTGATGCCCTGGATTGGTACCACATGCATATAAGAGGTCTAAGTTGCATAGTCGAGTTGAAGTCGCATTGTCGTCGTCGATAAGTTGGCATTTGTCAATGAGTTATCAATGAAGAATTATGTGCAGTATTAATATTTATTAATCGTTGTTGTCCATGTTGTGATAAGATGATGTGATGTGTTGTTTATATTGTTATGAGGTGAAGATTATGTTGTGTTGTTAATGATATTATTATGAGATGGAAGATTATGTTGTGTAGCTTAAGTTATTATGAGATGATGAATATATTATGTTGTTTATGATATTATGAGATGATGATTATGTTTGTGTGTTACAGATAATATATATGATGTGATGATCTATGATGGTATGATTTGATTATTATGTGCTAAGTGATGATGTATACAATGCGATGAATATGAAGTTAGTAATGATTAGAAGTTGATTGAGTTATTAATGAAATATTATAAGAAGATTTAATGTGTATTAATTGATGAAGTTTAAGTTGTTGAATGTTTTTGATGAATTATATGCTTAATATTATTGAATGTGAAATTTCACCACTTTTGCTTGGAAATGTTGCTCTTCGTATGAGTAACTTGCAGGTGATCAAGTTTAAGTTGCTGTTAGATTGCTGTTGTGAGTGGACTATCTCTCACGTGTGTCTTTAGGTGCTATGATACGTAACAGAATGGGAACTGTGTTGCAAGCTTTTCTATTCCTTACGTATTGTTTATGAATTTACAAGATTAAGTTGTTAATTGGATTTTTATGAGATACTTTGATGAGGCCTTCGTGCCAAGACTATTTTAGATATTGAAATAAATTCTGCTGCGAAGCTTTTGAATATTATGTTGATTGAACTTTGAAGGAGAATTAGTTAATTATTCCATTTATGATTTTTATGAAGTGTGACATTCCGTTTGTGATGATTACTCTGATTATTTTAATGAAATTTTTAAGTTGGAAAAATAGGGTGTTGCAAACGCCCAGCATGAAGCTGAAACACGTTTTCAACCATCATTAAACAGAGTATTATTATAAATATTATTTAATGACGAAACAAAGCAATGAATTTGAATATAACGCATCGGCCTTGATTTCGAACGAGAGGCAGGATTTTCCTTTCGTCATTTCCCGAATCAAAACTCTCAGGGAGTTTCTCTCCTACTTTCCAGCTACTGTACAAACGTTTTGTGGTGGTCTTCAAAGGTTTCAGAACATGGGTCAACGCTTTTCCAATGTTCCCAAAGAAAAATAGAAGAAAAGATAATAAAGAATGAGAAAAACAGTCCAATGAGAAATATGGTGAATGTGCTCTTAAAGAAAAATAGAATAAAAGAAAAATAAAGTTAATAAAGAGTTCTCATTAAAACATTTTCATGGTGAATCAAGGAAAGATAATAAACAATTAGAAAAATAAATAAAAGTTAATAACTTTAACAAGAAAAATAAAGAATGAAAGAGTTCTCAATAAACATGAATCAATGAAAGATAATAAACAATGAGAAAAATAGTTAAAAGTTAATAACTTTAACAAGAAAAATAAAGAATGAAAAAGTTCTCATTAAACAGTTCAGTGAGAAAATTCATTGTGAAACAAAGCGTAAAAACAAAGAAGGAGACTATTTACATTTTGACAATGTTGTTTTGACAGTAGAGAATAAAAAAAAGATGAACCCTAAAAAATGTTTCAATGAGAATTGTGATTTGTAACGTCCCATATAAAGAAACCAATACACACAAATGAAGAAAGGATGGACATTGTAAAATTGTTGTATCTTTCTTTGTACTCCAAATAAGGAATGAAATAAAAAATTTGTCATTTTGTGTGTACTACTCACCAAAGAGGGCGTTACAGCTTGATGCCCTGGATTGGTACCACATGCATATAAGAGGTCTAAGTTGCATAGTCGAGTTGAAGTCGCATTGTCGTCGTCGATAAGTTGGCATTTGTCAATGAGTTATCAATGAAGAATTATGTGCAGTATTAATATTTATTAATCGTTGTTGTCCATGTTGTGATAAGATGATGTGATGTGTTGTTTATATTGTTATGAGGTGAAGATTATGTTGTGTTGTTAATGATATTATTATGAGATGGAAGATTATGTTGTGTAGCTTAAGTTATTATGAGATGATGAATATATTATGTTGTTTATGATATTATGAGATGATGATTATGTTTGTGTGTTACAGATAATATATATGATGTGATGATCTATGATGGTATGATTTGATTATTATGTGCTAAGTGATGATGTATACAATGCGATGAATATGAAGTTAGTAATGATTAGAAGTTGATTGAGTTATTAATGAAATATTATAAGAAGATTTAATGTGTATTAATTGATGAAGTTTAAGTTGTTGAATGTTTTTGATGAATTATATGCTTAATATTATTGAATGTGAAATTTCACCACTTTTGCTTGGAAATGTTGCTCTTCGTATGAGTAACTTGCAGGTGATCAAGTTTAAGTTGCTGTTAGATTGCTGTTGTGAGTGGACTATCTCTCACGTGTGTCTTTAGGTGCTATGATACGTAACAGAATGGGAACTGTGTTGCAAGCTTTTCTATTCCTTACGTATTGTTTATGAATTTACAAGATTAAGTTGTTAATTGGATTTTTATGAGATACTTTGATGAGGCCTTCGTGCCAAGACTATTTTAGATATTGAAATAAATTCCGCTGCGAAGCTTTTGAATATTATGTTGATTGAACTTTGAAGGAGAATTAGTTAATTATTCCATTTATGATTTTTATGAAGTGTGACATTCCGTTTGTGATGATTACTCTGATTATTTTAATGAAATTTTTAAGTTGGAAAAATAGGGTGTTGCAAACGCCCAGCATGAAGCTGAAACACGTTTTCAACCATCATTAAACAGAGTATTATTATAAATATTATTTAATGACGAAACAAAGCAATGAATTTGAATATAACGCATCGGCCTTGATTTCGAACGAGAGGCAGGATTTTCCTTTCGTCATTTCCCGAATCAAAACTCTCAGGGAGTTTCTCTCCTACTTTCCAGCTACTGTACAAACGTTTTGTGGTGGTCTTCAAAGGTTTCAGAACATGGGTCAACGCTTTTCCAATGTTCCCAAAGAAAAATAGAAGAAAAGATAATAAAGAATGAGAAAAACAGTCCAATGAGAAATATGGTGAATGTGCTCTTAAAGAAAAATAGAATAAAAGAAAAATAAAGTTAATAAAGAGTTCTCATTAAAACATTTTCATGGTGAATCAAGGAAAGATAATAAACAATTAGAAAAATAAATAAAAGTTAATAACTTTAACAAGAAAAATAAAGAATGAAAGAGTTCTCAATAAACATGAATCAATGAAAGATAATAAACAATGAGAAAAATAGTTAAAAGTTAATAACTTTAACAAGAAAAATAAAGAATGAAAAAGTTCTCATTAAACAGTTCAGTGAGAAAATTCATTGTGAAACAAAGCGTAAAAACAAAGAAGGAGACTATTTACATTTTGACAATGTTGTTTTGACAGTAGAGAATAAAAAAAAGATGAACCCTAAAAAATGTTTCAATGAGAATTGTGATTTGTAACGTCCCATATAAAGAAACCAATACACACAAATGAAGAAAGGATGGACATTGTAAAATTGTTGTATCTTTCTTTGTACTCCAAATAAGGAATGAAATAAAAAATTTGTCATTTTGTGTGTACTACTCACCAAAGAGGGCGTTACAGCTTGATGCCCTGGATTGGTACCACATGCATATAAGAGGTCTAAGTTGCATAGTCGAGTTGAAGTCGCATTGTCGTCGTCGATAAGTTGGCATTTGTCAATGAGTTATCAATGAAGAATTATGTGCAGTATTAATATTTATTAATCGTTGTTGTCCATGTTGTGATAAGATGATGTGATGTGTTGTTTATATTGTTATGAGGTGAAGATTATGTTGTGTTGTTAATGATATTATTATGAGATGGAAGATTATGTTGTGTAGCTTAAGTTATTATGAGATGATGAATATATTATGTTGTTTATGATATTATGAGATGATGATTATGTTTGTGTGTTACAGATAATATATATGATGTGATGATCTATGATGGTATGATTTGATTATTATGTGCTAAGTGATGATGTATACAATGCGATGAATATGAAGTTAGTAATGATTAGAAGTTGATTGAGTTATTAATGAAATATTATAAGAAGATTTAATGTGTATTAATTGATGAAGTTTAAGTTGTTGAATGTTTTTGATGAATTATATGCTTAATATTATTGAATGTGAAATTTCACCACTTTTGCTTGGAAATGTTGCTCTTCGTATGAGTAACTTGCAGGTGATCAAGTTTAAGTTGCTGTTAGATTGCTGTTGTGAGTGGACTATCTCTCACGTGTGTCTTTAGGTGCTATGATACGTAACAGAATGGGAACTGTGTTGCAAGCTTTTCTATTCCTTACGTATTGTTTATGAATTTACAAGATTAAGTTGTTAATTGGATTTTTATGAGATCTTTTGATGAGGCCTTCGTGCCAAGACTATTTTAGATGTTGAAATAAATTCCGCTGCGAAACTTTTGAATATTATGTTGATTGAACTTTGAAGGAGAATTAGTTAATTATTCCATTTATGATTTTTATGAAGTGTGACATTCCGTTTGTGATGATTACTCTGATTATTTTAATGAAATTTTTAAGTTGGAAAAATAGGGTGTTGCAAACGCCCAGCATGAAGCTGAAACACGTTTTCAACCATCATTAAACAGAGTATTATTATAAATATTATTTAATGACGAAACAAAGCAATGAATTTGAATATAACGCATCGGCCTTGATTTCGAACGAGAGGCAGGATTTTCCTTTCGTCATTTCCCGAATCAAAACTCTCAGGGAGTTTCTCTCCTACTTTCCAGCTACTGTACAAACGTTTTGTGGTGGTCTTCAAAGGTTTCAGAACATGGGTCAACGCTTTTCCAATGTTCCCAAAGAAAAATAGAAGAAAAGATAATAAAGAATGAGAAAAACAGTCCAATGAGAAATATGGTGAATGTGCTCTTAAAGAAAAATAGAATAAAAGAAAAATAAAGTTAATAAAGAGTTCTCATTAAAACATTTTCATGGTGAATCAAGGAAAGATAATAAACAATTAGAAAAATAAATAAAAGTTAATAACTTTAACAAGAAAAATAAAGAATGAAAGAGTTCTCAATAAACATGAATCAATGAAAGATAATAAACAATGAGAAAAATAGTTAAAAGTTAATAACTTTAACAAGAAAAATAAAGAATGAAAAAGTTCTCATTAAACAGTTCAGTGAGAAAATTCATTGTGAAACAAAGCGTAAAAACAAAGAAGGAGACTATTTACATTTTGACAATGTTGTTTTGACAGTAGAGAATAAAAAAAAGATGAACCCTAAAAAATGTTTCAATGAGAATTGTGATTTGTAACGTCCCATATAAAGAAACCAATACACACAAATGAAGAAAGGATGGACATTGTAAAATTGTTGTATCTTTCTTTGTACTCCAAATAAGGAATGAAATAAAAAATTTGTCATTTTGTGTGTACTACTCACCAAAGAGGGCGTTACAGCTTGATGCCCTGGATTGGTACCACATGCATATAAGAGGTCTAAGTTGCATAGTCGAGTTGAAGTCGCATTGTCGTCGTCGATAAGTTGGCATTTGTCAATGAGTTATCAATGAAGAATTATGTGCAGTATTAATATTTATTAATCGTTGTTGTCCATGTTGTGATAAGATGATGTGATGTGTTGTTTATATTGTTATGAGGTGAAGATTATGTTGTGTTGTTAATGATATTATTATGAGATGGAAGATTATGTTGTGTAGCTTAAGTTATTATGAGATGATGAATATATTATGTTGTTTATGATATTATGAGATGATGATTATGTTTGTGTGTTACAGATAATATATATGATGTGATGATCTATGATGGTATGATTTGATTATTATGTGCTAAGTGATGATGTATACAATGCGATGAATATGAAGTTAGTAATGATTAGAAGTTGATTGAGTTATTAATGAAATATTATAAGAAGATTTAATGTGTATTAATTGATGAAGTTTAAGTTGTTGAATGTTTTTGATGAATTATATGCTTAATATTATTGAATGTGAAATTTCACCACTTTTGCTTGGAAATGTTGCTCTTCGTATGAGTAACTTGCAGGTGATCAAGTTTAAGTTGCTGTTAGATTGCTGTTGTGAGTGGACTATCTCTCACGTGTGTCTTTAGGTGCTATGATACGTAACAGAATGGGAACTGTGTTGCAAGCTTTTCTATTCCTTACGTATTGTTTATGAATTTACAAGATTAAGTTGTTAATTGGATTTTTATGAGATACTTTGATGAGGCCTTCGTGCCAAGACTATTTTAGATATTGAAATAAATTCCGCTGCGAAGCTTTTGAATATTATGTTGATTGAACTTTGAAGGAGAATTAGTTAATTATTCCATTTATGATTTTTATGAAGTGTGACATTCCGTTTGTGATGATTACTCTGATTATTTTAATGAAATTTTTAAGTTGGAAAAATAGGGTGTTGCAAACGCCCAGCATGAAGCTGAAACACGTTTTCAACCATCATTAAACAGAGTATTATTATAAATATTATTTAATGACGAAACAAAGCAATGAATTTGAATATAACGCATCGGCCTTGATTTCGAACGAGAGGCAGGATTTTCCTTTCGTCATTTCCCGAATCAAAACTCTCAGGGAGTTTCTCTCCTACTTTCCAGCTACTGTACAAACGTTTTGTGGTGGTCTTCAAAGGTTTCAGAACATGGGTCAACGCTTTTCCAATGTTCCCAAAGAAAAATAGAAGAAAAGATAATAAAGAATGAGAAAAACAGTCCAATGAGAAATATGGTGAATGTGCTCTTAAAGAAAAATAGAATAAAAGAAAAATAAAGTTAATAAAGAGTTCTCATTAAAACATTTTCATGGTGAATCAAGGAAAGATAATAAACAATTAGAAAAATAAATAAAAGTTAATAACTTTAACAAGAAAAATAAAGAATGAAAGAGTTCTCAATAAACATGAATCAATGAAAGATAATAAACAATGAGAAAAATAGTTAAAAGTTAATAACTTTAACAAGAAAAATAAAGAATGAAAAAGTTCTCATTAAACAGTTCAGTGAGAAAATTCATTGTGAAACAAAGCGTAAAAACAAAGAAGGAGACTATTTACATTTTGACAATGTTGTTTTGACAGTAGAGAATAAAAAAAAGATGAACCCTAAAAAATGTTTCAATGAGAATTGTGATTTGTAACGTCCCATATAAAGAAACCAATACACACAAATGAAGAAAGGATGGACATTGTAAAATTGTTGTATCTTTCTTTGTACTCCAAATAAGGAATGAAATAAAAAATTTGTCATTTTGTGTGTACTACTCACCAAAGAGGGCGTTACAGCTTGATGCCCTGGATTGGTACCACATGCATATAAGAGGTCTAAGTTGCATAGTCGAGTTGAAGTCGCATTGTCGTCGTCGATAAGTTGGCATTTGTCAATGAGTTATCAATGAAGAATTATGTGCAGTATTAATATTTATTAATCGTTGTTGTCCATGTTGTGATAAGATGATGTGATGTGTTGTTTATATTGTTATGAGGTGAAGATTATGTTGTGTTGTTAATGATATTATTATGAGATGGAAGATTATGTTGTGTAGCTTAAGTTATTATGAGATGATGAATATATTATGTTGTTTATGATATTATGAGATGATGATTATGTTTGTGTGTTACAGATAATATATATGATGTGATGATCTATGATGGTATGATTTGATTATTATGTGCTAAGTGATGATGTATACAATGCGATGAATATGAAGTTAGTAATGATTAGAAGTTGATTGAGTTATTAATGAAATATTATAAGAAGATTTAATGTGTATTAATTGATGAAGTTTAAGTTGTTGAATGTTTTTGATGAATTATATGCTTAATATTATTGAATGTGAAATTTCACCACTTTTGCTTGGAAATGTTGCTCTTCGTATGAGTAACTTGCAGGTGATCAAGTTTAAGTTGCTGTTAGATTGCTGTTGTGAGTGGACTATCTCTCACGTGTGTCTTTAGGTGCTATGATACGTAACAGAATGGGAACTGTGTTGCAAGCTTTTCTATTCCTTACGTATTGTTTATGAATTTACAAGATTAAGTTGTTAATTGGATTTTTATGAGATCTTTTGATGAGGCCTTCGTGCCAAGACTATTTTAGATGTTGAAATAAATTCCGCTGCGAAACTTTTGAATATTATGTTGATTGAACTTTGAAGGAGAATTAGTTAATTATTCCATTTATGATTTTTATGAAGTGTGACATTCCGTTTGTGATGATTACTCTGATTATTTTAATGAAATTTTTAAGTTGGAAAAATAGGGTGTTGCAAACGCCCAGCATGAAGCTGAAACACGTTTTCAACCATCATTAAACAGAGTATTATTATAAATATTATTTAATGACGAAACAAAGCAATGAATTTGAATATAACGCATCGGCCTTGATTTCGAACGAGAGGCAGGATTTTCCTTTCGTCATTTCCCGAATCAAAACTCTCAGGGAGTTTCTCTCCTACTTTCCAGCTACTGTACAAACGTTTTGTGGTGGTCTTCAAAGGTTTCAGAACATGGGTCAACGCTTTTCCAATGTTCCCAAAGAAAAATAGAAGAAAAGATAATAAAGAATGAGAAAAACAGTCCAATGAGAAATATGGTGAATGTGCTCTTAAAGAAAAATAGAATAAAAGAAAAATAAAGTTAATAAAGAGTTCTCATTAAAACATTTTCATGGTGAATCAAGGAAAGATAATAAACAATTAGAAAAATAAATAAAAGTTAATAACTTTAACAAGAAAAATAAAGAATGAAAGAGTTCTCAATAAACATGAATCAATGAAAGATAATAAACAATGAGAAAAATAGTTAAAAGTTAATAACTTTAACAAGAAAAATAAAGAATGAAAAAGTTCTCATTAAACAGTTCAGTGAGAAAATTCATTGTGAAACAAAGCGTAAAAACAAAGAAGGAGACTATTTACATTTTGACAATGTTGTTTTGACAGTAGAGAATAAAAAAAAGATGAACCCTAAAAAATGTTTCAATGAGAATTGTGATTTGTAACGTCCCATATAAAGAAACCAATACACACAAATGAAGAAAGGATGGACATTGTAAAATTGTTGTATCTTTCTTTGTACTTCAAATGAGGAATGAAATAAAAAATTTGTCATTTTGTGTGTACTACTCACCAAAGAGGGCGTTACAGCTTGATGCCCTGGATTGGTACCACATGCATATAAGAGGTCTAAGTTGCATAGTCGAGTTGAAGTCGCATTGTCGTCGTCGATAAGTTGGCATTTGTCAATGAGTTATCAATGAAGAATTATGTGCAGTATTAATATTTATTAATCGTTGTTGTCCATGTTGTGATAAGATGATGTGATGTGTTGTTTATATTGTTATGAGGTGAAGATTATGTTGTGTTGTTAATGATATTATTATGAGATGGAAGATTATGTTGTGTAGCTTAAGTTATTATGAGATGATGAATATATTATGTTGTTTATGATATTATGAGATGATGATTATGTTTGTGTGTTACAGATAATATATATGATGTGATGATCTATGATGGTATGATTTGATTATTATGTGCTAAGTGATGATGTATACAATGCGATGAATATGAAGTTAGTAATGATTAGAAGTTGATTGAGTTATTAATGAAATATTATAAGAAGATTTAATGTGTATTAATTGATGAAGTTTAAGTTGTTGAATGTTTTGATGAATTATATGCTTAATATTATTGAATGTGAAATTTCACCACTTTTGCTTGGAAATGTTGCTCTTCGTATGAGTAACTTGCAGGTGATCAAGTTTAAGTTGCTGTTAGATTGCTGTTGTGAGTGGACTATCTCTCACGTGTGTCTTTAGGTGCTATGATACGTAACAGAATGGGAACTGTGTTGCAAGCTTTTCTATTCCTTACGTATTGTTTATGAATTTACAAGATTAAGTTGTTAATTGGATTTTTATGAGATCTTTTGATGAGGCCTTCGTGCCAAGACTATTTTAGATGTTGAAATAAATTCCGCTGCGAAACTTTTGAATATTATGTTGATTGAACTTTGAAGGAGAATTAGTTAATTATTCCATTTATGATTTTTATGAAGTGTGACATTCCATTTGTGATGATTACTCTGATTATTTTAATGAAATTTTTAAGTTGGGAAAACAGGGTGTTACAAACGCCTAGCATGAAGCAGAAACACGTTTTCAACCATCATTAAACAGAGTATAATTATAAATATTATTTAATGACGAAACAAAGCAATGAATTTGAATATACCGCATTGGCCTTGATTTCGAACGAGAGGTAAGATTTTCCTTTCGTCATTTCTCCAATCAAAACTCTCAGGGAGTTTCTCTCCTACTTTCCAGCTACTGTACAAACGTTTTGTGGTGGTCTTCAAAGGTTTCAGAATATGGGTCAACGCTTTTCCAATGTTCCTAAAGAAAAATAGAATAAAAGATAATAAAGAATGAGAAAAACAGCCCAATGAAAAATATGGTGAATGTGTTCATAAAGAAAAATAGAATAAAAGAAAAATAAAGTTAATAAAGAGTTCTCATTAAAACATTTTCATGGTGAATAAAGGAAAGATAATAAACAATGAGAAAAATAGTTAAAAGTTAATAACTTTAACAAGAAAAATAAAGAATGAAAGAGTTCTCACTAAACATGAATCAATGAAAGATAATAAACAATGAGAAAAATAGTTAAAAGTTAATAACTTTAACAAGAAAAATAAAGAATGAAAAAGTTCTCATTAAACAGTTCAGTGAGAAAATTCATTGTTAAACAAAGCGTAAAAACAAAGAAGGAGACTATTTACTTTTTGCCAATGTCGTTTTGACAGTAGAGAATAAAAAAAAGATGAACCCTAAAAAATGTTACAATGAGAATTGTGATCTGTAACGTCGCATATAAAGAAATTAATACATATAAATGAAGAAAAGATGAACATTGTAAAATTATTGTATCTTTCTGTGTACTTCAAATGAGGAATGAAATAAAAAACTTGTCATTTTGTGTGTACTACTCACCATATGATCGTTGGTGTATTTTCTCTTTATTTTGTGTGTTTTGAACCCAAAGAGGGGAATTGTAAATTGATTATTTGCTTGCTTTTGTGTGCAGAAAACAGAGGAACGTGGTGACAAAGTAATGTTTGTTTTCAGATTATACTATACAAAAATAATAAAAAATAGAGTTGTTGAATGGGTCGGATCGACCCGACCCGTATCGGCCCAGCCCATAACCCAAGCACTTTACTTTCCCAAAATCTCACTCTCGGTTTAATTGCCTCTACTCGTCGATTTTTGTTTAAATTCCTACGGTGCACTGTTGCATTTCTTTGATCTTGAGTTCATATGCAAGATTTGAATTGTTTCATATGCAACTATTGCAGTACTCAAGTAGGCAGTGGAGATTGCTTTTAGACATAAACCGGAGAAAATATCCTAGTGCTTTTGTTAATTTCACCAATTTTTATTTTAGAAAGTTTATTTGGATGTTAATTTTGAAAATTTGTGAAGATCTGTAGAATTTTAATTAGAGTATCTTATTACCCTTCAATTTTTTATTCATTTCGTATTTACTTTATGATTAATCTCATGAACAATGTATATAATAATATTTCTTATAATTATATTTTTAGTAAAATTATTATTATTTATTATTAAGTTTCTAATTACAAAACTAGCATAATCTGTTGATTAATTGCTTAATTTTTTTTTCCTTGGTTTAATTGTGTAGGCCACTTGTTTGGGGGCAGTTTTATTTATGCTATGAAGGAGAGAAGTTAGTTACTGAAACGAATTATCTTAGAGATTATGGTATCAAAGATGGTGATCACTGAACAGGTTCGTGATCATTGTGTCAATTCATCATACTTAAATTTCTCTATTCCTGGCATTCCTGTAACGGAAATATTTGTCATGTTATTTTGTTTGAAAATTGTCGTGTTATAAAAACTACCATTAATATTTAAAGGAGCGACTAAATCATTCGGTCTAATAAATGTTAAAGTGAACATATTGCTAGATAATGTATTACAATATTTCTCTAGCGGCTGCAAAAAAACTTATATTTTTTATTAAAAAAATTATTCAATGCAGAGATGGAGATGAGGCGGGGATACCCGAACCCATCGGGGACGGGGATGAAATTTAATTTCTCATCACTATTCGATATAAGTAGGGTAACATGTAAGTATATGAGAATCGAGTATGAGAATGAGGATGTAAAACCCGTCCCATCTCCACCCCAATGTCATGTCTTGGAGCTTGACTTTTCTTCCTCTCTCACGAGTTTTTTTCTTTAATTTTGGCTTTTAAAAAAAAGGTGTGCCACGTGACACACTCTTATTGATCAATGGTATATATCATAATTCCCTCTATGTTTAGACAAGTGGGATCCACCAAATTACAAGAACAAAGGTTGAAGGTTGCGCAAGAAAGGAATCGGAGATTTTGGTAATTCCACAACACAACATATAAAAGAATCTAAAACACAGAACAAGACAGAGTGACAGAGTGGAGGAACAAGAACAACATCATCATCAAATCAAATCATGGTTGACGAAAACGAAAACTCACCCTTACTGACGTCCGAAATCGAAGAAGAAGTGGAAGAAATCACCACCGCAACCGCCAATGACGGCGATACCGCAAAACACGTCCGAACAAAGGTACCGGAAGTAGAGATCCATTTATTCCGGCAAGGAAAAGGACCGATTGTGGTGTTCAAATCTGCTTTAGGAGGTTGGGAACAAGATCAGCTTGAGGTTGGTGATATTCTTGAGAAACATGGATTGAAAACTGTGTTTGCTTTTAATCATCAGACACGTGTTCGTGGTGTTCCTGTTAGGTTTAATCCTAGGAATGGAAGGTCTATTTTGACTTATAGGGATGGTGCTGTTGTTTATCTCGATGGAGAACCTAAGGTTTGTTTTAATCCTTTTTTATTGTTATTAATTTGTGTTTTTTTTTTTGTTTGGTTTGTGTTTGTTTGTTAATGAAACATTGACACGGATACCGGACATGACACTGAGTCTGACATCGACACCGGTAGTAATTTGAGAAAATGAATTAATTGACTCTAATTAAATTGCATTTGATAGTGTCGGATACTGACACATATATGTCTTTGATTAAAAGTGTTTGGTGATATGAAGTTATTTGTTTGTATTTTACAAAAAACAAAAGGTTTAGATGATGTTTGTTTCAAGGTATAGAATTTATAGAGTAATTGTGTTTGTAGGAATACTATTTAATCAGAAATTATTATTTCTAAAAATGTGTTTGATAAGGTAAGAAACATTCACCTAAATACTAGATATGACATTGATATTTAGATGATGATAATAATTTGAAAAATTATAAGTGATTGGATGTAACTATCATGTCGTTCTCATGTTGGTATTGGACATTGACATGTGTCAGACATAAGACACACCTTCAATCTGAAGTGTCGGTGGTACATGGGTGGTAAGTGCTTGAGATACTATTCTTTTCTTTTAGGCGAGGATGTAAAATTGAGACTTGTGAGTAAATTTTATTCTCGGGAATAAACAATACGAGAGATTAAACCTTATAAGCTTGTACCAAACATGATAATGTTATATTCAGAAGCCTATGTTTCTTGCAATCTGAGTGAAAACTTTGAAATAAACACACTCTTATGGAAATAGGTTGCTGGGATTGATTACACTATACTGAACAGTGTTGTCACTATGACGTTGCTTTAGCCGCAATTTGAAAACTTTTTGTAATAAATAGCATATTGCAGAACAATGTGATTTGTTCAGATTCTACTACACTGTATTGCTATCACCATTATTTTAGTTTATAGGGTTTTGGTCTGTGTTACACCAACAAACTAAGTGAAGGAGTTAGAATGGGATTTTGTTTGGATAAGTCTGTTAGGAGGGAAATGGAGGGTTAAGGAACTGTGGGCAGAGGAAGGGCTGCTAAGGGAAAGGACGAGATAAAATATTAGATTTGGGTAAGGAGGGGGGTAGCTAAAGCTATTGGGCCGAGAAAGGATCATATGAGATCTTGATATTATGTTAGAGTATCGTAGTTTGTCTCATACGGTCAGTTTCTAATCTTCAAATATTTTAGACTATCTCCTAAGATTGGTTTTCATATTACTTAGTTATTGTCATCAATGTAAGATTGCAAGTTGGATCGCACGATTGTACAAGTCCATGATTCAAACTAAAGCTTCTGTGATGCGTTACGACTGTGATCCTGATTTCTTGGATTGATGGCAGGATCGTAGAATCGCGAGTTAGATCGCACGCAAATAATCCAAATTTTGGCATTTCTTTTACATAAAAAACTCTATTTCTTCATGTTTTGCTGGTTTAGGTCAGGTTTAAGGAAAATCCAATCTTTTAAAAAACAAAAAAAACCCATATTTTTTAATTTTTTTGCTGGTTTGAGTTAGGTTTAAGGAAAAATCCAATTTTTTTAAAATTAAAATAATGTTTTTTTTTTTACTAAAAAATCAACATTTTCTTCTCAATCACATACACTGTTTACAGCAAAACGCAGCCACCACCTTCTTCCTTTCCTGTGATTGCAATTGTAAAACGTCCGCCGCCTCCTTCCTCCTATGGTTACTGCAACACGTCTTCTCTTTCTTGCAAGTGTGTGGTGTGGTTCCCCTCATGCTGGTTGCTCTGTTTGTGCGAGTTCCTGTGTTTCGTGTGGTGTGCTTGTTCTGTTAATGGCTTCAAACTGGGCCCGCTGTCCGAATTGATGATTATGAACTAGTTTAGCGTTTCATTTATAGGTTATTTTATTCATCTATTGCAAGTTGTGCATATGTATTAATATTAGTAATTATAACTATATAAGTATACTTTTTCGCTATTAGTAGCAATCTTATGATTCGTGCTATGATCCTCAAGCTACGATCTTTCAACCCCCTCCCAATCTTGCGTAGACTCTCGATAGTTTAAACATTGATTATCATGATTTGTTTCATGATCTCCCTATTTATTTAGGATTTGTTTCATGATATACCTATAAATAGTGGTTGATATTTAGTCTTTTTTATCTAAACCCCACTAGACCAACCAAACTGAAGCGATATTGGGGCGCTTACCTGTAATAATTTCAGTTTGGTTTACCTGTTGTTCTTGATAAATAATCGTGTTTTCTTCAGTTGGTTGTTTTGTTTGATGGTTTCATTTTCTCTGTTGGCTGATTGTGTTGGTGTCCTCTGTTGGTTTATCCAATATACCTTTTTGGGTCTGATTATGTTGAGTTTTATATTTTCTCTTTAAAGGATATATATTTAACAAGCCTAAAACATAGTAAATCTTAAAAGCTGACCAAATTTTCTAGTAGCCTTCACCATCAATTTGAATCTATTAGATCTCACAACTTCAAAACGAATTCCATATCCTCAAAAGCATTGGGTTATATTTTAAACGATATTCGTTCTTGTTTCCTTGTAACAAGCATTGTTTATGCTTTTCTTCTTCATGGTTTTTCCCATTTCGATAGTTTTTTATATTTGCTCAAAAAAGTAAATCTACGGGGCTTTTGGCATTTGCACTCTCATGTGATTTTCTTGTAGTTCAGTCAAGTACGATTCCCCTTTTTTTTTCCTTTCAAAGGTTGTCTTTGTCTTCAATAACAGTTAAATATCCTCCCAAAAATCACATATAACTAACTCTCTTCCTATTGTTCTTTCCTTCAAACTGTTCCACTCCCGTGCTGTGTTAATGGCATCACCAGTGGGTTTGAACATTAGAGTACAAGAAGCAACTGAGGTAGATGTTGTATTCTTAAAGAATTGTGTTTTGGTGGAGCTGTAGCTACTGTTTGTTGAGAGGAAGTTGCCACGATAGCTACGGAGTCATTGACAAGTGCGCACAAAATGGGAGGAACTTAGTTTGTAGAAAACAGCTGAAAGTGGCTGAAACAGATCAGAAAACTTCCCCAGAAATGGTGCCGAAAGCTGGATTGCAAAACGATTGGTCGCTGGAGGCGCAACTGTGGTGAAAGTGAGAGGAGAGTTTTTAGTTATGTACGTAGAGATGATAGTAAGACTTCATAGTTTTTGTTTTGGTCTCTCAAGTCTTATTGGCTGCAAATATCCTACTAGCCTTAGCCCCCTCTACAACGGTTATATGTTTATTAGTGCGTTATTCCTTTTTAAAACATAATCAACATGTTACAATTGAAATTTATCTATCCAGGGCGGTTATTCCTTTTTGTTTCCTTTTGATGGATAAAGGGAATTTAGGTTCAACATATACTAGTGGTCCAACCCTTAATGATTTCCTATTTAACATTGATATGTTGCATATGTTCCTGTATAAGCTCCACTTCAACTCTATCTGAGGCCCATTTCTTCTTTTCAATGTTATGGGCCTGGTCCTGATCACTTCATCTCTCCCAAAAGCCGATGTTTTCTTAACATCAATATGGGGCTGTTTCGGTCCTTTTTCCCCTGCTTTTAGGGTACGCGAGTCTCGCTTCTTTACCTGGTTAACACATGTTATGCTGCATACGGAAATTTCAGAAACCTCTTGACGCACATCCATGCCATCCTTTTTGTCATAGTTTCCGACCGTTGAAACCATTCAAAAGCCTTTTTCTTTCAAACAGATAGAGACTTCCACGACCTTCTCTTCATTTGGAATTTGATTTTCCTCAAAATACCTTTCAATTTTGTAATTCCAGTCATGTGAATCTTTTCTGAGGAAAAACTAACCTCCAGCCTTCACCTTCTTCTTCCTGCTTCTTGTGGTGTAATAATTGATTGATCATGGTGCGCATTTGCTGCTCCATCAGCTATCTTCCCCTTTCTTGCAATTTTCATTCTGGTGCATCTATTCGAGCAACAATGTATATTCTAACCCTATAGTATACGAGAACTAGTTATTTTTTCTTTTTTTAAGGGTATTGTTGACCAAAGTTCCTTCTAAACTCTGCTTGTTGTCAGTTGATTGAAGAATCAAAGATGCATTTATATTTACTTCATATAAACCGAGCGCGCTTCTTTTAATCATCTAGAATCAGAGGCACGTTTATAATTTAATATAAAAAGAAACTTATCAACTTTCTCAAAACCTTGGGGCAATCCATTTTTCATTTTTCAGATTTTAGGAGGGATTCAGAATCGCAGTAGCAAGTTGTGTAATTAGATTGAAATTGTTTTCTGATTCTTCTAACCTTTGTCCTAAAAACTACCGTGGTATGTAAACTTCTAATTTGGTTAAACTTTTATTTTGCAGGACTCACTAATTAAACCGATTACCAGGATCTTGATTGGGGTAGCAATAATAACCCTAATGATAGTAATAGTTTCGAGGGAAACTCCGGAATGGATGAACAAATTCAACTTTTCTCCAGGGAACTTCTCTCCATGGGTATTGGCTTGCGTAGTTATTGTCTTCACCCGCATGAGAAAGAGAACTAAGGATTTTTTTACAAAGCGCGGTTGGTGAATGGACTCGTTGCTTCTGTCGTAGACTTTTATTCTTTTCTTTCTACACACTATCAAGTTTTCTCTAAATTGAATTTTTTTTTGGATGTTAGTTATATCATCATAAATGGTATAGGTTAATAATAGATTATGTCACATTTGATAATCCTGATTGATACATGATCTTGTTCAACAGAGTAAAGGGTTCTTTCTCTCTTCATATTATTTCTCTTTCATTTTCTTGTTGCTTATTTGAAGCATATAGATTAAAAAATAAATATATCTACTACCTTATTCTTAATTAAATTGTTATATCGTCTTGTAATAAGTGTAGATTAGCAAATAGTGCTCCGTTCTAGATTTTAGAAAATATTTCTAAATTGAGAACTGAAGCATTATTAACCAGCTTCATTTCAGCCTCCTGTTCAGAAGAATACTCATTACCATCTCCAAATAAATCTGTCTTCTTCACATTAGTACTCATTTCTTTATTTCGTGATTCATCATTCCTATTTGCTCCATCACAAAGTGAAACCATGTGCTCATCAGTCTCCTCAATACTAACAACAGGTTCGGTGACTGAATGTTTTTCGACCGGTTTCACAGATGTCGAAAACGCTTTGGTAGTCCGAGCAACGTCGATCTCCGTAAGAATTCTTAGAATATAAATTATCAAGACAAAATGTTTAGAAATATCCTTAATCGCCTTACGCGAGTTACCTGCCATTCTAGAAGCATGTCTCAAAAGGTCGGTCAAGGAGTAATCTTTGTTGTCAAGAAACGGACAACGATATATCGAATCAGAGATTTTAAACTAGTAGTAATCATCCTTCAACTTGTAGTTTGGACCCAAATGGATTCACGAATATGTTCTTATTTTCGATACGTAACAATAGTATGGATGTTAATGCGAACCTTAATAACCGGAATTGGTTATCCTCCCCCGTTCGGATTGATTCTGCTGTTGTCGTTGTTGTTGATGTGGTCAACCTTAGATGTCAACGCCGTTGTTGTTGTTGTCAGTGCGACCATCTCATCTATCAAAGCTTTGGCGTTCCCAATGAAATCGTTGATGGTCGCGGTTAAAGACGTGGTTTTCGTCACAGGTTGATCTTTTCCATGACTAATCGATCATGTTAGGAAAAGAACAGGAGAAACCTACTCTATTACCAAATGACACATCAGAAACATAGGCTAGCAAACACTAAACATAAATTGAAAAGAAACAAGTTTGCAAGCGACAAACTTGTGAAAATAAGGTTCCGGAGTCCATCAGAAAATAAAAAAAAAAACTATTATTGAATGAATAGAAGTTATTTTCTTAGGCTGCATCATCTCTTAAGCTTATATAGGGAAATAACAAACCCTAAAATAATATAGAAAATAATAAACTGAACAAAGAAAGAGAAAATTACAAAAATTAGATTAAAATAAAAATACTATAAAATTACTAAAGAAACTCTCTACATCCGCCTTTTCCTTTGCAAGCGGATTCTTCAACTGAGGCTTGAATATTCAAATCAATAAATTATGTGTTTGCTGCACTCTTCCTTCACCTCCTTTGGCTGTCTTCTTAATTTATGGTCTCGATACAGATGATATAATGGAATCTTTAATGATTCACTCACTGACCCGGATATGGCGGGAACAATTATTGGGTCGGTGCATTAATGACCACATGTTCGGGTGCGGTTATGGTGCATAAGGCTGCATAAATTCAGAAATGGTTTTGGAGTACAAGTGACAGAAATCATTTCCACAGCAAAATAGTTTTGATATAATTTTATGCAGAGTACTGGAAATCTTTATGCAGGGTGCTGGAAACCATTAAGTACATCTAATGATTTTGGAGTACAACTCACATAAACAATTTCTGGATTTATGTAGGGTGCATAAGGATTTCCTTATGCACCATAACCTCGCCCCACATGTTCAACTTGTTTCAAAAACCACCGTATTTTATCTCCATTGTTGTGTCATGCTCAACTTGTTTCAAAAACCACCGTATTGTATCTCCATTTTTGCGTCAGTGCATTGACTACCACATGCTCAACTTGTTTCAAAAATCATTTTTGGCCGAGGTGAAACCTTATTAACTCTAAAAATTTATATTATAATTGTTATATTGTTGGTGTCCTTGAAAAAGATGCACTCTATGACAATATAAAAGTGCAAAATATTTATATTTATAATTTTAATCAAAATTAAATTTTTATAAAAACAATTATTCTTAATTTATACAAATTATCGCAATAAAAAGAACTGATAAACAAACACGGAGTGCCTCTCTTGACGCCGATGCTTAATAACAAACATTATTCATAATCTCACACTCTTCCTACCTATATATATGCGTGACATTCCACAAAATAAAGGTTCATCTAATACTATACATTCCCCTTAAAAAAAGTTAAATTAAATATATCCATCATACAATGGAATTGGGAGATGTTCAAGAATTTTTTGCAGGAAAGACCATTTTAGTTACTGGTGTAACGGGATTCCTAGGAAAAGGTATATGTTGTATGCTTTTACTACTTCTATATTACATCATTTAAATTCAAGGTGAAGATTTTTAATTATAAACAGAAACAAAAAATAGGCATAAGATGAAGATTAGTTCAATCAAAGTAACGATTTTGTCTAAAATAAATATATCAAAAAAGAGGTTTAAAGGTGAACTTTTTTACATTTTTCATAGATTTTAATAAAGTATTTTTTTCTTTCATATTTTTATTATTATAAAATTTTCATACTAGGATTCACCTTTTTCTCTTTCAAACCTTTTAATGCCTTTTTTTCCTAATGCACGCAGTTTTTGTGGAGAAGATGTTAAGGGTTCAACCGGACATAAAAAAGTTATATCTTCTTATTAGATCACCAAATATTGGTTTAGCTACACAACGCTTGCATGTTGAGGTACGACATTCTAATAGTTACCTAATATTCCCTCCAATCTTGTTTATAAGAGAAAGTTGAGTCAACAAAAGTTGATGTATCTTGTGGTCTAAGGGCACAAGATAGCATGAACTATTTCTTATATCTAAAGTAAATTTTTTTAGAAAATTATATCTAAAATAATTATTCATTTTATAGAACTATATCTATTATATATACAGGTCTTTAGGAAGGAATTGTTCAAGGTGCAAAGAGCTGAAAAGGGTGCAGATTTTGACTCTTTTATATCCGAGAAAGTGGTTGCTGTTGTTGGTGATGTATCTCTAGAAATGTTGGGAGTAAAAGATGTGAAAAGGAATGAGGAGATGTTGAAAGAGATTGATATAATAGTTCATTCTGCTGCCACAACCAAGCTTGATGATAGGTAATCACGTTGTCTCTAATCTTTCATGTATAATTAAACTATCTATTTCTCTTTTACCCTTGCATTAATTTAATATTTCTAGGTAATTTCTGACATTAAAAGTAGATGAGGAAATAATATATCTTTTTTGCACAAATCAAAATGGGTATATATTAACAAAAACGGTGATACTCCGACAAAAGGAGTGCAAAAGAAAAACAACGATTAAAGTTTACAAATTACAAGGAGTCAAAGAAAGGGGCACCAACAAAACAGACCAGAACAGACACTAGTAAACACCCATACAAGGTAGCGGGTGTTTCCACCAGCCATGATAACAATAATTAAGGGATGTCTGTTTTACTTTCAACCACAAAAAAGAATATAACTTGACTTTCTCAATAAAGGCCAACAGACTAGTCATTGTATTATTGAAGATTCGATTATTCCGTTCATTCCAAATAACTCAAACGCTAGCAAACCAGATAACCTAAAAAATTAAATGGGCACCACGCGACATCCCTGCTATAAATGAAAACTGAGCGAAATGATTGCGGATCTGACCTAGAGGAACCATTGATAAACCTACCCAATTCCAGACATGAAGCCACAAGCCATATGACATTTCACAATCTAGAAGGAGGTGAGTAGCTGTTTCGGTTACTCCACAACCTGTTGCACAAGCCAAGTCGATAACATGGAGAACGCTCCGCCTCTTCAGATTATCTTTCGTAGGAAGTCTATTACGCAAAAGATGCCACACAAGCAACAACACTTTCACAAGAATATATATGTATGCCAAACATCATCAACAAGATTCCTATCCACCTGTTCACCAGAATTAGTAATAAAGCGGTAGGATTCCCGCACCGAATATCCATGCACAAGATCTAATTTGAGATTAAGTTTAATGAATTTTATGAAAACTTATAAAATATTTGGAAAAAAGGGTAAATTAGTTTATCGTGGATGACTCCAGAACCAAATCCCTCCACACAAAACCATCACACATGCCAAAAGCTATAACAAGATCACATCACCTTCCCATCACCACAATCGTCCAATTAAACACGCGATGAAATGACTTAACCAACTTTTATTCGAATTCCACCACCAATCAACATTCGTCGGTCTGAGAAGACACTAATAAAAGCTGGAAAAAAAAACCTGAGTCAAGAAATTGACTCTCAATCTCGAATAAAAAACGATCGGCCGACCAGACTTTAAACAATTTTGACTAGACGTAAGTGGAGAACTTGAGAAGACACCTCTAATCACTATGGACCACCAAGAAGAATCCTTAACCAGCCTAAGAAACATAAATTTAGACACTAAGTTCCAATCTCGAAACAAAAACGATTGGCTCACCAAATTCCAGGAAACCATTCCCTAAGAGAGTCAATAGGTGAAACATTAGTGCAAACGACACCAGCTCGAAAACAACCCAAAATCAAACCATCCAAATCAAGCCACAAACCAACATGAAAACAACCTTAAAAACTGGCACGGGTAAGCAACGACAAAGATGAACTCAAATATTAGGTCTCCACAATTAGACCGTGGAAAAAGGAAAAAAAAAATCCTTAAAGAGATCAAAATCACCCACAAACTCTTCATCATCAACACAACAACCAAAACATCACCAAAATCAATTTGATAACAAAAATAAAGCGAGACTATTGTAAAACTATAGCCGACGTCCAACAAAATCGTACCACCACCAATAGACGTATGATTTCACCTCCCTCTCATCAACACCGTAACACCCCCATTAACCCTCGATATGGAAAACTAGCACCAACAAAACCAAACTAAAGCACTACTATCATTTGAAACAAAAATTAACCAAAACAACATCCATGCAATGGAATTCCAGACTATACATAAACTACCCATCTACATGTTCCGCTGCTTCCAAAAGAACAACCATAACACAACAACACAACGAACCTCCTATGTGTTAGAACATAGAAAATATTAATTAATGGTAACAATCATCCAAATTCTAGAAGGGACATGTCTCCTAAGAAAGGGAGAAAGACTAAAACGTTTGTTTATTACTTTTGCTTGATTATTCATTTATACATTACAATCTTAATATAACACACCAATAAGTAACTACATTCCTATAACTACTAATAGCTTCATAAAACTACTACTAATAACTACTTATATGTATATAATTAATAATTAATAAAATAATATAATATAAACATAATACTAACATATATACATAATTAATAATTTATATTACATAAAAATATATATATATATATATATATATATATATATATATATATATATATATATGTAATATTCTATCTTATACATGCATCATTACTTCATTCGTCCAAGACAACCTTATCCTCAAGATTGTAATTGGCACGAATAAAATATCCACCGGGATGTATCCCATAAAGACAGTGCAATTGATTGTTCAGGCCATGAGTCAATTTCATTGGAGAATAATAACTGAAGGATTCCTTAATGTTTGTGTCGGACATCTCTTCATCACTGACTTGCTAATTGAAAATAATTAAAAAAACTACATAAAGATGTTGATAAAATTTTTACATTTATGATTAAATAAAGGTTAGAATTGGTAAGTGTCTTACAACATTGTTGTCATCACCACCCAATGGAGTCTAATCATTGATGTACTCAATAGCATGTACTTCATCGTTGGCCAGTCATCAAATGCAACATCCTTGCATTAAGACACTGTGATTTGTAGCATAAATACGTATAAAATACTCTTTTATAAATGAATATAATTGACTACCTTAATTTTATATTTGTCTTTAAATTTGTTAATGACTACAACTTCGTATGTAGCCCTCTTGATGAAGTGTGTTAACAAAAATCCAAATTTGACATCATATTTGGTTAAGTCCTTCTTATAATTAAGTTGGAAGTATATCTCGTCATGACGATAAATTTCAGAATTTCAGTTGTGATTGAGACTCCATCATAGACAAATGGTGGAACAATTGATCTCTCAATTTCAAACTTCATAGGAGGAAGAAAAGAAGGAGGATCCACAACACGACCTACAAAATAAGTCGATTAGAACACCCACAAAATAAGTCGTCAGAGAGAACCAAACCAATGCATATAACATTAAAGGACTAAGTCACTGATATTTTTATTTATTTATTTATTTTGTGTAAGAGAGAGCCAAAGGCCCAACTAAGTCACTAATTCTACCATTATTGTAAAATAAACTAATAATATATGTGCCAATATAAAAGGACACTCTATTGAGTGAGTTACTCTCTCTATAGCTAACAATATGACCCACTTTTATATTTCTTTGTCCTTTTATGTAAGATAATTTTAAAACTTTTAACATGTATTATAAATTTCTTTACACAAAAATATGTGTTTAATTTACAAGTGGAAGGAGTAAATCTGTTATCTCTTTTATGATATCTATAATATTTTTTTTTCGAAAAAATATGTGTTTAATTTACAAGTCGAAGGAGTAACTCGATTATTGCATTTTGTATGCGGGTCATATAAAATTATACACAGTATTTATTTATTTATTTATTTTTTTGATAAATACACAGTATTTATTTAACAAGCTATAAAATTATTATTGTAAAATTTATTGTAAAATAAAGAGCTATAAATTTATTTGGTAATTATTTAAGGTTCTTTTGCAGATTCGATACTGCAATGGCTACGAATACGATGGGAGCTCTTAATGTATTGGACTATGCAAAAAATTGTCGTAAGCTAGAGATTCTTCTTTATGTATCAACCGGTAAGATTCTTCTGATTTTTATTTTAGGGTTATGCTAACAAGTGTTCTAAGAAAATCAAAAGTAGTATGTTTACATTAGATTCGACAATGTTTTGACTTTTGAAAAGCTAAATTCATCACTTTTCACCATTTTTCAATTCAATATTTTTATTTTTATGAGTTAACCATTATCAACTTCAATGCTGCCCAAGTAAAAGAAGAAACCCAGAGACCAACCCCTTCAAGCAAGTAATGAGGCTAACTTCCTCTCAACTTCAAAAATAAGCACGAACACCCGACAAAGATCACAACAACACTAACTCCCAGAAATCCAAGCAGGGGAAGGACGAGACTTCTAAGCAGGGAAACAACCTCCCAAGCCAAAAAAAAAAAAAAAGAGGAGACGAACACTAGGACATTAAGGTTGAGTTCTTGATTATCCTCTAGAAAATCACAAAAACAACTAAACACAAGGCTAAGTTTCAAAAACTTTCCAAAAAAACAAAAACAACCTTTTATTGTCCTTTAAATACATTGTATACATCATCTTGAAAATATGAATAAAGAAATTATTGTTTCAGAGTTTTAGCTTGCAATGCCTCTAATTCAAAGAATATCAAACAAATCCAAAATTCATAGCCGACGCCAAATGTCCGAGCCAAAATGGAGGGAATACATACCTTGGTCCACGAGATTGCCCTTCAGAAGGCAAAGGGGCCTTGTAGGAAAAAACGAGGAGGAGAAAAGACCCCTCTCAATAACACCACTCTTCGATGAAAAAATTGGATGGTAGGAAGGGGAATAAAAAACCATCGAGGAAAAACATGGAATAAAGGGTTGTGAAGAGCTTTTAAGTTTGCCAAACTCATGCTCATATAACCAACTTAGGGAAGTTTAATCAACGGTTCAAATCGCAGGAAGGTGAAACAACGAGGTTCAACTATTCTAATCATACTTCAAGAATGTAACCACACTCAAGGTTTATAATCAAGCGCGCCGCATCAATCTAGGGGCATGTGGGACACACATCAAAATCTTTTACAAAGGGGTTGTTTCAATCTGTCAGCAATAAATGCTACATCTACTCCCACCCAGGACTTTGTAACTTTTACTGAAGTGTTCCCCCACATTTGTCCTTGTAACAGAACACCAAAATGAAAGCATCTCCAGAGTACCGAGGCCGGCCACTGATTCTCAAACCCATAACAAGATTCTGACTTCATGAAGACGATAAGGGCTTAGGGGCAATTATTCCAGACTGGACCTCATCCTAACAGCGAGTCATTAACAAAAGCATAACTAATAGATTTACCAGCTCAAAAGACGCTTATGCAAGGTAACCCCTATGTCTAATTTCACTGGAACATGACCTTAAAACGATCATGGCCATTAGTTCTATACCCAAACTTCTTCCTCAACCCACACTGTTTCACAAGTGAACGATTGTAACCTAATAGTCGATATAAGAATGGCACCTCTGCCATGCCCAGGTACGATCTAAGAATCACTTTACACGCTCTCTCTCTCTCTCTCTCTCTAAAATACTTAGACATTACAACGGGTTTCCGTTTTGTTGGTACCGCCATCCACCGTTGTAGGAAGCACGAGAAGCATCGCGGTGTCATTCAAACTTGTACTGATATCTTCATAAAATAATGAAATAAAACAGGGATGAAATTTTGTACCCATAGTAAATTAACCACTTTCATAAACCAAACGAAAGGAACTAAATTGTTTAACAGATATACAATAAAGGACTCAGACAAATTGAAAATTAATTAAGGGACCAAAGTGATACCTTAAAAATAGTTAAAGGACCAAAAGACCAATTAAACTTTATTTGTATCTTACTGAACATGTCGGTTTTATGTCAGGATCTAATATGGATCTGGACTAGGTGTAGTTTATTATTATTATTAAATTTGTTCATTATTAAAAATGAAAATGGTCCACCTTTAATCACACCTCAATCTTAGGATCCATCCAATATGAACCTCAAAAAAATATTCATAATGTAAATTTTCGCCATTTTTATCAAAAAATAAATTTTATATTAAGGCACACCTTTTAGATCGAATACATATCAATCACCCGAATTTTATACATATTCTTTTATTGTTTGTGGTAACTACTTTTGATTATTTAGAATCTGCAGAGAAGAGATTTACTTTTTATTGATATAGTTATTTGTGATTATTAATTAAATTGCTAAAATGGAGTCTTATGTGAATATTTCCTTCTTTTAATAATACTCTTTTGTGATATCCATTAACTTTTTGCATTCCCTATATTAGCTTATGTATGTGGGGAGCCTAAAGGACTCGTAATAGAGAAACCCTTCTTTATGGGTCAAACACTAAAAGGAGGGTCTTTAAAGTTGGACATCAAACTAGAAAAGAAGTTAATAGAGGAAAAAATAAGTGAACTCAAAGCAGAAAATGCTAATGAAGAGACTATCAACTCGGTAATGAAAAACTTTGGAATGATAAGGTGATTTTTGTGTGCCTGTCTCTATATACTTATAAGGATGAATCAAATTATAAATATGTAATGACACATATCAAATTTGCCCTAAATTTTATTCTCTCGTTTTTCCAATAAAATTTTATTGTTAAAAGAAGGAAAAAAAATAATTTTTTTTCGATAAGGCCAAGAGAAAGGTTGGATTCAGCTTATATTATGTCACTTTTTCTTTCTCTTTTGGGCCCCTTCCCTAACTTTTCTCCTGTATCAGGGCTAATTTGCATGGATGGCCAAACACCTATGTATTTACAAAAGCAATGGGAGAAATGCTTGTAGCAAATATGAAAGATAATCTACCTTTGATCATTATACGTCCTACTATAGTAATTAGTACTCACTCTGAACCCTTTCCTGGTTGGATTGAAGAAGTGAGGTATTCAAAAACTCAATCTTAAGCATTATGTAGTGAATTATGAATAAATTGAACATACATATTTTTCTTAATGGATGTCTCATTTTTCATGATGTTGTGTCTAAATATCTTTATTAATTTTTTTTTTAAGTAGTTTAATAGTTGGGTTCATACATTTTAAACGTAGAGAATGTAGCGTTCGAACCTCGATTCCTACTCTAAGTTGTATTTTCTCTTGAATATACGGAGTTGTACTTTTGTGATATATATATATATATATATATATATATATATATATATATATATATATATATATGACAAATTCTATAGTACACTCAATATATTTGAGTGTACCAGTACACCAATTTCTTAAATTAATAGTTAAATGAATTGTTTTTTGAAAAAAAAATATTATTTTTGTAGCATAAGCTCGAACTTCGGTCCTGCATATATTATGCACTGTATCTACCAATTAAACTAAACTCATAGGGACGTATCTTCATATATGTTATTAGTCGTGTAATAGTAATGAATAATTATTTGAATGTATTTGTTAACAACAAAAAAACGAATGGAATAATCAAGAGTATAATATTGAGAACTCTAACCTACATAGAAATTATACTTTATGACCCTCAAAACACAAAAAGGCCACACAAAATTACTCCATACTTTTCTTTCTTATATTAGAGTATCTTTATACTCTTTTCAATTTATATCATTAGTTTGTCTTTAAGGAAAAAAAAAAAACAGTTTTATCATTTTATGACCACAGAACTATGGATTACGTGGTTGATAAGTATGGTAAGGGAACAATTAGGAGCTTTGTTGGTGTTCCAGAGACGGTAGTAGATGTGGTGAGCCCATCTTTTAAATTGTTATATATTTTATATTTTTTTATTTATTTTTCATTAATTACGAATTTATATGAAAATTGAAAATGTTGCTTGCAGATTCCTGCGGACATGGTGGTAAATTCGATGATAATAGCATCCGTGGCTCGTAGTAAGAATCTTTGCAGGAGTTTGATCTACCATATTGGCTCTTCGTCCAGAAATCCATTCAAATATTCTGATTTAATAGATGACATGCATTGCTATTTTACAAAAAATCCATGGATAAATAAAAATGACAGACCGGTACATGTCGAAAAAAAATTAACGTTGTTCTCGACAAGGATGGATGAGTTTGACAAAAACAAGGTATTTGTTAGTAAGAGGAGTGATGGTGATGACTTTCTTTTTTAAACACTTTTAAACTGATTATTTAATTGAACCACTTAGTTTACTATAAATCTTTAGCTTCTCTATAATTATTTACTCTTATTTTATTGCTCTGCTTTTCTAGGGCACAAAGATGGAAACCGCGATAGAGCTTTATAGACCTTATGGTCTCTTTGAGGGCATGTACGTATACCATATACAATATATATTTTGATTTTTTTTATTAATTTATTCGATTTGTTTTAATCAAACTGTATTAATATGATCGCTCGTAATCATAATAGGGTTTGTCTAACATGTGCAATATTGCACATGTTAAGGTAATTAAAAGTAGCAAGTTTTTATTGAAACCAACAATTATTTAACAAAAAGTTATATATTTAATACAAAATGTTCAAGTTCCAATGCAAAGTTACTATTTTAAATTTCTTAACATGTGCAAATTTGCACATGATAGAAAAACCCATCATAATACTATATGTTGGGTATTAGGCAATGCTCCAAGTCCATAAAGAGAGATACCACATATCAACTTAAAACAGTCGTTTGGTGCATAGGATAAGAAGACATGATATGATAAAACTATCTTATCCTATTTCAATCCGTTGTTTGGAGTGCCGATAGGAAATGATAACTTAAACCTATTACGCTAATGAGTCATCTCTTTTATAAATCCAACATTATACTACTTCATATGCGATGTGAGACTTGTTCTCATCACCTTCTATAACAAGATCTAACATATATAGGATCTAGTTTTTGCTCTCCCACCAAGCCAAACCAAGGGCTATGATACAACATGTAGGGAGAGTTCGGGTGTTGCCGAAGAAATAACAGGCTGATGCTTTCACGAGCATAATAGAGAGACACGACGGGTCTGTTTGGTTAACCCCAAAAAAGAGCTTTTAGCTTTTAGCTTATAGCTTATAAGCTCGTTTGATAAAAAAGCTTTGTTTGGTAACACTTTTTCACCATGAGCTTATAGCTTATTTCACGAGCTTATAAGCTATTTTTCAGAAGCTATTCCAAGTAGCGTTTGAGCTTATAGCTTATAGCTTCTCACTTTTTCTTCCAATTTTACCCTTATTATTTCATTTAAATTGTATTTTTATCCATTATAATTTTTATAATAAGCTACGTAATAAAGACTACTATCCCTTTATTCCAATTTTTGTAAATATATCAGCTGACCTTTTTTTTTCTGAAAAAATATATACCTTCGTTTTTTTTTACGAAACAAAATACTATTATTCTATTAGTGTTACTTTTTTTTTTTTTGAGGTAAGTGTTATTTTCTTTATTCTCTGTTATTAGTATTACTCTATTAGTGCTACTTTTTTTTTTGTTTTTGAGGTAAATGTTATTTTTTTTTATAAAGTGGAAACACTTAAATGATAGTAAATATAAGATAAAATTTTAGTGAATAAAATTTAATTTAATTTATAATACATAGGATATATTAAATTAATAAATTTAAAGTATTTTTTTAAAGAAAAATTAGTTTACAAAATTACAAATGCTTAAATTAATGATATAATTTTTATTATGAATTAAGAATACCCTTTATGCCATTTTACATTTATCAGCTAGTTGAACCGCTATTTTTACCAAACACTTCAGTTAGCTTATCAGCTAAAAGCTATCAGCTAGCTTATCAGCTATAAGCTATCAGCTTGCTTATCAGATATCCGCTATTTTTACCAAACAGAGCCGACATCTCTATCCAAAATCTTAAGACATTAGGTTAACGAGACATCTCTCTTATAAATCCAATACTGTACTCATTCATTTGCGACGTGAGACTTGTTCTCAGCTTCTATATATAACACAAACCAACATTGGATCTTGCTCCTACCCTCCCGCGAAGCCAAACCAAGGGCTCTTTTTCCACTTGTTTGGGTGTTGCCGGAGCAACAACAAGTTGATTCTCCATGATCACAAGACAGAGACGTCACATCTTCATCCAAAATCTTTATACCTTGTGTTAATAATATGTCACTTCACACTTAAAACACAACACCTTCTTACTAAAACATAAGTTAAAATTACCATTAAAAAACATACTCATGAAAAAAGTAATTGTCTTCAACTTCTTTTGCAAGTATTCAAGTGTCAAAAATGAAGATGCTACAACATTTTCAATTCTTTTCCTAATTTAACCTTTAGTGATGGCATGTATAAACTTCTATCTGTTATTATACGTGATATTCTATGAATATTTGATCACACTGAAATATATACAATTTTGTGAGCACAGCTTTGATGACCAGAATGTGGAAAAGCTACGAATGGTAGCAAAGAGAGTTGTAGACACGACATTTAACTTTGATCCCAAAAATATTGTTTGGAAGGACTACATGATGAATGTTCATTTTCCGGGTATTGTGAAGCACTCTATGCGAAGTAAGATGTAATATGAGTCAGGAGCATGCAATTATATCATATCATATCTCATTTACCAACAAAAACTGAAGTCACATGAATCAACGATGATAAAAAAAATATATGGAATAGAAAATAAAAATGATGCTATGTTTCTTTCATAGAAAATTATTATCAATTTGTTTACATTCGTGTTGTTGGTCATTGTATTGTACTTTTTTTTACGATATTCAAGACTGATATTCATTATTCATCACTTCATCAAACTTTACTAGAGTCATTTTTAGATCCTCTCCATATTTTTTCTTGCAATGAAAAATATGTGCAACAATTGCGCCCAAGAATGATATTTATTCTTAGCTTAGTAACCAAGGAATTTGAAGGACTTTTGTTAGGACGAACAAAGTAAGGACTAGTTATATTCTGAGTTGGATCCATGGTTATCGTCGGCAAAACCTCACCATCATAGTTAGCTGCATTGCGCGTCATGATCGGACAAGAGGATTATAGCGAGAAAAGGTGGTGGAACCGTAAAAAATTTTGACACCATGTTATGAGCTAGAACTCGTGTTAGTCATAAAGAAAAATCAGCAAGATTTTATAGTGTACTGATTCAACACTGTGTAACAAACAAACTAACTATACATCACCTTGCTCCCTTGTTTGCAACTCAAAGCTGACAAATTTTATAAAAACTTGCTCTTCTCCATCTATGATGACGATCATTGTCTATGACTATGATCGTCTATTATAGTCATAGACGATGATCGTCATCATATGATAATAGTCAGACTATGAGAAATCTTATTTCAACTTGGAATAGAAAATTAGATATAATTTTTCCAAATTCATGACATCATTGTCTTTGCATGTATAAATCTACATATATAATTCTAAACATTCTATCACCATTTTGATCTTTATATATTTCAGAAAAATAATAATTAGAGTCAAGGGATGGAAATGAAACTTCATTGTTCAAGGTCAATAGAAATTGAATTAATTCCTATTTTTTTTCCTTCAGAAAAAATGTTTTAAAACCTACATGATTATGTTTATCTCTTTCATCCTTTGAAAAAACTTTTGGAGGTCTCTTCGCGCCTAAAGTTTCGTTTTCTACTTCAAGAGCCTCCTTCGCGCCTAAAGTCATCGAGAATTGAAAGTGAACTATGGACACCATTACCGCCAATCATCACTGCACAAGATGAGGATTTCAACCCTTGAATTTGTAACGCATACAAAAATCAAAAGGGCTCTCGATACCAATTATTAATGCAAGCTTAATGCTTGCACTCGACGAGAGAAAAGAGAGAGATTATTAGATTGGTAAATGATGAGAGAAACGTGGGAGTTTAGATTGGTAAGTTGTCTCATAAAAAACTAACTAACTGATTGGTTATTAACCAACAAACACTTATTCTAAACTATAGTTTGATTAACTAATTACACACATTTTTATAATCTAAAAAGTGGTCCATAAGTTTGTTATTTCTATCAAAACGTGTTAAATGCACAAACTTTAGGTGGGGAGAACCGTGTCCTAAGCATGCCCCGTACTAGTTTAGACTCCCTATGCTTAATTAGATGTTTGAGCTCTCTATTTCACTTTCAATTATACCATTAAATAAATTTGCATGTAAGAATAATATATTGTTGATATCATTTAAAAATATAAGAATTTGTATTAGAGTAAATTACACTCTCATTCCCTCAAAGATGCTTGAATTACACTCTCCTCTACTCTTATGTTAAAATATATATTCCTCTCCCTTGAAAAGTAAAATTTATGCTCCCCTTTCTTTTAAGATGCTTAAATTACAACATTCTCCCTTAATATTTAAACATGCACTAGTTTTTAATCTATTTTAACATAAATAAATATTTTTATGATATAAATTAATTTTGAACCACCATTTAAGAAAAAATAATTCATTTTTTTATAATTTAAATGTCAATGATAATTAAATTTAAATATTTTGCTATTGATTTTATAATTAAGAGTATAAAATTAACTTTTAAATAACCATGTTTTATTGTCTTTAGTAGTTTTTCACATATTTTAATCTTCTTTTGGGTTGATTCATATTTTATAATAGACTTTAAAATTACATGTTAATAAAATTGTGATAAAAAAATATGTATTTAATTTTTTACTATTTTAAAATAGACCAGCAATACTATTTTTTTGAAGTGTGTTATATTATTATTTTTTTGCTAGATTATGAAAAATAAATAAAAAAATATTGAGGGAGTAAAGTGTAGATTTTAACATAAGGGGATGGGAGTGTTTCAAGCTTCTCTTAGGAAGGAGAGTGAAAAGTTTTCTAATATGTTTTAGATAAGAATGGAGAGCATTGTATATTTTAATACACAGAGTCCTTTTTAGTTGTTTTGTTTAGTGGGCTTTTTTTTTAAGAAACTAAGCGAAATATATTAAATAAACAAACAATCAGTCCCTCAAGCATAAGGTGTGCCGAAGGGAGCTAAAAAGTGTTAATTACAACATAAAAAGGCTAAAAGCAGCCATATAAAGCAAAAAAACTGACATTACATGACAGTCTTGAAACAACAAAAAGGATTTTGTCTTCAAGAGGGACAGTTAAAAACGAACGTGATGAAGTTTGCTTTTAACCACCAATACGTTTGAAGTTTAACCGTTTCCATAAGAGCTTCCAGATGATCAAAGTGATTTCGGAAAATTCTCTTGTTGCGATCATTCCATATAACATATAAGACCAAAATCCAAATAATAGTGGATTAAGTATTTTTTAGTATTTCTCTCATTTTTCTAATAAAATCTTATTGTTAAAAGAAAGAAATTCTCAAATAAAAGGGTATATATTTCGGCTTATATTATGTTACTTTTTCTTTCTCTTTTGGACCCCTTCCCTAACTTTTCTTCTATACTAGGGCAAATTTGCATGGATGGCCAAACACCTATGTATTTACAAAAGCAATGGGAGAAATGCTTGTAGCAAATATGAAAGATAATCTACCTTTGATCATCATACGTCCTATTATAGTAATTAGTACTCACTCTGAAACCTTTCCTGGTTGGATTGAAAACACGAGGTATTCAAAAACTCAATTTTAACATTAGGTAGTAAATTATAAATGAATTGAACATACATATTTTTCTTAATTCGGATATATACTTTTTCATGATTTTGTGTCTATATCTTTATAATTAAGTTATCTAATAGTTGGACTCACACATTTTAAATATAGAGAATTTAAAGTTCGAACCTCGATTCTTACAACCTCGACTCCTATATATTATTGTTCTTGTAGCTATCAAATGAGTTGTATTTTTTCTTGAATCAACTGAGATGTATTTTTGCGACATATTGTCTCTGTTCCAAAATGTAAGCAAAAATGGGTCAACATAAGTTGATGTATATGGTGTAAATTTTGAATAAAATACAAATTTTGAACAAAATACATTAATTTTATTGATCTATTAGAACATGACCCTGGTATTCGTTTTATAGCAGCTTGGTGGTTGTTTTTATGGTAGTTTTTTTACTCTTTTCAATTTATATTATTAGCATGTCCTTAAAAAATACAGTTTTATCATTTCGTGACCACAGAGATATTGACTACGTGATTGATAAGTATGGTAAGGGATTAATGAGGAGCTTTGTTGGTCTTCCAGAGACAGTACTAGATGTGGTGAGCCCGTCCATTAAATTATTCTATATTTTACATTTTTTAAATTTAATTTCTATAAATTACGAATTCAAATGAAAATTGAAAATGTTGCTCGCAGATTCCTGCGGACATGGTGGTAAATTCAATGATAATAGCATCCGTGGCTCGTAGTAAGAATCTTTGCCGGAGTTTGATCTACCATATTGGCTCTTCGTCCAGAAATCCATTCAAATTTTCTGATTTAGTAGATGGCATGCATTGCTATTTTTCAAAAAATCCATGGATAAATAAAAATGACACACTGGTACATGTCGGGAAAAAATTGACATTGTTCTCTACAACTATGGATGACTTCGACAAAAACAAGGTATTTGTTTGTAAGAGGAGTGGTATCAACTTTCATTTTTCAACACTCTCTTTAACCGATTATATATAATCGAACCTCTCTGTTTGTTATTAATCTTTAGATTCTCTGCAATAATTTACTCTTATTTGATTGCTCTACTTTTCTAGGGCACAAAGATGGAGATTGCGATAGAGCTTTACAGACCATATGGTCTCTTTGAGGGCATGTATGTACATCATATACTATACAAAAAATGTTATATTTAACACAAAAAGTTAGCTTTAATATACAAAATATCTTTTGATTTTTTTTATTATTATTCAATCTCTTTTAATCAAACTGTATCAACTTTTTACATCATAACATCATCGCTCATAATACTATATATGTTGGGGAGTTCAGGGGTCAAGGGAGCAACAATAGGCAATGCTCTAGGACCATAAAATAAAGATACCACTTCTCCACTCAAAACCTTAATGTATTAGGTTAATGAGTCATCTCTTTAATAAATTCAACATTGTACTCCTTCATATGTGATGTGAGACTTGTTCTCACCTCCTATAACAAGATCCAACATACGTTTGCCCTCTTCCACCAAGCCGAACCAGTGGCTCTGATACAACTTGCTGGGAGAGTTCAGGTGTTGCGGAAGAAACCACAGGTTGATGCTTCATAAGCATAATAGAGAGACACCATATCTTCATCCAAAATATAAAGACATTAGATTAATGAGTCATATCTCATAAATCCATCATTGTACTCATTCATATGCGATGTGAGACTTGTTCTCACATCCAATAAAAAATCCAACATAGGATCTAGCTTGCACTCTCCCACCAAGCCGAACAAAGTGTTGGGGGAGTTCGGGTATTGCAGGAGAATCAACAACGTGATGCTCCATGACTACCATAGAGGGACACCACATCTCCATCCAAAACCTTAATACATTAGATTAATGAGTCACCTCTCTTATAAATCCAACATTGCACTCATTCATATGCGATGTGAGACTTGTTCTCACCTCCTATAACATGAATTGTTAGAACAATAGTTAAAATTAATAAAAAAAAAAAAAAGGTATTTTCGGTCGTCGAAGAGCATAGTGTTCCAACAGGAACCAACATAGGATCTAGGTCTTGCTCTTTCACCAAACCGAACCAAGTGCTCTTATACGTACTTGTTAGGGAGTTTGGGTGTTGTTGGAAAAACTACAAGCTGATGCTCCATCATCACAAGAGAGAGACGTCACATCTTCATCTAAAATATTAAGAACTTGGGTTAATATGTCACATTTGTTATAATTCCAATATTTTACTCATATATAGTCAATATGAAACTTAACCACCTACAATTAAAACATAACACTATATTACTAAAACAAATAAGTTCGAATTACCAATAAAACCATAGACGTGATAAAAATAATTGTCTTCAGACTTCAACTTCTTTTGCAAGTATTCAAGTGTCAAAATTGAAGTTGAAGTCTGACTTCAACTTCTGTTATTATAGATAAGATTCTAGTAAAATTTTATCACATTGAAATATATATAATTTTGTGAGCACAGCTTTGACGACCAGAATGTAGAAAAGTTACGAACGGTAGCAAAGAGAGTTGCAGACAAGGCATTTAACTTAGATCCCAAAAATATTGATTGGAAGGACTACATGATGAACGTTCATTTTCCAGGTCTTGTGAAGCACTCTATGCGAAGTAAGATGTAATATGGGCCAGGAGGAGCATGCAATTGCAAACATCTATTGTCTTATTATAATAATAGAAACTCTTTAAATTAATACTCGGTAAATTAATAAACTCTTTAAAATAATAAATTTGTCCGGTCCCGGCTTGGGCCAGTGTAAAAAATTGAATAATTCGATAAAATAATAAGATAATAATTTTTTGGAAGATCCCTTTATAATTTTCGGTCCCAAGAAAATCATAAATTAATAATTCATAGAAACTGAAAAAAAATATATTACACTTTGTTGAAATATGATTCAATAGTTGTTTGTTTTCCTTTAAAGTTCAAGTCTGTTTGGAGCTCATCTCTAACTTTTCTTATTGCATCCAATAGCTGAGGTGTTGTATTTTTGTATTGTATCATAAAGTTGTGAAGAGTGTTCGACGCCATAAGTGCTTCCTTTCGCGTAACAGGCTCCAAAGACACCGTATCATCTTCGTCGTCATCCTCTGCGTTGTTCTCAATGATAGTACGTACAATATCTTCTAAACTCTGAACCTCCGAACATGCTTCATTTTCACCTGGGTAGTTCATTAGATTGTCGATATCCATCTTATTACGATAGCCACATTGATTGATCATAGTCTGGAGGTCTTGAGTTTCTTCATCAAAAGTGGATTCATCCAAATTTCCTACAACGTCACTAGCTGAACGAATTTTACAGTGTCGGAAGCAATTCGCTATTGTTTCTTTTCGAACATCTATCGTCCAAGCTGGGATTGCCAAATTGATAGCATCAAGGACATTTATCTTCCCTGGATCAGATTGTCCCACCTCATAACCTTCCAATATTTTGCGGTAAAACCTTCTACGGTAATGCATCTTGAAAGCTCTTATTATCCCAGCATCGCAAGGTTGAATCTTTGATGTCATGTTGGGTGGCAAGAAGAACAACTCAACGTTTCTTAGCCCTTCAATATTTCTTGGATGTGCTGGACAATTATCCACCACAAGTAGAACTCTTCTACCATTCATCATTTGGTCAAATGAACGAACATATTCATCAAAAAGCACACTAGTCATCCATGCTTTTTTGTTAGCTCGATACTGACAATCCAAGCTATTCATGTTGACATTCTTGAAGCAACGAGGCTTTGCATATCTCCCAATAATCCATAGAGGGATTTTTTTCAGAGCCATCTTCATTGCAACAAATAACTACCGTCAGCCTTTCTTTATCTTGTTTTCTTCCTTCAAGTTGTTTTGTTGCCAGTGAATGATCAGCTTGTAGCCTATAAAACAACCTAGTTTCATCCATATTGAAAACATCTTTCATAGGGAACTGATCAATTTTCTCTCGAATCGATACCAATTTCTGCTCCATGTCTTGTACATCAACAGACCCACTCTCGCCAAAACGACGAAATGACTTTATGCCATGTCGGTGCTTGAATTTCCCAAGCCATCCTGTAGAGAAGTTAAAATCTGAATCATCATGAGGGTACAAGAGTTTCATTGTATCTCTTGCCTTCTGCAAAATTAATTCTCCTGTGATATTCACACGTTCTTGATGCTGTAGAAACCACTCATAAACAACCTTCTCCATGTCAGGATATTTTGCTGGTTTGTGTCTTTTGATCTCCGCTCTTCCCTTTTCTATTTCAGCAGAGAGATAGTCATTTGACCGCTTAAGTGTGTTTGATATTGTTCCTTGACTAACTTTCAACTGAAATTTTCCCTCAAGCCATCTCTGCAAGTCTTTTTGTGTGCTTGCAAGATTATCTCTCTTGTACTCGCACAACTCCTTACGTATTTGATCTGACATAGTTGATTTTGCAACACCTTTTAGATGAGAAGTCATCTCGTGAGTGAGATATGGTTTGAATACTTTTAACACATTCATGTGTAATTTATATATGCCAAACTTGCTTAAGAATATATTGAACATTCCACTTGTTTACATTTACTATACACTTCAAAAGTCAAAAGTCATATTTCCAATGGATATGAATACAATATTTATTAATTTACATTGAGTCCCAAGATTTGGTGCAACGTAATTCTAAGAGACATAGACTAATTTGCCTTTTTGTTTAGTATGTACAGTATAATTACTTAAAAACTCTTTAAATTAATAATTATTAATTTATCGATAAATTAATAACTCCCTAAATTAATAAATTTTTCCGGTCCCAACATTATTAATTTATAGAGTTTATACTGTAGTAGTGCTATACACCCTCCGGTCACTTAATTTATAAGCATAAATCTACATTTTAAATTTATTTAATTAATGATGTATATGGTCTTTATTATATACTATATTCATTATTTAATAAATGAATCTAAAATATTGATTTTTGCTTATAATTGTGACCGAATGATGCATCTCATATCTCATTTACTCACGAAAACTGAAGACACGTGAATCAACAATGATAACAAATATATATTTCTTTCATGGAAAATTATTATCAATTCGTTTACATTCGAGTTGTTGGTTATTGAGTTGTACTTTTTTATTACGGCAAATATATATAAGGATTTGCTAACTTAGACTATTAAAAAAATTTGAAGGTCTAAGTTAGTAAAAGTACACTTTTTTATTTGGACAAAAATATCCTTCATTATTATTTAAAATTAATAGTTTGATGGTTACTTTAGGTAATTTTCATTAAAATATATTTGTTACTTGAACCAATTTGTTAACATACACCCGCTTTTATTTTGCTACAAATAATTTTTCCAAAAAATTAGGAAGCAATTGTTGAATGTTATAATAAAAGTAAGAGATAATTTACAAAATTATCTCTTACTTTAAATTGGTTTACACTAAGAAATATTGATTTTTTTTTCAAATGAAAATGTACACTTTTGTCAACTTAGACCTTCATTTTTTTGTTGATTTAAGTTAGCAAACCATATATATATATATATATATATATATATATTTCGGACCGGTCTTCAACTCTATATATATACTGCAGCCAACTAATTATTATCTTCCAATATCATTTTATTTCACTCGAGCTTTACATCCACCATACCTAGCTTAGCACCACCACAATAGGACCACTTTGTACAATGGAATGTTCCTTCTTGTCCAAAATGAATAATGAATGTGAGGGCCCGTCGAATGTATTTTTAGGTCTAAAGCTTATTTGAATTGAGGCCTTCTAAATATGTTGATGAAAAACATAGATATTAAGAATCTTAAATGTGTAATTTTATTTGAGGCATGTCAAATACTAAATATGGGTATCGCTCACGGTTTACGTTTTAACATCGAACTTGAATGTTAACATAAGAAAATATTGCTACCTTTAACATTAAACTTTTTGAAACATGAACTACAAGTCTACAACTCTCCATTTCATCAAACTAGGTGCAAAAATATTTAAAGAATTTAACTCACAAAAATATATTTAAAGCAAAAAATATGCGAAAACCTAATGTGAGACCTTAAAAATGTGGGGCCTAAAGCCCTTGCTTTAGTGTTAGCTTGGGATTTTCATTTGAATCGTTGTTGAACTTTAAAAAGGAAACCAATTTCATGAAATTAAGAAACCCTAAAAATTGAGATTTTGAATCCCTTATAAACCTAAAAAAATTAGAACAAACTAAAATTCTTGATGAAAGCAATTGACCACACTAAAATAACTTGTATATGCTAACTTATGAAAATAGGTTTTCGGAAAGAAATTGAGAAAACTCTCTGAAATATTATTGAATAAATAAAAGTTATCCTCTTAGGCTACAACTGTTAAGCTTATATAGGAAATAACAAAACCCTAATGGGCTAAAATTGTACTAAAATAAAAATACTATCAAATTACCAAGGAAACCCTCCTACATCAAACATTAACATTCTCATTAGGCATTTTAACAAACACTTTTAGTGCAACTACATTGTGTTAATTTTACATCATTCATCGTGTTAATTTCACACCATTCAAAACCTCATTCTACTTAAACATCAATTAAACAACATTCACAACAACTATATTCATCTATAACATCATAAACTACACATGCAATCTACCAAAAGTTCAATTCATGTATCAACCCTAACCACATGCAAACTATCAAAATTCACAACAAAAAAAAACCTACACAAACTAACATTATGATTACGGATGATTAATACTACTTACTTGTGATAAAGTGGAGATGATTCAATTGTTCGTCCAAAATTGAATTGGAGAGAATTTGACAAGTTTTAATTGGAGAGAATTTGACAAGTTTGGAGGAAATATGCAAATGAGAATTTTACGGGTGGATGGGTGTGTCGACGGTAATTCCATTCTCTACAGGGCACCATTTCAATCAGTTTACTATTGATGGTGGAGTTACAAAGGCACATTGATCTATCTTACATGTTATTTGGTATGTCATTATATGGGAAATATGGAAAGAAAGGAATAATAGGGTATTTAATGGCAAAGAATGCTCAATTGTGCAGGTGATTGATAAAGTTAAGTCGCTGACGTTCATGTGGTTGAAGAAGAAATTTCCTTCTCTTCTCTTCGACTATCATAGTTGGTGGCTTAACCCTTTTACCATGTTGGGAATAGGCTAATAGTTATTGGCTTTCTTTACTCACTGTTTTTTGTATCCATTGTAAATATTTGTTTTGTGACTCTGGTGTCTTTCTCTGGTATACCTTGTGCTAGGCATGACCTTTTGATGTGGTAATATAATTCATTTTAGCCTCTTAAAAAAAAGAGCTCAGAAGGACTTTTAGATCTTGTTTGATATTCATTGGTGGATTGTTCTTGTAAAAAAAAAAAAAAAAAGCGCTACTATTTTTTTTATATATTAGTAAAAAAAAAGTTTATTTATTAATTATACTGGTCAATTATCTAGATAGTTTCTTTAAAAAAAAATTAACTTGATAAATACCTTTATTTGGTCAAAAAACGAAGATAGAAATTTTTAAATTATCATATTAAATGGCCTTTTATATATATATATATATATCTCAAAAATCACATTATTTAATAATTAACAAATGAATTTCATTGACCAAATAACTCTATCTCAAATATATATTATGATTGTTCTCGTGAGTTTAACTCAGTTGGTATGAACAATGTTTAATATGTGCAAAGTCTATGGTTCAAACCCCATACACACATAAAAAAAAAAAAAAAATTATTATTTTCGACTAAAATTTATCAAAGCTATTAAGTATTTTCTATTTATATTTAATATTTGGCCCCGAGATTAATTTTCTGTTTAAGTCCCTTGTTTTTTTAAATAGACTATTTGACAAAAAATAATTAATTGAATATGGTATCTAGCTATTGGTTGATATAATGACATGCACTCTAATAAAAAAGAAAAGGCAAATGTTAACTTGTGTCTTGAAGGGCACATCTTAATGAACTTATTATAAGAATATATGTATCAAAAATCGTGTATTCAATTGCTTAATATGTGTCTACGGGCACAAGTTAACATGACACAAAAGAAAATAAATTTCAAATTCTCTTATTCATTAATATCATTAGCAAAATGAAATCCACACAAGACTGTCATCCCATGCGAATCAATTTTTTCTTGGTAAACTTTATTTGTAAAAGTTGTATAAAAAACTTTATAGCTAAAAATTAATTTACCATAATTGTCAATTATTATTTTTTGAAAAGGGACCATAATTGTCAATTATTGGTAAATCAACTTTTTCAAATTAATTCCCTTGACTCCTCCCCATAATATTGCCTTTTCTTATCATTTTTCTCACTTATCTGATTCTCTTCACATCTCACCCAATCTGCATTTATTTCACAATTTTGCTGCCTCCAATCCTATTAGAAAAATGAAATCCACAACACAAACATCATTGTTCATTTTCTTCTTGTGCATCATAGTTTATGCTCCTCTTCCAGCAATATCTATCAGCTTGTATGAATCTTTATGCAATGAGTACAACCCTAGCATAAATATCAAATTATGCTTGAAAATTTTGAAAACTGACCCAAAAATCACCTCTGCGACAAATTACCACGACCTTTCCGAGCATATCTTGTATATGGTTCTAAATAACGCGGCAGCGGTTCAACTTGATTATTTTGAAAAGAGAAAACTTTTTCCTACTGATCCAGCTCTTAACAGTTGTGTCAATGAATTCTATGAAACAATTATTAATGAATTATTAAAGGCAGTGAGTCTGTTGCCATCTGATCCTAAAACTGCAAGAGAAAGTGCAATAGCTGCTGGTTTTGGAGCTAATAAGTGTCAGAAAGCTTTTGAAAACCCAGAGGAAAAGAATGTTCGTGCTGCAGTCCATCTTCGAAACAATGAAATGTATTTTCTATGTGTAATTGCATCTTTATCTATATTTCATCTTATGTAGTGGAGGCTTACGAAGTCAACCATTGACAATTGTTGGTCTAATAAATGATTTCATTCGTTTTAAAATACATGTCGCAATTTTATAATGTGCATTATTCATCCGACTTGTTTTGACCGTATTTTTTAACCAATATATAAATATAAATGTTAGCATGTAATTTTTATAATTTTTTTATTATATATAATTAAAGATATTAATTATCAAAGTTGTTGTCATGTTGTAGTGGTTGAGTGAGAAATGTATTTTGAAATAAATGGGAGTAGAATTAATTTTGATGTAAGCAAATAAATTAGAATTTATTTTGATGTATTGCTATATGGAACGAAAAAAATTTCGCCTGGATTGCACGATCATATTTTCGTGTGGATAGCAACATTCTCTTTTGTACCCCTCTCTAATACTCTATTTATCTATCTATATACCTTTGAATTCTAAACTTGAGTTTTTTTTTTTTTTTGAAAGAATTCTAAACTCTTAGTAACTACAATTCCTCATTCTCTATTGAAACATTTCCACTCTCTTAGTAACTTACAATCACTAATTCATAATAATTATTATATGTGGCACTTCTAAAAGAAACTATCTCAAACTATTAACAATTTCACATCCTCTCTTATTCCGTAAATTGTTTTTTTGGCCAATTTCACTAAATTGTTTTAACGTAAGATTTTACTAGGCTGTTATGGTCGATAGGAATTCCTTCGATTGCTAAAATTCCAACAAACATACATTCATAGTGGCATAAATAGTGATTTGCATATTTCATTATATATAGTGTCTTTTGCAATAAGAATCACACATGTTTGTGTTTGAGAATTAAAAATATGTTGTTTCAATTTACTTTCTCCTTCCTTGAAAAAGGGAGAAAATATGTTGCAATTGAAAATATATTGTGTACTACGAAAAAGGAATTTTATATTGCGTTGTTGTTAATGTTTTGTTTGTTGTATTTAGCAATTGACAATACATGGTAAAGATATTACAAACCTTGCTAAAATTAAAAGAAAAAAAAGTAAGCAATTTTGAGGATTTTACTCTTGTGTCTTTCTTTCAATTCCTTAATTTAATTATATCACATAGATGATTTGAACAACCATTATTTTCTTCATTTTGCACTTTTTAGATTTTTTTTTTTTTTTTTGAAAACTCGGTATCCGATCCAAGAATCGACTAATCCGAGTGGACCAATCCCACCACCCACTTGCGGGGCCCCCGTTTAAAGCTCTATATGGACTTAGCCCATCAAAATTGGCACCAGAGGGAATCGAACCTGAGACCTCTGGAGGAGCAAACTCCAAGATCCCGAGCCAACCATTAGGTCAATCCCAAATGAGTTACACTTTTTAGATTTGAATCACATACCATCCAAAAACAAATGGTTGAATCAGAAATAATATTAAGTTAGAATTGTAATTATGTGAAACTCTTTAAAAAACCTTTTTGCTTACTCTTATCTAATAATCTCTAATATTAATATAATTAAACTTCGGTTACATTTTTTTTTGAAAGAAAAGCTTCAGTTACAATAGTTTCAGTTACATCAAAATTTCACCCTTTTTATTCTATTAATATTTATATATGATTTTTTTTGGTTACTAATATTTATATATGATTGAATAGTGCTAAAAATATATTATTTAAAAATAATAATGTTATATAGGAAACTATAGTAATAAACAAGAGAGAAACAAAAATATTAGAGAACATAACAAACGTGATAAAAAAACCCAAAAAAATAAAATAAAGATTACACTGAGTAACAAAAAGGTAAACCAAATCGTTGACTAAAAAAATCCAAACCGATAAAGGTTTCTAAAAGTGAAAGTTTCATATGAAAGATAAGAATTGTTTTTTTTTTAAAGACGCGAATTATCTTTTTAATAAATATGAGAGACCTTGAATAAGATATAGGACAATAAAAGTAAGCAATTATGACACCGTTGCGTAATTTCCAAAAAATAAAATATGAAGAAAATAAAACCACCAACATTTAATCATATGCTAACCGGAGTTTACTTCAACCTTTCTTATGAGCAATATTGACAAAAGGTATGACTACACAATTTCGATCACATAAAAAAAAATGATCTTATATGATTACACTATTCCGATAAAATTTGACATGACTTTAAACTTATAAAATATTACAAGATCCACCAAAAACTATGTTCATTATCCTTAAAATATTTAAATAAACCTACGATATAAATTAATATAATTTTTCATGTTTTTAAACAACACTCATACTTTAATATAAATTAATATTAAACATAATCATATCACTACATTTGAAAAATAGTTATAAATCATTTGATCAAAAAATATTATAAATCATTGAATTGTATATAATAATACTTATCAGATTTTTTATTTCTCATTTTATAAATACATTGCAAGCACTATTTTAATCAAACTCGTGCAACGCACGGGTTATATACATAGTTTCTTATTGGTTTAAATCATTGTGAGATTACATTTTAAAAATTGAACATACACAAAGATGTGGAATATATATTGACTAGTATGGACACCCGTGCCAAGCACGAACTAGAATTTCATCATAGTTGAGGGAGACAATATTATGATGTATCTAGTGTTAGTTAAATTCAAACATGGGACAAAACAACGGAGATTTATTAACTAATAAGAGGAAAAAACTAATACTTAAGCATGAAATTTTTGGATGAAGATGCAGTATCATTCTCACTTGTGTGGTTGCTCCTTCTCAAATGTGTCGATCGACCGGTGCTTTGTCCTCGAGAAAGTCCAACGATGATATGTTATTTATGTTTTACATTGCGAGGGAGAAGTTCTTGGTGGTGGAACACATATATTATGTCAAGTGTTAGTAAAAATTTCACTTTGTATGAAATAGTTTATGTTAAGAAACATATAAGTGAGGTAACCCATAAACCTCTTTATTATTTTTTTTTTTTTTTTTTTTTTTTTTTTTTTTTTTATGAAACTAAGTAAAATATATTAAAAAAGAGGTAACCTCTCAAGCACAAGAAGTGTCGAAGGAAACTAAAGTCCAGTAATACAATACAAGTGTCTTAGCTACATAAGTATCTACAAAGAAAAACAGCCGAAAACAAAATTACATATTCGCTATTAAACACCTTAACGGATTTAATCTCCTAGAAGGATAGTCAAAGTCAAAAATAATGAGGTTTGACTACAACCACCACTAAGTTTGAAGCTTAACCTTTTCTTCTAGGGAAAAAAGATGTTCCGTCTGATTGTGAAAAATCCTCTTGTTACAATCATTCCAAATAATTAAAAGCATCGAAATCCAAATAATATTAAAATCCAATCGGCCACTGCTGAAATAATCTTAGCTTTTGCAACTTGAAGCGTAATTTTCACCAAACTAAAGCAAATAGCAGGAATTGTATGAAGAACAACAATGATAAGCCACAACAAAAGCTTCAAGCAAAAGGCATGTAACACAGCACTCAGAGTATTGAGGTTCTATCAAATACACATCTAAGTGGGATACCCAACCAAAACCAATGAGCCACGACAAAAGGACAAGGGAGATACAAGTGGTTGGAGGGAAAGAGTGCGAAAACTTAAAAGCTTATTTTGCAAATAACATATTGTCTAATGAATGCATCAAAACAAGCTTGCTAGCAAGTTAAAAAAAAAAGGCAAAGCCAACTTTTGAGTAGCATAGACCACTTATGGTTGATTAGAAAGCTTATATGAAAAATTCCAGTGGCATGCTTCAATCACATATCAAGCATTTCAACGGAAGGGGCACTGAGCCAATTATCTCACAAAAAAGATGAATGCACTCACCAATACCAATCAACCAAATAGAATTATCGATTATTTTATCAATATTAACAAAAATGTTAAATACGTTCATAGTATTGATTAATTTTTTATTAAATAAATTACTTACAAAATATATCAAATTTTATATTCCTAAACCTAAAATAGTTAATATTAATAAAATCGGTATCATCAATTGAATTATTTTAACAATTTTGGGTCAAAAATAAATTTGAGGCCCAATGTGGCTATCTGACTTGTAGTTTCATTGGACCGACCTTATGAAAACTTACCCTAAACCCTAATCCATCTTGTGATAAACTCATTATAAATGTCAGTATTCGCCCACTTTTACAATTTCAAGGTGTGGCGTCGTTTTCCAACATTTTCGTCTCTTATTCTCTCCTCTCTCTGTGACCTTGTTATCTTGCATTTGCAAAGATACATTAAAGTAGTCTTTCACTATATTAAAGTAGTTTCCACCCAAAATATTTTTCTCTGACTCCGCCACTGACTATATATCTATCTATCTCTTTGTCATGATTTTAAATTTATGATCTTCTAAGACGCAAAAAATTTGAACCATTGAAATATATTACGAGGATATATTATGGAGGGGTACATCAATTGTATCTTTATTGTACTATCAATAGTACTAATATGTATCTATGCAGAACCTAAGGTAACTTATTTTGTTCTATCATATGTTTCTTGGATCTACTGTTTTTTCTCCTATTAAATTGTGTATTTTTTTCTGCTACTAGATCTATGAGCCATGCGACTAATCTCAGCTTAAGGACTATTGTATCAATTTACATGGGCTGGTTTGACTTCATAAAAAAGGGACTACCATGTCAAGAATTTTTTTACTCCTGTGACTTTCATTTCTCAGATAAATGAGACAATAAACAAACAAAGAAGATATGTTTTTGCTTTCTTTTCAATTCAGGTACAATCTTGAATATATGTATGTCTTCTTTTGTATTTAAAATTATTTTCATTTTTTTCTTTTAACTAGAGTAGTATTGTCAGTATTTTCTTTAAATTTGTAGAATATATTCTTTTAAAATTGTTGATTGGATGGCTTATAATGCTTTGTAAATTTCCTCTAAATGGAACATAGTTTTATATTGTATTCAATTTTTTTTTTATCTACTAACTATATTAAAAAAATAATACCAGCGTTTTTTCCCATTTTGCCCTATTGGAGGTGCTTTGGTAATTTGATAATTGCTGAATTCTTTTGGTAGACACATCATCTACCATTGGCTATATATCAAATTGTTGTAGTGGTGTAGTGACATTCTCTCTAAATCACATCGGGACACTCATCTCTCACCGCCGTCGACCTCACCATCAAACACGCCGATCTCCACCCTTATACGATCTTCTCATCATCATCAAAGGTTATAGGTAATTAGTCACTATTATAATTTTGTTGTAATTTGCTTGCATGTTTCCATAAAATTGTTTTAGTGATTTTAGGGTTTGATTTCTTGGTTTTGGGTTTGTTTTAGTGATTCGTTCTCCCAAATGAATGCATTGTTAGTTTTTAAGGTTTTATTGTGAAATTCTCTCTCTTCATGTCTGATTTTGTGATAGTACCGATGTGGAACATTGTAAGCTTCATCTAGATGATTTTTATTTTTATTTTTGATCAAAAAATGGAGAGTTTTGCAAATTTATAAGGATGGTTTTGTTTCAATTTTCTATAAATATTGTTTTTGGCAATGAATTAGATAGTTGGTAGGTAAGAATTATGTGATTTTCTTTCATTCTGGTAGTGTTTAGTTGAAGGTAAAATTATATTTGTCCTAATTTTGCACTATTCTCTTTGAATTTTGCAATTGAATCATTAAATTTTATAATATGCATACGGTGACTCATGTTCATCTACATTCTTTCATCAAGGATCATTTTACATGTTTGATTGAATGCCTCATGGATTACTTTTACAACTCATGTTCATTTAGGGTTACAAATGTGTGTTTTATATTTAGGCTATGAAATTGTGTCCAAGTCCTGTTAAATTCTTCAATGAATCCTTTTATTTAAGTTTCAATTCTCTAACACCATTATGCAAGGTATTGAGAATAGATAAAACAGGGCTCTTGATTTTGTTTTATTTATCCGGATTTTTTGTAGGATATACTCCGTCCCGAAAGGTAGTACCGACAAACTACTCTTCGTTGCCAACTTCACTGGAATCGCTCTCTTCGCCCTCCTCTGCACGGAGATGCAATTCAAGGACAGATGGATTGTGTCTCTCCCAAGAGTTAGTTCAATTCATCATCATCACTATTATACTTTATGCTTCTTTCGTTCTTTTCCTTTTACTTTCTCTCATTTTCTGTATTCATTTTATTTATTTATGCAGAAAGATAAACTGGTTTGGAATTCTGTGAGTACTCTTATATCTATACTGCTTATTATAGCGTGAAAACTCTCAGCTTCAGGCTTATAGGTATCTAACTCAGCCTTAGGTATCTACTAAAAAATGCTCCAATTGACATATGGTGCCCTTTGAGGTTAATGAAAGTAATTGATGATTGTGTTGTTTATGCACGTTTCGGCTTTCACTGGGTCAAAGAATGCACATGTAGTACCTGCAGCTAACACTTACGTACAGGTTTGTTTTTATGCTGTTATGTATCCTCGATCGAAAGCATGGCTTCAATTCATGTTTCATAAATTGAAGGAGTTCAACAGAATTTTTTGAGGGAAGTAATACAAGCTTTCAGATTATCCCATATCAAGTGTTGTGTCGTAGATGGCTTTAAATATGAGACTTATACTAAGACCAAATGTACAAACTGTGGTATAATTGTCACATATTTTGTGGAAAGATGCATAAATAATTTGAAATTGTTTGCTTGCTTAAGCATTGCAATTGCATTGCAGTGAATCACTACTGTGGAAGCCTTCATTCTTTTTTGATATTATTCAATAAACTATACATGCATTCTGAATAGAATTAAATGACTTAAAATAACTCAATATATACAAGCATTATGTTTGAAACTGTACACAATCATTGGTTAATCATTGATTGCATGGCTTATGGGAGTTCTCGGCATATTTGCAATCATATTGATTGGAAGTTTGCAAATAGATGACATTGTAATGCGTCGGCTCTTTGTTGGGATTTTGAGTTGCGCATCTCTCATTTCAGTGTTTGCTTCTCCATTGTTTATAATTGTAAGAATGTAATTTCCTACATTTATGTTTTATGTTGAGTTGTACTATCTATATGCTAGAGCCTAGATGAAATTACTGACATTCTCTATACGAATTTTGCAGAAATTGGTAAATCAGACAAAGAGTGTCCAATTCATGTCATTATATCTCTCACTTTTCACCTTTCTAATGAGCACCTCTTTCTTAGTTTGCGGATTACTCAGCGATGATGTCTTCATTTATTTAAGTTCCTTTCAGTTCATTTTTTTTTTCTTTTTATTTATTCTTGAAATACTTGTCTGAATTGTGCATCTCTGCTTGATTGTGAAGGTGCCAAATGGGATAGGAACCCTCTTGGGAATGACAGGGCCGTCTTAACAAATTCATAGGCCCGGTTTTAATTTTATAAGGGATGCAAAAAAAATAAAAAATCTGGGCCCCAAAAAAATAAATAAGTTATTTTAAAAAAAAAATATTAAAAATCACACTTTGGTGAATCTTGAACACATGACCTCACACTCAACAAAAAGTGGCCATGCCACTAAAGCAAGCTGTACAAATTGAATTAATTTGCTTTTAATAGATATATAACCATTATTTTCGTGGCTTACATATAAAAAAAAAATATTTTGGGCCCCAAAAAATTGGAGGCCCGGTGTCGTCGCCCAGCCTCGACGGGCTATGGGCCGGCCCTGGGGAATGACCTAGTTGATATTATATTTCTATTATGAGAGGAAATCTAGAAGATTAGACGCCGAAGAATCGCTGATAGTGTCATATGGATGATCCCTTCTGCTGAAAAAATGAAGGTACAAGCTAATATTCAATATTTTGTATTAAGATTTTTGGTCTTTCACAGTCCGTGGCGCGTAAAGAAAGTTGTCTGATATTGGCTATTTGTTGCTCAATGTATGAGATGAGATAGGTTTCTTGAATTGACTGATTTATATATGGTTTTTATATAAGAAATGCAATGATGAAGCATTTTTGTAGGGTTACGTAAAACTGACTTCGTTTTTGTTTCCTTAGAATTTGTGATCTTTATAACTTAATCGCTGATAAGAACATATGATTTTCATTTGAAAGGTATTAACTTTACCTTGATTAATAAAAGCCGAAACCATGATCACAGTGCCCATCAAAACTCTTTAATATTCTGGTCTTCATTGACGCAGTTGATATTATACTTTTATTCTCTCTATTTTTATTCTGACATTATTAGTGTATTACTATTGTAAATTATTTTCCTATATAAACAATCTAAGAGTGTAGTTATTAGACATTAGAAATTCTTCTTAAGAAAAAAAGGACATTAGAGTAAAATCTTCCAAGAAATGGAGACAGGATGTACAACTGAAGTAGAAACTAGAAATTGTATTATGCATTATCTAAATGAATGACATTTGTTTTTTATAAGAAATTGAATTACTATTTTTTTTTTCAAGTGAAATTGAATTTTTCATTCAGACGAATTTGAATTTCTAACTAGAACTTTCATGTCTTGTGAATTTATCAGGAAAATCATGGTGTTGATGTTTCGAGTCTTAAATTTATCAAGAAAATTATGGCAAGAACTATTAACTCTTATTTTTCTTGTACATATATGTTTTGGCATTCAGAATGTGTAAGAAAACATTATGACATTTTCCAAGAATCTCTCTGGAAATATAAGCATATTATCGGCAATTGGAACCACATTCAAAGCAACTATTTGTGTAGATGGTAAAACACAGACTTACGAGGTTAGTCGTCCTACAATTTTATGGTTTGTTTACTTTCGTAAAAACATATATTTACTTAACTTAAAAATTGGATACTCTTAAGAATGGATAACTATATAAACATTTTTCAAAAACAATGAAAATGCAAAATGATTTCTCTTTAAGCCAAAAATCTTCTCTATCAGCAAGTAGGTTTTTAATAATTTTGTTAGCGTAAATTTTGTCCCAAAAAAAAATGTTTTGTGTAAATAATTCATTCTCATGTAATGTTATGTTGTTTATCAGTGTATTATTATACTTGTGAAAAATACATTAACATGTTTGTGTGGATATATGATCACAAGTGAAATAGACTCTAATTTTTTACTTTTTATTTTGTTTTGCCACGGAAAATTTGAAATTATAACAATTGGTGGGTCTTTCTTTCCAGTTAAAAAAGAAAGCCAATGTGAGGTATTTGAGGGTTTAAATGTGAGTTTAATATCAGATGGTAATGCATTTGGTGGTAAACTTATTGATATTTTGATTGCTGCTTCTCCTGTTCAGGTACATTTTTAAATAAAAATTTTCAATTGCATTTGATCCAAAATTTAGAAATACATCTGAGTTTTTAGATTTTTTTTCCGATTTTTTTCTTATACTGAGGAACCTATTTTCTCTCAAAATTTGGTGCTGATTTTGCAGGTAGTATTAGGAAGTTATCCTGCAGGGAGTAATGAGGAAGTCAAGTTTGACACAAAAGAGCCTCCTAAAGAAGACCTTAGTCCACCATCAGCTGAGAGTCAACAGAAAATCGAGTCAGACCCAAAAGAGCCTAAATCTCTATTGGGCTCTTTTGGGATTGGGCTCTTTTGGGTCAGACTCGACTTTCTCTTGACTCTCAGCTGATGGCGGACTTAGGTCTTCTTTAGGAGGTTCTTTTGGGTCAGACTTGACTTCCTCTTCACTCCCTATAGAATAACTCCCTAATACTATCTGCAAAATTATCACCAAATTTTGAGAGAAAATAGGTTCATCAGTATAAGAAAAAAATAAGAAAAAATATCTAAAAACTCAATGTATTTCTAAATTTTGGATCAAATGTAATTGAAATTTTTTATTTAAAAATGTATTTGAACAGGAGAAGCAGCAATCAAAATATCAACAAGTTTACCACCAAATACATTATCATCCGATGTTAAACTCACATTTAAACCCTCAAATACCTTGTATTGGCTTTCTTTTTTATCTGGAAACAAAGACCCACCAAGTGTTGCTGGCAAAACAAAATAAAAAATAACGAATTAGAGTCTATTTCACTTGTGATCATATCCACACAAACATGTTATTGTATTTTTCATAAGTATATTAATACAGTGATAAACAACATACGTAAGAATGAAATATTTACACTAACCATTTTTTTTGGACAAAATTTACTCTAACAAAATTATTAAAAACCTACTTGCTGATAGACGAGATTTTTGACTTAAAGAGAATTCATTTTGTATTTTCATTGTTTCTGAAAAATGTATATAGTTATCCATTCTTAAGAGTATCCTATTTCTTTGTTAGCAAGTAAATTAACACATATTTTTAAAAATCAAAATAAATATGTTTTTACGAAAGTAAACAAATCATAAAATTGTAGGACGACTAACCTCGTAAGTCTGTGTTTTACCATCTACACAAATAGTTGCTTTGGATATGGTTCCATCTGCCGAAATATGCTTATATTTCCAGAGAGATTATTGGAAAATGTCTTAATCATTTCTAACACATTCTGAATGCCAAAACATATATGTACAAGAAAAATCAGTAGTTGGTCCTTAGCAAGAAACATTTTTCACATCCGATGATTGAAAAGAAGAAGGGTTATTATGAGAAGTTGAAAGCCACTGTTGGAAAGAAGAAGATGAAGGGTGAGAAAAAGAAGAAGAAGAAAGCCAAAGAGGATGTGGAGCCACCTATGGAAGAAACATTGGAAGAGAATGAGGAAGAGGAGTTAAAAGGAGTTAAAGTTTTAGAAGAGCAGGTTGAAAACCATAATGAAGGGTCTCTACCTGAAGAAGAACAAGTTGAAGTTGAGGATCAATTTGAAGAATATCCTCTAGAAGGGTAATATACAAATCAACCGTGTATCGTAAAAGGTAACCATTAGTTCACTCTTTTCTATTAAATTTTAAATGATCTTGCATATGTTACCAATATGAAATGAAAGGTTACTATAAAATATTGATATCAATGTTTCAATCATAGTCACTAGTTTAAGCTTCAACAATCCAAGTATTTAAGCATCTATTGAGCCTTTATTGCAATCATTAACACTTTGAGTAATGAAAATAATTCCTATTATCAAGTTTCTTCGGAACATATACTCAATCTTAAGATAAAACTTGTGCAATGGAGGATTTCATAAAAACGTTTTGACTACAACTTGTTCCTACACCTTATTTGTTTTCTCATTGATTAGTAAAATTTGTGTCATTCTTACGAACCTTTTTGATTATAACCAACTGCTAGACTAAGTGCTTCTAAGGAAAAGGATGTGAGCTAAAAATATTATCAGAATCATAAAATTTACGATTATAGTTCAACCATTTTTATAAAATGCTTTATTGCAAGAGTTTTCTCTTCTGGTTGAGTGAAACTCCGCATAAGCAATGAAAAGAAAGGTATAAGAGGGAAGTAGGAAAAAATAACCACGCCAAAAAAACAAAAGTCTAGGAAAATGTGAATGAAAATGTCCGTATAAAATGGGAGAAGTCTGTTTATATTACATCATGCAATCTTTTTTCAACTATTGTTTAGAACAGGAGAGAGAGATAAGTGATAAAAAAACAAGCGAGAGTGTGAGAATTTATCCAAAATAGTGATACCAAAGAGCAGTGGAATATGGTACAAATCAAACTCACAAGATCCATTGAAATGCCGTTGGCTCCATGGCACCTTCATTCATTACCGTCGACAATTGATTGGAAATGCCGTAATTGTTCGTATGATCCTTCTACCGACAAAGAAGAAATTGGTGGTGCATCTTCTAAACCAACTACTGAAGCCAAGAATGAACACAACAATGATGTGCTTGATAAAGGACTGTATGATGTAATAAAAAGACATCTCCCATTTTATACTTACATTTTTATTCCCATTATCCAGTCTTTTGTTTTTTTTGGGAGGTTTTTTTTCCCACTTCCCTCTTATCCCTCTCTGATCATGGTTAATGCTTTTCTTTCAGTGAGTCTTGAAGATTGCTCTATATGTTTTAGTTTCTAAAACCCTTTGCTTGTTGAAGATTACACCTTTCAGGATCGAATGTTGAATTATAATATCATGGTATGCAGAGCCAAATTGTATACCCTCGGTTATGTTGTAAAAAATTATTCCTTTACTAATAAACATTTTTTTTAAATGATGTTTCTTTGTTTTTAATAATTGTGGAAAACGGTTATAGTTTCATTTTGAAAATTACCTTTACAGAAATTCTAGTATTCAGTGGGCCACCAAAGTGTTGCTTGGATCACAACTTTGGTGACGATTGTTTGTAATGCATTTTATTAATCTTGGTTTTCTCTGGTAACATGCAAGATATCCATATTTTAACCATTTTTGTAGTTAAGATTCATGCTCCTCTGGCACCTCGTATCAAGGAAGTTTTATGGTATGGGATTTTTATTAACTGGAGTAAATATAACAGTGATGCGAACTAAGGCTTTGTTTGTGAGTTTGGTGGGGAAGGGAAGGGAAGATTTGGAAGGAAAAAAAAAAAAGGAAGGAGTAGGTGGAAGAAGTTAGAACAAAAATGGTTCATACAAGTTATTTTGGGTTTTGATGATAACAAAGTATTAAAGTACAATTGGAATACTAACATATGTTCAAGTGTGGAAGATCTGCTTATCTTGAAGAAGAAACATATGAAGAGCATCAAAAAAGGATTGGGAAGTTTAGAAGACTATGGTGGAAGATCTACTGGAAGGTCAACCATAAGTCAACATGCTTAGAAGAAGGATGCTCCACAAAAGCTGGGGAGTGATCTCCAAAAATTCTGTGAAGGACATCAGACACAGACACTGACTAGGATACTTTGATCTGAGGGACTCATAATTCACGTAAGCTTTTGTCATATTCTGTGATATGTCTCTATCATGGTATCTGATAGAGTTGTCTTCTTCTGTCTACGTGTACTACCAGACAAAGGACATCAGGAACGAAGAGAGCAACAATTAGTTCATAGGATGCATACTCTTTTGTTGCAACATAACTCATAGGCTGGATTGATATATTACTCCTTCTTGATTAATATATCAGCTTCGGCTCAGAATTCAGAATTTAGCACATGGAGATTAATAAACCTGATGTGTATGTCATCCCCTTTCAATTTTTTGTTTTTTGACATGATCCTTAGGCAAGACTAAAGGCAAGACTAAGTAATTGTATAGATTTTGGTTAATCTTATTTATGAGAATTATAGAAATGGTTTTGATATGTTATAGAAAATTCTTTATGCTTATGGGCCAAGAGGATTCTTTATTTCAATATTGACTTATGCATCTTATAATGTTGTTTGTTTGACTTCTTACTCTATGCTTCATATGTTCATTTGGGGTAGTTTTGGTTCATGTTTGACTTCTTACATCATTTTGTAATGATAAATTTGTTTCTTTGCAACACAAGAATCAAGATGAAGAATCAAAAAAATCTATTCATTTTACAAGAGGAAGGCCATGATATTGAAAATGATGAAGACGTTATAATTTCTTCATCTGAACCCGAACAAGTTTGTGAGAATCCAAGAATTGAAGAAAATGAGCCTCATCCTTCAAAGATTAATAGAGTTACACCGGAAGACATTGAGAATTCTTTAGAACGTGATTCCGGAATATGTTGTATGCAAAATTATTTATATATTCTAGTTTATTTTGATGGCGGCCATCCCAAATATTTTTGTCTGGCTCCGCCACTGCTCAGCGATATACCTTGACATGCACAAGAGGATGCTGCAATATTAATAAAAGCACATAATTTTAATTTATCCTAAAAGTAATATGTTAAAAGTGAAATATTGACATCAAATATGTTAATAAAAGATCACATACTTGCCAACACCGTGCAGTTCAGTAACATAGGTCCAAGTCTCAGTTAAGTATTCACGAGAAAGGTGTTGCAAACTTCCCGACCTTTTCACTTGAAGACCTAATGTCCTTATTACCTCTTCTATTTCCTCCATTGTTACTTGCATACAAGTTTCTACGTCTGGACATAACTTGAAAAAGTTATCTAAAACTTGTTTTACCAACATTTTGCAAAACAAGAAGCTATCTCAAAATAGGATATACAAAAGCAGCAAAGCCACACAAAGAAAATATGTTTTAACAAAAGCAAAAATGAAACCGTTGTCAACGACACTCATATTGTTAGATATTTACAGAGTTTCTAAATTAATCTATCATTAGATACAAGTTCTTTAATTGTAAACTGCCACGATATCCAAAACTGAACAGTTTTGAAAATGTTAGGCACTGTTTGGTAACAACATATCAAGAGTCTAAACCCATTTGGGTTGCTCTAGAGGTATAGGCTTGAGACTTGGGAGTGTGCTCCTCCTCAAGGTCTCAGATTCGATTCCTTCTAGTGTCAATTTGGGTGGACTAATTTAGCTTCTTAAAAAAAAACATATCAAGAGTCTACTAAAATTCTAACATATTCACGGCTAAAATCCTAATACATTATCCCTTCTTTATTTTTAAATTACTAATTTAGAATTATTTTTTTTCATGCTGAATTATTTTTTCCAAAACTACACGATGGTTATCATGTATACGAGTGTAATAAAACCTGTCCAAAAAGAATATTTTAGACCAGAATTCATGTTAATTATAAGTCTTCAAAACACATAAAAAGGTAGTCACTGTTCCTTCACTACAAGAAACATTGAAGTTAGCTAGGAATTATACCGAGGAATTCAGTTTCCTCGCTAGCGACATTGCATACTGAAGAAAATTTCCTACGTAAGCTTCTTTGACCATTTGACCAATGTAAAGATGTCAGCATGTGTGTTAGCGAGGAAATAGAGGTGGTTACCGATGAAATATTTCCTAGGTAAACACATTGTACAGAATACAACAGCTTTATGCAGGTAAAGGTGACATGGCAGCTGTATTTTCACGTTGGAGTGTGAAAAAAGCCTCGCAAAAGCAATTGATATTAGCAAGTGAACGTTGAAATGCACTCTTGGATTATTTAATTGGCTTCATGTGTGTGTGTGAATATATATATATATATATATATATATATATATATATATATATATATATATATGTCTTTGAACACTTCTCTATTACATTTTTCATTCCATATTTTTGACACTTCTCACTACAATTTTATTTTACATCTCTACTATTCAACAATTGCACTTGCATGTTTTTTTTTTCTTCATATAAGGTAACTATTTTTTTAACTGATTTCAACTTTTATATTTATAAATAAAATGTTATATTATTTTTTGCAGTTAATATTTGGTTCAATTTCCTATTACAAGTTGTTGTTGCTGCTGGCTACTACTTTTTCGATCTGCACTGTCATTAAATTATATTACTTGAGGTTAGTTTTTCTTATTTATTTAAAATTATAAGTAAAAAAATGTTGTGATTAGCATTTAAACTGTTTGTTAATATCTATTAAAAGATGTTAGTAAAATTGTTGTTTTTTTAAGGAAGTTAAATTGTTGTCTTAGTAATTGATAAAGTATTAGTTTTTTTTTAGCAAAGATAAAAATATTAGTTAGTAAAAATAATGTTAGGTTAGTAATTATTTTAGTTATTTTTGCTGGTGTTTTTTTTCGTCTAGTATTTTTTATTTAATGTTAGAACCGTTAGTCCCTATAAAAATAATTAATATTTTAAGTTTAGTTCCTATAAAATTTTAATGATGATTTTAGTTCTCCAAAAAATTATAATTTTTACTAATAATCCTTATTTTTAAAACTTTTTATAAAAAATAGATATTTTTAGTCCTTCAAAATAATCCTTATAAAAAGCAAACAGTGGTCATATTAGGTGAGTCATCAAAGCTAGAACAATATAGAAATGTTGATTAGTAAAAAAGCTAATTTCTATGGAATTGGGTTGTTAATTAAAAAGAAATATATTCTTATAGAAAATATAAATTAATTTGAATTAATATCAATGATGCAGAGATTATAATTTTTAATAATAGTCATTATTTTGAAAACATTTTACAAAATATAGATATTTTTGGTCCTTCAATATAATCCTTATAAAAAACAAATAGTGGTCATATTAGGTGAGTCATCGAAGCTAGAACAATATAGTAATGTTGGTTAGTAAAAAAGCTACTTTCTAAGGAATTAGGTTGTTAATTAAAAAGAAATATATTCTTGTAGAAAATATAAATTAATTTGAATTAATGTCAATGATGCAGAAGATGGATCAGTATATTCTTCATCGAAGTTGGATGTACGATAGAAAAAGATCGGGAAAAAGGACACTTAAAGCTCAATTTAAGGAAGGAATTCGTGAATTTGTTGCTTTCGCCATGTCGCAAGATATTTTTAGAAGTGAGTGAGGGATTAGATGTTTGTGTCTTAAATGTACGTGTAGGTTGATTCAGAGCCCAAAAGATGTCATAAAACATTAGAGGATGTTGGTTTTATGGAGGATTATTATGTGTGAAGACATCATGGTGAACAAGTGCTGAACGAGTTTGATTTTAATATGTAGGCTTCAAACAGTGGACCGCATACAAATACCTTTGTCTCCTCTTGATTCCAATTTAGATGCCAAGGATTCATGTTTTCTTCTATATGGCTTTGGGTATGACCTGTCAACCAATGATTACTTGGTGGTTTTGGTGTCCGCTGATACATACTTAGCCTTAGATAATATGTTTTCACATTTGGAGATTTTCTCATTGAGAAATAATACTTGGAAAGAACTTGAGGCATCTCGCACCACTTGTAGGATTGTCAGTAATCAGCCCAAAGTAGGTTTGTTCTTTAATGGGTCTATTCATTGGTCGGCTCGTCGTCCTGATCTATTTATGGATGTTATTATTGCATTTGATTTAATGGAACGGACACATTTTCATATCCCTTTCCAGATTGTTTTTACCATGAACCTAGGGATTAGGGCTTGTGGGTATTTGGAGAATCTCTCAGTCTATTTGCTACGGATTATGGGTGATGAAAGAATACAAAATGCATTCATCTTGGACTGTGCATTTTGTTCTTCCTATTGAGTTCCAAGGTATATGATGTGGTCACTGCTTAAAATTGTTTTATATTGTAATTAATTTGATGAGTTTATGCATGTTCATCAAGATTACCAAATCTGCTAAAGGTGAATGTCTTATTAATTTCAATTATGCTTTACTGTTACTGTTTTTAATTTCCCTAAATTGCAAAATCTGCGACCTGTTCTAGATTCATTGCACTAGATTTTTCTTAAAATATGCTTCATAAGTGTTATGGCTTCATAAAGATGAGATGACACGCTTCTCCCACAAAATTTTCCTCTTCCTCTTCTTTGATTTGAAATTAAGCTTAATGATGTGATTAGTCCTTGCAATTAGGCGTCGTTTAAAAATTCGTCCCTGTAATTGCTAATCCTGGCAATTTAGCCTTGCAATTGTTAATCATTTAAAATTTCGCCCCTCTCCCCACTTAATCACTGCCACGCCACATGAAATTCCAAATTTACCCCTGGGTTCCCAATTCTTTCTTCAATATTTTGTCCTCTTCTTAAGGGCAAAATTGGAATTTCATGTGTGACAGTGATTGCCACGTCATCAAATTAGTGACGTGACAGTGATTAAGTTGGTCCAAGGACCAAATTTTAAATGATTAACAATTGCAAAGCTAAATTGCCAGAATTAGCAATTACAGGGACGAATTTTTAAATGACGCCTAATTGCAAGGACTAATCACATCATTAAGCCTTGAAATTAATGCAGTAAAAGAAAAAGAAATCCATTTGTTTCCTATTAGGATCCTTTCAATTTCCCCTCAATAATAAATATATTAGATAGAATTCCATGAATTAATGTCAAAAAGAGAAATGCTAAAAATACACTCTTTGAATATACTAAATCTATAGAGCCAAAATATGACAGCATTAAAGTGTGATCTTAGAGTTGGTTTGTGGCAATGAAGGAGGGTCACAACAATTATAACTTCTCAGTTTGGTGCAGCAATCCATTAATATGTTTGAAGCATAGAAGTTAATCTGTTTTCATTTCTTCTGCTGAAGTGTTTATTTGGTCTACATATTTTCCATGTTGATATTTATTCTAAAGTCATAGTGCTTTTTATATATATTGTTTAGCCATTTTCTAAAGTCATACATAGGTTGATGATTACCTTTTTTTAAGTCCTTTTTTGTGTTTTCTGCTCAGAAGCTTTAAAACTAGTTTTCAGTTTAATGTTATTCAAGCAGTTTTGGGTATGTTTATGAGGGATTGATTTATATTACTTCGTTTGTTTTGAATGAAATGTCATTTCTTGTGAAGAGTATTTAAAATGGAAAGCTGCAGAATTTCTGTTTATAAGTATGTGTGATAAGTAAAATAGAGAATTTTCATGTTGTAATCGCTTTTTTGTTGTAGCTAATGATCAAACTCTTATCATTGAATTGACACTTCTTAGATTTTTTTGTTTTGTTTTGTTTGGGAAACCTCTTAGATAAAATTTATATTTAAGTGCATTTTTGACACATTAACTTTTAAAAAGTTGCGATTTCGGCCCCCTAACAAAAACTTAATAATTTTGGCTCCTTTAGTTCCAAAATTGCTGAGTAGACGCCACGTTTCAAAAAAAAAGTGCATAATCGCAACTTTTTGTAAAAATAAGGGGCTAAAAGACCATATTTCCCTCATGTTAGAGAGTCAAAAAGAACATATTTCCCTTAACATGGGGTCACTTTTTGCCATTTTTTAAAACGGGGCCAAAACCGCTTCTTTTGCAAACTTAGGGGTTAATAATGTGTTTAAACCTTGATTTTTTTAGAGGAAATATTATATTGATTTATACATACATAATAATGTATCTTTGATTTATTTAAAAACCCCACTCGGGTTGGCTGATCCAATGGTGTGCTCCTCTCGAAGTTTCATATTCGTTTCTTTACCGTGTCAATTTTGGTGGACTAGTTTGACTTCTTAAAAAAAAATTGAAAATAAATGTATGACTAATGATATGGATGGGTAACAAAGGAGATGTCATAAAACAACCATATAATTAAGAAAAATAGAAAAGAGGACAAACACGTACTAATTAATGGACCGAAGCAAATTAACAAAGAAGCATGCAATATCATTCCAAATCAATGAGATTTGATTTGGTCAATTGTGCATTAATAATCATAATGATGGTGTTGCACGTTACAGCTGCAATAGGCATATGTCAAGCAAGCAATTCAATTGTATTTATCACTCTTGTAATATATATACATGTATATGATCAATTGTAAGGTAAGACAAAAATATATTCAATAATATATACTTTATATGGTATCAGCAGTTTTGGTTTAGTCTGTAAACCGATCCAGAAATTTCACCATGCCTCCCTCCACATCTGAAATTCCAATCACCTCAAATGCTAACTATGTTGTGGCCCTCAACACACAATCATCACTGAAACTGACCAGTAACAATTTCCCTGCCTGGCATGTCCAATTCAATGCACTGCTAGTAGGATATGACCTTATAGGTTATGTTGATGGCACCAAACCATGCCCAACCACTGATGCAGCCTACACTCGCTGGAAACGACAGGATCAATTGATCCTTCATGCTATCATCTCATCTGTTGATGCTAGTGTCATAACCATGTTAGGCAATGTTAAGACCTCCAAACAAGCTTGGGACATCCTCACTAAGATGTTTGCAAGCAAAACTCGTGCAAGAATCATGCACCTCAAAGAAAGACTTTCTCGATCCACAAAAGGATCGAAATCCATCTCTGAATACCTTCATGGTATCAAGGCTTTATCAGATGAATTAGCCATCATCAACTCTCCCCTTGATGATGTGGATCTTGTTATCCACACTTTGAATGGTCTCGGTAATGAGTACCGTGAGGTCACTGCTGCTATAAGAACCAGAGAAAATCCCATTGGATTTGATGATCTTCATGATCTGCTCTCTGACTTTGAAAACTACTTAAAGAGGGATGAGATTGTGCAAGAAACCCCCATTATTGCTACTGCAAATACTGCACAGAGAGGCAAACAGTTTTACAACAAAACTGGAAAGCAGATTTTCAATCCAGCTTATTCTCAATCAACTTCACCAACCTCTTCAAGGCGGGTAATTTGCCAATTTTGTGATAGACCTAATCATACAGCTAAAACTTGTTACAAGTTGCATGGACATCCTTCAAAAAGGAACACTGCCACTGCCCTACATGCTCGTGCCATGCCACCAGGGGTCTCAGATTGGATATTGGATTCGGGTGCCTCGCATCATATAACCAATGATCTAGATCAGCTGCATCTGTCTCAGCCATACAATGGTGCAGATCAACTTGTGGTTGGAGATGGAACAGGACACACCATCTCTAATATTGGTAAAACCGTTTTACACACTCCCAATCACTCTTTTCATTTATCAAATGTTTTACATGTGCCAAAAATTTCACAAAAACTCTTGTCTGTCTCATCTTTATGTGACACTAACTCAATTTCCATTGAATTCTTTTCTGATTGTTTTTTGATTAAGGATTTGAAGACAAGGGTGCCCATTCTAAGAGGACGGCATAACAATGGACTCTACCACATGCCCCATCCACCAACCACACCTCTCGCACTTACTACAACAACATCCATCCTTCCACCATGGCATCATATATTGGGGCATCCAGCTGATCGCATCATGAGACATCTTCTTCCATCCTACAAAATAAAGAGCCACCTAGAACCTTGCATATCATGTAATAGTGTTAAGAGTCACAAATTACCTTTTTCAGTCTCTAGCATCACAACAAAGAAGCCACTTGAACTTATATACACTGATGTATGGGGTCCTTCCCACATCAAATCTGTTGATGGTTTCTCTTATTATTTAATTTTCGTAGACCACTTTACAAAATATGTATGGCTCTATCCTTTAAGAAATAAATCTGATGTCTCCACTTTGTTTCCTACCTTTAAAAATCTTGTTGAAAATTATTTCAATACAAAAATTATCTCACTGTACTCAGATAATGGAGGTGAGTTTCTCAAACTAAAATCTTTTCTTAACACACATGGTATCTCTCATCTCACCACACCTCCATACACACCTGAACTTAATGCTCCCTCTGAAAGAAGACACAGACACATAGTTGAAACAGGAAGAGCTTTACTTCATATGGCTAAATTACCACCTGAATACTGGTCTTTTGCATTTAAAACAGCCGTGTATTTGATTAACAGGCAACCAACCCCTATCCTCAAAATGCAATCACCATTCCAAGCCATTCATAAGAAAACACCAAATGTTTCTCATCTTCATTCCTTTGGCTGCCTATGCTTCCCATGGTTGCGCCCATATGTCACAAATAAACTCCAACCTCGCTCTCAACCATGCATATTTGTAGGATATGCAGACTCTCAATATAGCTACTTGTGTCTTGATCCCATTAGCCAAAAAATCTACACCTCCAGGCATGTCAAATTCTATGATCATATCTTCCCATACAACCAACTAACTCATTTAAACCAAGTACCCTCACTCACCACAACCAGCATCTCTCAACCTCTCCATACAACCATTCCCATTATTACCCATGACCACCCATTGTCACATGCTATGCCCCACGAAGATGAGGTTCCCATGTCTTCAAATGCTGAATCAGGTAATGATCTCTCTACACCTCCTCTTGTTTCTGCCACTATTACCACCACTAATTCAATTGCAGCACCAGCTCCCATAAATGAACCCAATCAAGTTATTACTCGATCAAAGAACAACATCTTTAAGCCAAAAAAGATGAACATTGCATCCAAGCATCCCCTACCAGAGAACTTGGAACCCTCCAACATACGCGAGGCCATGAAACATGCACATTGGCGTAGAGCAATTGCAGATGAATTTGAAGCCTTAATCAGAAATGGTACCTTTTCTCTTGTCCCTCCCAAGGCAGGACAAAATATAGTAGGGTGCAAATGGTTGTTCCGTATTAAACGAAATAGTGATGGCTCTATTGCTCGGTATAAGGCACGACTTGTTGCAAAGGGCTTCACACAATGCCCTGGAATTGATTTTAAAGAGACATTTGCTCCAGTTGTTCGTCCTCAAACGATCAAGATTATCCTCACTCTTGCTATCTCAAATCAATGGGCAATGCACCAACTTGATGTAAATAACGCATTCCTCCAAGGTGCACTTACTGAAGAAGTGTTTATGGAGCAGCCATCAGGTATGAAAGATCCCTCACATCCTGAATATGTTTGCAAACTCCACAAAGCCATTTATGGCCTTCGACAAGCTCCACGTGCTTGGCATGATTCACTCAAGGAATTCATTGTCTCATACGGGTTTCAAACAAGCAAGAGTGATCCGTCTCTCTTCATTTATCACTCGGGTAACATGACGGCATATTTTCTTGTCTATGTTGATGATTTATTGCTCACTGGTAACAACTCCACATTTCTCCAACTTTTCATTGAAGCATTGTCCAAGCGTTTCTCTTTAAAAAATATGGGACAGCCTCACTACTTCCTGGGTATTGAAATAATTCCAACAACCAATGGCATCTTTCTGTCACAACACAGATACATTCGTGAGCTTCTACAAAGGTTTGATATGGAGGGGGCGAAACCATCCCCCACTCCTCTCTCCTCAACAGCCATGCTTCAACTTAATGATGGTACAACCGCCACTGATGCCACTGAGTATCGCAGAATTATAGGAGGACTTCAGTACCTAAATTTGACTCGTCCTGATTTGTCATATTCTATCAACAAGTTGTCCCAATTTATGCACAAACCCACCTCACTTCACCTACAACATCTGAAGCGAGTACTGCGGTACATCAAGCTCACCATGAATCATGGACTCATGCTAAGTAAAACAATGAAAAATAACTTGTTGGCTTACTCCGATGCCGACTGGGGTGGCAATCATGATGATCGCACCTCCACATCAGCATATATTATATTTTTTGGTGGTAATCCTATCTCATGGCTCTCAAGGAAACAACGTACCGTGGCACGATCATCCACTGAGGCAGAATATCGTGCAGTTGCCACTGCCACCACAGAATTAATGTGGTTACAAAACCTGCTACATGAGCTTCGAATACCGGTGCCCGACCCTCCACGCTTATTGTGTGACAATGTAGGTGCAACATATCTTTGCTCAAATCCAATACTTCACTCAAGAATGAAGCACATATCATTGGATTATCACTTCGTCAAAGAGCAAGTTCAAGCGAATAAGCTCATAGTCACTCATGTGTCCACCAAAGACCAACTTGCAGACTTGCTAACTAAACCTTTAGCCACAACCAAGTTCACAGAGCTTACATCCAAGATAAAGGTAATTAATGGTACCTTTATCTTGAGGGGGCGTAATGGACCGAAGCAAATTAACAAAGAAGCATGCAATATCATTCCAAATCAATGAGATTTGATTTGGTCAATTGTGCATTAATAATCATAATGATGGTGTTGCACGTTACAGCTGCAATAGGCATATGTCAAGCAAGCAATTCAATTGTATTTATCACTCTTGTAATATATATACATGTATATGATCAATTGTAAGGTAAGACAAAAATATATTCAATAATATATACTTTATACTAATGCTTGTATTTTAATCGGTTTATAAAATAAGAAAAAATAAATAAAATTCTTTCAAAAAAAATGTATCCCTATTCGAAAAGATTGAATTTCAGAATCAATATTCAAATAAAATAAATATATTTTAAATAATTTCCCTAAAAAAATATAACTTAAAATATTGTTACTACCAATTCGAGTATATAAATTTTGATCAAATAGTTGTTTTGAAAATGATAAAATTTAAGTTTTTTCTTTATTATACAAAAAAAAAATCATTATTAATTAAGGTGACACTAATGTCCATTTTGCATCCTTGAAAAGAAAAATGTCCATTTTGCAATATTCTCATATGATTTTTGAATTCACTTATTTAGGGGGGCCAAACTGATAAGTGGATCCTTATTTAGGGGGGCCAAAAGTTACACCATGCCAATTTGGACTCCACTTATCCACATCCTTCTATCCCCATTCCAGTTTACACTATCAGAGATTGAGAAATTGACATAAATCAACTAATCAAAAGAGGGCCAAAAGTTAGGGGGTCAAAATATCCATTTTTTTAAGGGGGTCAAAATCGCAACATTTTAAAACATAGGGGTGAAAAGTGCATTTAAGCTAAAAATAAACATAGTTCATTGACGTTACAGTTAATATTGAGCTAACACCTTATGGACAAAATCAAACAATATTCAAACTCAATTAACAAAAATAGATATAATAACATAAAAATATTTAAATTCTCAATAAGATAAAAATAGATAGATAAAAAATAAAGAAAATTTTATTTTCAGAATTATAATTATAAAAAAATGAAAAGATAACTTTCTTCAAAAAATATTTTTCTATTTTCAAAAAGATTAAATAAAAAATACCAAATATAAATTAAAACACCCCTGAAATAATTGTTTCTATCATTTTAAAAGATAGATTTAAACAAATTTTCATTTTCATTTTACAATATTCTCATATGAGACTTGAAAACATCCGAGAGTCGAAAAAAATAAAATTCATCCATTAAAGTTACAAGACACGTGAAGCTAATTTTGTGTTGGCACCTCTTGCGCAAAATGTAGTAATCAAATGATTCAAACCTAATTAAATAAAACAGAAATAACTAAAAAGAGGTCAAATTTTAAAAAGTTGGAATACTTTCTTTTACTGAGTTTCTTAATTCTTAGTAAAATAAAAATTTATATGAAAAAAAGGCATTTCTTTTAAACATTTTTTAGAAGAATTTCTTTAAATGTTATAATTATAAAATAAAAAGTAAAAAATATAACTTTCTTTTAAAAAGATTTTTCTATTTTCAAAAGGATAATTTTTCAAAACAAACTTTTTTCAAAGTCAAACTTTCTATTAAACATTTTTCCATTTTTGGTGTTTTAAAATAATAATAAAAAAGACCATAGTGATGACCCAAAACCAGCCAAACTGCAACTAATTATAACACATGGGGATGCACCAAAACCTAAAGCTCCTCATACTACCCGTCATTGTTCATAAGTAAATGGTTACTTTCTATTGTGTTGTTTGTTAATCTTTCTACTATACAACGGATCCATCATTTGTGTTTAGGTGTGGGTAAATTTTATTCATATATTATTTATATCATATGATTTTATTATGTATATGGGTCAGCGACCACATAGTTGTTTCTTAAATCTCAACATGAACTATACCTTGATTTTTTTGTTGTTGGAGAAAATGCATGTGTTGCATTAGCCACACCATGACATACACCAGATCCGTCCCTGCTACTATATCATAATGATGATAAACAATCAGAGACGAAAAACATGGTTGGAGGCGAAGGAGACACTGCATGTTCCTCACGAATTGACAATTGAATTCCATCCGAGCTTGCTGGTGAAGTCTCTCTTAGGTTTCAAATGTGTTTGTAAGTTTTGGCTTTCTCTTATCTTTGATTTACATATGCAAATTATTCATATTTTAATTTCGGTGCCACAATACACACATGTAGATTTTGAACCATCCATTGACGATGATATTGCTAATGAAAATACAAACCCTAGTTTTATCCATCCTCAATCTGATTGTCTCATTGAAATTATAAGTTCATGTAGATGCTTTGTATTCTTGCACCGTAATTCAATCTTCTACCAATGAAAGTATAATATATGTTAAAAGAATATATATTCTACAAATTCAAAGAAAATACAAACAATACTACTCTAGTTAAAAAAATAAGTAATTTTAAATACAAAAGAAGACATATATTCAAGATTTTACATTAATTCAAAAGAAAACAAAAACATATCTTCTTTATTTGTTTACAGTCTCATATTTATCTAAGAAATGAAAGTCATGAAGGTAAAAAAATCTTGATATGATAGTCCCTTTTTTTTTTTAAGAAGTCGAATCAGTCCATGGAAATTGATTCGATGGTCCTTAAGCTGAGAATTGTTGCATCCCTCGTAGATCTACTAGCAGAAAAAAAAAATACACAATTTAATAGGAGGAAAAACAATAGATCCAAGAAATATACGATAGAACAAAATATGTTACCTTAGCTTCTCCATAGATACATATTATACTATTAAGAGTACAATAAAGCTACAATTGATGTACTCTCCATAATATATCATCGTAATATATTCAATCATTCATGTTTTTTGTGTGTTAAAAGACATAAATATAAAATCATGACTAATAGATAGATAGATATATAGTGAAATACTACTTTAATGAATCTCTACAAATGCAAGATAATAAGGTCATAGAGAGAGGAGAGAATGAGCGATGCAAATATTGGGAAACGGCGTTGCACCTTGAAATTGTGAAAGTGAGTGTATATTAACATTTATAATGAGTTTATCACAAGATGGGTTAGGGTTTAGGTTGAATTTCCACAAGGCCAACCCAATTGGACTACAACACAGACATCCATATTTAACCTAATGTCTGTCTTGTAGTCCACAAGGCTCACTTTTACAATTTCAAGGTACAGCGCCGTTTCCTAACATTGTTATCTCTCCTCTCTCTATGACCTTGTTATCTTGCATTTGCAGAGATTCATTAAAGTAGCTTTCACTATATATCTATCTATCTAGTAGTCATGATTTCATATTTATGATCTTCTAACACACAAAAAACTTGAATGATTGAATATATTACGATGATATATTGTGTATTTTTTTTATGCTACTAGATCTACGAGTGAGGCAACAAATCTCAGCCTAATTAAGGACCTTCGTATCAATTTCCTTGGACTGATTTAACTTATTAAAGAAAAGGGACTATCATAAGGTTTTTTTAACTCCCATGACTTTCATTTCTAAGATAAATATATATGAGACCATAAACAAATAAAGAAAATATGTTTTTGTTTTCTTTTTAATTAAGGTAAAATCTTGAATATATATATATATCTTCTTTTGTATTTAAAATTAGTTTTCATTTTTTTTTCTTTTAGCTAAAGTAATATTGTCCATATTTTCTTTGAATTTGTAGAATATATTCTATTAACATTGTTTAGTGGGTGACTTATAATGCTTTGTATATTTCCTATAAATGGAACATAATTTTATATTGTATTCAATTTATCTTTTTTATTATTTTGAAAAAGGAGTGGTTTATATCGATATGATATAATGTGACTCACTCATTATACAATTGAGTTTTAAAATGTTTCTTAGTTGTGTTAGATCTGTAATTTTTTTGTTTTTAGGAGAGATTTGTTGATTTTATGTTACTATCTTATGTTAATTAGTCGTATATATTAAAGATAGTTTCATATAATTAATATTTCTTAGCAAACTTTTTCTCATAACTACTATTTTTTTCAATTGAAATTGAATTTTTCATTCAGACGATTTAAGTGTTTAACTAGAACTTTCATCTATTGTGAATTTATGAGGAGAATCATGGTGTTGAAGTAATAAAGCAGATTATTATATAGAAATTCTTTTGATGATTAATTGGATATTTTCCAAGAAACAATCATCGGATGTGAAATCCAAGCAACACTTTGTTGGACCCACCCTCTAACGGTAATATTTTTTTGGGTTAAATATGTTTTTGGTCCCTATAAATATGTCAACTTTTCGTTTTAGTCCCTCTAAAATTTTCCTTCAATTTTTAGTCCCTATAAAATTTTCAATCACTACTTTTAGTCCCTATTTTTAATTTAATTTTTGTATTTTTTAATGAAATTGTGCAGAAATGTGTCAAATATTCTAAAAACAATTCCTAAAAAAAATTAGATTTTTTTAACAAAACAGAAATTAAATATGAATTTTTAACCATAAACAATATAAAAATTCATGTTTTGTTAAAAAATTCTAAATTTTTTTTGGAGTGATTCTTATAATATTTTGAATTTTTCTGGAAAATTTTATTAAATAATATGAATTCTACATATGAGTTTACTTTAAAAGAGGGACCAAAAGTGAAGATTGGAAATTTTATAGGGACTAAAAGTTGAAGGAAAATTTTAGAGGGACTAAAACGAAAAGTTGACATATTTATAAGGACCAAAAACATATTTAACCCTATTTTTTTAAGGGTCTAAGGTAATGATCTGTCCGGTAGGAACGGTTGAGTCGCAACAGTGGTAGAGAGTACTCTGATGATCGGTACCTTCTGCGGTGGAACCAAATGTATCTACAAGCACGTTAGTACTGAGAGAGAAAATCTTATGCGTTTTTGATAATGATTCGCAGAGATGAAGAAGAGGTCGAGATTTTTGAAGGGTTCTTTATCCCTGAGTTGGAATGGATAATTCCATGGGTAAACATCTTTTTCTTGCAAGGAGTTTTGGCTGACATAGCAGATGTTGTAACTTAGACGAAGAACTCGCTTTTTTTCGTCTCGTTAAGATGGCGACTCACCTTGTTCTGTCCTGTTATTCGGGTCGATTCGAGGGCCTTTAGCTAGAGCCGTATATATTGCGACAGAGTCGAGCGTGTTGTGGCGGCTGTCAACCTATCTTCGGGCTTTGCGTAGGGCAAGCTCGAATCTTCTCCTGGCTGGGGTTCGACACTCGGCTATGTCGGGTTCGCCTTCAACATTACCAACCTTGTATGTTTGCGGTCAAACATAGTACGATATATTGAGGAGACGAATAAAGAGGAGGAGGAACAACCTCCGACTGCAGAAGAGGTAGAGGCAGTGCCGTCGCATTCCAGGCGGTTGCAACACAAACACTAGTTGCAGTGTCGAGGATAGCATCGTTTTCTTAAAGATTCACCGATTCGAGAATCAGAACCGTTCGACTTTGGATAATTTAGATCGTTGAATGCGGTGCTTGAGAGGTGGCGGAACAACTTGCGGCGGTTATTTTGCGAGTTCCAACCATTGCTTCGAAGGTAGGAGTGGTATTGTTAACCATTGCGGTGGAGGAACGTGTAACCAAAAACAGTTATGGCGGTGGAGCGCGTAACTGAAAACTGTTACGGTGGAGGATCGTTAGACCGTGGCGGTTTAGCGAACCGTCCCCCTCCTTCTAGCGCCAAATGATGTGTCTTGTAGGAATGGTTGAATCACAATGGTTGTAGAGAGTGCTCTGATGATCAATAATTGCTTCAGTTCGTACGATGGCGACGCGTCTTCTGCGGTGGAACGAAAGGTGATTGCAGGCACATTAGCACTCCGACGATCAAGTGAGTTTTGAAATTGAGAGAAAAGTCTAAGAAGTGTTGTGTACCTTGAGGGTGAAGCAAGTTCACCCTTATATAGGTGCGCTCGTGGCATAACCATCTTCGGGTTATGAGGCGTGTGATTAGGAACGGGAGTGGACACGTGTAGCGTGATTCCGACTTGGAGGTGTGCTGCATCGCGACACGACGTAGACAAGTTGACATGCTCCTTTGAGTGGGTAGCTTTAAGGTGGCATATTATTGTACACATGCATAATGTGAGTGGTCCATAACAGGTAGTATTCAAAATGTGTAACGTAACTATCACTATATTTTAAAGCAAAAGAAATTTATTTAATGTAGAATAATATTTTTTTACAACATAGTCAAGGGGATATATAATTTAGTTGTTCATATTAGAAAATCAATTGTGTATCGGTAACCATATTAGTTCACTCTTTTCTGTTGAATTTTAAATGATCTTTTATATGATATCCATTAAAGGTTATTTGAAAATATTTATTAACAATGTGTCAATCTTAAGCATTAGTGTAAGCTTCAACAATCCAAGGATTTCAACATCTATAGAGCCTTTATTGCAATCTTCAACACTTTATCTTCAAGTACTCTCAATGATGCATTTTATAAAAGCTTTTCTAAAATACGTTATTTGTATTTTCAAGGATAATGCTTTAATTGAAAATATGTTAACTGAAAATGTTACCATTCGTATCGAATAGAAACGGAAAAAACAAATAGAAACGGAACAAGTTTTAATCGAACCATTCATATCACATTTTCTATTGCATGAGTTTGCTCTTCAAATTGTGTGTGGTTTCTCAGAAGCTTGCTTATAGTTGATTTATTTTCTCTGACTGTTAAAGAATACACTAAATGTGATAGTTGCTGAAACCAATAGATTATTGAAGCTTACACATAATTCTTTCTAGTAGCATTTTCTGTAGAGAACATCCAAAAAATTATTTAAAATTCAATTGAAAAGAGTGAACTAATGGTTTTCTTTATACTGAGAAGTCTTTTTCGTGATTATACGGAGAACTTTGTGGGATGTTTTGGACATTGGTCATGCTACTTCTTTTCTTGCAGAGCTTGGTGGTGCTATGAATGATTAAGCAAATAAAGCACATTATTATATAAAAATTGTTTTGCAGATTAATTACAGGTCCTCGAAGTCACAGTCATCAGATGTGAAATTCAAGCAACATCTTTTTGGTGTCCCCCCAGTTTTAGAATTTCTCTAAAGGTAATATTCAAAATGTGTAACTATTACTATTTTTCAAAACAAAAGATTCAATGCAGAACAATAGTTTTTTACAACACAATCAAGGGGGTATACAATATGGTTGTTCCTGTTAATGTATTATAAATCAACCGTGGATCCTAAAAGGTAACCATCAGTTCACTCATTTCTATTGAATTTTAAATGATCTTGCATATGTTATCTACTAGTGTAACGCCTCGTGCCAAGTACGGGATACATTTTATTTAAATTTTTTTAATATGATTTAAATTTTAACAGATTTTTTAAATATTATTGTTTTTGTTTCTTTTCATCCATAATTTTGGCGTTATGTGTATTTTATCTTCGTATTTAAAATTGAACGATAAATAATCATTTATTGAGATCAAAAAGTTAAATTTTATAGATGACTATTTTTGTGAGAGTGATAAAATAATCAACAAAAGTACAATTAAATCCAAAAGATAAAAACACTATAAATAATTAATATATTTTTAAAAAATTAACTAATTAGTAAGAGTTTGTATTAGCTTTGGTTTGTCAGTCATTCAATATATCAAATGGATATGATTACCTATGTTTTAATTTTTCACTCTTAATAAAAATATTAATTTTTTACTTAATCACAATGATCACTATGATCGCAATTATAAATAAAAAAACCTAAATTCAAAATTTTAGTTACATCTATTATTTTTATTGGTTTCATAAATAACATTCATTGACATTATTTTTTTAATTTATCAAAATAAGCACATTTTGGAATAAAATTTACCTCATAAATATATGTATATTTTATATTTTATTAAAAAAAATGAATTTTTATGTTAAATTTTGAATATAAAAAAAGCATTAACAAATCATGTTTCGTTTTATATTTGTGAACAAAAAATAAGTTTAAAACACAAAAACAATATTTTTAAAATAATAGGTTATCGCTAATTATTCACACTTAGGGAAACTTAATTTTTGTATTTACTTTAGAATTTGTGTAAAGTTTAAGACATAAGTAAATTGTAAATTGAAAATATGGAAATTGGTTTTTATTTTTTTATTTAAGTGTCAATACATGCAACAAAAACGATTTGTTCAATTGAAAATTGAAATTCCCAAGACAATAAAAGAGGTGCCCTGCATCACCATACAAAATAACATTATACCAAAAGGTGTACAAACTTTACCAAAATAGACCTGTAATAAAAAATAAAATAAAAACCTTCTTAACATTCTTCAACTCCTCAATAGTGGTCCTAGGAGTAAGTAAGAGAAACTCCTCATTTACAGGTATGCGAGATGAATTTGGTAACTGGATCAATCCCGATGCAGGAGAATTTGTATTTGCACTAAGAAAACTATAATAAAAAGTATCAATCAATAATATTATAACTTAAGAAAAAAGAATGTTATATTAAAAAAGAAATATATACCTTTTCCTTAGTTCCTTTGTTTCACCAATTTCAGAATTGAATGTGATTCTAGTGGAAGAAAATGCCTTTTACAATGCTGGTTTTACTATCATTAAGATTCAAAAGTATATGAATTAAGTATATATATTCGTATAAACAAACAATCACAATTGCTAGTCATAAATTATTACCTTGAAACAATTTAACTTTTGTCAACATAATGGCTACAACAGCATTTTGAGATTCACCGGAAGATAGGAAAGAGTTCAGCTCTTCAACATACTCTCCAAAAAGAGTACATTTAAAACGGTACGTACCTATTTAAAATTGTCAAAGATTATACAAATATTAATAAAAATACTATAATACAGGTCTTGAAAAATTACAATTACAAAATAAATAAATTAAACCTACCCATTTGAATCCAATTCAATGACATTCTTTTAGTTTTTACACCATCTCTTTCGTACTTTCTTTCAACTCCAACTCCAATCATGACTCCTGTCACGTCATTTTTCGGAGATCAAGGCTATTTGATTAGCTTTTGACTCACATATTATTTCACGACTGAACATTTATTTTTTTTAGAAAAAGGGAAAAAAAGTTCAAACTACCCCTATTTGAAAATTTTTTGGGTTCGGGGGTTAGTTACATAAAGGGAAGGTGTTAGCACCCTTTATGTCCGTAGTACTCTACGGGAACCTCTTGGTTTTATTTAATTTAATGTGCTATAAACTTGCTTGCTTTTGGAAAAAAGAATTTAATGTGATGATTAAAAGAAAAAAGAAAGTGAGACCTAATTATCTACATTTTTATTGATTTGGAAGGACATGGTCCTCTGCCTACGTACCCGTGAGGGATCAAAACCTCGTAGTTCGGGGTAGAAAATGACGTTTGATTGGTTTTTATGTTTTTTATTACTTTTGAAAAAGGTTTTAAAATGAAAAGCCAAGTGGCAAATAAGTGTTTGTTTGTGTTTTTTAATATTGAAAAAAGAGACTTTAAGTAAAGTTAAATTGATTGAAGTTTGATTAAGAAAATAAAATAAAAATGCGGTCAATTGATTTGGATCAAGGTTTATTATGAAAATATTTTTGTGATTTTGATTATTTGCATGTTTTTTGTTGTTTTTTGGAATATTAAATAAAAATTAAACTAACGGAGCAATAAAAATAAAAGCGCGTGGATTTTTATAGTGACGTTGGATCACCACAAAATCCCTAATCTAATTTTTTTGCATTTTTGGATATATCTAAGGCGGTAAAGAAATAAAATGACACACACACCCACACACTTTTCTCATTTATATTTACATTGGACCTAAATACATTCTAATTGCTGGAAAATAAATAACAGTAATTAAAATGCTAAATAGAAATAAAAAAAAATGCAAAAATGCTAAAAAGAAATAAAATGCAAGAAAATAAAAGAAATTGACAACCGAAGGGGCAAAAATTACCGAAGGGACTTATTCCGAAGGGACAGAAAAAAGAGGGAGAAGAAAAGAATAGCTCGTCAACACAAGCTAAAGAGGGAGAAGAGAGAAAAGTTCTTTGACAACTCAAGAGAACTTTTGGTGTGTGAAATTGTGTGGAATGAGGGCTCTATTTATAGGTGAGGAGTTTGATGAAAAAAGGAAAATTGGTTTAATAGAAATGATGGACAATTATGTGAATTTTGAAAAAGGAATGTTAAAGTTTACACTTTGATTTGAATTTTTTTTTTAGACCTTGGGCATTTTATTTTTGGACCTATTGACACTTTGTTTTTTTTTTTTACACTAATTAATTAAAAAGAAATAAAATAAAAATAAAATAAATCTAATACGAAATAAAAATAAAAACAAATTAAACTAAATTATGTAAAGAAAAATAAAATTAAAAGATGGAAAATAAAAATTATTAAATATAAAAAAGTAACTTATCTTAAAATTAAAATTAATAAAAGATGGAAAGAAAATAAAAAAGAGAAAAGAGGGTCCGACTCGAAATCAAAAAATGAGGTATTTTAAAATACCTCCCTGCCGAATTTTTTTTACTGAAAAATCAGAGATCGATCAGAGTCGAGTGACATGTGTCAGTGGGGCCTTAGGTCAAAAATTGGGTATGACAACTCCAATTACATCTGCATATATAACACACATTAAAATATCGATCAAATTACTATTTATTATTTAAAGAATATAACGTACAATTGAATCATGTTAAACAAAACATTTTATTAATTCAATATATAAATTATTGTGTTATTTTTGTAAGCAAAAATAATATTTAAAAAAATCTACATAAAGAAAATTATAGTCACTTACCAACTAAGTAGTTGTTGTCGTAAGATTCATTGAAAACATCAGGTGCAGGTGTAAACGAATACACGTTTGTTGGGACCAAAACAGTTTTAGATAGTTTAACTTTTGTGTTGATTGTGAAATTCAGTTTATATTCGTTGTGTGATGGTCGATACGAACCACTGTTGCTAGCAACATTAAATTAGAAAATCGTGAACACCATTCCCTCTTGGAGTTGTTCCTTGAACTTGTAGATCAATGTTCTTCGTATAGACGCACCAATTCGATCACCCTAGATAAAAAAGATGAGAACACTATACTTTAAACAAAAAATACTAAAAAAAACAACAACAAAAAAACGATATGAAAAAGGTACCTTTCGATCCATTAGAACCAACTCCATGGAAAATGGTAGTTTTTTATTTTTGTAGTCTTGACCAAACCAAGCACGAACAACCCTCACAACCAATGTCCACGATTGTTTTCTTGGCGAAACATTAGAGATGAAGTTGTGTTTCGTTGACATTTTCCTTTGCAATAGAAAAATTACAGAAATAGTTTAGAATATAGATACCAGAGCACCATAGAACGGAAAACGAATAACTACATTTTGTGATTGTTATGTACTCATACCCAAAATCTCTACTATTTATATAGAAAAATAGTACCATAACGGTTAATATAAATTAATTATCAATTTGACCGTTTTAAAATTAATATTATCAACGTCTTTAATATTATAAAACGTGCATTAAACGATTAAATTATATTTCATGTAACGTACAAAAAATTAACTTCATAACATATGAAATTTAATTTAATATTTAATAATATCTTATAAATAATTATGTAATATAGTTTTGTAACAAACAAAAATTAATTATATAACCTTAAAAACTAATTAATACAATTAATTTTTTAATTAGTAGGTTAATGCCTTAGTGTAACATCCCAAAATTCAAAATATAATTTATTCAGTTTATTTATTATAATTTTGTAACCAACCAAATTTTGAATGTTAGATATAAATGTTAATTGAATACTAATTAGATTAATAATTATTTGATTTGTAACGTTCAAATTTTTATTGTAAAATATAAATTTTAATCGAAACAGTAATTATATTAATCATTATCTGATTATAACCAACTATTTACTTTATGTACAATTTAATGTTAAATAAAAAACAGTTTTTAATAATAATTAAAATTATTAAGCTTGTATTATAAATTAGGAGGAATTTTGGGAACATATGCCAAGTAGGCTTTTGATGAGGTGGACATCCTTAGAGGAAAGGAATTTGAAATAGGCTATTTCTAAGAACTCTAAATTGTTAGTATAAAGATATGAAAGGTTACTAGTAAGCTTTAACAATCTAAGGATTTCAACATCTATAGAGCCTTTCTTGCAATCATTACCACTTAGAGTAAAGAAAACAATTTCTACTATCAAAATTCTTCGGAACCTTGATAGTAGAAATAAATGCAGGAACAAGTTTTAGTCCAACTGTTTTTATCAAATGCTTTATGGCGAGGGTTTTCTCTTCGGATTGAGTGCAGTTCCGCAGAAGCTTGATGATGGTTATTGCTTTCCTTACATTGAGTATTGATGAAACCCTTTGCTTGTTGAAGCTTACACCAGTGGGTCAAACATTGAAACATTGTATATAAACCTTTCTAGTAACCTTTTATGCAGATCCAGACGATCCGGAAGCATGTGAATTTCGGTGACTTATGTTTTATCATATTATTTGTAGGCATTTTTCCGTTTTATGCTGTTAACTTGAGTGATGTGAGTTTGTTCGCAGATTCACCTTTTACGTTTTTAGCAATGTTTGTATCTGATGTAATATATCGATTTGAATGAATGAATATCGTTTTGTTTTTGTCCAAAAAAAAAATGTATTGGTCAATTTCTGAAGAAAAAAAATCAATTGGTCAAAAAATGGTCCGCTTTTGTTTCGAAAAAAAGTTTTATCTGGAAAATATTTAAATTTTAAAAATCTCGATACAAGTTTAGAAAAAATTCAGATTATTTTTTTCAATAATTTTATTTCAGAATTTTTAAAAAAAAATTTTAGCAATTAAAATATTGGAAAAAAATCTTTTATTATGAAGATTTAACGATTTTGGCTAATGATTCTAACAAAAATATATTTTGGGGCTAGAATAAGAATTTTTTATTCTCAAATAATATTAGAGTGTTTTTCTATCGTCGTGGAAATTCCATTTTTCCTAGAACTTAATGTAATTCAAAATTTTCAAAAATAATTAGAAAATATATTTCGAAAAAGTTCAGATTTTTCTTTCGAAATTAAAAGTTCGTTTTTTTATACAAAAAATAAATTGGTAATAAAAAAATTTCCAAAATTTATTTAAAAAAAAATCCAGAGTTTTTTTTTTAGATTTTTTTTTACTTTCAAAAATTAATTTTTAAAAATCGAATTCCAGATAGTTTAGGTGTTGGTGATACACGGTTAGATATGATGAACTTCCTTTATCCAACTGTCTTCTTTTTAAGAGATTTAAAATTAATAAAATAGGACAAAATCGATGACGAAAACAAAGATAAGGATCAAATTGAAAAGTTTAATAGTTAGTGGACCAAACTGAGAAATTAAAATAAGTTAAAGGATCAGGGATGTATTAAGCCATTAACTATATATCAAATAAAATATTTTTGTCATTATTTCTACCAAAACATGTCATGACCTTTTTTTTTATTAATTCGGGTATCCTCCGCACGCAACTTGCAAAGACTAATCCTTTAAACCTTGCAAGATCCAAATGGGTACAACTCAATGAATGTTTTAATCTGTTGCATACACAATGTTGGATTCGAACCCAATACCAAAGACTCATGTCATTTCATATAAGTGGCGTCTTGGTTTAATTCGCGAAAGCTTTTTGATGTAATTGTTTGAGCAATATTATTAGAAAAATGAAATCC